>NC_092125.1:16175576-16779742 GCF_043159975.1 Macaca nemestrina | reverse complement strand
ATATTCTGATGAATGAGAGATACTTGAAATCCTAGAGATTTTGAAGAGACTCCACTTCCCTTCCCCAGCTTCACTGTGTGATCCATAGCCAGGTTTTCTAGTTGGGTTTATTCCCATTACCATGTTTAACCGGGGATGAAAGCCATTATGTACATTATCAGGTACCCCCAAACTTGACGTGATTCTACATAACAAAGGGTATAAGCACTGCAGGCTGGCAAAACTATGATCTTATTGAACTAGATAGACCATCAATTTCACTTAGGAATACTGACATGTAAGAAGGACATGTCTTGCCCTCCAAAAAACAAAATAACTGCATACATTAAAACAAAGTCTAAAATGTGACTCAGTCAGCTTTTCGAACTTGATCTTCACAGCATGGGGGAGGCACAGAGCATCCAACTTACTTTTACCTTTTTAGACCTATGAAGGACTGTGTGTGTGTGTGTGTGTGTGTGTGTGTGTGTGTGTGTGTGTGTTTTTAGGTATTTGGGTAGAGATGTGTTACTTGATCACTTATTAATTTTTTTAAATGTCCAATATTTTTCTATTGGAAGCTTTTTGATTCTTTTTAATCATTTTCTGTCAGCAAATTCTCAAGAATTAGATTTCTGGTTAAAAGGTGGGTACAGTTTTCTGGCACTAATAACATACTATCATATTGCCTGAACAAAAAGATGGATCACTTTATAATCTTTATAATGATACCAGCTGTGAGTATTCTTCATAGCTTCCTAGAGCTATTGTATCATTTTTCATATTCAAAAAGTGTGAGCTGGTAGCTCATTATTCTTTAAATTTACATGTGTGATTGAACATTTTTCACCTTCTTATTTATTGTGTATTTGTCTTTTGTGAAATTTATATTCACATGCCTTGACCATTTGTTGACTGTGGGTTTGGTGCTTTTTTGCAGGGTAAGTTCGTTTATGTACTTTAGGTATCCTGGTTTTACCTATCACAATCACATTCTTTAGAAATCTTTTCCTAAAGTCCAATATTTCCTCTTTTATTTTAACATTCTCTTTCAGGTTCATAAAAGGTCTAAACATTTAAATACCTTTATCTGACCATATTACATTTCGTATGTTCTGTCACTACTCCATAATTAAAGCATAATCTTGCTTCCAAAAGTGTAATCTTACTTTTACTTTTTCTAAAATTGGCTTTTTAAATACCTAAATCCAAATGGAATACATAAATTCCTTTCCCATGTAACTCTTAAATATATTCAGATTTCTGTCTGAGCTCTTAATTTTTCTTCAAAAAATCTTACCCCTATTGAGTTATTATGCTGTTTTAATTATTATTAAGTTATAATAGATCTTTTGGTTGAGTATCATTTACCTATTTTCCAAATGGAGGCAAATTTAGTTCTTTAACTATTTTTCTTGAAATTGCATTAACTCTACAAGTTAATCCAGGAAGAACTGTCATCTTTACTATGAAGCTTTCTATCCATTTCTAGTCTTACATATTAAAACTTTTCAGATATCAAAGTGTTCCTTGGAATTCTCTCATAATTCTGATGATGGTTTACTTCTCAAAGAACATGTTAATTCAATCTTACTGATATATCTAAGGTGTCCTGTGACTATTACAGTGGAAAGTTGTCTGCAAAGACAGCTGTCAACTCCTCCCTCCCTGTGTGTACCTGCCATTTCTTGCCATCTCCACCATCAAGAGGTAGAGGTAGAGTCTATGTCACACCCCTGGAATACTGGCCTTGTGAACTACTTTGGCCTAAATAGAATGTGGTAAATATAATGTTCTGGGACATCCAAAACCAGGCCTTAAGACATCACAGAGCTTCTGCTTTTGCTCTTCTAATTCCTTAAGCCCCATGTGAATAAATACAACTACTCCGCTGACAGCAGGGGTCTCACTAGGCCTCAGCCATTCCAGACACAGACAGGTGAGTAAAATCTCCTTAATGCTCCAGATTCAGTTGAGCTCCAGCTGCATACAGCTGCTTGAGTGACCCCAGCTAAGATCGTATGGAGCAGAAGAACCACCCAGCTGAGCCTAGTCAACCCAGAGTATCATGATAAATAATAACTATTGTTGGGGGTGGTTTGTTAAACAGCAATAGGTAACTAAAAAAAAATTAATAACACTTTGAAATTATGCTTATAAAAGTATATTTCAAAATACCTAATTACCTATTTTATAATCTCTAATTAAACTTCATTTTGATCTTTTGTATTTTCTACATATAAAACTCTATCTAAAATTTCTTACCTCCAACATTGATCTCTTTTTTCTTTGCATTCCTTGCTTAAATGTCAAAAATTCCAGTATAAAAATTAAAGGCATAGTCTCAAAGAGTACAATTGCTTAGTTTCTGGACATAAGCAATCTGCTTATAAACATTTTCTATTAAGTACTATGTAACCATTTAAAATAGATATCAGCCTTTGGGGGTATCTCTCAAATCTTAATTTTTAGAAGAAATAGGTTCTAATTCTATTAGATATACTTTTTTGGGACAAATTGATATAGCTTTTAATTACTTCACCTACTGTAACTTTTTCATTAAAGTTTTTCTTTTATTAAACTAAACTCTTGCCAATAACAATAATCTTTTCAATTTACTGCTGAATTTCATCTAAGCTTTCTTATACTAATATTAAAGACTGAGATTGTCTTATAATTATCTTTCGAGTGTGTATGTGTTTATCAGGAAAGAATCCTATCATGCAATTGCAGTGACTTGTTATTACCTCCAGGATAGGAATGTTATTACCTCTCCCTGCTTCTGAATTTCAAAAAATATATATATATAAAAGGGCATCATTACTCTGAAACTCTGAAAACAATTAACTGTAAACTTATTATTTTCAGGTAATATTTGTTATTTGGGGATATTCTTGGGTGACTTTTCCAATGCCTTCCACACTTTGGCTTTTGACCATTTCTTATGCTCTCTGCCATGTTTTCTTTCAAGAAATAATCTAAGTACTTTATCCACCAAATGTATTCTTATATAGCTGCTTGACACTCCTTAGTAATTAAAAAAACTCTATGTCTCTTTTTTAAAATGTCACCCAGAGAACATATGAATTAGAAAATACAGAGGACTGAGATTCACATGGGGCCAGAAACTGGGGGTTAGGGTGGTGTACCAGTATTTTGTGCAGAAGGAACCAACCAAGTAGTCTGCCAAAGTTTGTAGAAAATTAAGGGATCAAGTGCATCATCTCAGACCATTAGAGTAAAGACAGAAAAGTAATTTTCTGGGTAAATAAAGAGCCCCAGAACTGGGATCAGCCAAGGTGGGCAGCTTGTGTGTATGTGCTACCGTGAATTAAGAAGGGTGTTCCGAGCTTGCATCTCTAGATTGTCCTTTGACAGGTTTCCTTCTGCCTCTACAGCTAATTACTAATACTTTACATTTATATGTTTAGATTTACACGAAACCAACTTCTTGAGTAAGGTCAGGGACTCGTCTTGACCAGATTTTATGGTTCAGGCTGGCCTGGTTTGCATTATGGTGGGGAGTGCAAGACCCCAAATGATCACGAGGTCTTCATAATCCAAGCCAGGGAGAAGCAGTAACATTCCTATCCTAGAGGTAATAACAAGTCACTGCAGTTGGTCTGGGGTTTGAAGGGTAAGGCAGAACCCATTGTCCTCTGCAGGGAGATGGCAAAGTTCTGCACAGGTCATTTTTGTCCCACTGTCTTTTTCTCATGTTAACTTAACCTTCTTTCTAATATGATTCATTTGTACCTTTTATGTTTTGGATCAAATTTGCTATTGGTTTATCAAAACTCAAAGAAAAACAGAGGTTGTTAGTTTTATTTATAAATTGCAGTGTAATTTCATTTGCCATTTTTTTTTTTTTTTTTTTTACAACTTATTTCATTCCTTTATGTGTTTTTCTTTCACAGTTTTCATGGAATCTTTTTGAAGTACAGTGAAGCTGGTTAATTTTCCCTGTTTTTCCATTGAAATAAATATTTCTGAAACATATTTTTCTTAAAGAACTACCCTCTCTCCGGGTGTAGTCCAGATTTAGGTAGGTGTAGTCCAGATTTAGGTGTAGTCCAGATTTAGGTAGCATCTTTTTCATGATCCTAAAAAAATTGCTCTTGTCATATTCATTAATTCTTCCCAGCATAATTATTATTAGAGTAACATTTAAAACTTTCTAAATGGTCAGATTTTTGTGTTTTGCTTCTGTTTTTCTCATTTAAATCTATTATCACTGCCTTAGGGTCAGCAAGGTGGTCTGGAAACATGGCTCCTTATTGGAGGGAGCTTACTGAGTCCTTGTGCACAGAATGCCTGGCTCTCACCCACAACTATACTATTTATTATGGTCCTTGCACTAATAGAGTTTAAACATTTAAGTTGTCATGATTTGACAGCTTAATTTGGTGCCTCTGCTCTATTTTTAAATGGTATAGTAAAATCTAGATTCTTAAACTCGTGTCCAATGTCAACTTTAGCCCTTAAATGAAGGTGAACACATCATATGCCAAGATGTGTAGCATAAATGAGGCAGACCAATGGGGGAGAGGCAAGTCTGCCAGGGATCAATTACACTATTGGATTTTATAGGGATCATGGGATCTCAATCCAATAGGCAGGTAAATTCCATTTTCCAAGCCTGTTTTCAGATATACTGATGGAAATATGCGCACAGGATTATTCCAGGGAAGACTGAGGCAATAAGCCTTTAGAACCGCCTTTGTTAGTTTGTAGCAATGACATAAACAAGCACACGACATGTTTCACGCTATCTTTTCTTTATAATGTTTACTCTAGCTCAGAAATGGCCTTGAGAACTGGTACAAAAAGAAAAAGTCATGAGGAGGGCAACTGGGTTATCTACCTGAAGACATTTCTCTTTAAAGTGCTAAGGAGATTGATCACACTCATCACCACCATGCAACTCAGGAGAGAGGGCAGCAGGTCACTGGGATGCAACCTGAGGCAACACTGATACAAGGGAATCTGATTAGCCAAAGGAGGCACACATTCTCAACTGAATTTTCATAGGCTGGCTACTGTCTCACCATGACATGCCACCCTATGGAGTAGCATCAAAAATTAAACATGGCATTAACTTCTTCCACATTATTTTATCCATCAATGTTAAAGCTCAGATAACCAAAGTCTTCTCCTTTGGCAAATAGAATACAACACTACTTTCTGCTTAATTTAGGCATCCATGTACCTGAGGGCACTGCCTAGGGAGAATTTCCATGTCATACTTTTTCCCTTCTGTGCCAACTACCACCTATACTCTTACTTCAGCTTAGAAATAACTTGTTGATATCAAAACCACAGAACTAGAGGTTTAGGACTAGATGAAGCCTTCCTTACAGGTTCTTTGGTTCTTCATTTTATAGATGAGAACACTGAAGCCCAAATTAATTCAGCACATGTCCAAAAGGATTACTATTTAACATTCACCGAGTTCATATTTGTAAAAGACCTACAACAGTATTGGGACAAAGTGTGGATGTCACAGTAGCTAAGTGACTTGTCCAAAGGCCTATGGCCCAGAAATGGCTGAAGTTATGACCCAAATCCCTAAATTCATCATTCAGTCCATGCACCATTTTGCCTTCTCTAAGCCCCTGAAAAAATGCATTTTCTAGCCGTCATTTTATTCTGAAGGAACATTTGAAAGGGGTGGAAGGGAACCAAGTAAAGACATAAATGAAGGCAGATACAGACATAAGGTGATAAATATTGTTTTAAATCTGAAAGGTGATCACAAAATGCAAAAGGATCTAAGACGTTGAGAGCTGTGATATGGGTTGGGATAGTTCTGGGTTGCACAAACTGTGCATATTGAATACCTACTTACTCCTCATTACTAGCGTTTCTCATTTGGTTATCTTGATATGTATCTGATAAATACAGATAAAATAATAAAAGAGGCAGCCCTCCCTTAAGAAACTCATCTCTTAAGAGACAGGCATGTGAAAGCAGCAGAATTCAGTGCGTTAAGTACTCTGTGGATAGTTACACAGTGAGGCCACACAGAGATCTGATCTCTGGTCTTCTCTCTCCTGGGGCAGAAAGATCTGGTCAGAGAGAGAGACTGCAGTGTGTAAAAAACACCCCAGAGAAAGAGAAAACGGTGTTACCTGCTCCCAGATTGCTCTGGACAGAGGTAAAGACAGTGTTCCTGTGCTCTGGTGCTGGGTCATGTACAAGCAAGTGCTAGAAGCATGGGGAGCCCAGGAAACAACTAGACCACCAGCCTGGGGCTTCTAAAATATGCAACTAACTTCTGGTAACATCAGAGAATGAAGGTCTCCCCACAAGGCAGACAGGGCTCTTCTGAAATTTCTACAAGGAGTGAGTGGTTTATAAAGAAAGCAGTCTCGTTCCTTCCATTTAGGGAGCAGTGAGCGCATATTCATGTTGCAGAAGCTT
The DNA here is from genome assembly GCF_043159975.1 of Macaca nemestrina. Lineage (NCBI taxonomy): Eukaryota > Metazoa > Chordata > Mammalia > Primates > Cercopithecidae > Macaca > Macaca nemestrina. The sequence continues at coordinate 16,773,340 of NC_092125.1, read as the reverse complement.
CCTCCTAGCAAGCTGCCTTTTACCTACTTCCCTCGTGGCCACCTGAGAGTAGATTCCAACTCCTGTTCCCAGAGGCTCAGGACCAGAGGCACTGATACCAACTGGGCAGAGCAAAGGCACCACTGGGCCTCCCTAACTTGTTAAGCTGGTCACAGATGAGGGGCAGTGAAACCTCAACCTTCTGCATTTTGACTTCAAATGCACCTCCCCTCCTGGGAAAAGAATTTGATTTTGTTTCCTGAGGCCTGGTGTCACAGGTGATGGGGCTGTGCTAGCAGAGACTGAGAAAGGAAGAGAAATGGGGAGAAAGAGAAGGAAGGGCCCTCAGGCCTGAGAAGGCAGCAGTGGACTCGGGTGCCTCCAGGATGCTGTGACTTGGTTACACCATAAGAGTCTCACAGAACGCAGGGTGTTAATGCCTACTAAAATGATCCTGCCTCCTTTGTCAGTCCCAGCTGTCAGGTTCCCCAGTGCCAGAGCCTGCCATCGTAAAAACTCACTGAAAGAATGCAGCGGCAAAGGGCAAAAAGTCAAGTCACGATCCCGAGCGCCACAGGTTTACATGGCATCACCGTGAGGTCCCGAGGCTGCACGTGAAGCAAGCATCTTCCTTGTTTTGTCTCCCTTTAACTGCAAGCTGGACAAAGGTGTTCCTGAAGGGGAAGCCTCAACCAAAAATGACAGAAGACAGTGTGGCAGCTGGATGGCTCTTAGAGACTGGCTAGCCCATCTACCCTCACTGACCTGCATGTAAGAGGAGGAAGGCGAGGCCTCGACAGGTAGAGACACTTGCATGGGTTGAGCCGATCATGCCAGAGTCTGTGTTTATACCAAGTGACTGGACTCCTCGGCCTGTGCTCGTCCGGGTGAGCCCAGCAGCTCCCGCCTTCTAAATGTGCGCCCCACATTATACCTCAGTACGCTATGAGGAAAGACGCAAGGTGCTCCCCATACAATCGCCTCTGCTTTTCAGATAGGAAACGGAGGTCCCACCCAGGTCACAGATGGTGCCAGAGCTAGAATTCAGGTTTTCAGATTTCTTGCCTAGTGCTCCTTTTACTAAATGACATGGTCTCCCTTAGGAAACATCCTTAGTTATAGCCCAAGCCAGCCTCTGCTTGTTTTCATCATACAACAAGGCTAAGGATTCAAAACTTTAATCAGACGATGGGAGACAGACGCGCTCCCCTAAGATGCCAAACAGGCCCTGCAGGAAAGGACTCCCAGGGTAAGGGGTGAGGCCAGAGGCTGGTGACTCTTTACCTTCAAATGCCCGTGCAGCGTCCACGAGGTGGGTCCAATCTAACCCTGTGGCTGTGTCCGGGAGGGGCATCAGGCCAGGGTCTGCGCACTTGGACTTATCTGATAAGGACCCATCGGAGAACCAGAACTCATCTAAACAGAAACAAAACCAGAGAGTCAGTCAGTCAGTCACAGCACGGGCACCATCCCAGAGTCAGTGTGTACACAGGCCCCACTGCCCCTCCCAGAGTCAGTGAGTACACAGGCCCCACTGCCCCTCCCACAGTCAGTCAGTGCACAGGCCCCACTGCCCCTCCCAGAGTCAGTGAGTACACAGGCCCCACTGCCCCTCCCACAGTCAGTCAGTACACAGGCCCCACTGCCCCTCCCACAGTCAGTCAGCCAGTACACAGGCCCCAATGCCCCTCCCAGAGTCAGTCAGTGCACAGGCCCCACTGCCCCTCCCAGAGTCAGTCAGTACACAGGTCCCACCATCCCTCCCAGAGTCAGTCAGTACACAGGCCCCACTGCCCCTCCCAGAGTCAGCGAGTACACAGGCCCCACTGCCCCTCCCAGAGTCAGCCAGTACTCAGGCCCCACTGCCCCTCCCAGAGTCAGTCAGTACACAGGCCCCACCATCCCTCCCAGACTCAGTCAGTGCACAGGCCCCACTGCCCCTCCCAGAGTCAGTCAGCCAGTACACAGGCCCCACTGCCCCTCCCAGAGTCAGTCAGCCAGTACACAGGCCCCACTGCCCCTCCCAGAGTCGGTCAGTCGCAGCATGGGCACCACTGTCCTTCCTGGAGTCAGTCAGTCACAGCATGGGCACCACCGTCCCTCCCAGAGTCAGTCAGTCAGTACACGGGCACCACTGTCGCTCCCAGAGTCAGTCAGTACACAGGCAGTTCTGCTCCTCCCAGTGAGTCAGTCAGCACAGGAACCACCATCCCCCTCCCACAGTGGCCAAGATAATTTTTCCTGCTCTTAATGGAAAAAGAAAACACGAGGCTGCAGTTGCCCAGAAGGGATATAGCTGGAAAAATGGAGGTTTGTAAGCAGCAGCCGAGTCTGTACTAGTGAGAAGTCGGCCAGCACATAAGGGCAGGGAGATGCGAATCAAGCCTCTGTACACTATTGTAATTTCACGGTTTTCTTCTAGGGGGCCTGAGTACAGCCAGGTCTGACTGTTGCAGGATAAATTCTCATTTGCTTCAGGGGAGACTTTCCTCTTTTTAAAAGTGTTGCAGGCTTTACGTTGCTGTAAGAAGTACTGGAGCAATCTCCATCCTGATTTATAAAGCTTACGGAGGAACACATCTAAGCTGAGCACCACAAACTTGAGATGCTTCAAATACCAACTGATTATAAAAATGTAGTAAGACTAACTTCGTTTTTATTGCTACTTGAGATCGAGGATGTTATTTTATATACAAAGCACAAACATAGTGGTTGGACTACCTTTCTGACTTAATAAGATGGTTTTACCAATGGCGGAAGCAGAAAGCACTCACCCATCGTGTATTCAATGTTGAGTGGTTTTCCTTTGGCTATGAATGGACCTTTTCCATTTCTTTTTCTCCTTAAACTCTCATCAAGGTACTTAAGTGTTTATGTCATTAATAAGATTCGTTGTTAAGAACTTATTATGCATCTGAGGACAAGTTCTAAAAAGGCTTCAACTGGACTTTCTTTAATGTGCTTTTCTGAACCTGCCCAGAACATTGCATGCAGCTGCTTGTGAACACATCTGACTAATTAGACCAATCAAAATAATGACCACCTGGCTGTCTGAGCCTGCAATTATGTTAAGTAAGGGGGCATAATTAACCAAATGCACCTGTAATTTTTATTCCCACATCCTTTTGGGTGGCTGTGAAATGCTGGCATCGGGACTAAGACAGCTAGTAAATTTGGCCTTGAAGGAGACTGACAGACTTTTGAGACTCTGGACAAACGCAGCTCTTACCGGATCTCTAACAATTACAGCTACACCAATTTTCCATGCTACCTACCACCTTTAGAAGTTGGGGTAATTTTCCACCTAATTATTCCCTGCCTTTATTTTGAAAGGAACTTAGTAATGGATATATTGTCAACATTGTTTCCACCCTCCCTTCTCCACATGCTCTTCTTTGAAACAACACTGGTTCTTCCTTGTTCTACTTGTTCTGTGTGTGATGTGCTCGTCCTTGCCAAGAGGTTAACCAGCAGAGGAGGGAAGCAGCAACACAGGAGTGGGAGGTGGGAAGGAAGGCACTCAGCACTCACTGTTTCCCAGGAGCATCCTCGCTCCCTGCTGGGCAAAGGCTGGGCCGAACTGTCAGGTCCTGTCTCAGTTGCTTAGGAAGAAAGGGTTCCAGAAAGGTAAAGAAAGACCCTCAAGCAGAAAGGTAAAGAAGCCCAGGAATCTTCCTTCACTTAAAAAACACTTTCTTCTCTCTCTGCAACTCATATGCTGCTTTGCTCAAGGCAAGTTTTCTGCACCAAGTATAAAGAAATTACATATGGAGGCAGCAATTACTTTTGTCACTGATTTCCACATGGCTGAGCTCTTCGGGAAACGGTGCAAGAGTGGCATAGCTCTGTGAGGGCCGCGGAGGTCAGGCAGGCTGGAAACTGGGCCCACTGCAGCACTGTCCTCCCTCCTTCCCTCACTGGAGGAGAAGCATCACGGAGTGGAATGGAATTCTATTCAGATATACGAACATTTCTACAGAAAGTACATTCTGTTCATCATGTTTTACTAAGAAATGCCAACTCGTGAATTTTCCTTGTGTTTGTAAAACAACAATCCACTCCAGCTTCCGGCATTCTTGAAGGCTAAAATCAAGCCTAACGCACATTCTACGTGCTGTCTGCTTTTTCCCCTAAGATCACTACACAACACAATCCTTACTTGGTGATAACAGGAGACAAGAAAAGAGAAAAATAACACAGTAGACAAGAGGGGTAAAATCCAACGAGAACAGAGGGGACGGCGGCCAGTCCCCTGACTCACAAGCTGGGATGTGAGATTAATGTCCCTTGCTTCCCCTTCCCTGGTCCCTCCTGTAGCTGTGTGCTCAAAGAGCCATCTTTCCCCAGTACTCAATAGAGTGGTTTCATGACAGTCTTGGGTGAAACAATTAAAGCTTTGACAATTCCTAAGCACCTCTAAAGTTCCTGATACGTGGCCATTCATAATTTTGCCAAGGCGCAAACGTAAGTGTTAGTGGCCCGGAGTGTGTGAGAGGGCCCAGCTCCCCACAGAGCAGCCCAGCCAACCAGCTCTGAAGATCTCTGCCCACTGCCCCTGCCCAATGCATGTAGAGACCACACACTGAGTGGCACTAATGGCTCTGGGATCTGAGATGGTCTTGGGGTGTACATTTCACAACTAAAGGCAAGCCCAGGCAACCCCGCACCACTTTTAATCTGTATGGCTGGCAAAGCAGAGAGGAGAAGCAAAGGACATTTGTTGGTGACATTTTTTCTTTATTACAAAATATTGTCCCCCCCTCTCCTCCAGTGGTGAATGGGACTTCTATGTGATACTGCAGAACTGGCAGAGAACGTTAGCACAGATTAGATGTATCCTTTCCTCTAGGGTTTATCTGGAGCACTGTCCACTCAGCAGTCTATCCACAATGTATTTGATAAGTGACTACTGCCTGCCATGTGATGGGGGCACAACAGTAGGTAAGGCACCCAAGGCCCTGCTCTCGTGAAGCTTTACATCAAAGACAAGACAATAAATGAATAAACAAGAAAATACAAGGAGTGATTAAGTCTTCTGCAGAAAACAAAACAGGGTGATGTGACTGTGAAGCTTGGTGGCACATTTGGGGGAGGGCTGTCCAAGGAGGGGACACTTGGCTGAGAAGCAAATGATGAGAAGCTTCTTAATGAACAGCATAGTTTAGAAATAAAAGCTGTGAAAAAAATGTGGATTTAAAGCTAAAATCCATCATTTTTCCATAAGCAGGAAGAGCCTCATGTTAATGGAAGTCTTGTCAGACGAAGAAAGAGCCACCTGTATATCTCCATGAATAATCAACATGAAAAACAGACATTTTCTTTTCCATTGATTAGAATATCATGTAACCGGGAAAATTTACTATTCTGTTTTTGTTTTTTTTGAGACTCTGACACAGTCTGGATGTGGTCCCCTCTAAATCTCATGTTGAAATGTAATTCCCAGTGTTGAAGATAGGGCCTTGTGGGAGGTGTTTGAGTCGTGGGTGGATCCCTCATGGTTTGGTGCTTGTGATAATGAGTGAGTTCTCATGATAGTGAGTTCTCGTGAGATGTGGTTGAGTGTGGCATCTCACCATCAGCTCTGTCTTGCTCCCTCTCTTGCTATGTGATACTCCTGCTCCCCCCTCTACCTTCCATCATGACTGTAAGCTTCCTGAGGCCCTCACCAGAAGCTGAGGCCAGCACTATGCTTCCTGAACAGCCTGAAGAACCAAAAGCCAATTAAATCTCTTTTCTTATAAATGACCCAGCCCCAGGTATTTCTTTACAGCAATGCAAGAACAGCCTAACACAGATTCTAAATCTGACAAAATTATTTGCAATACTTTTATCACTCCCCCTATCACCCGGATGATGTTTACTGAGCATCTACTATATTCCAGGAACTACTGGGTACTACCTCAGAACCTAGGGACAGAGTAACTAGTAAGACACAAGTTCTATCCTCAAAGAGCTCTGTCAACAAACAGACGAATACTGTTGGTCTGAGAGGGGTTTGGATTAAGATATGCATAGTGCTGGCTGAGTACGTTGGCTCACACCTGTAATCCCAGCACTTTGGGAGGCTGGGGTGGGCAGATCACCTGAGATCAGGAGTTCAAGACCAACCTGGCGAACATGGTGAAACCCTGTTTCTACTAAAAATACAAAAAATTAGCCAGGTGTGGTGGCACATGCCTGTAATCCCAGCTACTTGGGAGGCTGAGGCAGGAGAATCGCTTAAACCAGAGAGGTGGCAGTTGCAGTGAGCTGAGATCGTACCACTGCACTCCAGCCTGGGCAACAAGAGCAAAAGTCTGTCTCAAAAAAAAAGGTATACACAGTGCAGACCTGGAGGGGCACGGGCAATTGATCACCTATGCTTTGTGATGCCACAGTGGCTGGAACTGTCTTGTCTCCTCAGTTGTACGGTTTTATATGAAAGGCACCATTTGCCTCAGGTATCAAAGCCTGTTGTTTTAAATCCAGCTCTCGCAAGCCTCAGGAGCCCAAACAACTCTTCTGGCCAATTAAGACAAGACTGTGACCTCTTCAGTTGGGTGGCTGGCTCGCTCCCAGGTGCCAGTCCAGGAAAGGGGGTGGCACAAGTGTGGGACCCATTTGCAGGCTCCCCACATGGAGCACGGTGACCTCCTGGCATAACAAGTTTCTCACAGAGTTTTTCCAAATGGAAACCTGAACCGATTTTGCATATGGTGTCACATACTAATGTCAAAGATGAGACATTTAGTGAGTAGAAAACAATAGTAACTGAATTTAGTTCATACCCATAATACTTCCTGGGAGTTCTCAGGATGAGTTAAAAAACAGGAGCGAGGGGAGGACACTGTCTTGAAAGCATTTTTTGGGCACAGTTGGGTAGATTCCATCCTACCTCACTTCTGGAGAAGATGCTTCTCTGTGCTCATAATTCTTACTGCCCATGTTGCATACGGACCTAAGTCAGCCTTTCAAGAGACTCATGAATACTGAAATGGGGGTAATATCAGGGAACCACTGCCTGCGCACCTGCTCTGGCTTGCGACATTGATCTTGTGGCTGCCTGTCTGTTTACCCAAAACCTGAAATCACAGTAACCATCTTTACTGAGTCTGAGTTTATTGCTATTATAATAAATGCCAAGGAGCTTCCCAACAGCATTTCCTGGCGGTCAGATATCTGAGGTTTCACAACTACACTTTTCAGAAACCAATGTTTATTACAGGGAAGACTGAGGACATTTGAAAAAAGAGAAAGAAGTATTACACTGAATAATACTGCCCAGTCAAATACTGAATAGTCAAAACCCTGTTTGCAGGTGGATGGACACCTTGCCATGCCACCCTTGGCAAAGAATTCTTCTTCTGGTGGTTGGTAGTCCTTATCATCTACAACACAAAACCACTGAGGCTACACGTGTGGTCTGAAGCAACACGTGCAACTATTACATTATAACTAAAATACCAGTTTATTTTATTTATTCTAAACTCTCCCACCCTCCCACTTTTTAACTTCAAGGGGCATTCTTTGTGATGTGCGTAGGTCAGAACTATAGGATTTGAAACCACACATAATTATTCTCTATTTTCATTTTTGAAATCTAAGAATTCTCATTAGTCCATTCTCAAAAGAAGATTTCAGAGTTTTGATCTCTGTTCCATTAAAAAAACAAAAAATGATCTTTAAGCCGGTGAGCCTGCCAATGTTTGGGACTGTGCCGAATGAACCCAGGTGTCTACCTGCCAACGAAGAAAAGGAAAATATGACTGCTATTCAGTGTCACTGGTTATCCGGCCTGTGAACTGTGTGTTCAAAAGCCCACTCTCATTTTTTTTTCCCCCATCTGGGCTCTTAAATACATTTTCTTCTGCAATCTACCAATGACAAAAACAAAGGTCCTAAAAGCAAGGCAGAAATGTTTCAGAAATATTCTCAACTGCTGGATTAGGTGATATTTGCACACCTCCAAGTTGAAGACATAAAGATACAGCATTTTTCAGTGACTCCACAGGAAATATGGATGAATCATGACATGAATTACATTCAAAATGAGCTTAAGTATGAAGATTAAGATCTTAGTCTCAAGAGAAGATTGAGACAGATTCAAATCTGTAACTTTTAAAAGCTAAAAATACCGGAAAGAGAAGCCTGTGACCATGATAATTACATGTAGAAAAGGTGCAGAGATTAGGTCTTCCAATATTCACTGGGAAGAGATGGGCAGTAACTGGTGCTTTGCCCTGCAACCCTCCTTCCACATTACATACAAAATCTGATTGAGTCTCTCTTGGTGAAAGATTCTCTTTCCCCTAGGAATGCTCTATGTTTTAAAGTTTAAAAGAAGAGTATCTGCGCTTTCTGAGTTTTCTGCCCAACTCTATCTACACAGCAATTTAAAACCATCTGGAACCAAACTCTGCTCCAAGTTTTAAAGTGAAGCTATGTCTCTCTGAGAAACTAAGAGAAACTGCTGGGCACCTTCAAATATTCCTCATTTCTCGCTCAAAGACATCTTCTGGGCATTAACACTCACATTTCAGCTTTCTGGGCTGCTCTAGTTTTTGACTGTCAAACTATTCTTAAAGAGTGGTATCTTCTTAGAGAGGGTCTACAGAATGGCCAGAAACCATGAAAGGAGGATTATTAAAACCTGTCTTGAGTAGATCTTAATGGTGCAAAAGTGATACATACTCGGTAGAAATCATAATTCAAATTCTGAATTTAGAACTTTTCCCTGGCTAGTGATATGTGGTATGACACTCTGTCGCAATGCTGAACCGTGGCAGTGAGCCACAGCTCCCAGTCAGTCACGAGATTCCGTGGGTAAATAACTGATACTGTATGATGGACTGTGTTGCAAGATGATTTTGCTAATGCAAGTGTGCTGAGCATGTTTAAGGTAGGCTAGGAAATGCTATGATGTTCAGTAGGTTAGGTGACCATATACATGGTCAACTTACAATATTTTCAACTTATGGTGGGTTTATCTGGACATGGCCCCAGCGTAAGTCAAGGAGCATCTATAATCATATAGGCGATTGTGGCAGTCAGAAGGCCAGGGAACCAGAGGCCTCCATACAACTAGAGTCTAGAAGCTTAAACTTTCCATGGACAGGGGGGTTGGAAATCAGAAGTTTTTAGGGGAATAGACTTCAATACAAATTACCTCCAGCTTTCTGATTTACATGTTGTTAGTTCATCCATCAAGCCTAGAGAACATTTTCTGAGTAGTTTCTTAAGTATAGCTATTGGAGGAGATGTATCACCAAACAAGAAGGTTTCTTTAAAGAACAGCAAATGGCAAGGAAAACTCCTAGTGCTTTTTCTAGAGAAGTAAAAATGAAGACAAGTAAGGCAGTTTTCAACTAGGACAGTGAATGAACAGTGTAAACCTGACTGTTTCCTAATTGTGCCTTTGAACACATTAAAAAAGGACACAGTTCTCCAGTATATGACTAGATAAATAAACTACAGTACATCTAGATGATGCAATATTATTCAGCTGTAAAAAGAAATGAGCTATCAAACCAAGAAAAGACATGGAGGAAGCTGAATGCTTATTACTAAGTAGAAGAGGCCAGTCTGAAAAGGCTGCACACCGTGTGATTCCAACTATACAACATTCTAGAAAAGGCAAAACAATGGAAATGGTAGAAAGATTGGTGGTTGCCAGGAACTAAAGGGGAGGGAGCGAAGAACAGGCAGAGCACAGAGGAGTTTTAGGGCAGTGTAACTACTCTGAATAATACTGTAATAGCGGATACATGTCATCTTATACATTTGTAGAAACCCATAGAATGTACACCACCAAGAACGAACCCTAATGTAAACCAGGGCCTTTGGGTGATAACGACCCGTGCATATAGGTTCATCGATTGTAACACATGTACCACTGCCACTCTTTGAAGGCACGGGGAAAACGTGTTGGGGGAGGTATACGGAAAATCCCTGTACTTTTTGGTGTGAACCTAAAACTGCTCTAAAAAGTCTATTTTTTTTTAAGTGAAGCTAAAAAAAAAAGGACATATATCTTTCACATGGAAACAAAATGAAGGGTAGAACGTAAGACAAACATAACACACGCACCACGAAGAGTTCACAAGCACACTTCAAACACTGTAAATGAACTAATGTTTGGAGGAAAATAGAGTTTACTGGTTTTACAAAAGCTTTTAAGAGGACATTAAAGTTACCTCTTTACAAAAAAGGGAAAACAGCTGGAGAAATATTAGGACAGTGGCCTAGGTCTGTCTGACCTTTCACGTGGTTGTCAAGGTTTCTTCATTTTAGGTAAATGGACTCTTTATAACCGGCAGGTAATTATGTTACTTAAAGAAATAGATTAGGCCAGGCACGGTGGCTCATGCCTGTAATCCCAGCACTTTGGGAGGCCAAGGTGGGCAGATCACGAGGTCAGGAGATCGAGACCATCCTGGATAACACTGTGAAACCCCATCTCTACTAAAAATACAAAAAATTAGCCAGGTGTGGTGGCAGGTACCTGTAGTCCCAGCTACTCAGGAGGCTGAGACAGGAGAATAGTGTGAACCCGAGAGGCAGAGCTTGCAGTGAGCCAAGATCGTGTCACTGCACTCCAGCCTGGGCGACAGAGAGAGACTCTGTCTCAAAAAAAAAAAAAAAAAAAAAAAAAAAGAAAGAAATATATTAAGAATTTTATGAGATAAAGTTCATTTCCAATTATGTTAAATACTAGATACATTATTAGAACTTTGATTTCATTTAGCCTGGGACTTCTAATTGTATTATGAAGTTTGAATTGGTTCTAAAGATATTTTCTGTGATGAAATGAAAAAAAAACTTGCCAATGAATATATTTCTGATTAAATTCCCATTCTTTCTGTACAATAAGAAATAACTATGTATAAAGGAAATAAGGTTAACATAAAAAAAGTGCCCTTAAAAACTGACATTAATGAAGACTTGACACTATGTAAAAATCAAAGATTTTTAGGATTTGAAGGAAAATCGTCTAGAAATCATCAGGTTGACCTGTGACTAGTAAATTGAAATAAGCGGGGACACAAGAGAACACACGTCATCTGCACAGGAACACAAAGCCGCGCACGGGTAAAGCCCAGTGTACGAGCCAGGTCTCCCGAGGCAGATGTGCCACCTCCCCATCTCCAGTACTGAACTGCAAAAAGAAACTGAAGGCTAGAAAAGCAGACGTCCCTCCTTGCTGTCCACCCACTCGAAAACCCACTCCTTACATCGGACTTTTCTTTCCTTTTTTTTTAAAATCAGGCTTTAGACATTCTTTTCCTTTATAGATATGATAGTTGAGATATGATGCAGAAGTCACTATTGGACTTGACAGAAATATCTAATATGAGTTTCTCAGCTGCTTTCAAAATAGGTAGTGTTACTTAACTTTTTCAAAATGTCCACTCTGGCACTCTGGGGCTTTTATATTTGAAAATTATTTAAAAGAAAAACACCAAATAATACACATTGAATAAAAACAAAAACAAACTCCCAAATCACGCCACCCTCAGAGCCCAGTGAGGCAGGAGTTGTGCGATCAGCCAGCCTCTCACTTACTTCTCAGGCTCCCCATGCTGGGTGCGGGGTGGGTCCGCGGAGGCAGCGTGCTGTGGTAGGGTGGGGTGGTGCTGAACAGAATGTCGTTGGGCAGTGCTTGGTCAAGCATGGAACTCCGGGAACTGCCAAAGGAGGACCCCCTCCTGTTGCTGCAGATGCTCTCGTCCGACAGCGTGCGGTAAAGCGACCTCCTTGGAGACAGGTTCCCATAGAAAGAAAACTAGGGTTTAAACAAGGTGAGAGGAGGGAACAGACATTAACAAAATGAATGCACGGGGCTTGTTTGACTAAGTCCAGTGGTTTCACGTACTATTGTGATAGCCTCTTTGAGTTTTCTCTCTTAGCTCAGGAATGCCAAACGCGGCAAGCAGTTGATCAAGGCAAATGCACCAGGGCTTGGATGTAGTTATTAGATTTTATGTTTTCCTCCTTTGACATTCTATGAAATATCGTCATGACTTAGACATGCACAGCTTTATTAACTCTGAAATGTTAAATAAAACCTCCATAACCTTATAGCAGTGAGAGTTCCTGGAATTATATAAGGTTGCCATTTAAGGCAATAGTTATTCAAAGTCACACATAATACTGGTTTGATTTTAATTTGAAATGACTACATTGTAATATTAGGCAATTTCTCTACCAATCAACTACATGTGAGGTTCAATCTAATCCAAGTAATAATAAGACTAATTTTGAACACTGAAGCTTTGTAGGCCGCATAAACATGTTTCAAAAAAACAGCAGCAGTCCACTAAAGTCTTACTGTCCACTTAAAAGTATCACTTGCGGTCAGGCACGGTGGCTCACGCCTGTAATCCCAGCACTTTGGGAGGCCGAGGCGGGTGGATCACAAGGGGCAGGAGATTGAGACCATCCTGGCTAACACGGTGAAACCCCATCTCTACTAAAATACAAAAAATTAGCTGGGCGTGGTGGTGGGCGCCTATAATCCCAGCTACTTGGGAGGCTGGGGCAGAAGCATGGCGTGAACCCGGGAGGCGGAACTTGCAGTGGGCAGAGATCGTGCCACTGTACTCCAGCCTGAGCGACAGAGCGAGACTCTGTCTCAAAAAACAAAAAAAAAGGTATCACTTGCAAAAGTCTGTATAACTGTTGAAAATTGAGTTACAATAATGGATCATAACCAGACTTAAATGAACCATTAAAATTATTGTGGTGTTTAATTACAGATAGGGTAAGAAAAATTCTTACTAAAGAAATGAGTGGTCGAATACTCAAGAAAAGTTAAATCAAATTTGAATTTTCAACTACTTCCTTTGCATACTGAACCACATTCCTTTTAGGTAAACAATAGTAAAAGCCAGAATGTTCACATCAAACAAAGAAACGGCTATTTACATTTATGAATGTAGCAGTAAGTCTAAAAATATTCCTATTGTATGTGTTCCTTCCATTCTGTCAAGTCTTTCCAACTGATGAATGGTAACTGGAATGTGTGTGAGCTATAAAGTTAAATTTACATCATGAAAAGAAGGTGATTTGTCTTAGAAGAAAAAACACATGTCAAGAAGTTTAACCCTCCAGAAAGAAAAGCTGTGTACACTCTCTGTACAACAGTCTGCCTTTGCATCCAAGCTTATCCAGTATCATGTACATGACTCGATACAAGTTTTTAGAAAAGACTCATTCTGATGGAGTTCTTATGGGATTCCCTCCTCACACACCACCAGCAGGTTCTTCAGAACTTGATTACAGGCATATTAGATTAAAGCAGCTTTGCAGTAGTGTCTAATTAGAGTGTTGTTCTAAAAACACAATTAGGTTAATTGCGGAATTGTTTTACTATAGGGAAGCAGAAGCACAAAGACCTGCAATTTACCCTGATCATGGTCAGTATGGCAATACCTGATTTCCTTTTTCCTTTTCACATGAACAAGAGGGAGTGCTGGATTAGAAGTGACAGACAAGGACTCAGTTGCTGACTCTGGCACCAAGTATTTATGAAGAGTTCACATTTCACCATCTGGGGCCTCAGTTACTTGCTAAAAGGGGTGATTGGGCTAAATCGCCTTTATTAAGTCCTTTTTAGTACTTTGAATTGTTTAGCAAAGTGGCTTAAGAGATTGTAATAATAATGAAACTAAAGCCAATAAGCAAGCTAACATGATCGAGGGAGTACTACATTGTGAATGACAAAGGTATGCCATTGAACTTGGGGTTGTGGTTTATAAGATTTAAGCATGGCCTTCTCTATAATTTCTGCATATCTCTAAACGGCAGTGTGCAAGTTCCAACCCTGTTTAAAATGCCCAGCAGTGTGCTGTCTAACTCCACTCCACTTCTGGAACAGGACTACATTTCAGAACAGATAGCTTGGAGCAGAGGCTAGAGGTCTGGAACGAAAGTCAGGCGGTGTGAATTTTAACAGCTACTGTTCACGATCACCAGTTCTGTCCAGGAGCTGTACCGGGCTCTTCTCACATGACTTCTTATCTTCACTGTAACTTCACAATTCAATTATTATGATCTCCTTTTTTTCAGATGAGAGCACTGAGGTCAAGAGGCCAAGTCACTTGCATAAAGTCATGTAGCTAATCATTGCTGGAGCCAGGATTTGAGGCTAGGCCAGCCTGACTTTTAGCTCTATCTGAGATTTTAAAAACAGCCTTCTTAACCTCTCCCAGGCTCCCTTTACATACTGATAGAATCAAAATTGACACCAGTCAACTATGTGCAGTGAGTCGTTGGTAGGGTCATGAGAGATGAAGCATGTGGGAGTACTCTGGAAACGCTTGAGTTTCCTTTAGACTTTTTTTTTGTTTTCAGCGTTTCTGGTAACTTCAAAGCTCCGTAAGTCACTAACCTTTCTTCGCCCCTCCTCCACTAAGGGGCTGTCAGGAAGCATCAATTTCAGAAAATCTTCTTTAGACAGAACATGTTGAGTCTCTGCAACGGCATCTCCCACTACTGTCTGATGCTGAGCTGCTGTGGACATGACATCCATCTCACTATACATCCTGTTGAAAACAATCAGAACGGAAATGAAGCCTATTTGTAAAGTGCCTGTAGTGGTAAGAATTAAAACCTAGTAACCAGTTTCAGCAACCACAAATGCATACAAACAATTCTTAGGTCTTTAAAGTCAGTTCACTTTTGCTGCATTTGCTCCAAATTCCCACGCCATGTCACATTTGTGAAATGAGCTCAACTACAAAGTTAGATTCCTGAATAATTCAGACACAAATCAGATCGCCCAGGATGAAAAAAATACATAGCCAACTTTTAAAATATGGCTGTGTTTTCCCTTTCCTAATCTGTATCAGAAAACACAGTTTCAATAATTCATCAGAGATTGTCATACGTCTTTTGATACAACCCTTGTGTGCTTTCGCGGCTGGACAACCAGAGCCCCGATGGCACCCAGGCAACAGAGAGGAAGCCACCCGAGGGAGCCCGGGGTTTAAGACTGATCAATTCATGTGTGTGCGAAGCATGTTTTATTATCAGCAATTTCACAAAGCTGTTTGGATAAATAAAGTAGCTGTCTCCCTTAATTATCAGTATATAAAAATGTATTGACAGATGACGAAAGAGTGTCAAGCTGAATTACTGTTTTTAGCTCTTTTTCAGGGAGAAAACTGGGGAGTCATTCTAAAAAGGTTTACTCTGAAAATACAAGCTGAGCAACCAAATATTCCTGAAGACACAGTAAACAGTCAGTGGCTGTACTGTCAGTGGAGGCAAACGGTCTTTGCCACACAACCTGAAACATAACACTCGAGGAATTCATAGCCCACAGCAGTGAGCTGGAGGACAACCTGAATGTTATTGCTGTGTGCCTCCAAGATGACTCTTTATTTCAAAAGCTAGGCTATCTTGTCACTGTATGACAGCTCACTGGGAAATTACTAGAATAAGAAACATACACAAACATGCTCAAAATTCAGAAGGATTTCTCTAAAATCCTCTATGGCTTTGTTCCCGAGGTAGGACAGGTTTCCCTGTACCTCTCAGTTCTTGAAGCACAAGCTACAGTTACAACATGAACAAACAGAGGCTGTAAAAAAAAAAAAAAAAAAAAAAAAAAAGAAGAAGCTTTTCTTAACTTTTAAAACATTACTGAAGATTTAGTTGGTTTGTGGGATGGCATGACATGAAAATGGGAGCTTCAAGAAGAATCCAGGACGCTGGAAGGCTTTTGCATAAAAGTCACATAAGGAAAACAAAACAATGTAGTTTTTACCAAGACTGCATCCAAGAAGCGCCCAACATTTGATCCTGAGGTGAGTTAGGTGGTGCTCAAGAGCTCCACGCCCTATGTGTTTTGGGGAAGATGCGGGGAAAAAAACCCAGGTCCTACCAATAACTGCATGGATAAAAATATTATATCATAATTACGACGATGATGTGCTGTTCTAGTTTCTATATGTGTTTCAATAAAAATCGCTAGCTTTCTCTGCTAAACTAGTAATTTAAAGAAATTATCCAATGACATGTCATAAATATGTTCCAAGGGTTTACTCTGTGCCAGCCACTATGAGGAGTGAGGTAAGCAGGACATGGGGCTTGCACAGAAACCCCAGTCCGGGTGTGTGTGCCTGTGGTAGGTATGTGGTGTGTGTGCTCTGCAGGCTGAGATGACCCATCAAGCGTGAAGTCACTGGAGGAAGTACTGGGCTAGCGGGTGCAGAGAACAATTCCCTTTGGGAGGGTGCTGGTCAGGCTCAGAAACTCACAAAGGGCATTAAGGCAGAGGGAAGAGCATGAATGGGTGCACAGAAGCCTGAGACAGAACGGCTCATTTGCTTATATTATTTAAAAATGTAAGACAATATTACTAACAAAATTAACAGTAGGGCTTCCACAATATGATTTTGAGAAATCACCGGTCTATGTGAAACTTCTGGAGAGCACAACTGATTTGTTCTTCAGTGCACAATGAGGCACTAAAAATATGATGTACTTGGCTGACTGTTTTCTAGGCAAATCTTTCAATGATCCAGTAAAACACTGTTTTGATAAAACTTCAAATCTAGTTAGTGCAGTCCTGTATGATTGCCTTGCCTTAGAAACACTGTGTTACTGGGCAGGGCCTGGGGCGCCTGCTCCATCTGCCAGGATGAGCCCGCACACTGACCAGGAGCCCTGGTCTCAAATCCCAGCACTGGCCTCTTGCGATAACCAGTTTGAGCTCAAATCCGCCCCATAAAATGCAAGTTAGGACGGAAGAACTTCTACAGCCCCTCCCCTGCCAGGTGCACCCAAAAACATGTGTGAGGACTGCCGTTTGCCCTTCCACACCATAGGGGACCTCAGGTGGGGAGGTCCAGCGGAGACACAATCTCAGTCTCCTCTAGTGCGCACACAACCTGTGACTCAGAGACGCAAACCCCCTTCTCACCTCATTCCTGACACTGCCTCGCTCTCACTGAGCATTAGCGCCATCAAACCAGTGTGTGGAAATGCATAAACCCCAGGCTTTTGCATGAAAACTGTCCAAATGGGCTCCTTTCACACTTCCCTGACTTTCCAAGTGTCTTTCGCCTAAATATAGTACTACGGCGACATATAAAATGCTTCTAAAAATATTTCATAGAACTTAAAAAAGGTTTGGAATGAATTCCTGTGAAGCACTGAGAAGACTCTTATTAGAAATACCAATGTATCATTCTAACATTTTCGTTTATAATAAAAAGGGCTAGTTACCACTATGAAATTCCTTCCTAAATAAGTCATTTGCAATGACTGACATGATTTTTTTAACTAAAGATTCCATGTTCAATTTAAGCACTAAAAGAATTTTTAATTTAGAAGGCAGAATCGTATCAGCTGTATTTAAGACATAGGATCATTTTTTTAAGAGAAAAAGGTGATACTAGTTCACTGGCAAAGTGCAAAATCTAGAGGTTCTCTCTAAAGAGCCATCCCAGAGTGGGTGCATGTCATGCTCGGCACCACACGCCTGATGACGCTACTGCAGGCAGGTACAGCAGAGCACACAGACCTGGTAATTTAGCACGAGTATTCTGTTAAGTTTCTTTACGAAATAAGCAAACAGTTCGTTAGCCCCAACCAGCCTTGCTCTGCATTCTTAAAATGCAATTTCTTTACCTGTCTCTTCAGAGAGGCATCAGCATAGTCTTCACAAGTGTTGTAAGATGGGTTACCAGTATTTTTAAATCTTTTCTTTTTCAAACAGATACAAAGCATCCTTCCCTACGTGCCCACCACCGCCCCCAACCTCAAACCTAACAACTAAAAGGAAAATTGGAAGCCATGTTAAAATTAAGAAAAATACTTCTTCTTTTAGGATGTCACTTACACGGCAACTTTAAGAAACACACAGGACTCCGTGGGAATTCGAACTGCCTTTGACCTTGTGTATTTATAGAGACTCTATACTCACACCATCAGTAACATGTTACCATGACTTTTCTATTGCAGGCAGATTTGAATACAAAAGCAAAGAACACAGATTTCTTTTCATTTTTTTAATGTAAAAATCAAGAGAAGAATTTATTATAGAGAAATATAATCATCATTTAAAGAGTTTAAGAAAGATGTTTTTAGATTATTCTTCTTTAGTAAATGTATTTCCTTTGGGAGGAAAATACATTTGCTTAGTCAATCCCTACAGTGAACCATGCTGACCAGAGAAGAACAGCCAACCACCTTACCCGGGACATTCAGTCACTTCAGGCTCCTCGGGCGGTGGGCTGCCTTCTGATTTCTTCCAGCCGATGACATATTTGTTCACTGCCCCTTGTCTGTGGTAGGACTTGGACATGGACCCGGGAACCTGCTGTCCACTGCTGTGAGACACGATGTAGACTTTGGATGAATCCAGAGACCCACTATTTTTTGAACAGTGAGCCGAAGGGCTTCCTGAATGGTGAGAACCACTGAGGAGAAAAACAGACAAAAGCTGCAATACCATCTGATTTCAGCAGTGCTGGCACACGGCCAAATTCAGAGCCACCAGGCTTTACTCAAGTCTTTCTCCGAGAGCAAAATCGGGCCCAGTGAGGCAGATGGAGCCTTCTTTCTACCATGGAGCTTGCTAGGAAGCCTCATTTTACATAGGCTAAGGTTATTCACGTCCAAGTTGTATGCCTGTGGCAGGAAGGATGTTAAAAACGTGGCTGGGGAAATCTGATAGAAATATGGGCAACATTCCTAAACTGATGCTTCAAAAGAGAACAAACTCAAATGGTGAATATGTTTGTCGGAGACGGTGCTCAAACTCAAGTTGTCTCCAGGGAAATGCCAATGCAAACCGTAATGGAATACCATTACATACTCACCAGACAGGCAAAAATGGGAATGCCTGACAACACCCAGTGACCCAGTGTTAGTAAGAACCGGGGCAGTGGGTACGTTCCTACTGCTGGTGGGAGTAAAAAGTGCATGAAACGGTTTGAGCATTACCTATGAAGGTGTGTGCACCTGCAGAGCTTACGATACAGCAATTCTACTGCATGGGCACACATACAATAAACCCCTGCTGCACGTGCAACTGTCAACACGGAACAATGTTGATTAGAAGCACTGATTTTAAGAACTCCCCAATGGCAGCAACCAAAATCATCAATAGTAGAAGGATATTCGATTAGTAACTATGAATGAATACACGGAATACTCTACGAATGAATGGACTGAGGCTACAGACGACTTGGGCAATCTCATGAACAATGTAGAGAAGCAGCCAGTGACAAAGAATACAATGATCATGAGCCAGTTTCTTAATAAAGTTCATAAACAGGTAAAACTAAACAACATGTCATTCAGGAAAATGTAAAGAAAATGAGGGGATGATTATCACAAAAGCCAGGTTAGTGGCTACCTCAAGGGAGAAGAGAAAGGGCTGTAACTGGGTAGGATGCAGAGAGCTTCCAGACACAGCAATGCTCTAGTCCTGCACCTGCTGGTAGTTACAGGGGTGTTTGCTGCATTAACATATGATACAACAGCAACAATACTGAAACAGACAGAGGCCCTAAAAACAATAAAAATTTTCAAGGTTAGTCATGAAGCTAAGGCCAGAAGGACCACCCACCCCCAGCTGACTGAGAAATTAAGTGGACAGTTCACCGCCACCAGAAATATCTTTTTCTTAAATTAGAAAGATCAACAATATATGTTTTATGAAAAAGGAATAAAAGTTCCTTTATAAAAAATGAAAAATTTTAAGAGTTTAAATTATAGGTCTAATCTCAGCGTTCAGAAAGGGAGGTGGACTTCACTTTCAGCAAACTTGACATGTGAGCGCAGTGTTAGGATTCTGGGTCTCAACGCCAGCTCTGTCCCTTACCACTGCCAGACCCTGGGCTAGTTTCTTAACCTCAGTTTTCTCATCTGTAAATTGAGGATAGTAACAGTATCTACCTCCGAAGGTTTCTCTGAAGATAATCTGAGTTAGTATCAGTGAGGCACTTAGAACGGTGCGTAGCGTAGGGTAAGCATTATATAAATGTAGTTATAGGAAGTGACGCAGGAAAGGATTATTCACGAGTAGGAGTCCTTTCTACTGAAAGAGTTTAACACAGGGTTCCCGAGGTAGCAAGCTCCTCCAGTATGCTGAAATACAATCTTATTCTGAAACCCCAGGGGCGCACAGACCTTTTCTGATACATGTATAAAGCAAGTATTATAAAAGACAAAGTATAAAAATAAGAATGATATGAAAATGAACTTTTTGTAGAGGTTCCAGAGGAAATAAAGAAACAAAATAAATGGACCCATTTTCAGGGTCTCTGTGTTTTGGAAAACACTGCGGTTTTAAGTAAAATTAACCAAGACCAACAAACAAAGCACCTCGTCTACCCCTATGAAGAAACTTTAGTTGCTGGTGGCTGGTCTGGTGCCCTTGAGTTTGACTGGTGGCTCCCTCCCTCTGGGCACTAACTGTGAGTCTTGGGAAGATGCTGCATTGCCTCTTCAACAACATCCACACACATGGAACACCAGGTCAAGAGAACAGTAAAGCAACATGACCGAGGTGACCTGAGGAGTAAGGCAAGCAACCAACAGGCGTATGGAGAATAGGAGCTAATGGACTCTTGCCATTCACTGGGGTGCACGCCAGTTAGGGAGCCCTAACATGAAAACTCTATGTCTAGATAACGAGCTCTGAAGCCCTGTATGTTATTTTCCCAAGTGTATTTTGAAAAATTTCAGAGCTACAGAAAAGGGAAAGGATAGTAGAATAAACACCCACATACCCTTTTTCTAGATCCACTAATTCCTTTCTGAACCATCTGAGAATTAGCTGCAAGCATGAAGACATCATATGCCTATGTTTCAGCATTTATTTCCCAAGAATAAGGACATCCCCCCATAGTTAACCAAGTGAGGATCATGTACAGGACGTCAGGCATTAATGCAATACTGTCATCTAACAGACAGTCCACTTGCTAGTTTCCCAGTTGTCCCAGTAAGGCTTATGGCCTTAGTTTCCCCATTAAGAACCTGATGAAGGACTGTGTACTGCCTTCCACTACCTGTGTGTCTCATGTATTTCAAAGCCTTGGATGATCCCCGAGATGTTTTGTTGTTAAAGACTGGGGCACTCAAAGTCACAGTCTAGTTAATACACTGCACGTGTGTTTGTAGGTTACTCACCTTTCCCCCTTAAAATGGCCAAAGGCCGCAAACTCTATGTATTGTGCCATTTGTTTTATAACATTTTCTAAAAATTAGATTTCATTAAAAATGTCTTTTATCCCAACTGTAAGATATTTTAAAGTTAACTTGAAGAATAAACATACAGAATCCACTTGATGAGTAATATGGCACAATTCCTTGTTTAGTAGCAGTCATTACAGAAGCGTTCTCCGATGCTGACAACATTCTGGAATGTTGCCTACAAACTTTTCACGAATCCTTTCCTTCTGGACTAATGCTCTTCTTTCAGAGTTATACTGCCGACCTCCAATCATTTGTACCAGGAGAAAGGTATGGTGGCGTGAATGATGATAAACAGCCCAACATCATATGTGCCATTTACAGGCGAATCCGGAACATGGGGTTTGTTTTTGCAGTTGATTTATTTCATTTTGCAAGGCCTTAGTTAGGTTAGCATAAATACTGCCTGGTATGCTGAGCTCTTGTCTAAATGCCCTGCCCTCGAAGAAAGAAAAAAATGTGTGTGCTGAATTACAAGAACTGAGCAACAGGAGAAAGCAGGCTGGATACATGCTCGTTCTGCTTAATAGATGATTCCTGTTCCCCTACCCTCTTCCTCACAAGAGCGTAACTTGTCCTAAAGAGTTTTAAGTCCTCCCTTTGCCTCCTTAGTACAATCTTGGAATTGTGCCATATACACAATTGTGTACTTATTTAACTCCCGGGTGGCTGCCAAGGAATGCGTGTGTGTGTGTGCTTGGGGCTCGAAGAGGCTGCTATGGTGTCGGTGGTGAAAAACCACAGTTAAGAATTAAGAGTACACCATATACTGACTGGGACTCCTGACACCGTGAACTGGGAATGGTGGATCCCACATTCCTCCTACTTCCCTATGTTACCTAGGCACTGGTTTATTAACTCCATCAACAAGCATTTATCAAGCACTTTTCCTGGTTTATTTCTTCATTCAAAAAATATTCAGATGCCTGCCATGTGCATAGAACCGTACTAAGTGCTGTGGATACAAGCGAACAAGACAGGCCATGACCCTATCAGCTCAAAACATGAATGCTCCAGCGAGGGGAAGGTAGCTATAAGTGACCTTCTTGTGGGAAGGAATATGCTGTAAACACAAATGATTTTATTTAGGGGTGGGTGCTATGAAGAAAACAACACACAGGTCAGGGGCACGGAGCACTTGGAAGCAGAGATGTGGGTTTAGGCAGGATGGTCACCCATGTCAGTTCCTGAAAGTTTATTCTGCTCTTCGGTTACCTGAGCTACTCTCAGTCACAACCCAGACCCCCCAGCAGCAGGCCTCGGCTCAAGGGGACTGCAAGGCTGCCTGAACTGGGACAGGAGAGGAAAGTACGGGGCTGAGGGAGCCTTCCTCATGGCCGCCCATGCCCCAGTTGGGGTTGGCATTTCAGAGTTTGCAGAATCTTTGTGTGGCTTGATAGGTTGGTCCCTCATGCTCTAATGAGTCACCTACCTTTCACTCAACACACAGAAAACAAGGCAAATGCTGTAAATCCCATCCCTCCTCCTCGCCTCCTGTGCAGGTCGGAGGGCAGGCAAGAGGAAGTGTTAAAAAGATTCCATTCAATGACTGAATTCCACGCTGAGCAAAAGCCTAGGACGCAAGTTGAAATGTGGCTTCAAAGCCACCATCAATGA
This sequence comes from Macaca nemestrina, assembly GCF_043159975.1. Taxonomy (NCBI): domain Eukaryota; kingdom Metazoa; phylum Chordata; class Mammalia; order Primates; family Cercopithecidae; genus Macaca; species Macaca nemestrina. The sequence continues at coordinate 16,750,555 of NC_092125.1, read as the reverse complement.
AGAATTACAAGAAAAGGGCAGTCAAGTGGTAAAGGATTCCACTCACTCAACATCTATCACTTATACAACAGCTGGGCCACATCCAATTCAGAGTAGCGGAAGAAAGTAGAATCAATCAGAAATCCAATCTAGCACTGTCATATACTTTCTAATAGTCTAGCCCATTACATTTGCAAATGGTTAAGGTAGTCATGAAAACCCATTTCAAATGCCAGTAAATATCCCTACCAAATATCAACAAATGAATGTGCTCCGAAGGCAGTCTCCATAGAAATTTTACTTAATAATAATAATACATAACTCTATTTGTGATGTCAATGACATCTGTCCAAAAAGGTGTCATGAAATTGGCTTTTTTACAAATCATCTAAACCTTGAACTAGATGTTAGCAGGTTGTGCAATCCCGAGATGGTTTCTACAGTATGACCACCGTTCCTGAAATTCAGCCAGGAATAATTCAGATAACCAAATTCACTGATAATCCTTAATTATTATATTAGTTATTAGTACTAAACCTATTTTAAGTCAAATTATTAAATAGAACTGGTAAAAAAAAAAAAAAGTAGTAGGAATGTCTATTTTGAAAATAATCTTCATATCCCAAGCTCCCTCTGCATGGTGGATATGCATGATTTCTACTCTCTGGTGTCCACTCCCCCTTCTTCAGGTCAAATAATGCCCTGCTTCTCTTCTGGGGCAGCGGCTGTATTTGCCATTCCTCGGTTGCATGGCTTGGTGAGAGGGACTGACCCCCCAGCCCAGGCTGAGGGCCCCAACTGCCCGAGGCGATGCTACCCCCTAACAACATGATTGGAGCTAGGAGCATGTGAGGAGATATGGGGGTGGGGGGTTGGCTCTGGAGAAGGCAGAAACCTCTTTCTTCTGCAGAAACTAGAAAAGAACCACGTTCTCCCTGGGGACAGAGGACCAGGACTGTGGCAGGTCTGCAGGTGGCACAGCTGCTTTCAGCCAAAAGAAGAATGCTGAGATTTTGGGAAATGGTCATACGGAGTGGGAAGGTGGAGGCAACCTGGTCCTGGGCAGTATCATTTTGAGCTGCTGGGTCAAGCTGAACCTTGCAAGTGCTCAACTTGTTGGTTACATGAGCCCCAATATGACCCTGGCTACGTGAACCAATCAGCATGGAGTTTCTTTAACTTGTAACGTAAAGTTCCCTGAATGACACTCAGTATCCCCTAGCAGTGGTGGGGTGAGGGGGTCTCTGAAGGGGAGCCTAAGGAACATAAAAAGCCTTTCACCGTGATGGCTACAGGTCTGCCTGGAGCACCATCATTTGGAGAAATGCTCCCTCACAGCACTAGGTACCTGCAAGAAACATTCCCATTCTTAGTTCCACTGACTCCGCCCTCCAGTATTGTGGGCAGGACTCACAGAGTAACCTGGAGCTGAATCAGGGAAGGCCTTGGAAACAAGCAGAACAATGACACTGGTAGTTGCTGTGAACAGTTAAATCCTGTCCACAGCAAAACTGAATAAATCCATTTCTTTGTCCTTTGCCTAGTCTTTGAAAGTGAAGGCAGAAATTGCAAATTAGGTGTTTTAAAACCACTGCAGAGAAGTATGTCCAACAGGAGTTTAAAACCACTCATCAGGAGATATTAAACATCCACACTTAGAGTACTTAGAACACAGGTGCTTCACACTTAGCTAGTCTCTACTGAATGAACCCCAGCTGCAGAGCTGAACACACTTTCATTGTCAGACACGTGATCTCAGGTCTCCCCTGCTGTCAGGGCTGTAGGAACAGGGAGGAAGTGTGTGCATGCCCTCACGGCAGGGAGCTACATGTGCTCCACGCACACGCTGCTCTCATGGCTTCCTACTACTATGGTCTGAAGATTAGTGAGTGCCTCCAAAACATGTAGGGACAACAGGTTGAATTAGGAGAGAGACGTAAGTGGCCTGACTAGAGCAATTAATATCTTTACTGACTTTTCACTCAAACTTAATAGGAAACAAAACAAAACAAAGCACAAACAAGGGACTTACTAACATGCAAGCTTTCACATTTTCATGCTGTAGAAACAAGCCCTTCCTCTGATGTCAGACAGCTACGAAAAATAACAGCAACCCACCCAATGCCCCTACTGCTTATAGTTCAGGCTTCTGCCCCATCCCAGCAGGCAGGGCCCAGGTGGCACCAGCAGGTACTACTCTGCAGTGCTGCGGGGCTTACCTGGAATGAGAGGATATCTCACTGAGATCGCCCATGCTGCCTTCCGCGGCACTGCCGGCGGAGATGGCGGACGCGTAGCCATGCACAGAGTATAACTTGGCCGGCTCGTCGTCAGGCCCAGAGACGTCAGCAGCGTCAGCCCACTGCTCGGCCCGGCTGTGGATCAGGGACCTGCTGCCTGCCAGGTGCACAGGGCCGAGGATGGTGGCGGGCATGCACGGGGCCGTGTCGATGCCACTGTCGGTGGAGGCCCCTTTGATGTAGGTCAGCCCCAGTAATTCGGGATCCATCAGGTCGCCAGACCCAAAGTGCTTGTCGTCACTGTTGCTGGAGGTGTTGCTGGAGAGCGTGTTGCTGCTGGAGTGACTGGAGCAACTTTTATCCCCAATCTTGAGAAGAAAGAGAAACAGAGAGTCTTCAAGTGAATCTTGAACTCTGCTGCTTCTCACCCTGACTCAGGGAGCTGCAGGCCATGGGATCGTACCTGAACCCTTTCTACTCACTCTTCAATGTGGGCAATGACGGGATTTCCTTTTTCAAAAACAACCTGGTTTTGTGCAGAAGTCTCTAATTCATACTTCTTCCCATAATTTATCTAAGTTAAATGGATATCTTTAAGTCTTTAATTATTTGTGCAAGAAGCACAAAAGTATGGCCACAGTGTCACTAGCAAAGAAAATAATAAACAAAGGTGATATAAACTGGGAAGGAACTGGAAAATTTATACAAGGAAGAGAAGGGCCACTTATTAAGAAAATGCTTCCATGACAAATTATAGTGCCAGCCTTGAGTTTGGGGGAGAAGACTCAGGTTCCAGTCACAAAGGTAGAACTTTCTGGTTAATCACTTAACCCTCTCTGTGCTTGTAATACTGAGCTTACATGATTCTTGTATGGAGCAAATGAGATAATATATGCAGAAGCACTTGGCTGCTGCGAAGTACACGGTAAACACGAACTCTCTCTCTGAGACAGCCCCAGTCAAACTGCGTCCCAAGCCTTTAAGAAATGGGATTCTCTTTAGAGAAAATAGGTCTGAAAAAGAGTCAATGCTTTTGGTTGGGGCGGGGGGTCTCTGGAAGACAAAAAGCAAATAAAATAGAAGAAATGTCACTGTCTGTACAATGTACTCATATAGACATGGCCTCTCTTCACAGTCTGGGAAAAGCAACAAGATCTGAAGCATCGGCAAAGGGCTTTGGAATCATAAGAACGAGCCAGGCCCTGGTAGATTTTAAAGCAGTTTGGCCTTATCTTTTTTTATTCCAGTCTATCAGATCCTTAAGCAAATCACCTCGACCTTTTCATCATACACTGATATTCTCAAAACTATGCCCACACCATGTATCCCTTTGCTGAAACCAATATGAGAACATTGTAAAGGTAGATTTAAATAGATACAGCGAGGCTGACTCAAGACAAGGTCGTGGTCACAGCTGAGGGAAGAAATGTCGTGTGTGTTTGCTAAGGGACAACTGCAAAGCTGGCTGCTGACACATTAAGAAAGAAGAAAGACGTAACTTAATTCAGGACCTTAAAAATTATCTTCACCTGAACATTTTCAAAAATAAGCCACTTTAAAATGTTGGCTTTATTTTAATAACCAACAATTCCTGTTTCTGCATTTCAATGGAAGTTTTGTTTCACTGAGCTAGTCTCCCTCGACGCTCACCTCCCAGGGTTTCTTCAAGGGGTAAACATGGCAACACATGCAAAGGACTGAGAACTACCACGTGGGCACTGCTCTACCCTGACATGTGTGATGGACAGCTGCCGCCGTGATGATTAAATCGTCTGTGACTGTACAGTAAATGACTGCCTATGGCAGAGTTCCTCTGACCATACACATCACTTAGCGGTTTCTGCTTCTGTTTTCAAACCGATAATGCTTCTGCCACTAACTAAATCGATAAGTGGTTAACAGATTACAAATGGGAACATGATTTAGTAACTACTGCACTGGATGTTGAGGATCAAAAGGCTGAGGATATAACTTTGGCTTTGCCACTCATTTGTTGTGCAACCTTTCTTCGAGGTCTTTTATAAATCAGGAAGATAGTTTCCTTTTTTCACCTCACCTCTAAGAGCCCTGCGAGGTAATGTGGTCTTGAGCATCCCCAGGAAGCAGGCTGTATCACTGTGTGCCGAGAGAGATCAGTCCTGGCGAGGCCAGTGAAGGGCTTATGAACAAAGGACTTACGTGAGAAAGCTTATTGGGGGAATCTTTGCAACTTCCATCTTTCTGCAGAGCTCTTTCTTTATAGGAACTCAGGACTTTGGAAGGTGGGCCATGCCATTTGTTTTCTGTCACATAAAGAGAGAGGAGTTGAATTTCCAATTTCCAGTATTATCAAAAGAGTAAAGAAAACCAGAAGTCAGACAAGTGGTTTGGTAAACATGAACAGGCTTGTGGTTCTAGGCCTTTCTGGTCTTACCGATGGATATGCCACAAAAGTAAACAGAACCACCACCATAAAGTGTTCACTTTCTGCAGGTGCCACAACCACAACCAACCATGACCACAGCCCCTCCTGCACCTGGAGACCCAGCTGATCACCTCAGCCTGGCGCACATAGGCCGAATGAATGAATGAATCAAATGAACAAGTGATGGGAGAGGAGGGGGCAGGGAGGGGGCAACGGGGAGCAAGGGCGGTCAATTTCCAGGAGTTCCTTATTACCCGGGTGCCTGCTTGTTTCCATGGTGTCTTCCCTCTCCCTGGCTCCGTCACATTCCAAAGGGCCTGAGCCCTGGTGTTCGAGCAGTAGAGGGGACTGGCACCTGAAAAGAACACAGAGCTGAGCCTCACCGTGCCACCTGCCAGCATGCACACGGGAGTGCTGGCTTCCAAGTGGGCTATGTGAGGGAAAGCCCTATCCAGGAGCTGGTTTTTTGGCAAATGAAAATGCAAATTGTCAGCTCAGCCCTGCCAGAGAAGCTAAAAGCATCTGAAATTGTGGGATCTGGTTTAACCAGAGGGTCAGAAAAAGTAGCTAGATGACAGCCATTTACAGATAAAGAAGGGCTGCTGAAACCAGGAGGTTGAAGGACTGTCCAGGATCAGACAAGGTACCTGCAAGCTAAAGAGGAGGTTGCATTTTTACATTATGCTTAGAATACATGGCACTGACATATCTTTATATTAAATTTTTCTTAAGAAAAAGAAAGGGCCGGGCACGGTGGCTCCTGCCTGTAATCCCCGCACTTTGGGAGGCCAAGGTGGGCAGATCGCTAGGTCAGGAGTTGGAGAGCAGCCTGGCTAACATGGTGAAACCTTGTGTCTACTAAAAATACAAAAATTAGCCAGGCGTGGTGGTGTGCGCCTGTAATCCCAGCTACTCAGGAGGCTGAGGAAGGAGAATTGCTTGAACCCCAGAGGCGGAGGTTGCAGTAAGCTGAGATCATGCCATTGCACTCCAGCCTGGGTGACAGACTGAGACTCCACCTCAAAAGAAAAAAAAAAAAAAAGGAAAAAGATTAACTCTAGACTACATCCAAGTAGACTTTGTTTTATGACAACCCCAAATATGAAAGAAATAAGTAGAAGAAAACTTATTCACATTACAAAGTGATCCTTATTTACAGAATTCTGGCTGAAGACCTTGATTTACAGAAAAAGCCCAAAAAGGTTTTACTGTTTATACAAAAAAGAAAACCAAAAAAGCCAACATCAAAACCTCTCTTCTCTTAAAATGCAATGTAATTTAGAAAGTTGCTTGACATACAACTTTTAAGAACTCCATCATCTAAGGGAAGGAACACACATAACTCAGACTACACATGTAGAGAGATTTCTGCGTGCACCTGCGGGTGCAGTGATGTAAGCTCTGCTCCTCAGAGCGGAGTCCTTCCCACTGACCAGCCACTGTCTCCTCTCAATCAGTGTGACCAGATCCTAACTCCAACCCAAAGCAGCACCAAGTCACAGTGGCCCCGGCAGACCTGGCGCTCCTCAGGGGTGCACCCTGGCGCCACGCTCTCTCTTCTCTTCCCAGAGGTGGTGGGATTGGTCCATTCGGTGTCTTTGTTCACGGAAGTCCTCAGGCTTTGCCTGAGCTGCTGGCTCCTGGGGACTGCATGGATACTACAAAGGGCAGCTCTCAGCTAGGTGTGCTGGGGCAAAAAAACCAAATGCTAAACCCACTTCTCTGATTTTGAGCGGCATTGCCTCATCAGCAATTTAAGTCAGGGGGCAATTAAGCCCTCACATCCTTAATTTTCATGTTCTGAAAACCTTTCCTCATCAAAAACGAAAAAAGCAGGCTGAGAACTAGACAAGTGAGCACTACCTATATAGAAGCAATGAGCTTTCCAACCTGGACAAGTCGCTTATTAAAAGCATGTCTGGCATTATTATATTCCCCAAATGGCGCCAGGTACAGCAGGCACACAGTAAACGCTTTTGAATGAGTCACGGAAACAGGTTCTTCCCAGTGGATAACTAAGGTAAAAATGAGTGGTACCCGTCGTAGCCCACGTGTGGTCTCCAGGGTCCGCTCCCGCCGGGTCCAGGGTCGCTGGAGGATGACTGGTTGCTGGGCGAGCTTCTGAAAGGTTGAGCACAGTCATTAACACGGCACTGAACTATCTGCCAAGCCCCTTGACCTGGCCTGTTTTGTTTCACAAATAAATTTGCTTTGGGAATGACAAGGAGAAGGAAGAAAAACATATTGCCATGTGAAACAGAATAAATCATGGAAAAATAAACTAAGAATCGGTGATGCCGGGGGATATCAGGTGGTTTATGATTGGCAATTTGTCCTAGGAAAGAGGTATGACAGGACAAGCCTTCACTGTTTAAAGATTTAAAGCACAGATAATGATTCCGTCCCAGAGAAATACAGAAGAACAGCAATACAATTCCCGAGAATACAGAATTATGAAAACATTACTAATTCTTATTATGTGAAATTTAAAACAAGTCACGTTTTAGTTCTATACTTAAAACTTATGCAAAAAGAAAAACCTAAATTTGGCAAAACCATTTATTTTCACACATCTCTTGAATGTAATCCTATTTATCTTTTTTTCAGACATGCAAAAATGAAAAATACTCATGAAAACTCACTTGATGAAACGTGCTTGCCAAGTTTCCCTTTTGCTACTAGAATACTTCTGGTTTTTTCCTATAATTTACTTAAATTAGAATTATTTACTTTTACTTTAAGTAAATTTTAATTTAATATAATTTAAACTATGATTATTTAAATTTACTTAAATAAGGGAGGTTCTGCAGACCCCCTTCCTTCTACATGTTGCCCCTTTTACCAGCGCTATCTATGTATATTTCTTTGAATATGGGAAAGTTATAAACTCAGCAGACTTTTGAGTTAGGAGACACAGAACCAAGATGATTGAATGTTAAATTAAATTAACACCTCCCCTGCATTCACTCTGGAAAGAATAAAAATTGGAGAAGGGAGAGGATGACCACAAGTTTTATCAATTAATTCTGGTTAATATTTATATAAGCTTTTCAATTAATTCTGGTTAATATATGTAAACTTACTAAGTGCAAGGCCCAGTTCTAAGCATTTTACATACATTGACCCACTCAGTTCTCCAAACTTCCTCATGTGGTTCATCAGATGAAGAAACTGAAGGTTCAGAGAGGATGAGCACCAGGCCCATGGTTACAGTACATCAAGTAAGTTAGAGCTGTGATTCCAGCCTGGCTCCCAGGCCGTGGTCTATCAGACCAGAGCCTGACATGTCATAATTGAGAAAACTCATGGCATTACTGTGGCCTATATGTTACATAAAAGTTAGAATAAAAGGAGTAGGAATTAACAACAATAAGAAATTTATTATTTTGCTTTGTTAAAATGATCTATGCAAATTCGGCATCGGAAAACCCTCACCAGCTTCTAATGGTATTGGATTTAACTTTTAAACAAGTGTATGCATTCTTTCTTTGAAAAAATCATTTTAAACTCAACTCACTTTGCTTAAAAGGAGAAGAGCAGAGAGGAAGTCCTAATGAGCTTGGAACCTCTTAAAGTATTACTCACATTATGATGATATTTAAGCACTGATTGTTCAGTTTTGTTTTATTTATGCTCAAACCTGTTCACACTTTTCTAGAGGCTCCAGCAGAATAGTTTCTGGGGTACCTTTCCCATCTTGGAGAAGAGAGCCAGTGGACATGGAGGAAGGCTACGAGATGAAGAGGAAAAATTGTGGCCCTGGTGGGCAGAACCTGCATTTTACTAGCACCATCTCGGGGCCAGGAGAGTGCCTGACCCCAGGCGCCACTGTGTCTGGGGCCTGCCCTGCTACCTTGCTTGCCAACTTGTTGTGAACAAGCTAACTCAGAAGTGATTACGAAAAACCCTCCCTACAATGTCAAGTTCTCACCCCAGTGATTTACAAGGGCCACCCTTGAGGAAACGGAACCAGCATTACCTCGTGCCATCGGGCAGCTTCCGGTCGAAGGAGGTGCTTCGAGGAATGGCGGCCTGGGCCTGCTGGAGCAGCTGTTGGCATGGCAGCCGGTCGGGCGTGCCGGGGATGGGGGAAGCTCTAGAGAGGGGCTGCAGGGCAGGAGTGGGCACCCGGTGCCACGTGGTGTTCCTCCTGAAGGGGGTTTTATACTCGCAGGGGGTGCCCTCGCTGTCGAGTTTATATTCCACCATGGGGATCCGGCAGAGCTCTGAACACCCTCTGTTGGGCCAAGAAGAGATGGTGAGAAGGGAAGCTCGCAGCTGAGCCGTCAGCATGGCTTACTCACAGCTGGGCCCATCAACACACATCACGTGGTGTGTGCCTCTCCCAGCTCCAAGTCAATGATGCAGAGCGATCCACCCTTAGGAGCATCTCACCTATAATAAAACCACATTCCCACACTATTCAATTCCTCTTCTGCCAGCAATGACTGCGTCTAGAAATTAAAAAGGCTGTTTGTGGCTTTTTTCCTGGCTGCTGTGCAGCCACACACATCATCTATGCTGGTAACCTGCTAATACAGCTGTATGGTTACTAAAATGTTCAACTACCAGAGCGTAAGGAGCTGCTGTCCCAAGACCCCCAATACACAACCAAAAAAAATTAACACCTGGCACAGCAGAGGCCTCCAAGACTTGTAGGTTAAATATTTTAAATATATTTCTGGAGATAGCAAGTACTATCTCTGGTAATTAGAAATCGAAAGTCCAGAGACATTAAACACCTTGTTCACAGTTACTCAGCAGGACCAAGACTGGGCCTCTGGTCCTCACATTCACTCCCAGAGACCGTAAAAATAAGACCCTCTAAGCAAATGTTCGTCACTTTTAGGGATGATGGAAATATCCATTATCTTGCTTGTGGTGACTATTTCACGCATGGGCCCAAACTCATCAAAATGTATGCTTTGTATACATGCAGTTCATTATGCATCAACCACACCTCAATAAAGTTGTAGAAAAAATCTTATTAAATAGAAAGAGAAAAGCTTCCTTTTGTCTGATGCTTTATTCTTCAAGAAAGTCTTTGGTTAAATGCAGCATAACCAGTCTTAGTGACCAAAAGAACTAGGCCATGTCTGTGTTCAACATATGGGAGTTGGTGGATTCTAAGGTTTCTCTATCTTTCTCTGGCTGTAGTTCCTCCTTATTACAAACTTTGTATGAGATTTATCTTCCTGAAAACTTCAATGTCTCCTTAATGTCTTTCAGGCACACTATGTACCTAGCACTGTCTTGCCCCCAGTCCCTCCACAGTCACATTGCCCACACAGCAGACACCAGAGGTGGCTCAGAGAGCCACTCAGAGTCCTCTGAGCACCGGAAATGGGCTTGTGTTTGGAGGAACACAGCGGTTTCATTTTCATTCATTTAACTTTAAAAACTGATACTCTGATTCATTTTTTAAGTGTTTAGAATAACTTGGGTATGTGAATCTATGTTTTCAACTTTAAATTTTATGAAATATAAACAACAAGTACTCAGGATAAAATTTAGCATCTGATTTGAGATATGCTGTAAGTATGAAATGTACTCCAAATTTCAAAGACATAATACATAAAATAATGTAAACTAATAATCGTTTAATATTTTTTGGATGTTGAGATGATAGTATTTTGAAGATACAAGGTTAAAATATATTACTAAAAATAATTTCACCTGTTTCTTTTTACTTAATATGGCTACTGGAAAATCCAGATAAAATCTTTCTATTTGACAGCCCCCTGTAGAGGAACCTGGCCTGCCACAGCTCTCTGCATGTTGTCTATCTACCCCCAGCTGGCTGATCTGTTCCAGCCATGCCTCCTGGCAATCATATCTCCCAGTTTGACCCAAATCTCAACTCAGATCTTGCCTTCTCCATAAGATTTGCTGATTGTGCTGCAGAGTGCAAAGGATGGTAAGCCATGGTACAATTTGAAAAAGGTGTGTGCTCTGCACAGATGTCCCGAGAGATACAGGCCCCTGTGCAGAGAATGGCTGAACTTCGGCGGTCCCTCACCACTGCAGGAAGGCACCTTTCTGACACAAGCCATGCAAGTGCGTGCAATAACCCCGTTCTTGGCTATGGGGGCCTTGTCTATTTTTAACCAGGATGGATCAGTATGATCCAATATGGTTTTGGCTCTGGCTAGTAGATGGATATTGCTGTCAGGCATTTCATACATAAATTCTGTCTTTCCAGGTAATTAGCAAACTTCTAGGACAGAACTGATCATATCTTTAACTAATATGCATGTGTGGAATCAAGAACATTGAACATGGGTGATAAATAAGCTTTAACAGATTAAAAATACTTCTTTTATATAACCTGAGCAGATATTTTAAATTATAGTTATATTAACATAATCAGGAATCAGAGTTACAAATCACTTTCTAATTGAGTCTGACAGAAGTGAAAAGCATATTTAGTAAAAGCTATCACAACTCAGGGAAAACCTGAGTGTCCACTATGTGAAAGTCAGGTGTGGCTTTGAGTTACCATGGTTACTCTCTTAAACAGGCATCACAGCTTCCTAAAAGGTCACCTGCTAGACAGCTTTCCCATATGCTCAGTGATTAGTCAGGTACTTAAGACTCTTTAGCCTAAAATATATGATTTAAGTCAGCTATCCCTAAGGTTCCTACCAACTGCACAGTACAAGGCAGTACTGTTAACTTGACCAAAGTCAGCCCGCAAAGCTAATTGGTGCAGTTTGGCAAGGACATGGGAAGACTAGATAAGTCTCAACTTTGAGTGCCGGGCAAATCATTCCAATTTACCCTGTTGGCAAAGCAGTCAGCATCCCAAGCCAGTGCCTCTCCCTAGACATTCCAGAGTCATCAACAACAACAACACTTCCTAATATTTGCCCTTTGAGAAATCTACTAGAACAAGGGATCACTCTGTTAAAAAGCAGAATTCCACTGTCACCATGGTATAGTAAAAATTTCAGCCTTTTCTGAAAATCATCACAACAGAACAAGGAGGACAGGGAGAACGCGAAACAGAAACAACCTCAACTGCCAGCTGAATTTGGAGATCCCTGAGACTCTAATACACAGGATGTAAAGTTGGAGGTGAATGAAGAAAGGTTATGGTTTAGCAGAGCAGAGGAAGGTGTGCAGAGGAAATATCAGTAGGAAGGAAGATCACTCACTGTCCTTGAGAACCCTAAAATGGTGCAGGGATGGGAAGCACCAAGCACTGCAGAAGGCCAAGTGAAAAGGGAGATTTAGGCCTAAAAGTTACTTAGAAAGAAGGAACGGGAGTTCGGCCCTAGGCCCTGAGGTCCACACAGTGCCTGGCCTCGTCAGGCAGTAACCAATCCTCTACCACAGTGGGCAAGAGCAGTGGTTTTTAGAGAACAGAAAAGATGCAGAGTCAAGGGTGTGAGGTGCAGAGAACAGGGATGAAAACGACAAGCCTAAGGCAGAGATGAGACCCAGGGTCACTTCTCCTTCCCCGAAACTCGGCCTCAGAATGCTCACCAGCCCACAGAGATCAAAGACGACGGTTCTCTAGAGAAAAGACAAGCAGATGTAAACCATCCAATCACGCTGCAGTGAAGCTCATGGAGCAACTAGATTGCTGAAGAAGAGGAGGAACTTATGAGAGTTAAAATTAAACATTAAAAAATCCAATAGGACAGTTGGAAGGGAAACTGAGAAATTCTCTCAAACAGTTATGAGAGAGAAAAACTTAAGAAAACTGAAGTTCAATTCAAAAAGTCCAACAGCTACCAGACAGAGCTATCACAAAAGAGGAGAAAAAAAAGGGGGAGAAATTATTAATAGTATATGAACATTTCTAGAACTAAAAGATATGTAAAACTGGATTAAAAGGTCCAGAGATTACCCAGCTCAATGAATAAAAAATGGTCCACATGAAAACACATCATTTGGAATTCAGACTCCTGGGTTAAGGAAGTAAGCCTATGGTTCTGGGGACGGGGTGGGTGGGAGCCTAAGTGTCTAAGGACCTGGGCGTGGAATAGTTCCATTCTTCTCAAGAACAATACTAGAAGGTACAAAATATAACAAAGGAAATGCTTGTAAAATTCTGGGTGAAAGTGATTTCTAACTTGTCAAATCCATAATGCTTGGAGCTTGGGACAGAGAAAGAGAAAAAAATAAAAAACAACATCCTAACTTTTGACTTGGGAAACCAGATTGATGGTAGCGCTATCCTTTGATGGTAGTGTTAATAGAGAAGAGTGGACTGAATACGCCCTCCTAAAGAAATCTTACACCTGTTTATAGAACATGAGATAGTGATTTCTCTGTGCATCAGTAAACGTTAGTTCTTATCCTTTATTTTAACTCTGTTTCCCTTCCCGAAAGTAAATTAAGTTACTCTGGATTTACTGTGTTTAATAGTTACATTATTGGTCAAACTGAGTAAATGCGAATTACATTGGGTTGCATTATTTTCTCATAAAATGCCAAGGCTCTACAAGTTTTGTTCATGGATGTACATGGTTTCCAAGCGTTTTCTGTTTATTCAGACACCACATCCCTAGGGCTACTGATTCATCCCCACAGCCAAAGACCTAATCAGAAATCAAAGGTAAGATATGACAGTAGATAATAAAACATCAAGAAAACCTACTCTTGTCTTCCACTCAAACCGATGCTCTAAGGATCACTGGATGTTCAGGTGAACACCAGGCTTTGGTGTCTCACAGGTTCCAGCTACCTGAGTAGTGCGCATCAGGAACTGTAACTGACTACCATCGAAGTTAAAGATCCTGGAGTTATGTGTTGAGTGAAAGGAATGTGAACCTTGAATCTTGTGAACCAAAAGGCAACTTTGCATTTCCAGTGCTTGTTTGGCCTTCAAGTTTGTTTGGTATGGGTTTTTAAGAAGAAAAAAGAAAGAGAAGACAGATGGCTGAGTAGTGTGGCCTACTTAATTCATGCCCATAGACTGTAGTCTTTATAAGACACTATAATTTAGCTTGAGGCTTGGAAGGAAACATGTAATATAAATGCATAATCATGACTCATATTTTGAGAGAGTGCTGGCAAAAATCTGTGCAATCCATTAAGTTGAAGAGAGAATCTGGGTGGAATGATTTTATCTCCAACCTTGTGCGGAAAGTCATATAGGAAAGGTCTTTTAAAATAATAAGAACTGGCATCCTTTTGCCCTAATAAAATTTAGCTATTCTCAAAAGAATGGTTTTATTTTAAAATCAAAACCAATTTTGTTATTATGTGACACTTTTACAGCAACTACTCTTGTGAACTAGCTTTTGCTTTGTTTACTTCTATGACTAAGATGCCAAATTAGTACTACTGATATAAGTGATCATCAAACCTAGTCAAACTCAGTTCTGTTCCATATGTATGAGAAATTCCTTAAAGGATGCATACGGAAAATTCAACCAATGTTTAGGGAAATGGGAAAAGGCATAAAAGAAGAACGACAAATGAGCCTGGAGAGGTCCTTGTGCTGCAGAGCCCATCAGAAATGGATCTGCGTCCCCCTTGGCACGCATCCTCTCTCCCTCTTGAGGGGTTTTAGCACAGGACACCAGGCACGACACCCCGGCTCATCTGGAGTGTCAAACTCGGGGCTGTTATGGATGGGGCACACGGCAAATATTTCCATGAGTTAAATAAAGGCTAACTGAAACCCCAACAGACCAAATGCCCAAAGACCTAGCACAAAAAGACATTTCTTAAAAAAGCAAGCTGCTCAACCTGTGTGTAACTGCAACATTCTTAAAGAAAAGACTTTGCTTTCCTGCTACAGTAGAAAAATTCAGACCTCATTGATACACACGCTTGGCTTCCTCTCGACATACCAAATCAAGTCAAAAGATGGAAATTGCATTTCTAGCTTCTGGCACATGCCTTACAGTTTGCTTGCCAATAGGAGATACTAAAAAACCTCAAGATAAGGCTGTGGGATCACTTTTATGTATGCATATTGATTTCCTCTTTGCTTCATAACAAATGTACACATCATCGACTTATGCTCCTAATTACCACGCTACGCAGGGATCAATACAAACTCAGCTTCAGGGTTAAAAATAAGTGCAATTTTTCACGTTTCTTCTCTAGCCAATAACTTTTCTGAGTCTATTCTCTCTTCTCACTCAAAAACATATGCTGGAAGGCAAAACATTCTGTAGACCAAGAAGGTCATTGAAAATGTGCTAGTTAGTTAAAAATGTGGCATTCTCAAACTGTAAGAATAACAGGTAATTCCATTAGATGGCATCCTCAGAGGATCTTATATTTTACTCGTCTATTCTAAAAACAGTACTACTTGTCCTTCTGAACTCACGATCATGGACTTCCTGGGATGGCTTAATCCTGTAAAAGGGACACTCATTAACTTATTCATATTCATACTCATGGGCTTTCTCTCCTGCTTCCTGACGCCTAAAGCTAAACTTTCCACCAGAAGACTTCTTGGTTACAGCTGCCACCACTTCCTGGCTTCCTGAACATGATCAGCAAAGAGGGGGTGTCCAATCTTGCTCACAGTTAACAGATACCACAGTCACTGCCAAGTACTGTAGTGTATGGACCCCACAACTTCAGAGGCACCCAGGAAGGCCCCCAAGATGGCATCCACCCACCCAGGCTCATTCCTTTTCAATGACACTTTGAGTTTCTCGGAAGAACCTTCCATTTACCATCAATAATTTGGAGACGGGAAGGTAGAATCCCTGCTGGCCAGGGTATGGACTTGGTTCTAAATCAAGGCTTCAAACTCTGCAGGCTGACCGTCAAGACCACCACTGTTTGAGTCCAGTCAAGCCATACAGTTTTTTCCATTTGTTCCCAACAGGAACCGTAGACACCAAACTGTCTCCATTAAAGACAGAGTTTGAGCTCTAGGCTCAAAACCCAGACATGACTATGTGTAGCTTAGAAATGTGATAACCTCTTAGACTCTCCTCTTGAAAATAGAATAGTAACAGCAGAGGGTGCAACAAGATTAAATTACACAAAATATGTAAACTTCCTCAAGTGACAGCTTCAAAAGAAAGAAGTTCATTACAAATAGACATTATTACTTTCTGTTTCTCCAAAAACATTAAACTGCAAAAGGCACATACAATTTTATGAAAGTTCTAGATAATAGATGTTTATAGAGTTCTGGAATTTTAAAGTTTAACTTTCAAATTGAAAAAATCTTTAGAGCTGTAAAATTCCCTTCATCTACATTCATCTGTAGAACAATATATCATTATCCTATTACTTTATTCTTTTCATCTTACATAAAAGTAGGACACATGACTTCGTATTACGCTACTTCGAAACTAAGAAAGGGGAAGAGTCCTAAGGGAATGATGAGTAGCAAAACAAAACCAAAAAACCTAGAAAACCGAGGAAGTTCAAAGGGAAAAATGTATATTCTTATCAAAAAAAGAGAGGGCAGTTGAACAGTACCAGGTACCATAGACTGTGCAGCCACAGCTTCATCTAATCTCATGACTGGAACTTGCATTTACTGGACTCTGAAATTCCCTATTGGTTTTACTTTACTTGGCTGCATCACAGAGAACCTTTAAGTGAATCCAGTGATCTAAGGAAAAGCCTTACAAAGTACTGCAATGCTATCCTTTAATTCCAATCCACCACCTTAGCATGTGTAGCACTTTATAGTATTCCACATACATCATTTGACTTTCACAAAAATTTGTGAGGTACAAAGAAAATTTACGTTTTTCAGAAGAAGGGCTACAGAGGTTGGAAAGATGATACAGTTAATCAGAGATAGGGTTCACAAAGGAACTCAGGTCTTCTGACTCTAAGTTCAGGACTCTTCCTAAAACACATGGCTTTTTTTTTTTTTTTTTTTTAAAAGAAAACCATCAAAGAACAGTTAATGCAGCCTACACCATGTCATATTTTTCAGTAGGTGCTAAAAGAATCTTTGGAAACAAAAGCCGATCCTCTAAAACAAATTAAATGTTTTTTAAATATTATGCATTTTGTAAAAGAATTCTTTTATAGCCCTAGGGATTAAAGTAATCACTGATATTTTAATCATTTTAATGTCTGTTTTGCTAATAGCCTGCTAATAGCTGAAAGACTCCAAATTATCCAACCAGGTGATAGGGGTAATTGATGCTCATTCACTTGAATCACAAACTCTTTCTGGTACATAAAAAATCAAAGGCTTCCAACAGGGAGATAACCACATAGTATAACTTACTGTAAAGGTTAGGGCAGTGTCATCCATGAAATAGGCACTAAATGAAATCGTAATTTGCTTTTCAACAAACTCCTTAATTTACAGAGAGAAACAGAGAGATACCCAGAATAGGTAGAAAGAGAGACATCTGGACCATAATCACACTTGACCAAGCCCTCTTATAAAGGTCCGGAATCGAAAAGGTGTCGTATGAAATAGGAAGTGAGGCTATCTGGCACTGACTAATTCATCAGCTTCCTTCCATCCTTCTCCTCCCTCACGAGAAGCAGACACAGGGGCAGATGGTGTCTTTGTATCTCCAGTACCTGTCAGAGCACTGGACAGAAGCTCAGCACGTTCTTACCAAAATCAACTGCTTTGTTTCTTAGAAAGCTTAAGAGCAGGAACAACACTGCACTGTAATACTTCAAAAGTATACAGAGAAGATTCTCATAGCTAGCTACCTGATGCCTGATTTCTGAAGAATGTATTTCTATGGGGGAGAACATCCAATGGCCGTCCACTATGGTAGCCACGGTGTAACCTGTCAAGCATGAGATGGTTACTGGTCTAACACAATGCTCATGCTTTACCACCACCCTACGCATTCCTCTTACTGTGATGGTAATATCTCAGCATTCAAAATGAAAAAACACGGGGGCACTAAAGTGTAGATTATTAATTGGAGAGGGTGACAGCGTTTTCTACACTACTTTGAGACATTTATTATTAAGTAGTAAGTTGTTGCTATAGTTTGAGAAAAATCACTTTTAAATAGCTAAAATATGAATAAGTCTTATGGCATTTTAGAAAGCCTGAAAGACAAAAAGGAGTCCTTGAAAGTCAGATTACATCTGTCCTATCGTTTTAAAAGCCCTAGTGCTCAGCACTGCTCCTGGCACAAGCTAGTTAAGAGTGAGTGAGTGAATGAGTGAATGAATGAATGAATGAGTGAATGAGTGAATGCAAGGCAATCGACCTTCAATTCTATAATCCTGTGTTCTTACTTTAGGGAGTGAGAGAACAATCTGAACGTTATATTGGAGGAACTGGCCAGAGGACTCAGAATAGGGACTGTACTTTAGGTTACCTTTGTTCTGTATTGTTTTCACATTTCACATCAAAATTCATTCCTGGAGGGTCCATAAGACAATACCAGACATAACTGATTTTTATTACCCATACAAATAAGTTGGAACTCTAATACAAAAGCTCACGTGAGACACATGCACGCACATGTTCTCTGCAGCACTGTAACAACAAAGACATGGAATCCACCTAGATGTTCAACAGTGGTCTGGATAAAGAAAATGTGGTGCATATACACCATGGAATACTACACAGCCACAAAAAAGAATTGAAACCATGTCTTTTGCTGCAACACGGGTGGAGCTGGAGGCCATTATCCTAAGCAAATTAACATGGGAACAGAAAACCAAATGCTGCCATGTTCTTGCTCACAAGCGGGAGTTAAACATTGAGCACACATGGACACAAAGAAAGGAACAATAGACACTGGGGCCTACTTGAGGGTGAAGGGTGAGAGAAGGGTGGGGATGGAAAAATTACCTGCTGGGAACTTTGCTGATTACCTGGGTGACAAAATTATCTGTACACCCAACCCCCACAACATGTAATTTACCCATGTAACACACCTGCACATGTACCCCTTGAACCTAAAAGCTGGAAAGAAAAAAAGTTTGCTTTGTAATGAATAATAAATGGAATAAAGCATGGAAATTTTTTTTTTTAAAAAGCAAGCTCACTTGAGTCCAGATTTCAGGCCACCATTTATTTTATATAGGTATGTGTGTAGATATATATACAAAAATAAAAACTGTTAAACTGACAAAATTGAGTTTTCCTTCTATTTCCATATTCTCCTCTCTGCATACTTCAGGGGGTTGAATGATCAGGCAACAGACAGCAAAACAGGAGATGAGGACATAAAGTTTTAATTTTATAGAATGATGAGAGAATAATAATTTAGACTCATGATAACATGAGAAAATTTCCACTGTTTTGCATTATATAGAAAAATGCCTTGGATAGTATATCAACAAAGTATGAAAAAATTCACACAAAACAGATGCACTGTAGCAAGGAATTTCATTTCCATATTTATTGGACATATTTACTAAATTCACTCATATTATATAACAACTCATGCATAATTCTGATGAGTTGTTACTTCCTTTATATCTGCCTTTTAGGCTGATATGCTTTCCTTCAAATGACACTGATAGAATGTCAGTCACCTTTGAAGGCCAGAGGCTGGGCCATACCAGTGGCTGTAAATTATCCCTTGCAAAAACAAGAAAGATCTTAATTAAGCATTTCTGGCCCGAGCAACTCTTCATCTTTGCCACAGAGACTGTCTGCTTGAGAAACACCGTGGTTCCCCTTTCAAACCTCATTTCCATTTGAAGAGTGCTATTCCCAAACTGCTTCTTGCCACTCATTCCCACTGTATATGAATTCACTCCAGGATCCAATCCCAGCACGAGATCAGTTAATAAGTGTCCCTCAAGGGGGATTCTCCCTGCTCAGCATTCCCTGCAAATCCACAAGGAAAACTAAAAATGGCTCTGACTTCCTTTCAAGCTGAGGGACAAGCTAGACTGTCACCTCCCTTAGGCTTGCAAAGGGGACTTCAAGACACAGGTGGCTTTAGATTGAACATAAATACTTTTCTGGGAATTCAAAACGCAGGTGGCTTTGGATTCAACATATTAATAAACACTTTTCCTACTAAAGACTGCATTTAATCCAGCAGCTTCTGAGTCAAAACCAAACACCTTTTGACCTGAGGCCAAGAGATACTGTCTATTAAATGACAGGCCGCTCATGCTGCCTACAGGAGCAGCTGGGCTCCCATGTCAAATGATGTCCTCAGTGATATCCTGGTAGGAAAAAAATGGGAGTTGATAAATGGTAAAAATGAACCGAAGCATTTTTCACAACACTTATGAGACTAAAATATCTCGTAATTCCTTAATTTGGCCATTTTTGCAGTCTTCATAGTGTTTATGTTAAAAACTACTTTAAAAAATGTATATGTATATATACACACATACACACAGAAACACATACATGCATATACGTGTCCATTTAAATAATATTCCTCCTCCCTGACAAGCACTAAGAGCCAGTTTGAGAAAGATGGAGGTCATTTTCCATGCTGCAAGTCAAATGTATAGCTTTAGCTTCAGGCACATCCCGGTATGTGTTACTATACGGTTAAAGGTACTAAAGGTTGTTTGGTTTAAAGGGTTTGTATTTTAAATTTTAAAATGAGTGAAGTGCTACCCATTTCCCCTTAGTCCCTCCTCTACAGTTTCTTAACAAATCTAATAATGCAGAAGGCTAAACGTGCTGAGTGCAAGGGTGAAACTGAAAATGACATTTCATACTTACGCTTGCGGTCAAAAGCAAAGGGCTGGTATTGCAAGGGTGGTGTCTGGTTATGAGAGGTTGTCTGACAACAGCAAGTACTTTTATCAGGGCACCCAGACAGTTGCAGGCAGAAAACAAATCAAAACTAACAAAAATATGGATTTAAAAATTTACAAATTCAGATTCACAGAAAACTGGAAAACTGAATTGAAAGAGTTTTAAATGATACAGGCTAGGCTTAAAGCCTTCACGACTTGCAGTAATGTGGATGATGGGTGTGCCAATTTTGGAACGTTGCTGCTAGGCAAATAGCTAATTCTAATCCTTCTGGCTAAGGTTAAAAGACAGTTATTACAGATTAATTGGGGAAAAAAAAAAACCCTGTATGTTTAGGGAATGACATTAATGAGACTCCTAGGAAGCAAGGGCAAAATCTTTAAATAAATATCTTGCCTAGTTCCAATAAGAGAATTTGCATTTAAAACAAAGAATTAATTATGTATAGACCAAGGCAGATAACTGACTCCTTAGAGGAAAAACATGTCCTTGGATAAAAAGATAACAGCTGCTGGAACTTTCAAATTGTAGTTTTTGTTTGTTTTAGCTGAAAAACAATTCAATATTTCGTAGAAAATTCTATTCTCCTAAATTATATTTCTAAATACCAAATATAACGACAACTTTACCATTTTTATTAAACAGATCTCTTGAAAGCTTTAAAAATTTCTTACTAACAGTAGACTAAAACTAAAAATAGGCAAGAAATGTTATTTTCTAACCCAAAGGAAGCTCATGGTAACATTTTTGTCCAATTCTAGAGTAATCGGCCGCTAGGACAGATAAAAGATACAAAGGCAGATAAAAGACTGATTCTTATCATAAGCATTAAAAATCTATTTTTCTACTAAGGAAGACAGAAATCTTTACTGTATGAAAAAATTTCTAACAAATGCTGGAAAATTTACTATAAAAGATTTTTACATATATAGTACTTTAGCTTTTAAGGTCTAAAGGATTTGCCTTTTGCTATTTCTAAGACCCATTTTTAATAAATTAATTTTTTATTTTCTTTGGACTCATAGTAGTACATGTGATTCATGGGACTCTCGAAAAACAGATAGATTCAACCAGGCAGAATCAGGCAAGGCAATAAGAAACACCTTCACATGGGACTGATACTCTACAGAGAAATCTTAGTTTCTTAAATCCTTATTTTATAAACATACTGGGCAAACACAGGAAACAAGGTCACAGAAAGTGAGGCTGGAGGCAAATGGTAAGATAACTAATAGAGAAAGATTTTTGCAAGATTTTGCACATTAACCATAGAGGAAGACAGTGTAAGCAACTTTTTTTCCTAAAAGGAGATCATGGTTTAGCTGATCTATCCAATACGGCAGCCAATAGCAACACGTGGCCAATGAAATATAAATTAATTAAAAGGAAAATTTCGTTTCCTAAGTTGCACTATAGTTCATGTACGTAATAGCCACTTGTGGTTTGTGGCTACTGCTCTGAACAGTACAGACACAGAAGTAGAAGTGCAAATGGAGAGTGCTGGCTTAAAGGATGAAGAAAGGAGATAGAGAAAGGAGAGAGCATGACCTAGGTTAATAAGTCCAGAAAGTAGACCCAACAAGCCTACTATCTTTGGATAATAAGAATTTCTTTTTTAATATGAAAGAAATTAAAATGAATATGCTAAAGTTTTATTTATTATTATTTGAGATGCAGTCTCACTCTGTCACTCATGCTGGAGTACAGGGGCACGATCTCAGCTCACCGTAGCCTTGACCTCCCAGGCTCAAGGGATCCTCCTACCTTCCCCTCCTGAGTAGCTGGGACTATAGATGCACATCACTGCACCTGGCTAATTTTTGTATTTTCTGAAGAGATGGGGTTTTGCCATGTTGCCCAGGCTGGTCTCAAACTCCTGGGCCCAAGCGATCTGCCCACCTTGACCTCCCAAAGTGCTGGGATTACAGGTGTGAGCCATAGGGCCCAGCCTAAAGTTTTATTTTTTTAAATTAAATGTGTGGAGTAATTACGCTAAAAGGTTCTAAGTGCTTTACATACATTATTTTATTTCATCTTCATTGAAATCGTCGGAGGTAGGCAATATAATCATCCCATCTTATAGAGAGTAAGTGAGACTTAGAGAGTGTGTGAGTTGCCCCAGGCCACAGAGCAAATTCCTGGATTCCAAGCATACTTAGTCTCTCACAAGCCAGAGCTCTTAAGGCTGCCTGTAGGAACTCCATTTGGGAATGAAGACAGAGAGAAGGTGCTCTAGATACTACCACCAGTCATGCATTACCACAAGTAGTGGGCCACAGCCTGAATGAATGGCTCCTTCTTAATTAGCATTCTTTTTCCTTTTGGCCTAATATTTTATGTTGGGCATGATTATTTTCTATTAGTAATGGAACAGTATTGCTTTCTAACCCCATTTTTATCCTAGCCCTCCACCTATCTGCCTCTGAACCTTCCAAGTCTAGCCATTCCTTTTCAACTATTTCTCCTGGCAGTTTATGACAACGCCCTGAACCAGTTCAACATCTCTCAAGCTCCAATTGAGAATGGAGTATTCACCACACAGAGTACATGCGCTGTTCCAACATTCTTTCATACCTACAAGTACTGGTTTATTAAATATTTTTTAAATAATCAATGGCTTCATGTTATGGGAGGATATTCTAACTGAATGGTTATTTAATGTGTTCAAGGCTGAGCTGTGATGCAGAATTATTTGCTCTTAGATATAAGTCTGACTGGTCCAGGGGAACCAGGCAGGTGCTCTTCCTGTTAGTTCAGAATAGCTCAGCTTTTATGTAGTCAATGTCCCAATAAATCACTTAGAAAATTACTTTTTATCATTTATTACATATTTTAAAGCTCCTTTTCAATTCCTCGAATGAGAGACATCGCAACAACATTGTACCAAGACGCACTTGACTGCATTTTCTGAGGACCTTGCAGGGGCAGTGAGGACAGCCACCTGCCTCAGAGGCGAAGGAGGAGTGAGCATTACTTGGGCCTGGCACGCCTTACCTTCGGGGGGAGCCGTCGTCGTGGGGCTGGATGATGACCACCTTCACAGTCACAGAAGTGCGGAGCAGGTCGATCATCTGCTCGTGTGTCAGAGTGGCCACGGCGACTTTGCAGATCTCCACGAGGCGGCTCCCTTGGCGAAGGCCAGCCTTCCAGGCAAAGCCAAAAGGTTCCACATCTGCGACAATTCCTTCAAAATTCACATGGAAGCCAAGCTGGCCCAGCCCATTCCTCCTCAGGGTCATTTCCACAGTCTCGCAGCCTCTCGTCACTATCTAAGGGGGAAGGAGACTGTTAGAGATGCCCTTCCTGCCCAAGCTGCCATGGGGCTCTACCAAAGGTGCACGTACGGGCCTTCATGCCAGCCCTCTCCCTTGGGCCCTCACAGCCCAGCCCGTCTCTCTCTGCCTTTTCCTTAAACTGTCCAAGTGACAAGACCAGGACACATTTAAGTTCAGAGCTGATCACAATTAACATTAGCATCAAGTGCAAAGAAAATAATAGAAGCACAACAATGGTTTCATTCTTCATTCTAAGTCAAATCTATTCTTGATACAGGTGTCCCGCTTTCTTAGATGTCACTGACCCAGAGCTTGGGAGCTTCAGATGGACTGAGATAATTCCCCTTTTTCCTTTATTGTGTCAAGTGACTTAGCTTTTAAGCATATAAATCCCATTGTTCTAGATGGATTTTTGCGATGTAAAACGTAAAGATTTTGGAGACCATTACAAGTTTCAGTCAGCAAGCACTAAAAATCATTAGACAATTTAAAGAAAAACACCCCAAAACACTTGAAAGCTAACGCTTAAAAGCCCACTCTGAGGTTCAGGAAGGGCAAACGCAGAAAGTCAGAGCTTTAAGAAAACTCTAAATGTTCTCTACACACCAGCCCTGGGGACATACTGTGGAGGGTTCTGTCCCCTAGGGTCCTTGTCTGTGCTTGCCCGAGTGGTGAGGACCATTCAGATCCACGGCGGGGGCAGGCCAGCCAGACTCCTTGGCCATCTGTTCACAAGACAAGTGTGCAGGATGGTGCTCTGGCAGGCAGCAGAGAGTCCCTCTGGGCCTATGGGCTGCCTCTCCTCCACTGGGCCTGTCTCCTGGGGCTGAGGGCAGCCCCAAGCAGGGGAAGCCCCAGTGTATGTACCTTACTCAAGAGTGAGAGAGAGTCAACAGCAGTCCCACAAAAAGGAACATGAAAGAAGAATGGTGGTTTGCATCCCAATTGGTACATTAAAGCACCACTAATGTAGTCTTCAAAAGCACTCACTGAGCATAGTTTACATGCAATGAAAGAAAAACATGGGCTCATTAAATATCATCTGATGACTATGACATCACCTATCTGTGGGAATTTCAAGTTGGGAGGTATCATACTCCTATCCCCAAAAGCCCAGAGGCAATGTATGAAGTTTCAGTTTAATGAACGTTCTATTTCTATGAAACATGCTCTGAATACACAGATACCTATTTAATAAGACCTATGACAGTAAGTACAGCTGTGGGACTGGGGCTGGTTCATGTATCACCAGTGTCTGATGTTTCCATGGTTACCACAAGTGCACACAATGCCAATCAGCTTTTCCCAGACAGCCATGACAGTTCACGACTCAGCAAAATGCAGAAAGGGGATTGCTGGTTTTAGTTAGTGGTGACGTTTTAGAATATTGACATTTCTAAAGTCATGAACTGAAGTAACTTAAAACTTGAAGAAGTAGTTCTGTAATACGCACAACACAAATATATCTTGTTCTCTTCTTTTTCAACTCTGTTCTAAGCAATCCTATCAAAAGATGACACATAACATGTACCCAGCCTTCTTTCAAATATCAATGCAATTATGAGGTGAAATTTATCATCCATGTATCAGAATGAAGAGTTATTGGCTGAGCCTTTCCAGAGTCCTCCAGCTCTGGCTCTCCTGCTCATTTCCTCCAGTCACCTGCCATCTCCTCTACTTTGTCTTTTTGCTATTTCTTTATCCCCTCTGTTTATTGCTTCCTCACATCCCCAAAGTCTGAAGGAAGGTGTTCTCCATGTATTTGGACTTCCTCCATGGACCCAACTATCACACGAAAACTGTTGTCTCCTAGCCAGGACTGGCTATGTAATTTGTGGGGCCCCATGAAAAATCAAAATGCAAGGCTCCTTATGAAAAAATTATGAAGAATTTCAAGATGGCAATGGCAGAGCATTCAGTCAAGCACAAATTCTTCTGAGAGTGGGTCCCTGAGCAACTGCACGGGGTGCACATCTGGGAAGTGAACCCTGCCTGGCCCTCTAGGAACAAACTCTCATTCCCCTCCTGTACTGTTACCTGCAAGACAGACACCTTTAGTTCCACTTTCCACCACCTGAGAATGGACACTGAGTTAACCACCTGCCAAACGGGCAGGCATTCCCAACATCTCCACGATGACTGCATTCTTCTCTTTCTTCCCATTTCTGTTACTACCACCCTGTACCAACACTTACGATCTAATCCCTTCAACAGTCTTTGGTTGGCTTGCTTCCAATAGCTCATGTTGTACGTCATCCTAGACACAGAATATAATTCCTAAAATAGATTTGTAATATTGTGCATCTTGGTCACACTGACAATACACTTTTCTAGCAAAATAGGATGGGGTCCATGGAATAGCAAATGTATAAGAGCCCCTGTGTAAATATCCAGGGAAAGTACATTTTCGTGGTTGGTGAAGTGGTATTTGTGTTGTACTTTCAGAAGCACAGATTATAATGATTTGGTGGATATGCTGAAAAGAAGTATTTGCAATTAGCAAAAGCACAATGCATCCAGAGACTCATCAGTATAACTCAAGTCAATTCTCTAGGCATTTAATCATTTACTTAATCACCCCAAACCCCTTATCTAGGCTTGCACACATATACCTGATAATACTGTTGAACATACTGAGGCCCTTTACCGTAAACAGTCTCCACAAATAATGAAATTACTTTTCCGAGGCCAGCAGACACTGCCCTGATTTTACCTTCTCTTATACATGGTCTGTAACAACAAAAGGGTAATTTATATTTGGTGGGAGGAAAGGGGATAAGGAATGGATATAATTTCTCCTTTTTTCATGATCCATAGTGAACTAAACCTTTTCTAATTAAAAAAAAATAATAACATCCCTTTTGGGGGAAGATATACACACAAGAAATTCTACTGTCAAAGCATGTTTTTTTCTTATATTACCAAAAATAAAAACTGGAAATAGTTTGATGTATTCTTACTACTTTATTTTATATGCTCAAACTAAAATCTAATTCTTACTTTGTTAAAATTGGGAGCAGAAATATGACTACTGAACACCATAGATAAAATACAAGGGTTTTGCACTAAAAATCACATACACAAAAATCTTTTTTAGGTCTGACTTTTTAAAAGCCTTTCTAAATTAATGTGTAATTCTGAAAAACTTCCTTAAGAAACAGTGGCTCTAAGATTAATAATATATTTAATCTGGCACATTACACAAAAATACCTGCTGTATAAACATGCAGGGTTGAACTGCAAATAGGACTCATCATTCATACACTCAACAGCAATTCTGCTGTTAATTACCCACTGGGAAGGTATGTTATGTCAGCCTCCATAAACAGACATTCTACCCAGATAATTCTGTTTTTCCTTCAAATGCTGCTAAAATACATCTCAATGTTCTCTTCTGCAGGTTGGCTTAACTCTTCCAATCAATTTATGATGGTTGCTTCTCCACTGTTCATGTATTCAACAACTCCTCAAAAGGACCCAGCATTTGAAATTAAGCCCTGTATCTGTAAGAAATAGTAATGCATTCCCTAATTGCTATAATCATGGTAGGATTTCCCCAGTGAAAGTTATTTTGAATCTGGAATTGAAAACATAAGGGAAAATAGAAAACATGTACTTACTACTAATCGCTGAACAATTTCCCTGATATCTTCAGCACAGTTGTCTACCGAGGACAGGAGGACACATTCTCCTCTTTCATAAAACACTTTGATACTCATTAATCCAGATGTCCACCCAATAACATCCCGGCAGGAACAGTTAAATACAACATTCTTGGAATCCTTTTCAATCAACATGATGAACTCATTGGAAATCCCGAGAAGACATTCAATGTCAGCAGACTGGCCGAAGTCCCGTGCTATCACATGCCACATGATGGCTCCAATGCTGAACAAGTGGGCATCCTTCCTTGGCTTTACTTTCTCCTTTTTCTTTGCACCCAGTGTAATGAAGCTGAACTTCACAGAGGTATCCACAGTGGCAGTTGTGACAAAGTTCTCCGCCAGATCTTTCAAGTACTCTTGCCTCGTTCGAGTGGCCATTGCTCGAAACTTTTCCGATTTATGGGCTGCATTCTCTGCGTTGATTACTTTGGCTAAAAGGAAGTCCCGGAACACGGCTGACTTTGGAAAAGTTACACCTTTGGGAATCGGTGGGCCAAATGGTGGCACATCTTTTGATCTGGAAACTCCAACACTGAGGAAGTAAAAACGGAAACAAAATGAGATAAGCTATGATATCATAACGTGTATCTTTCCGAATTTGGCACATACATACACACTTTCAACTTAACTGGTCTATTCTGCAGGCTCTTGTTCTCCTAATTTCTAGATACCCAGGGTTTGTTGTTGTTTAAGCAAAATGTTTTAAACTTAGTAGACAGGAGGTGTAATGGGCTGAATTCTGTCCCTCTCAAAATCCACATGTTGACAAGATAACCCATAGTTCCTGGGAATGTGACGCTATCTGGAGAAAGGATCCTTAAGGAGGTGACTGAGTTCCAGTGAAGCCATTAGGGTGGGCCCTAATCCAACAGACTGGTGTCCTTATAAGACGAGAAAATTTGGGCTTATAAAGAGATACCAGGCATGTATGCACACAGAAAGAAGACCATGTGAAGACACAAGGAAAAGACAGCCATCCATAAGCCAAGGGGAGAGGCCTCAGGAGAAACCAACCCTTGCTGACACCTCGATCTTAGACTTCCAGCCTCCAGAACTCTGAGAGAACAAAAGTCTGCTGCTTAAGCCACCTAGCCTGTGGTATTAGTACAGCAGTGCTACCAAACTAATATGGGGGTAACACATCCATAGCATGTGGAATAAGCAGGTTGGCACTCTATAACTCTGTGGGCTGGTTATCACAGGGAAAAACAGTAACGCTTCCAACCAAAATGAGTTTAGCCCAAGTTAGCTGCAAGGGATTCAGTGACATGGGACAGAGTGATCATACTTATAAAGGCCAAACATTTTAAGTGTCACTTTTTTAAAGGAAATGCTCATTTGGTCACATTTTGAAAATCTAAATGAAAGTTTTATGGGAGCAAAGTTTTAAGAGAACTCAGGGACTGAAGAGATCAAATGCATAGTGTTAATAATGAGCATCTTAATCTATTAAAACCAGTAACGCTCCCCTACATCAGAGAGTTGCTTTAGTTATCTCATATCCTTTTCTGAATAAGATAAATTATAGAGTGGACTAATGAATTAACAAAGGAAGGATTAAGACCAGTGAGTGAATGAATGGATCCGGTATCACTGGCAGCATTGAGAGCACCCCAATTACTGAGTAGCTACCACAGACCAAGAATCTGTACCAATCCCACATCTGCCCAGGCTGACGCTGGAGTAAAGAAAGGAAGCAATCTTTGTTTTGTTTTCATCATTGTGGAAAATTCTAAAAAAAGTAAATTAAGGAAAAAAAACATTCCATCCAAATTTGTTCTGTCAGATGCAAACTCCTCTTCTGAAATGTGGTTTGTTAAGACTAGAAAAATTGCAGGCTCTCTCACTTGTGCTTTAATCTGCAATCTCTTCAGCAGCGTTAATTACCTGTAGCAGCAAGACAGACAGCTGGCTAGATGGGGCCTTCACCAATATGAAAGGGAAGGAATGACTGCTTTGCTTTGGGACAGATACACCAAACTCATGAATAGTACCTGGTGGTGCTTTACGGTAGTATACGTACTACACCAGAGGGTATGTGTGTGTGGGAACTTGACTTATGTCCTTAAATGAAGGGAAGGTCTTTAAAAACATCAGAGGTTGACGCTGCCAGGGATCTACATCACGTGTGGCCCATTTTCCCCTCACCACCATCCTCAGGATGGCCATTCTAGACTGGGAATTAATTTATCCCTTACAATCCCCCATGTTAACTCTGAGAGAGTGGTCCTAAAGCTCCTGTTTGAACTTGTGATTAATCTAACCACACCCTGTGGCTTCTCTTCTCTACACTGTCAATGAGCTCAAAGGGCTGCAACCTGCCCTGCAAATATTGGGTACGATAAACCAGTGTATCACTGCTCCTAAATTTGGTTCTCTCTTCCAACAATGAGTACGGATTTCTAGCAGTATTTTTTACCCATGGAATGCTGAGGCGGCCAAATGTCATCTGGCACTCTAGTGCATTACTTCTCCGCATTAACTCTGTAGATCTCATGCTACCCTCTGACTGCAGCTTGTATGCACTTAAGCTACAATGTCAGGGGAAATTTCTTATATCTAAATATTCTCCACTGTGGTGTCACATAGTGAATAAGAGAGATGTGGTGACTCCATTATGTACTAGAGAAATTCTTCTTGTATCCAATTATAGACCCTAATATCTACTTGGAGATTCTTTCTACAATGTATGCCATATTCTTGCTCAATAAACTGTATTCTTGCACATCTCAAAGTTGTACAAGAAAAGCAGCAGAATGTAAGCATGGCTATTCCATGATTATGATATTCTGGGTATGGGAATCAATTAGAAATCCTTGATTACAAAAGCTCATATGATCCTTAACATTCCAAATAGAGTCAAGTTCAGAAGAAATATTCTTTTGCCAGATTCAGATAATTCCCAATGTGTGGAAACGAGAACTTATATCAGAGCTCCTTATTTCACCCAATGATTCGATAGCATTTATTAACGATTTAGGGGCCTTAGATATTTAAGGCTCCTCCAGCAAAAGCAAACATAGAAAGATAAGCATTCCTTAATATGCGCATGAAAGCATTTCAATAAAGCCTGCTGGCCAAAGGACAATAAAGAAAGGTGCGAGGAGCAAACTGGAGTCAGCTAACGGGAATCCAGCTCTACCACCTCCTGAGTGACTGAGCTAACGATATAATCCCTCAGTGCCTCACTGCCCTCATCTGTAAAATGGAGGGTAAAGTAGTATCATACCCAAAAGCCCACTGTAACGATGATAGAAAATAATGCACGTAAAGCTTTTATTACCCGAATTGTTGCTATTACTGTCACTATTACTATCATAGTTGTTTTAATAAATGATTTAAGCCTGTCACCTAATTTTTGTCAGAAGATGTTACATATTAAATTTTCTTAAAAATGGCAGTCATCATTTTCTGTAGATACCTCTCCACTTTTAATTCACTGTTAGCTACCAAGCCTATTCTCATTCCGTTACTGAGCATTTTGTAGAGTTTATCTTGGAAAGCACATAAAAACATAAATCCCTCAAAGTCAGCTTAACATTGGCTACAAATTAAAGAGTCTTTTATAAAGAAATAGGCACTTTGTCATGTCTGCTTTTTAAATATTTTCAGGCTAAAAGCGAGATGTTTCGTGAGGCTTTGGGTGTGTTGCCTCATTTCTCCTAGTTCCAGTGGACCCTGCATAACTGCTTGAGCATTCTGCTGAGCTCATGGGGGAGGCCTGACTCCCTCTGTAGGGTGGGACTGTGGTCTTTTGCTCAGGCAGGTACACCTGATAGGCTGCACACTTTTCATTAGAGGAGGTGATCTCAACCGCGCAGCCCATTCTGACAGCTGTAAGGCCTATGAACTGGCGTTGGTACTGAGGGTCTATGTCAGCAAGAATACACTGCCACTCAACACCCGTACAAAGCTCAGGAGAAAAACAGCTTTCACGGGAGGTTGCCACCCTGGATTAGGACACAGCAAAATTTAAGAAAGCTGTCGAGCTGGACTATATCATTTCCTTGGAAATTATTTTAATACATTTATTTCTCCATTGGAATATTTAGAGGAGTATCACATGAAACAGACCAATAAAGTGGTTTTAGAAAATGTGGGCATGCCAACCTTATTCCACGAGACAGAGTAAGGACAGTTTCATGAAATGTTATGGAATTCATGTGACTACAGGATTACTCAAGATTATTATTGATTGTTTAAGAAATACTAGCGATGTTTTTAAGCAAGATCAATGAAGCTGATGAGGCACTTCCAAAAATGTAGGCACCTGAACTGATGTTACATTTGAATCTCATTAGCAAAGGTTAATTTAGTAACAGCAATGTGATTTCTTAAAAACTAATCACTCCATCTCTGAATGATTGGCATATGCTATCTTTATCACAGAAAAAATGCAATGTACTTTGTTTATATGTAAGGTATCTCTGTGGTGTTTTCAAAAACATTAAATACATTCAAAACATTTAATTAGATTCAAAAATATTTAATTAAACAACTCAGTTGTTTAATTAAAACCAGAAAACCTAAAAGAAATAAACTGAACAAGTATTGCCTATCTTTACAATTTTTCCTGCTAATGAACTACCTCATGATACAAGCATAAAGATAGCAAGTAATTTAAAATACTTGATTCGACCTAAAGATAGCTACCCATAAAATAACACCAAATACAATACAATAAAGCCTTATATTTCAGTTTTCCCAACCCATTAGGAAGGTTCATTTTACTCTTCAGAATTACCATTTGCTGGATGAGCTCCCAGGAAAAAAGGCTAACTCACCAGGTTTGTACCAATATTATCTATTTTAAGCCTATCATTTGTATAGAGTAGATACTATATTCTTTCAAATATCACTTTTAAAAAGTAGTTCTGAGCATTTAGGCCAGTGGTCTTAAACCCAGATGTGTGTAAGAATGACTCTGGAGGAAAATATAGAGATGTCAGGTGTACTGCATTAGAACACAGCACAGTAGAGCCATAGACTAGGGCTATGTTTAACACGGTGACTGGGAGGTAAAATTCAGGGTAAGAACTGCTGGTTTTCAGATTTTGTTCTAAGATGGCTTGGGCATCTGTAGGGTGGGATGTAAATTGACAACTTCTCACAGAGAGACAAATTTCTCTTTTGCCTTTAGGCAGTAAGCTCTGTAGTCTTCACTTTCTTACAAGGAATAGTCATGTCTCTCAACTAGGCCCAGTGGGCAGCTGAATTGGCAACTACTGTTTTAAGATGATAAATGAAAATAACCTTGGATGAATTCCAGGAACTCTAATAGGTGTTTTACATAATTTAAGCTATTTGTTCATCATAACCACATACCGAAGTAGGTACTATCATTACCATTATCTTCAATTTTAAGATGAGGAATCAAATGCTAAGAAAAATAAAATAAGTCACACAAAGCCTTATGATAAGTGGTAAAGCTGGTTTCAAACTCGGTCAAAGACCCACTGTTTTACCAATACCCCACATGATATGATCACTTGGCTGCAGTTATTTCCTAACACAGAGTCTGGGAGTAGCAGTTAAGCAGAAAAGCAGGCCTTGTCAGAGCCAGTCTTGGGATTCCAAGGCATGCACGTGCCCTTTTGAAGTCACCCAAGTGTCAACTCCTTGTTTCACCAGCCCTGCAAAGATCCAAGATCTTTGATGAAAAGAAATGTTTTACTGCCACAATACTTACTTCTCCTAGATAAGCACTTAACTAGCCACTTCATCCAACTCAGAGGAGGACACCAATTAAGCTATTGGTTCTGGCTGAAGTTTTTAGGAAAAAACAGAGGAAACGTGTAATCCCCCATTTGAAAGTGCTAGGCATTTCACTTTTTCAAGGGGGCAAAATGGGAAGAAGGCAATTATTTCTTACAGAAAGTGTCTCAGTAATTAGAAAATCACGAAGTTGGAAATAATAATTGGCAAACAAAGATACTTTTGGGAAAAGATGCCCTGTTGAAATAAACCTGGGAGAATGACAGATCAGGGATTACTGACTCACCTATAACACACATTTTCGGTACATGGATTATGCACTTTGACTATGACAAAGACATGCTGAAAGTGAGACCGGATGCTTTTTGGAGTAAAAGGAAGTGCCCCAGGCTCCTGGAAGACGATGGTCACGATGTCATTTCCTATGTGCCTTTTCCTCAGTAGCTGTGATCAAGAAAGTGAAGAGTTACAAACAAGTTTTTCTTTAAAACAAAATATATAAATATATGCAATTCGCTCATCTTTCAACTTGAAGGAGTGATTTTAAAAAAGCACAGTCATTCTTTGGAAGTTAGTGCTCCTAAATTTGGCATAGAAAAAGCAAAATGGGCTTCATCCAAAAGACCCACGGTAAGAAAAGCCTAAATATTTATCTCTTTTATTTTAAAATTCAATTTGTACTCTCTCTCCTTTTTGTCTTTATCCAGTTCCTCTTTTTAAACCCCTAAAATAATAGCACATCAGAGCTCACAATGCTTTAAAAAAGGTTGTAGGTTAAGCTCTGGAAGATGAAGTCCAAGAGAGGGTACAGGTTTGCTGGAAGGTCCTACACTATCATACCGGCAGGCCTCAGCTTCTAGCCTGTGCTCCCACAGTAACATGCATTTTTGCAACAAAAATACAGAACACGGTCATTTTGGTGGGCAATAATACAAACCAATTAACTGAACCCTGGCCGTTTAAAATGTAATTCAGAAACACACAATTCCACTGGATTAATAATCAGAAGCCCAATCGTTCATAATTTTATAAATCATAAATCTGGCAGGGGGAATGACGCTCAGAGCAGTAACATTTGAACAATGCCTTTACTTTTGATGTTCCTTCTGCCAAGAATGCCCCCTTCACTCCAGGTTTCTCCCAGACAATGCAGTTGTCTCTGTAGATCCCACCTCATCTGAAAGAAACTTCCTATTTCCCAGGCCTATTTCTATTACACTGGTTGTTGCACGGTCTTCTAATGGTTGGTTTACTTCTTCTGCATCAGGTCATAACCTTCATGAGGGCACAGAAGTGTCATACTGACTTTCAGTTTCCTAGTTTCTAATGGTGTGCCAGGCAAAGGAGGTACCCAATACACATTTGTTTAACAAATAAATAATCCAAATATACATTTACTGACACATCACATCATGCATTAAAATTGTGACCACTTCTTTCCTATGAACACATGCCCATAAATCCACATAAAGGCACTCTGTAAGCTTATGCAAGTGAAGGCATAGATCTGAGCTCTCAAAAGTTTGTGATCTTCAGTTTTAATACATAAAACAATCCTTACACAACTTGGTGATGTCATTGCTGGAATGTGACAACCTCAGATAGTAAATCTCTTTTCACTAGCAATATGAAAGACCACGACCTTACCCTTAAATTTATTTGGCACCTACAGCGAATAGTCCACATAAAGACCATTAAGTTCAACTTTTAAAGCCTTTTAAACCCGGATACAAAAAGGATTTCATTGTCAGGTCCCTGACTTGTGATTTAGCATGATAAAAGGCTTGGAAAAGTGGGAATGAAATGTTCATTCTTTCAGAGTT
Source organism: Macaca nemestrina (assembly GCF_043159975.1). NCBI lineage: Eukaryota > Metazoa > Chordata > Mammalia > Primates > Cercopithecidae > Macaca > Macaca nemestrina. The sequence continues at coordinate 16,715,844 of NC_092125.1, read as the reverse complement.
TTCTACAGGCCAGTTAAATTGCTGATTCATATGCTGAAAAATTCCTACTTAAATCCCCATGGTCAAAGTTATAAACACACAAAAATCATCTTACTGTCTGAGTGAGGTTTGGAAACATATATTAATACATCATAATACAGACCCAATGAGCCACCTCATTTAAAATTGTGGTTTTAAAAAAGTTTGCTAGATATTTAAAGTGTGCCATTTAAAATGCATGTAAATAATCAGTGAAAACTATATTTGGCAAGGACATTCTTTGCTCCTTTCTCCCAAAATTGAAATACATGATTCATATGTATTGTAATAAGACAAGGAAAAATCAGGAATAGTTTTTAAAAATACGCCCATCATTGTGTTCAATGTATTTGTAGACTACAAAACACAGCAGTTCACACTCTACTTTATTCAATGCCCTTGAAACACAGGAATCCTCACACTGTCAAAAGATGGAGCTCACTTTGGCCAAGGCCAGGCAGTGAGTTCAGCACCTCCTACTTCCTGAGTGATTGCCAGTGTGGCTTCATGTTATCCAGCCCTGTCAATTAAACACAGGGTGCAGGGAGGGCCTTGTTAGTCAGTGCTTCGTGGCCGTTAAGACTGCAATAGCAAATTGGACAGTTATTCCAATTTCTTTTCCTCCTGAAGGAAGATGTTGGGTCTGATTCTCTACTTCACCACAGGACTATTTAAAGCACAAGTTAAAGCACAAGCTAAAGTCTGGTTACCTTGACAACATGCCAAAGCACTGTTGTCCCTTTCAAGACACATTCTTTTGCTTTGTAAAATGGGCCAAAAAATGTTTTTAAAAGTCTAGTTAATTTAGCCGTGGCCACATAATGCACTTTGTAGGAAAAAAATAAACCATTGGGGGTGGAAACAAGGAGATTCATTAGGAAGGGTAAAATCTAAAGCTCTTTGAAGGAGAATAAAATAAGAAAAATGAATACTATCAATTAGTAGGATGCTTGAATTTGTTTCAGAGATTAAGAAAATAATCTGGAAAATTAACAGAAATATTATTCATTTTTCTGTTTTAGGACTTTGTCAAACATGAAATAAGTAATTTCTTAAACTTCTTAAAGGCAAATGTTTTCTTTAGTAGTTTATGCTTTTTTCTAACTGGTCAATGAAATTCTATACAATCAGAGTCTGTAAATTGGGAAAAGGGATGGCAAACCAGAAACAAACACAGCCTGGCAAAACCGGATGGCACTATTTGTTTGAGGGAATTACAGGAATGACATCTTCTGGGGCAAACTTCTTTCTAGGTATGCAAAGCTAATTACGATTTTCAGTAATGTCAAGAGAACCAACTTATTAGTGCTTTCAGCTGCAACAGGGAGTTAATAAATATTGTATTAGATAGATTTACATAGTCATTTCTACTAAATTTCTAACGCTTGATTCCAGCTGTGAAACAGGAATAAGCTCTTGTTATGACAAGGAAAGAGAAAATGTGAGTCTTCACCCAATTCCATGGCAAAAGCATATAGATGCTACAGAAATACCATTTACGGCCGTAGGTTTAGTGTCAGTTCCTTAAACAAACCGGGATCTCACAAGATCAGTTTCAACTTAGTGCAAAAATACAGTAAGATAGAAGGAGTAAGTTCTAATTATTCGAGAGTACACTAGGGAAACTATCATTAACAGCAACTTATTGTGTATTTCAAAATAGCTGCAAAAAAATTTGAAACGCTCTCAACACAAAGATAAGTGTTTGTGGTGATAGATATGCCAATTACCCTGATGTGATCAATACACATTGTATGCAGGTTTCAAAATATAGCATGTAATCCCAAAATACATACAATATGATATATCAGTGTAAAAAAAAAAATTTAATGAGAGGAAAAATCTCAAAAAGCAAACTGAGAAGGAAAAAACCAGGAAGTGAAAATAAGTATCAGATAGCACACTTGGATGAAAACTGAAAGCTGAATGAGATAGTATCTGCTGGCTTCTATGTATACGGGCTCATTTGTTAAATTATTATTTTTTTAACCCAGTAAGACAGAAACAAACTGTTTTGCACCTAATGCTGGGGGAAAGCAGGCTGTACAACACGAAAGAGAACAGTCAGGATATGATTCAGAAGCTCGTAAGAGTCAGAGAAGAGGAAGGTCATCTGAAGTTGGAGAAGGCAGGTCTCCAGAGAAGGTCTTTAGAAAGAAGCAAATCCATATACTCTAAGAAAGCAATCACAGGTTCTCAATCCTGATTCTTGGGTTTGAATCTAAATCCTGTTACTAAAAAGGGGGCTGACAAAGACTCCTCTGACATGACTGATCCCTTCCTACCACTCTGACCTCATCACCTGGCTCCTTACCATCTAGACAGCATCTTGTCCCTCCTACAGGACAACTGATTCCCACCCAAGGAACTCTGCAGTTCCTAATCTCTTACCTGGAAAGCTCTTCCCCTTCACCTGGAGGGCTGGCTTTTCCTCCTTTAGGGAGATGGCCCTAATTTTGCACTTATACATACACATGCATGTACATAAACACACATATCCCCTCACATACACTATCCTCAAGAGTTTGCACCAGTGGTTAGAATTATGCCTTGATTTTTAAGAGACGTATGGAGTTTCCTACAGAAAAAGTTAATGTAGAAAAGCATTCTAAATAATAATTAAGAAAGGGCAACTTATACACCTTACTACATAAATACAAAAGAAAGAAAAATCTTGCCCACCTCCTGCAAAAAAGTGAATGTTAGTGAACTGTTCTTACTTCTGATGGGCAAGAAGAGGATATTACATTTAATTAATGTTTGAAGGATTTGTCACTGATTTACCATTTCACATAATCATGATATTTTACCAATAACAAGAGTAAATGTACAAATGAGTTAAGAAATGAACACTTTGCAAATGAAGGAACAAAACGATCTAATAATGCAGATTTTTAAGGACTTCATAACAAAGTAAAGATGATAACAGGATTGTGCAGATATAAACATCTCTTTCTTCTTTCTGACACTAGGCAATACCAACCCTCACTCTAAGTAACGATCTTTGTGATGTAGTATAAGTATATGCTCCTACTTAGGGTCTGGGAATAAAGCCACTCATGGAAAACTAAATAAGCATTTTATCCTCCCAAAATATTCTACAGTATTATGCACAGGTGAACCCAAGTATAGTCAGGACCCAAGGGTTCATAGCACTTAGTAAGGCAGGTTGTTCCAGTATTCACATGAGTCCTTAGTAACACCGACTAGGGACTTAAGGAAGTACGCAAACTCTTTAAGGCAGGAGCTTACAATCACCCTATCCACTATGGAGAAAACGGCTCCAGGCTTAGCCCAAATGTAACATCATTACCTCAAGCCCATTACTAGAATAAGACCAGTATCCTTTAGTTAGCATCTCAGACACCTAGGGGCTTGGTCTTACTCATTAGACACCTCCATAAGGCAACAGGTACCCCTTCACAACAGAGCAGCTAAAATGTTACGCATACATTAAAAAAGAAATAGGTTACTGTGTGCCAGGCACTGAGGCACCTCTACTTTATATGCCTACTTTGAAGAAAGAATTTCTTTGCCAAAGTGAAGTTTAAAGCTAATTTGTGAAGTTCTTCCCATTGATGACATCCCACGATGGCTTAACCATGACTTGTCTCCAGGGCAAGCAGAAGGAAAGCACACAGGGGAAGACAGCCCTGGGAAAAGTGGATGGACTGCCAGACAGATGCAGAGAGACTTGCAGGACTTAACTTTTGAAGACAGAAAATAACTCCAAGAGCAGGGTTTCTTATCATTCTTTTGGTCTATTGAGTTTTTCTACGCAAGAGTCAGAGACCATTGCAAAGATTAAAGCTCTTTTGCAACTGTGGTAAACTCTCTGAAGACTTTTAATACATCCTGGAATCGGCATCCAGCTTGATTTATTACAAGAAGGAACACAAGAAATTAGATCTGATGTGGACGAGTCTGGACCAGTTAAATGGTCACAAACTGTAATGTAAGCAGCCAAGGTTACAGGCATAATTCATGTAGGGGCCAGTTAACTTTGCTAAGTCTTGTGGCTTCAAATTGCACTCATGAATCCAGCTGGTCATTTCAGACATTTCTGCCTTTGGTATTAACATAATTTGTGGGCATGGTTGGGGAGGGTGAGAGAAATGGAGTCAATACAACTCATAACAAATTTGAAAAATACATGTCCCAAGATTGCAAGTGGCATTACTTATCCACAAACAGAACATTCTGATGACAACCTGTGGTTGCAAAATATTAAAATGTCAAAGAATAATTTTCTGAAATAATTGATAAATTTAGTCTCTCACTTTCTTAACCATTCAGAATCTTAGTTTTTCATAATAGATCTTTAGGACTGGATACAGGAAAATAAAATGCAAATTAAGTCATCCAAAATATAAGTGGCTCGATATCTAATGAATTATAAAAGAATAACAACTAAAACTTAGTTCCATGCCTGGAACTATTTTAAGTGCTTTACATGTATTAATTTGCCTAATTCTCTATCCCTAAGAAAGGTTCAGTCATTCATTCATTAATCATTCAACAAATGTTTGTTGACTTCTTACCATGTTCTGGATACTGTTCTGGGCACACAGGGACACTTCAGGGAACAAAACAGATACAAATCCCAGCTTTCATGAGTTTATAATGTATAGCCTCAACTTACAGGGACTTTTCTTTTACTTTCCAGTTGGGGAAGTTTAGCACACACACATGCTCCTCTACCCGCCAGTTGCATCTACATTTTCACTGCTTTGCTGTCCTGATTTTTGTGCGCACATTTTTTCAAGGCTAGTTTCAGTGAAATGAAGTCAGGTACACAAAACTCTAATGCCTACAGATTTTGATTACTCTTCAATGAAAGGGGGTGGGAAAGCCAGTTTTGAGTTCTGGTAAAAGTAAAGACTTCAAACCTCTGGAGGTTGCCACATGTGAAATGCCAGGGCCAATTCAGCCTGAAGTCCAATGACTCAAGTAATTAGGGAACTGGAAGGGCTTTGTGGTTTGAATACTCGATGACGGGGGTCAAAAGTCACTGGCTCTATTTCTGCTGAAGTACTGACAGATTTTCTTGGCTTGAGTAAGCCCTATCGGTTTTCTGAGCAACAACTCCCACAGAGTTTAATTACTGAATGATTCACAAGTATTTGCTGGACAACTGTCCTGGTCTAAATTAAGCCTCTTAAGATCCAGTGAATCTGTTTGGCATTATTGCAAATAAATTTTTGAGAGCTAAAATCCCTTAGGTTAAAATATACATAAATACATACATGTGATCTAGTGATTTTAAGTCTATCTTTAAAAATACACAGATGTGTAAATCTAGAGATAGATTTTTTTGAAGGTGGTAGGAAGAACTATGATTATTAGAAAACACTAGAAAATTCAGAAAGGACAAGAGATTGAGATAAGCACGAGATGGAAAATGGCAAGAAAACCCAGCTAGCAATTACTATGAGAAGAGACTGGGGACCAGGAGTCTGCTTTCTCATCCTAGGTGGAGGATCTTAGGCTAAGGTGCTTCTTCCAACTAGTGATGGGAGAAGAGGAGGTAGTTGGCTGGTTTCCTCTTTGGGAAAAAAATGCAGAATTAGACTAAATATATATACACTTTTATGAGTGTTTTTAAAAGAGGAAAAATTCTCTGTGACAATTAAATTTCACTCATTTGACAAATACCTATTGAGCAATTCCTATGTAGTCCTTGGTACTTTAATATATTTAGAGCAAAGGAGTATCAGTTAAGTGACATCCAGAGAACTATCTCCTAAATGTGAAAACAAACGTTAACTCTGGATTTAACCTAAATACAATCAAATCCCTAAAATTAAATTATGTCAATGAATCAGTTATAAGATCCCAGTAATTCACAAACCTTTCTGTAAACAAATCTTCAGAAACTCAAGCAGTCAATATTCTTCAAAAAATCTTCAGCTTAACATGGGCAGAGCCCAGAAGATTCTAAACAAGATGTGAAATGGAGCCTTAGCTATATCCCATAGATCCTCTATCCCAAATGTAGGTCCTTTGCTATCTCAAGTGATCCTCCAAGTCTTCTCAAGCTCACAGTAGACAAAGCATTTCAAATATTTTTAGCATAAGATAAAAATGGCCATAATTTCTAGTAATCTTTGTAAAAAAAAAAAAACTTGCTCGACCAATTTTACAGTTATACCGAAAAGTAAATTATTTTATAATGATTTATGCATCATTCAAGTTTTCAAAGGTTCTTAATTCTTACTGAGTGACTTAATTCTTACTTAATTCTTACTATATTCAGAGCATGATGCACTCTGATTTTTTTATCTTTAAAAGGGTCAAGAAATTTTGACCAGTAAATCCATTTAAAACAACAAAAACGAAAAGGAGAGGAACAGCTGAAAATAGCACCAGTAACAACTGCAAATAGTATTCTCTATAAATGAGCTATTTACCCATATGCAAAAACCGAGGTCAGGTCAACATGGTTGGCCTTTTCGTAATTAACATAGTTGAGACAAGTTTCTCTTAAGAAAAGATTTTGCCTAGCAAGCAATACATCTGAGTGCAGAAGAGTTTCTAAGTTTTATAAGAAAAAAGCGCAACAATACGCCCTTTAAAACCCAAATAATCCCAAGTGATCAAAGAGTCAAAGATGATTAACGCTATTCAAGAAAAACCCTCACTGATTCTTTGCAAGTTCTAAATGCATCAATATCATCGTGGGCCCACCTCAGATTCCACACTCAGGGTAAAAAGCTCCAGGCTGGGGAGGACATACCTGTTGCCTGTTGTTGGGCATGTAGGGAAGCAGGGTTGACACGTGGAACATGAGTTCGTAGTCTTTGTATGTGGTATAGAGAGAGTGCGTGCCCGTGGAATCAGCTGAAAACAAAGATGAATTACAGAAGCAAGGTAAGCCACTACAAAATTAGTGCTTTAATATTTAAAAGGTTATTGTTGCAAAAACAAAAAACAAAAACACCAAGCTCCACCCAACCAGAATCTGGACAATGCCCTTCAGCTGTCACCAAGCACTGTTAGTACCACCTCCCGCTCCAGGACTGCGGACTGAGGGGCTCCTTTCCTTCTCCACCGCTCTCTACTGCACCTTCAGTTTCTTTGCTTTTCTTCTCTGTTCTCGCCCTCACAGTGTGGATTTAGGTGGTCCACTGAAAGCGAAGTGCTTTTGCCACCAAGTGCATAGGTGAGCAGTGGAGGAGAAGCTGGTGCACGTCTGGGTGCAATTATCTGAAGGGTGTGACAAACTGGCAGATGGCCTGGCCACATCCATGTGTGCATGTGTGCGTGTGTGTGTGTGTGTATGTGTGTGTGTTTTACAGTTAATTCTTAGTTATTCTTGGGCACTTGATCTTCCAGAACCCAGAAAAATGAAATAAGATTGATTGAATATGGAAATGAAAACAAAAAATGTTATTTAGAATATGTCTTTCCCTGAATGTAATTAATTTTTTTCTCCTTTCAACAGGAAGTACAGTGATACATCACGTGAATGAATATGGAGAATGAATGTGATCACTTACAGTATATTATCCAGTGACACATATGTTAAAAAACGATGACATTTGAACTCCTATTAATCATAAACCTATTCATCTTTTTTTTTTTTTTTTTTTTTTTGAGACGGAGTCTCGCTCTGTCGCCCGGGCTGGAGTGCAGTGGCCGGATCTCAGCTCACTGCAAGCTCCGCCTCCCAGGTTTACACCATTCTCCTGCCTCAGCCTCCCGAGTAGCTGGGACTACAGGCGCCCGCCACCTCGCCCGGCTAGTTTTTTGTATTTTTTAGTAGAGACGGGGTTTCACGGTGTTAGCCAGGATGATCTCGATCTCCTGACCTCGTGATCCGCCCGTCTCGGCCTCCCAAAGTGCTGGGATTACAGGCTTAAGCCACCGCGCCCGGCCCACCTATTCATCTTTTGAAAAGGAGAATGATTCTTTGAAAATTCAAATTCCATCTGTATTATCAATAAGAGTATCTCAGATTGAGAGTTTCACACACTGAAACTAACCTGCTGACTATAAAACACTGAAGTAATTTTGGAGTAAATTTCTGAATGACTTTTTGCACATGGATAATGAAGACAAAAAGATATACAAAAAGGAAAATGTAAATGGCATTCAATTTCTTTGTCAATTCTTGATCTATACATAGTCTTATTTCTTTACTTTTTAATCAACAAGAAACAGTGTTGTTAACAGCATTTATTCCATCGTGTTTGTTGGAGAAACCTCTATGTAGTCATCTTAATCTTTTTTTAATCTAAAAATCTAAATTTTTACTTTAAAAACACGCAATCATTCAACCTTCATGGACTTAATATTTTCTTTCTGAGCCCTGTAGTATGTCTTTCTTTCCAATATTTATATCCAATACAGAAACAGACCTGAAAACGCTCTAGAAGAAATATCTCATAGAGATCTTAGATGCTCCGAAGTCATTCATAAAAGGCATTTTCATGAATAAGGCAAATAGTTAGTGTTTACATATAGTTACCAATAAATTAATTTACAGATGGACAGAGAGAATATTCATCTAAAAAGTTATATATAAATCAGTCCCAAAATAAAAAAAAATTCCTTTTAACTATTCATTAAACACACATTTGTTATTTTCTAAGGACTTCTTAGAAAGCCACATTCCATTTTAATTCTCTTGGCTCAGAACCTTGACAGTGAACGTGGCTCTGGATGTGAGCCAGCACAGTCCCACGGCAGGACGGATGCTCCTTCCATGAACAACGGACTCGCTGATGACAAAACCAAAGGCTGGATGATGAGAGGGCCTGGTACGTTCAGTGACACCCATCACAACACCGCTATCGGGGTGGTTCAAATTCGGAAAGAGACTGATATTAGGTTTCAGATTTAGGAAATTGCAAGGAAGAAAGAAAGATGCACTGGCCGGGACGTGGGGAGGGGGAGAACTACTTCTTAAAATGTGATAATAATTTGTCTATCTCAAGCCATACTAAAAGAGGAATTTCTAAAATTAAATATTCTGAAAGTTTTTATGTCAAATATCAGCCAGATAATGGACAATACACACTAACAAGGCTTGTTGTTCTGGGGTTTGCTATAAATATTTCTATTCAAAAAGGGATACAGGCTATCAGTTTTATCATTTTCTGCACCTAGCTCAATAAAGGCTTTCCATGGCTGGGATTCTGTACTCTGCTCTAGTGAACAGAGCATCTTAGTGGCTCAAATCCTCTATGTTCCTATCCCATTTCATTTTATGTTCAAGAGAGAAACAATCCATTTTAGAGCTGAAAGGGAAATCCCAGATATTCTAGCCCAACATCCTGAGCTTTCCTTGTGAGGAATCTGAGGCCCAGATTTGACCTAAGTTTTACGGGCAGACAGAGTTCTAACTAGAACTCAAGTCCCCCAAATTCTAGAAGGAAGATTTTTATTTGTCTCTGCCTCAAAAGACGTAATTTTTATCTGACCATTCTCCCATACCTAATTCTTACATATCTCCTCTCTACTTAAAGAATATCAGACTTCTTCGCATCTCACAGAATGCCTTGCTCATAAAAATAACTTACAGATTTATTATTAAAGTCAACATATCAAACTCTAGTTGTTATGTTCTCATCTCCTTGAGCTAAGGTGCTTAATACTACATCTGCAATGTATCAAAGATAAGGCCTACGTCATAAAAATGTAAAGCCAATGTAAATTCTATATGTAGGAAAATACTTGGATTATCTATGTTGTAGTTTTACAGACGACACAGATCAGAAATTCTTTAAATGTTTTCTCAATCCAATTCACTGAAGACAGACGACACACAATCACAGTAACAGTTCACATCAGCAGTGGTTTTCCTGGAGGGACATCCTTAAGGACAGAATATCAGCATCTCTAGGGGGTGAATGGTTCTTTACGGAAAAGAGGAGTTCGGAAAAAAAAAAGGAAATCAGAGAAGATCTCATTTGTCTTTCTTAAAATATATGGATATTCACATTTTGGGTACTATGAATTATTTCTGAGGCATGGGCATTATACATATTAACAGTCCAGCTCCAGCCCTGGCATGTGCAAAGGACAACTAGGGGCCCCATGTGTGAGTTTATACCATCACAGGGGCTTGTGAATTATCCTGTAACTGTTACTTTCAAAAACAGGTTCAACAACAGAACTGACTATAGGTGCCACCCTCATCCAGATGGAGTATCAGTGATAGTCCCAAGTTGAGTAGACTTAGGGACAGGGCTTGGCGACTAAGGAGAACAGAAGGCAGGAAGACATGGCATTAGGCCACCTTGGTTCCAATCGCAGCTCGGCCACACCCTGACGCTCCCACACAGAAAACTTCCACGTCACCATTCCTTCTAGGAGTCGTGTAAAGAAGCTCCTTCAGATCCTCCAAGTTTAGACTCTCTGTTCATCTCTTTTCAATCAAAGAGCAAGCACTTGTTTGATAATAAGCCGAATTTTCCAATATACATCAAATTACTCTGCCTGGTATTTCAGACACTCATAGCAACTAAATAACAGCACAAAGATAAAATACATGGAACTTACAGACATCAGGAGAAACATGATTATCTATGTGTAGCTATTAGACAAATTCATGCATCCTAGGAGGGCAGAAAGCCCATGTTTTGGGTTGGCCAGTCAATCTGTCACTGTACAGCTAGTAGCTGCTCCACTCAAGGGGATCTAAATACAATCCTTGAAAAATAAGATGCAATAGCCATTTTTTTTTTTTTTTTTTTTTTAAATTTTAGATCCAGGGGGTACATGTGCAAGTCTGTCATAAGGGGATATTGTGTGAAGATGCATTCGCTTTTTAACCACTGCTCCACCTCCCTGGTTAACATCGTGAATCTAGAAATGAACAAAATAAGCCCAATAACACAGCATGAATGGATGTGTTAATATTTTGTCTCTTAGAAATAAATGCAGTGCTTGTCCTTGGTATACTGAAACAAGGGTATAATCGAAGAGGTTAGGGTAAAAGAAAGAAGAAAATATTAAACAATTCTTCATGAAACACTGGGGAATCTCTCTGCTGGTGTTACAAAGGAAAAAGAATTGACCCTTTGAGCTTACGACGTGAATCATATACCTCTTGAGAAATGTGTTTCCTTTGTTCATCTGAGGAAATCTAAAGTCTATTCCAAATAAGCTTTCGAGGCTGCTTCTGGGGTCGGGAACAGGAGGGCATGTGATCACTTACTTGGATTTACGCAGCATGCCTGCCTTTGGAGAATTAAAAATGTGCACACACACCAACATTAAACTTACTCTTATTGTCCAGCTGAGCTCGATATTTACTAAATCCTTTCAGTCGGACTCTCTGGCCCAGAAGATCAAGGAATTCTTCAAAAGCTGGTCCCGCCGTCTCATTGTTGTACATCTCTTCCTCCGTGCTCTGGCCTGCCTTGCAATAAAGGATCCCGATCTTGTGCTGAAAGCTCAGCTGAAATAGGGGAGAAATATAATTAGTTGGCAAAGCGTATCAGACAAGCTAACTTCCAGTAAAATTAAAACTACAGAAGCTGAGAATTGTTCTAGGACAGCATGCCAGAACAATTCCCATGAGTGAATAAGCAAAAGAGTAGGCAACTGCCACTGTGTGAGATGCTACAAAGAATAACCCAGAAACCCCAGAATACAGCTGGAGACATGTCAGAAACCCTAACAAATTAAATGTACGGCTACGGCCATGTGGGATTTGCCAGGTTTCCAAAACGGACAGGAAGTCAAGGTTCAAGCATCTACTTAAAAATAGAACTGTGGAAATACTTAATCTTACACACTTCATATAGTAATTAGGATGACCTTCTAAGTTGGAAAGAAAAAAAGGCTACAAACTTTTAAAAGTTTCTCTCTCTAGTAATACCTTTTACTTCTTTATTTGAATTTTATGTATTTCTTGTAAATATGTAAGACTATAAGGAAAAAACAAACCAAATTAAGGTCTGGTAAGGGTAGAAATTCCAATGGAAATTGTGATATATGTATATAAACATTAAAATGTTTTGTTGCCATAAAAAAATAACTCTGGCTATACGATTATATTCATTTGTTACATTTTTTACTATCTTGAAAACATCTGCTAAATATACAGTGTACCACAAAGAATCTAACAGCAATTGAGGAGCTCCTGCTGTAATCCTATCTTACAGTCAATGCCACGTTCATGCTGGAAGCCCTGGGACTTCCTCCCAAGACCAGTAAGAAACTGGAGGCATTTTTATACCTTTCTTATGTCCCCCAAAGAGGAACTACTTCTCACTCATGCAATCAGAGTTCTTAATCTTACTACCAGCAATCTGAGCCTGAAAGGCTGACAGATTATCAGACATTGCCAATTCCCGAAAGACATCAATCCATAACACTGTTCACTTTTATTATCAAGCTGTAAAATAGAGCCTTTAATCAAAATTCATAGCTGACTCTCTTAGTAAAATAAGGCAAAATGATACTCATTTCCCTTGAGCAGCAAAGTGATGACAGCAGTCTCATCCATATTATTACCCTAATGACAACACACTATGCAAGAAAGGCATGCGACATCTGCCTGGGTGACCTTAGCAGACATCAGGAAACATTTACTGCATGCTGGATAAACTTAAGAGTTGAGCAGGTAGAGTCAACTACCCATATATCCTGAATGTATTCGGATCTCGACTAAGTGCTGAGAGACTATAAAAGGAAATATCACCTGTTTACAATCTGACTGAATCAGCTACCTACACTGATGGATGCTATGGCATTGCAGTTCATGGGCGTTGGGACCCTGTCAAGGCCAGGAGATCCCCAACTGCACAGCGAGGAAAATGATCTGCACCTTGAGTGTGGGGATATGAGACGGTGTGCATATACTACTCAATACCTAACATGATGAGTTTATTGAGCTACTACTTTAGCAGGGTCAAGAAGAAAAATTTCTATTCACCCAGAGATTGAGGAATCAATGTTTCTGATCAACTCAATTATCTAAATCAATGAGATACCACATTTACTGAGAACAGACAATCATTTTCAAAAAATATTAAGTACAATAAAAATGCCTAACCTCATTTTATTGTAAACATTATTTGCTCCTGAGTGACTCAGAAGACATTTCAGGATCTTAAAGTGCATCAGAGAAACTACTATGATTACCAATTATTACACAGATGTTGGTGACATCTGTGATTGTTGGAATCTATATGAATACTACAATGTGGCCTGAAAATGACCACTTCCCACTGTGGACAACGATGTTAGTTGACGTCTCTTCCGCTGTGAGAGGAGAATTTCAGCCCCCCAGTTATTTGGCCCTGGCTGTAATTAGAGTCCACCATTAATACCGCAGAATACTCACTCACTCCAATGCCTGTGCATCTCAGTGCCCCCTGCTTCCTCTGCACCCAGTAGAATTGCTGCACCATCATCCTCAGCCTCAGAGGTCATTCTGCCCCAGTGGCTGCTGTCCCTGTTTGCTCATCCTCTGCTCCTTTACCTGCTGCTTATCTGAGACCACTGCCAGTGCCATGTGCCACATCATCTGAAGGCCATCTTTGTCTCCATTGCCCCAGGACACAAAGGCAGCTTGCCTCAGTCTGCTCTGGCATCTCCAGGAGGAAACCCCTTCCTCTTCTCTTCTCCCATCCAGCTCTTGAATGGGGAGTCCTGGAATACAGCTGTTTGGGAGCCCAGGGTGTGTATGGTATGCTAAGCAGAGCCATCAGCAGCCTGGCATACTTCCTCTCTGACTCGGACAGTCTTGTGGGCTTGCTATTTCTGTGAACTCTCATTCAGGCAAAGGCCAAACAACTGGACAACTGACATTTCCGGAGACCTCATTACTGACTGTTGTACTGTCAACTTCACACCCCTCTCTTGCCAGTCATTGGACACACCAGCCTGTGTCGAGATCCTAACAGGATCTAGAACAAGATTTGCATTTCCATCTAAGAAGCTCCTGGGCCCATGGGAATCAGTGGATGTGACTAAAGCAGATTTCAAGGCCCTCAAGTGTCTTAGGACAGCTGCCATACTCTGACTCCAAAGAAAACACCTTGCTACACACATGGCATGGCACAAGTTTACCACTCACAGGTATTTGCCAGTCATGCCTACTTTTGACCAGTTTGCTAGGTGAAACTTAGGAGCCAGAAATAACTCCAGTGAATCACAGTAAAGAACTGTAGCTTGTTTATAACAAAGGTGATTCCAGTAAACCAAAAATGAAATCAACAATGAAACAGAATGAAATGTTCAGTAAAGATCTCTCTCTCACCAGAGTCTCTTTCAGAAACCTGGAAAACAACTGAAATGTGGTATCAACTACTAAATACTCCCGGGGTATATCAGAAAGCTAGCAACATACTTCTTCAGCTCCATCATAACATAAAGTAAAGGAGGGACTCCGGAATCCATACACTAACATTCCTCATTCTCTCAGACCAAGGCTTCGTTAAACCTCAAGCTAAGCCTAATACTTAAGTCTACTGCAGCAACCTTGACTTAACGGATCTGGTAAGAGCTGTGGCAGTCCCACAGTCCCGGGATAGAACTAGGCTTGCATTTGGACACAAGCACTGCTGCAAACTAAAAATATTCACTTGTCAAAATTCCCTATGGCTTCAGTGCTGACAGCTGGACATACATACACACTGCCCAGACAGCAGAGGATCCAACCCACGTCCCATTTTCTTTCTGAGACAGGATAAGAACTGGCTGCTCTATTTCCAAGGCCAGAAGCTTTGGTATTATTGACAAGAAAATTTACATTCAAATGAAGGTGAGAAAAAAACCAAGCCTCAGAACTGTCTAGAGCATATATTTGAGTGTCCAATAAATCCCTTCCCCTCCATTCTCCTGACTCAGCCTACTTGTTCTAAGCATGTAGTCTCATTTATTTAGACCTGCTTGACTTCGGTTGAAACAAATCTGATATTTGAGTAAACGTATACATCTGGGGTGAGAGGACAAGAGGGGAATCGGGCAGTTGGCCTTAAGAACCAACTAATAACTCTGTTAAGGATTTCATAACATTCTAAGATAGTGAGCTGTCATAATTCATCTAAATAACACTTTGTTTACAGTCAACCTCTATAATTTTATGAGTTTACCTATTAAATACATTGGGATAGTCTTTTTAAAAAGGAAAAATGGGATTTTAGAACTGGAGAAGTGAAATTATGTAGATAAAAGTAGCAAAACCATCAAGGTCTTGTTTAATATTTACTTTCCTGAAAATTCTCCATAGTGTTCGAGTCTTCCTCCTCAAAACATCCAACCAAACTGAAGGAACAGAAGGAATGATCTAAACACCCACAGAATCTCCTACTTCTGAAACCTGTCTTGTACAGAGCACATATACTCAGTGGCTACGTGACAAACCAGGATGGTTTGCAAACTACAAAAGAGCAGAAACTAACAATATATGTAATTAGGTTACACACACACACACACACAATTTTTTTGAGACAGAGTCTCACTCTGTCGCCCAGGCTGGAGTGCAGTGGTGCGATCCTGGCTCACTGCAACCTCTGCCTCCTGGTTCAAGCGATTCTCATGCCTCAGTCTCCCTAGTAGCTGAGATTACAGGTGCCTACCACCACACCCGGCTAATTTTTGTATACTTAGTAGAAATGGGTTTTCACCATGCTGGCCAGGCTGGTCTCGAACTCCTGACCTCAAATGATCCACCCACCTCGGCCTCCCAAAGTGCTGGGATTACACGCATGAGCTACCACGCCCGGCCCATAATTAGGTTGTATTTTAAATATATTTTCAAGATTAACAAACCCTTAGAACAATAACCAAAATTGGCTCATCCCTTCCTGGGAAGATTTACTATTAGGAAAATGAGTAAAGAAACAGCACCGCTTGGAATAAACTCTCCACCACCCTAACAGGTTAGCGGCGATTTGTAAGGATTCTTGAGAAACTGGGATGCTAAAAAAGCTGCCCAATCTCTTTTAGAGATGAATATGAACAGTATGTTTTCCTCATGTATAATGGGAATCTGATACCATTAAGAGTTTTAGGGAGTTAAAATGCCATCTTGTGCTTAAGTTTGCACACCATTAAGAAAGTATACCAAAGTCAAACGAATATAAAATCTAAAGAAAAGCCCATGAACTACTACTAGAGATATGAAATGCAGTGGTTTTATCAAAGCAGAATCCAATTTTCTAAATTCATTCGTTGACATCAGACTGTAAATAGGTGTTCAGTAAAAATACTTAGAATGCCTGGTTTTTACAACTGCCTGGCTTCTAGACCTATCCGCCTACACCGACAAAATTCCAAAGGAGCTTGCACTTGATTCAGACGGCAATAGGGGGCCATCAAAAGTTTTCCATTAGGATGTGGCATGATCAGAGCTGTATTTTAGGAAGATTATTCTGGTAGAAGAAAGGTAGCCACATTCACTGATGCCTAAGACAGGCTCATGAGGATACAGACTGATGGTTACATCAGTCAACTTGCAGCTGCCATGGTGTCTCTTTTCACTGCTTGGTAAAAGCAGCCCTAGACGGTGGCAGCGGCAGAGCCCTGAGGGCTTCTGGGGAACATGAACCATCTGTAAAACTTTCTAGAGCAGCCTCGGGGACCAAATGAATGCCTCACCCACCAGGCGCCCGCTCTGTGGGACAGTGATATATTTTAAAGGGAGAACCGACATATCCTACAAAGGGATCAAGAACTACCTACCACATGGGTGGCAAGTTCTTTACACCAACTGTCTTACAACATGCAAATGAATGCTATTCTTCTCATCAAGCCTGCCCGAGCTCTGAGCACTTTCAACCCACCCCGATGTATCCTCTCTATCCTGCCATAACATGTTTTCATCAACTGTTTCATATATTGTTCATGTATGTTTCATGAACATTTCATATATTCCACATACTTTACCAGTCATAATGGTAAATCGATTCTGTGTATCACACAATTTTAGAACTCACACGCGCAAGTTTAGAGCATGGTTTGTTTTTTTTTGCTTTTTGTTTTTAATGTCAGCTTTCATTCCTGAGACAGACAGATCTCAAGTTTATTCATTCTGGGTGTTACAATATCTGCTTCTTTTTGCTAATAATGCACTGTTAACTTGTTAGACCAATTAGGTTCATCACTTTTAGAATTCTAGCCATCTGAGGTGTCAAATATTCAACTTTAACCACAGTATTATTTGGTCAACCAAGAAATACTTCATATTCCCTCTAAAACGTGCAGAAGGATGCTACTTGGGAAATTCTGAAAATATACATTGTCACTGTCTTTTTAAAATCATGGATTTAAAAACAAATCCACTCATTTAAAATAAATTGCACGCACTTGAGCATGTAACGCTCGGTTTCCTCTATGAGTTATTTTGCATCTGAAACTTAAAAGACATTTTTTCCATATTCTGAACTACCATCTCAATCCTGTTCATCATTAATTCTCTCCTGGACAATGTCAATAATCACATAACTGGTCTCCACACAGCCATCAGTCTCTATCTTCATCAGCCTGTACAATTCTCTTCTACCAGAATAATCTTCCTAAAATACAGCTCCGATCACATCACATCCTGATGGAAAACCTTCAATGGCTCCCCATTGCCTCCTGAATCAAGTACAAGCTCCTTGGCCTAGCATTCCGGGTCTCATTTGTTCTAGTCTCAACTTACTTTCCCCACCCCAACCCACCTCAACACCTCTTTTCTTTGTAAAGAAACTAGTCATAGTTCCTAAAACAGCAACTATTCATGTCTCCCTCTTAGAATTCTATCCAAGTCCAAAGGCCCAGTTAAAATGCCACCTCTTCAGGAGAGGTGCCCAGCCAGATGTTATTTCTTCTTTCCCCAAAGTACTCACTGCCTTTACACCTCTCCAAGATCTCTTATCATATTCTGCCTTGGAGCGGTCTTTCTGCTCTTAGTCTTACTGTTCCCATAGGCCAGGGACTAGGTCTTAGTCAGCTTCAATCTTCCTAACGCTTGCTGTTCACACCCATCTGTCAGCATCATGCCTTCCACATAGTAGAGAAGAATAAATGTTGGTTCAGGGAAAGGGCCAACACAAGATTTTTAAATCCTGGAAAAAACCACTATCGACTTCTATTAATCATGCAATCAGATGCACTCTTGCAAGCTGGGACACACCAAAACCTTGGTAATAACAAAAAGTCACAACTCAGCAGGAAGTGTGTTACACTATAATGGCATCATGTTTTCAAACTAGTATAAAAACATATTTGGGAAAAACTAAAGAGAAAATGTTCTGAGGCATTTAAAATAAATGATCTTACAAGACAGATGGGAAAACTCCCAAACTTTTAGAAACAGACACAAATTCACACACAAACATACAATCTCACATTATACCCACCCCTTGTTCATCAAGCTTGAGCAGCTGCTCTGAAACCTTGGGTGAGTTGGAAGCCTGTCGCAGACACTGAATGCTCAGCTCTGGAATGACGTATTCCAAAACTTCTTTGAGAGGTAGTCCTCGTGCGGTACCATGCCTAGCAGTAGAGGGGATAGCATCTTCTAAAATTGCTCCTCTCAGTGTTGTAAGCTGCAGGGACAAAACAAAAGACTTCGGTTAATATTGATTCTCAATTACCTACTCATAGCCTAACTGTCTGGCTGCCTTAAGACGGGAAAAAGAGAAGCAAGGCTCTTTCTCAGTGTAGCGAAAGGGGCTAAAGTAACATTTAAGGAAACAAAGTCAACACTCAAGGAGTCTTTAAACAGTAACAGTATACAAAGACCAGGAACAAGCGAGGCAGAGTGGAAATGAGCAGATACATGCCTAAGAATGAGGAGAAGCAAGGCAGAGCAATGCTATGAAAATTAGGACATTCCTACAACTCTGAACCCACATGAGAAGGTTGAAACAAAGGAACCAGACATGATGATCCTGGACCTGAGTGATCCTGAACCTGATCACTCTTCTTCCGTCCTCCCTTCCTCCTATCTCTCCATCTTCTTTTCTTCCACTCCCTTTCTTATCTTAGATTAAATTTTCCATAATGACCATTCCCGAGGCTGAACAGGGGAGCAGCAGTCAATGGCATCCATGGGTAGGGTGATTCAGGGCTGAGAAAATTGCCACTTAATTTTGTCTCATGATTTTTTTAGGTGTCCTCACACTCACCACAGAAACATGCAATCAGTATTTGAAGCACGTGTCTAAGATCTAATATGATGAGAGAGAAAACCCCAGAACCATAAATCAAGAGACCTAGTTCTAATCCAACCTCTCTCTGACTCTGGTTAGAGTCCTTAGACTACTAACAACAGGAGGTGAGTTGATGGCAGTCATAAGGATACCTAACGTTTGCATAACGTTCCATAACACTGGCCGACAGAACTATCTGCAAATGAGGACAATGTTCTCTATCTATGCTAATACAGGAGACCCTAGCCACATCAGCTACCGAACACCTGAAATCACTAATGCCACTAAGGAAAAGGATTTCTAATTTTGTTTAGTTATTTTAAATTTAATATTTAAATTAAATTAAGTATTTAAATTTAAGTAGCCACCTGCGGCTAGTGACTACTGAATTGAACAGCATAGATCTATAACTTAAAATATGTCACTTCAAGAAAGGGGCTTTATCTCACATATACCTAGAATGGAGCCTAGGTCACTGGGACACCTATGTACTAGGTAAGATGAACAGGAGTACACATGTTCATGCAGCTGGAAACTAGAAAAGGGCTCTATGTTTTCTCTGATCTAGAAGCAGTTAACCAAAATACATATTCTGGATATCTGCCAAATACATATCCCTCTAATTAAAATGAGCTAAAGGGATAAAACCTAAAGTGCTGGACAGATCTAATTCTTTCCTTTTTTAAGAGATAGGGTCTTGCTATATTGCCCAGGCTGGAGTGCAGGGCCTATTCACAGGTGTAACCATACTGCACTACAGCCTCAACTCCTGAGCTCAAGCCATCCTCCCACCCCAGCTTCCTGAGTAGCTGGGACTACAGGCATGTGCCACCATGCCCAGCTTCAGACTTAATTCTTTATATAGATGAGTATCTACCTATTTAGCTATACATGTTGTATAATTCATACAACAATCTCACTTTCCACTAAAAGCAAGACAAGCAAGAATCTAACCTGGGTCCTCAATGTAACAAAGTGTGGGTAGTAGTGACTGTCCTGCTGGGTTTTGGACTTGCATGGGGTCTGCCTCTTCGTTTTGGCCAATTTCTCCCATTAGGAATGGGAACATTTTCCCATCCCTGTACCCCCACTGCATCTTGGAAGTAACCAGCTTGTTTTTGATTTTACAGGCTCATCAACAGAACGGACTTGCTTTGTCTCAGATGAGCCTTTGCTCTGTGGACTTCTGAGTTAATGCTGCAGTGAGTTAAGACTAGGGGACTGCTGAGAAGGGATAATTCTATCTTGCAATGTGAGAAGGACATGAAATTTGGGTGGGGCCAGGGGCAAAAGGATACGGATTAGATTTGTGTCCCTGCCCAAATCTCATGTCAAATTGGAGAAGGGGCCTCGTAGGGGTGACTGGATCACAGAGGTGAATTTCCCCCTTGCTGTTCTCATGACAGTGAGTGAATTCCAACAAGATCTGATGGTTCCAAAGTGTGTGGCCCTTCCCCCTTTACTCTCTCTCTGTCCTGCTCCAGCATGGCAAGACTGCTTCCTCTTCACCTTCTGTCTTGATTGTAAGTTTCCTGAGGCCTCCCTGTCAGGTTCCTTCTTAAGCCTGAGGAACTGTGAGTCAATTAAACCTTTTCTTCATAAATTACCCAGTCTCGGGTGGTTCTTTATAGTAGTGTGAGAATGAACTAATACAGCCACTTAATATCCATGGCATGTTTCCAAATTTTTCATTTGGAACAAAATACTGCAATGCCCTTTTTAATTATCTTAAATGTTGCAATCATTAACATTAAAAAAAAAAAAAAATTCAGTACCCTATCTAAAACAAACTCAAGCAGTAACATCAAAGGAGATTTAGACTTTAGCCCAGTAACAATGGCAAGCAGCCCCATTACCTCACTTGTCCTGAAAGCCACCCTGTAGTTGAACTGGGATCCTTCTTTCTCCTTGGCATCTTCCACCTTCTCTCTCCGGATGCTGACTGCCACTGGACCAAGGTTTTCATCTATCCCAAAGTAGTTTTGGTGCTCTATAATGGAAGAGAGAGGGTGGCCTCAAAAGAATGAAAAAGGAACAAAGAGCAGGATGGCTATCTCTTAGTTTGTGTATCACATCTCTGAAGAAATACCACATAGCTCATACACAATGATTTCCTTGTATTTGTTTGATCAAATCTTCTGGTTTCCAGTTCGGATGCACGTCTACATCTCATTTTCGATTACCTCCTCCTTTCATTCTGCTTTTCACTAGTTCATGAACAGCAAAAGCCTCCCTAACTCAAAGTTGTTATTTTGTGATTATGTGAATGGCATCATCAGAAAGAGGTATTGCCATTCTTAGAAACTGTCAAAAGAGGAACATGGCTACTTGTAGAATCAATATTGAAAACAGTTTCCCTCTGTCTGGGAAAGTCATCATTTTTGACTCAATGAGGGCACCAGAGGTGACCTGAGTAGCCACTCAAGCCAACCAGATTAATCTTGGTGATCAGTGGTGTAGCAAATGTAGCAAATATCGTCTTTTCATTACAATGTCACTAAAACAGCATAATGTTTATAAAGCTTACAATGTTCATAAAGTCTAGAGCACAATTTAGCAATAGAAAATACATAAAAGGTTAGTTTCTAAAGTCAAATTTTATCCACAAATCCTATAACTTGGTTTAAAACGTCATCAGCTAATCATCTCTTTCACATAAAATCACTGGTCTTTGAGGGAAATCATACCATCTGCACGGAAAGGGTGGCACCTGAGGCCACACTGTCCATCTAACCCAAGGATCCCTCCAGGACATCTTTCCTAAGAGATGGTCATTCGTCTCTTCCTCATATGTGCAATCACTACGTGTGGGCATTGTTTCAGCCATGGGAAAATGGGGAGAACATTCCAGAAAATAGTCGCTACCTATGAAGCAAATACTGTATTCTGAACCCCTCGAATGACATGAAGCTTACTGCTCTGTGAGCAATTCCCTCTAGACTGCTGGTTTCTTGTCCGTGAGCTCTGTTAAAAGCAGCCAAAAATACCTCATTGCAACTTTCAAACTTTTTAAATGTTTCCTCTGAAATGACCCGAACTTAACACAACATTCAAGATATGGTCCAACCCACACTAAATAGTGGGAGCAATTACCCAAATGCTTATTAATGCAGCTTAAAAATTTATCTATTTTTAGCAGCCCCATTACACCAATAATTCATATGAGCAGGTGGTAAACGCAAACCTCCAGGTGTTATTCATTTATTTCTTAATGAACTGCTGCCAGGTCAGTTCTCCAAGCTGTATTCTCACAAAATCGATTTTTTTCACCCTGACTTAAGGTTTTGACTAAAAAGAAACATAATACAGTGAACATCTGCAAACTTGAAGAAAACCTATAGGCATTCCAAAGGCTTTTGGTTATGCCAATGCTTGCCACAATGATTTCTGAAGGAGTAAGAATTGTTGCTGAGAAAGTAGAAAACAGAACCTGAATCACTCAGAACACACACTATCCAAAGCCACCAAAGAATACTGGCTAGACCTTGAAAAGGCAAATCATTTACCTATTTGCTGTTTGCAACCAAATGGGATTAGTACTGACATTATGTCCCTTTACAGTCAGGGGCAGAAGTAGCAAGTAAACTATTTTAAAAGATAAAAGGTGAATTATTGACAGGGTATAGTCCTAGACTTGAACAAAAGGAAACTAGCCTATTTGTTTTAGTGGGTAATTAATCCCTTATGCTGCATAATGCTGCTTTGGTCGGCAATGCAGCACATGTACCAGTGGCGGTCCCATGAGATTATCATGAAGCTGAAAAACTACTATCATCTAGTGATGTTATAGATGTCATTACATGGGAATCTAACATATTACTCAAAACCAAAAAAAGTTCAGAAAATAAAAGTAAGTTCTTGTAAGTAGAAAAAAAGCTTACAGAACGAGATATAATAAAGAAAGCATTTTTGTACAATTGTACAATGTATGCATTAAAAGCTAAGTGTTATTACAAAAGAGTAAAAAAGTTAAGAAAATAAAGTTATAAAGTAGAAAAGTTACCCATAAGCTAAGGTTAATTATTATTAAATTTTTTTATAATAAATGTAGTATTGCCTAATGTAAAGTGTTTATAAAGTCTGCAGTAGCATAATGCCCTACATTAACTCACTACTGAATCACTGGCTCACGCAGAGCAGCTTTTAGTCAGTCCTGCAAGCTCCATTCATGGTAAGTGCCCTATACAGGTGCACCACTTTTGATCTTTCGTGCAGTATTTTTACTGTACCTTTTCTATGTTTAGATACAAAAATACTTATCATTGTGTTACAACTGCCTACAGTATTCAGTACAGTAACATGCTGTGCAGGTCTGTAGCCTGGGAGCAATATGCAATACCACAGAGCCCACATGTACAGAAGGCTGGCCCATCTAGGTTTCTGGAAGTCCACTCTATGGCGTTTGCAGAATGACGAAACTGCCTAAGGGTGCATTTCTCAGAACATAATTCTGTTCTTAAGAGATGCATGGCTGTATTGTGTACTGATAATGGCCAAGGTAACTATTACAAACATAAAAAGCTCCAGTGACATTAAGCATACATAAAGATGTGGGTTTAAGAACTGATCCAGAAGCAGGCCAAAAACAAACAAAAAAAAGATATTCAATGAAATCAGAGACTAAAAGTTAACTGTCTACTTCAGACTACTAAGTACACTGTCACTATATAAGCTGGCATTAGTGACTATTGGACCCATGGCAGTAGATCCAATGGAAAATGCATCTTTAAACTTAAAACTAAATCAGTTTAGAATATTCTTAGTCGCAGTTAGTTAACTATCCTGACGATAACTTTTGCTTTTCCCTCAATGGGCCAAATGCATCATAAGCCAAACGCATTAAGAAAAATACTCAGAAAGCACACAAAAATACAACAGTCATAAAACAAAAGCTTCCTTCTTATAACACATTTCAAAAAGTTACTTGCAAAAATACTCGATTCTATATTTGGCATTTGACGAGCCCCATAACAAGATCCAAAAGAGTTTCAAATTATTGTAGGGAGTACAAGAGTAAATACACAAAACTACCTCTGATGGGAAGATTGACAGCCCCAGATTAAGAAAATCAAATCACTAATTCTAATACGTGACAGCATAAAATGATACTCAGCAGGTGCCACAACGACAGAAAACAGAGCCGTGGCTGTCAGGGGCTGGAAGGGACAGCAAGCGGCCGACTACAGAGGAGGCATAGGAGAATGTCCTGGGATCACAAAGCTATTCTACACTGACTGTCGTAATGGTAATACCGTATTTACTTCTCAAAACTCTCAGAAGTGCACATTAAGAAAAAGTAAATTTTACTGTACCTAAAACATACCTTCAGTTTTAAAAACCGGAGGGAGGCAGAGTCAATGGGAAGAAGGGCCAGTGATCCTTGCAAATGGACGGGGCCTGCTGCACAGACAGACGCCATGACCATTTCACTCCCCCACAGCCTGTCAGTGAGGACAGTACCTGTTCCTCAAGTCATCATCCTTCTCTCTCACTCCTATTTCCTTTGTTACTATTTAATCCTCAATCTGCGTCACACTTTCTGCCACGCTATTGCTCCACTCAAGGTCTTGTTGCCAAATCCAACTACCTTCAGGCCTCCTACTGCCGGAGCTGTCTGCTGTGTGACACCAGTGGCCACTCCCTTCTTGTCCGGGGCCCTCTACTCCACTACTATGGCATCTCCTTTCCAGGTGAGACTGCTTTCTGGTCTTTCATTCTGGGTGTCTGGCATGGCTCCTCCTCTGGCCTCTCCTTACAGCATGAGTGTGTCCCAAGACTCCAGCCTTAGACCTTTCTGATTCTGTCTCTGTCTTTATACTTATATGAATGTCTATATTCTGTCTTTCCATCTACTCGCCCATCTTCTCCTTTACATTCTTCAGTGATATCATCCCAAGCTTCCTCCAGGTTCTTCTCTCACAAATCCCCTGACTCACAAAGGTCTAGGGAAGCACCCTCCACTGTTCATGGCACCAACCCTGTACTTCCACCTCCTCCCTCTGCCTGGAATGTCTTCCACTTTTCTTCGCTTGACATTCTTCTTACTCATCATTCAAGACTCAATCCAAACATCATTCCACTGGAAATACTCCCCTCACCTCCAAAAAGGCCAAATCCTTCCAATTGTACATCCTGAGGCCCTAGGGTTATAGTGCCTCATAGATGACAGGTGCCTAATAAACTGTTCTTGAAGCACTGAACTAAAAGTAGCCTCCTCTGGTATTGTCCAAAAGCAATGGTTGTATCTGACCTCAAGCAGGAATATCAAAATAAAAACAGGGAGGTAACTCATTTCATGCCAGGAAGTGGTAAGACAGTGTGAAGCATCTTGGAGGCTACAGCAGGCATTTCTCTCAGTGACCGGAGCAATACAATTTCTTGAAGTATTTATAAAACTGAGAACTTATATATCTATTGGAACTTACATGGCAATAGACCTATCATGTCATATTGCTGTAACAAATTTCCAATAAACTTCTGGCTTAAAACAACTCCATTTACTGCACACAGCTCTGGAGATCAGAAGTCAGTTTCAACAAACAAAAGTCAAGGTTCTGGAGTGACTGCATTCCCCTGGGCAACTCTAGAGGAAAATCCATTTCCTTGCCTTCTCCAGCTTCTAGACCTACATTCCTTACGTTTGGTGGCTCATGGCCCTCCCTCCATCTTCAAAGCCAGCAGCCTAGCATCTTGTTTTAGTGGTCACACTGCCTTTCTCTTCTGTAATCAAATTTTCCTCTGTTTCCCTCCTATAAGGACACCTGTGATTGCATTTAGGTTCCAGCCCGGTCCCGCCCGGATAATCCAGGATATTTCCCTATCTCAAGATCCCTAACTTAACCATAACTGCAAAGTCTCTTTTGCCATATGAGGGAGCGTACACAAATTCCAGGGATTAGGACCTGGACACCTCTGGAAGCCATTGTTTAGCCTTCCAAATATACTTAATCCACTTTAATTCACTTATCCAAATGTTGAACAGGGGATGTCTCAACTGTGTGCCAGAGACTGATAAATACTGGGGATACAAACACTGCCTGCTTCAAAATGTTTGACTGCTGTGGGGGCAATAATATAGGAGAGAGACAAAAATGACACTCCTCAATTGCCCCATTTTCCCTGGAGACACAGTAACATTGAAATTAGGCCAGATAATAATCCTACAATGGCCCCTAAGAGTTAAAATGAAAGGAAGAATCACACCTCTTTCACTTTAAATGAAAAGCTAAAAACGATTAGGCTTAGTGAGGAAGGCATGTCAAAAGCTGAGACAGGCTGAAAGCTAGGCCTCTTGCATCGAACAGTGAACCAAGTAGTGAATGCAAAGAAAAAGTTCTTGAAAGAAAGTAAAAGTGCTACTTCAGAGAGCCCACGATTAAGAGGCAAAACAGCCTTACTGCTGATACGAAGAAAGTCGGAGCGATCTGGATAGAAGACAAAACCAGTTACAACATTCCCTTAAGCAAAAGCCTAATCCAGAGCAAGGCCTTATCTCTCTTCAGTACTATGAAGGCTGACAGAGGTGAGGAAGGTGCAGAAGAAAAACTGGAAGCTAGCAGAGGCTGGCTCATGAGGCTTAAGGTAAGAAGCTATCTCCACGATGTAAGGTCAAGGAGAAGCAGCAAGTGCTGACGGAGTGAAGCTATACCAAGTTGGCCAGCAAATTACTTAGGTAAGATAGCAGATGACAGCGGCTATAATAAACAACAGACTTTCAATACAGGTGAAACAGCCTTCTAATAAAAGAAGATATTATCCAGAATTTTCATAGCTAGAGGGAGGATGTCAATGCCTAGTTTCAAAGCTTCAAAGGATAGGCTGACTCTCTTGCTAGTGGCTAATGCAGCTGGTGGCTTTAAGTTGAAGCCAATGCTTATTGATCATTCGGAAAACCCCAGGGCCCTTAAGAATTATGCCGAACTACTCTGCCAGTGCTCTATCAGCAGAACAACAAAGCCTGGATGACAGCACATCTGTTTACAGTATGGTTTACTGACTATTTTAAGCCCACTGTTGAGTACTAGTTCTGAGATAAAAAAAACATTCCTTTCAAAATATTACTGCTTACTGACAACGCATCTCATCACCCAAGAGCTCTGACGGAGATATATAGGGAGATTACTGTTGTTTTCATGCCTGCTAACACCACATTCATTTTGTAGCCCATGAATCAGAGTATTTCTGACTTTTAAGTCTTATTATTTAAGAAGTACATTTTGTAAGGCTATAGCCGCCATAAATAGAGATTCCTCTGATGGATTTGGGCAGATAAAATTGGAAACCTGGAAGGGATTCATCATTCCAGATGCCATTAAGAACGTTTATGATTCATGAGAGGATGTCAAAATACAAACGTAACAGAAATTTAGAAGGTGGCTCCAACCCTCATGGATGACTCTGAGGGATTCAAGAGTTCACTGTAGGAAGTATTGCAGATGTGGTAGAAATAGCAAGAGAACTAGAATTAGAAATTGAGCCTGAAGATCTGATTGAATTGCTACAATCTCATGATCAAACTTATACAGATGAGGAGTTGCTTTTTATGGATGAGCAAAGAAAGTAGTTTCTTTTGATGGAATCCACTCCTGGTGAAAATGCTGTGAACATTGTTGAAACAATAACAAAGAATTTAGAATCTTGCATAAACTTAGTAGATTCAACAGTGGCAGGGTTTGAGATGACTGACTCCAATCTTGAAAGATGTTCTACTGTTGGTCAAATGCTATCAAATAGCATCGCATGCTACGGAAAAATCTTTCCTGAAAGAGTCAATCAATGTGGCAAACCTCACTGTTGTTTTAAGAAATTGTCACAGCCACCCTAACCTTCAAAATCTACTATCCTGATCAGCCAACAGCCATCAACGTGGAGGCAAGATCCTCTATCAGAAGAAAGGTTGACTTTCTGAAGGCTCAGGTGATCGTTAGCACTCTTTAGCAATGAAGTTTTTTGTTTTTTTTTTTTTTTTTTTTTGAGACAGAGTCTTGCTCTGTCACCTAGGCTGGAGTGCAGTGGCGCAATCTCAGCTCACTGCAAGCTCTGCCTCCCAGGTTCAAGCCATTCTTCTGCCTCAGCCTCCTGAGTAGCTGGGACTACAGGCACCCACCACCACGCCTGGCTAATGCAATGAAGTATTTTTAAATTAAGATACGTATACTGTTCTTTTAGATATAGCACTATCTGCACAGTAGACTACAGTATAAACAACTTTTATATGCACTGTGAAACCAAAAACAGTGTGTGACTCACTTTATTACAATATTCACCATATTGATGTGGTCTGGCACTGACCCCACCATATCTCTGAGCCGTGCCTTATTAGGCTGGTCAGGCAGGACCCAGCCATCAGACAGGGGCATCTTCTTCTTGGGCCAGTGAGTGTCCCAGGGAAGGCACCTCCAGTCTCCTGTCTAGAAATATTGAGCTCAAATAATGGGGTGGGGCTGGGCACCTCACTCTGTTGACTTTCACTAAGTCCCCATTTTTAGTTAAGTGCCTTAGTCCTGCCCTTTGCTAGGCCTGCTGTTCCATTTCTCCAGAATAAATCTTATTTCCCACCTGGGAGAGGGGCACATAGTAAACTGGCTATGGGGGAGGAGAGAGAATCCGGCCTTTTATGAAGCATGTAACCAGCCCCGTTTTCACTCCCCTAAGCCCTTCTCCAAGGGTGCCTGGCTCTGTGGCATGTCCTGACTCACTTCTTGATGGCCTCTACCCTCTTCCCATGCTGAGGGACGCAGGAGGCTGGCTCTCTCAATCTACTAGGAGTAGTCTTGCTCTTCCACCTGCTTTCATATACCCTGCCTTCCTTCGGCTGCTTCTCCCTGGTGCTTTTTTACTTTTTGGCATTATGCCCATTTTTAAAATTCCTTCACTGTCATTTTTAGTGGTATTCTGGAAGGGGAAGAGATAACATGTTTTCAATTTGCCTTATTTAACCAGCAGTCTCAAACCCATTTACTGTGCAATCTTATAATTATAAAAAGCTTCTTACTGGTTGCCTAATCTGGGCTTTGATGCTTATCACGTGCTTAACCTTGGGTTAGTTACAGAACCTTTCTTAACCTCAGAATCCTCCCGGCTCCTAATATATCTAATCCCTGTAACACCATCATTGACCTGGGAGGGGTATTATAGTTGACAGCAGGCATGTTACTGGCAAAAAAAAAAAAAAAAAAAAAAAAAAAAATCAAAACAAAATGGAATGCACATAAAGTAAATTGCATCATCGAGTAATTTGATTTTGAGCCCAAAAATCCGGCACAGTTCATAGGTCAGCCTGAAGGTGATTCCCACTTTTAATCTCAAAATGCTGACCCAGAATCACTTGGAGAGGTCACACTGGACTCGCAGAAGTCTTTTTTAAGAGGTGGTATATATACTTCACTGAGTAATTTCTATCATAAATTATACTTTTAAAAGTTTGGGAATCTAAAACTTGTATATTCCCCTTTTTATCAAAGATGGCAGGTGAATTAACTAAAAAAAAAAAAAACAAAACACAAAACCCTTCATGCCTACCTTGCCAATCCATGTCGCAGACCCATTTTCCTCTCTCTGTCTCACACAGACATCCACTTTCTCATTGCAAACAGAGATGAAGTTCCTGCTGTTTACAAGCATCACACCTGCAGACTTACAGCTTTTATGTCTCCTAACCATCTACTAAGGGTTAGCCATGCTTTTGGTTTCACCAAGGAATACAGTAGGTTACCTTGATGTGTTTCCAAAGAAATCAAAGTCTTCTATTCAATAATGTTTAAGACACTGCCTAGCTTTTATAAAGGGCATCTCCACATACCATTAGGACATACAGAGACTGTGCCCCCTACCATAACCACCAGGAGGCAAAAAGTTGCCCTTTTCAAACGATATCCCACATCGCCTCTTCGGGAAAGACCTCCTTGTTTATCTGCATGGCAAGAAGCCCTTCCCATCTTGGGCAGAGGACCGTGAGCAAGGCTTCCCAGGGCTGTGTGCATTCAGACCCTCACCCACCCAGAGCCTGTCCTCATTCCAGGCAGATGATTTCCATAAAATTGCTTCAAGGGTGAATCAAATGAAATCCTTCCTTGGCAGAACAGAAGCTATGAAAAGACTGTTGAGAAGCGAATGAAAACCCACCTATCATGCAAATACAACAGGGCAAGATAAAAAAATCAGCTAACAAGATTGCAGAGCAGGAAATGAAAATGAGATTCAGTGCATTGCTGTGGTGCATTGTGGCTATTCAGTAAGAGATAAAAATTGTAGCTCAGGGAGAAAAAAAATGGGGGCAGGGGCGGTACATTGGACCCTAGCCCAAAAGCTGTTTCCAGATACGGTGATATCTTAGAAGAGAGGTTTAAGTGGTAACTCACTAATGAATTGACCGGTTAAGGATCACATCTCTGCAGGGCCTCCTGAGGCCAGGTATGTAAAAGACATTCACTCCCAGCTCTGCCTTACAGGATTTTATCCAAGCTGTTAGCATCCAGTGACCACAGCACCATTTATAAGAACACCAAGGCCACAAACAACTGTGCACCTGTACCCTCCAGTCCTTTACTTTGTTAATATGCACAGCAGAAGCTAGCTAGCTATTTTCCCATTAAATGCATTTTAAAGGTTCTTTGTTCTCTCAGCCACTAGTTGATGATTTAATTGCCTGCTCTCTGCTGATCTGGGTTACACAGGCCGTTAAATGTTCTTTCAATTCCTATCTATGATGTATCTTCTTTCACCTTTCTCTCCAAACAATTATGTGTATTTTAAATCACTTCCCTTTTTTCGAACACTCTAGGAGTTATTTTTTAAAAAGTGAAAAGGGGACAATAAGTAAGTAAATGAGGGCAGGGCATGGTGGCTTGGACCTGTAATCCCAGCACTTTGGGAGACAGAAGGAGGAAGATTGCTTGAGGCCAGGAGTTTGAGGTCAGTCTGGGCATCACTGCAAGGCCCAGTCTCTACAATAAACCTAAAAAAACCTAATAAATAAGCTGAGTGTGGTGGTGCATGTCTGTAATCCCCGTTACTTAGGAGGCTGAAGCAGGAGAATTGCTTGAACCTGGGAGGTGGAGGGTTCAGTGAGCCAAGATCGTGCCACTGCACTCCAGCCTACAAGATGGAGCAAGACTCCATCTCAAAAAAAAAAAAAAAAAAGTAATTCAATAGGCCGAGAGCAGTGGCTCACACCTGCAATCCCAGCACTTTGGGAGGCCGAGGCAGGCGGATCACTTGAGGCTAGGAGCTCAAGACCAGCCTGGCCAACATGGCAAACCCCATCCCTACTAAAAATACACGAACTAGCCAGGAATGGTGGCGCGTGCTTGTAGTTCCAGCTACTTGGGAGGCTGAGGCATGAGAAGTGCATGAACCTGGGAGGCGGAGTTTGCAGTGAGCCGAGATCATGCCACTGCACTCCAGCCTGGGCAACAGAGATAGATTCCATCTCAGAAAGAAAAAAAAAAAAGTAACTCAACAACCTCAAGAAGTATCAAACATTTTCGTTAGTGTTTCATGGATTAAATTACCGAATTTACTATGAAGGAAAAACATAGATTTTTGTCACGTAAATTTTTGCTCTTTTGACCCAAATTTAACCAAGGTATTTGCTAAGCTTGAAAAATCCAAGGCATTACAGGGAAGACAATAATATTAAATATCTTTCACAAAAATAAACTCAGTTCATCCTAACTACTTATGAGGAGGCACAACTATTCTTACAGACAATACTGAGGCACAAAGGTTAAGTGACTTGCTCAAAGTCACAATCTGGTGGGACAGTGAGGATGCAAACCCAGGCAGTCCAGCTCTAGTGTTCTCTCACGGAAAGCAGCTCAAGGCTAAAAAAAATTCGGGCAAAGGTTTAAATTGCAAAAATTAATTAATACAGGAAAGTGAAAACTTAAAAATGAGACAACAAATGTATCGTTAACATAAAAACAGTATCTTGAAAAACATGATTTCAGGGAAAGCTAGAGTAAAAATGAAGCTAAAAAAGGAAGGCAGATTATTTAAGGCTTCTTTTCATAATCTGTCATTGTTACTATTTGCTCAAAAGGAAGAAGAAAACACTAGGGAGGTATGAAAGGCGTCACCACTTCAAAGGAGAGCGGTGGAGCCCACTGATAACAGGACGGTTGTCCAGCTTTTATTTTAATGTAGTGGGACAAAGAGTGAAATAAATGTTAGATCTAAACAAACACAAGGTGTTTAAACTAAGTTTCTATACTCTTTAAGAACTAATGCTGGCCGGGCGCGGTGGCTCAAGCCTGTAATCCCAGCACTTTGGGAGGCCGAGACAGGCGGATCACGAGGTCAGGAGATCGAGACCATCCTGGCGAACACGGTGAAACCCCGTCTCTACTAAAAAATACAAAAAACTAGCTGGGCGAGGTGGCGGGCACCTGTAGTCCCAGCTACTCGGGAGGCTGAGGCAGGAGAATGGCGTGAACCTGGGGGTGGAGCTTGCAGTGAGCTGAGATCTGGCCACTGCACTCCAGCCTGGGCAACAGAGCGAGACTCCGTCTCAAAAAAAAAAAAAAAAAAGAACTAATGCTCCAAAGACCTTTACTTTCAACTTACTATACCAGCAGCAAAATGCCAACAAGTGTTCTCAGTTGAACGCCATGTGAGTCAAACTGTAAAGAAATATAAAGAGTCTTATTCCTCTTCTCAGGGAAATCACAGGGCATTCGTTCTTCTTCCCCAGTAACTGACTGAAGACTTTTTGGGGCCTGGGGGGTCAGTAGGTTTGAAATAGCACACAGTCCTTTGCAGGTTCCTTCAACACTGCAGAGTATGGGAACTGTGACTGTCCAGATACGGCACCTCCGCAAGAGAAGCAGCCCTGGCGTTTTCCTCCGACGGCCACACCGAGCCCGTGCAATCATAGCCCTTGGTGCTGAATCTCATATATATCTGGGCAATTCCTCCCTGTTAAGGGCCCCCATGGGACTGGATGGGACCTCTAGGGAGGCAATACTGGCCAGGGAGAGAGGTGAAGAACTGCCAGGCGCAGTGGCTCATGCCTGTAATCCCAGCACTTTGGGAGGCCGAGGCAGGCGGATCATGAGGTCAGGAGATCGAGACCATCCTGGCTAACATGGTGAAACTCTGTCTCTACTGAAAAAAAAAAAAATTAGCCGGGCGTGATGGCAGGCACCTGTGGTCCCAGCTACTCAGGAGGCTGAGGCAGGAGAATGGTGTGAACCCAGGAGGTGGAGCTTGCAGTGAGCCAGGATTGTGCCATTGCACTCCAGCCTGGGTGACAGAGTGAGATTCTGTCTAAAAAAAAAAAAAAAAAAAAAAAAAAAAAAAAAGGGAGGTGAAGAACTCAGTCGATTACGTCTTCAGAGGGAGGAATGTGTATCTTAGAATAGTACTATTGTTAGATGGCACTGTGTTCACTCGCATGAATTTAATAGTGTCCAACTCCCTATTAATTTTCATCAATGACTGTATAAAATCAGAAGAAAAAAAAAAGCCACCAGGCATGAAATTCAAAGCAAATGCAGCCACGCATCACTCAGCAGTGAAGTTCATTTGAGATGTAAAGGTGCAGGCCCGCCTACAACTGTCACATTAGTGACACTTCACTGAGTGTGTTTGGAATGCGGTGGTGGACTTCACCAGACACCTTTCCCCAGCCCTCTCTGCCATATGGTTCTACTTGTTTCTCTCTTCATCTCTGAACCACTAAAAGAAAGTATTGCCCTTTAAAGCCTGTACCAGTGGTGTGAACAATAGTTTCTTTTTAGAGAGAAAAGTCTAACACATTTATTTAAGTAACCCTGGGAAGCAGGGGGGGGCACGCTATTGACAAGCACTGCTCTAAGCCCTTTACAGGGAGGATTTGTATTATTATCATCCCATTTCACAGATGATTGACTAGGGCACAAAGTAGTTCAAGGATTTGCCCCAAATAGAGTTGGGATGTGAACCTCGGTGTGCACTTTGCCTTAAGTGATGTCATTTGCCCACCATTCACAGACCTCTATTTACCAAGAGTTGACCTCCAACTATAATTAAAATGGATGGACACTTTTACCTAATGACAGACAATTCCCCAGCCAACAAATGATTAAACTGGTATCAAGAGAGGTAAGAGGGTTATTACACAAATTCTAGAAGAATCTATTTGTCCATTTGGCAGAATGTACATACAACATATTATTCTTCAGTTAAAATGCTAATGATAAAAATTAGCACTGGAGGAAAAGGTGGGTTTACATAGAGCTAGGTAAGAGAGCAGTTACCACAAACAGTGAAGTTAGCTGCTTACAAGAATTCTATGGTCGTTCAATAAAGCAACATAAACCTTTAAGTTTGTTATTTAGAGGAACTACTCATAAATTCTTCTAGTCTTAAAGAAATAAATCATAATTTAAAATATACGAGCATTTATGACTTACATTTGTAAAATTTTTAACTTTTGATTTTAAAATTCTTTTAGATTTCTAGAAAAATTGTGAATAGCAGAGTTCCTTCCCTTATACGTGTCTCCCAGTTTCCCAGTTGTTAACATCTTACATTATTTTAGTATATTTGTTATGATGAATGCATCAACTCTGTTTATTATTAACTAATGTCCATACTTTACTCAGATTTCCTCAGTGTTTAATGGAATGTCTTTTTTCTGTATAGGATTCCACCCAGGGTACCACATTCCATTTGGTTGTCATGTCCCCTAAGGCTCTTATGGTCTGTGATTTTTTTTTTTTTTTTTTCTCAGACTTTCCCTGCTTTTATGACCTGGACAGTTTTGGGTATTGGTCAGGGATTTTGTAGAACGTCCTTCATTTGGAATTTTTCTAATGTTTTCCCCTAATTGTACTGGGGTTATAGGTCTGGAGAGGAAGACTGCAGAAGAGTCATTCATACCTGGGGTACAAGCTATCCACAGGACTTGTCACTGCTGATGGTGACCTTGGTGACCTAGGGAGGTAGTGTCTGCCAGGTTCCTCCACTGTGAAGTTATTTGTCCCTGTCTTTCCATACTATACCTTTTGGAAGTGAATCACTAAATGCAGCCCACATCCAAGCAGGAAGGTGGTGGGACACTGACTTCAACTCTTATAATGATAAATTACTTCTTCAAGTAAAGATTTCTTTACAAAAATGGACATTCACTAATGTCTTCGGTAAGCTGTTTTGTAGCATCTACAAGAGGGCAAGAAATAATGCTTCTTCCCCTGTTACTGTGCTTCTATCAAGCTGATAAGTTTTTCTCTCAAGTAAAGTAAACACAGTCATTAACTTATCTGCCCAGATCATGGCTGGCAAATACCTGGTATCTCCTCATGCATTCAGTGCAGATAACGACAATTGATAATGGCTCTTAAAATGCAGATGCAGTTCTATACATAATGACATGGAAGGATGATCATCAAAAGCAAGTTCCACAGTAATAGCAGGAGTAAGCTCCATTTACATAAATGTATTTGCATCAGAAAAGCCTTCAAGGATAATAACGAAAAGTTAATGGTGATATAGCTGATGAATTTGAGGAGACTTTATTTCTTGCTTCTCTACATTTTCTTATTTTCCTATAACCATCATATGACATTTATATACCATTTAAAAATTCTAAATGAAAAAAAGATACAGATTTGTCAATCTTACTCCGCATTTTTCCCCACTACATTCAGAGGAACACATGCTCCTGTGCCAGCAAAATGCCTCTAGTAAAACAATGTTCCCAAAGGCTCAGACGATGACTTAACCACTTTTCACTTCACTCCTGAGTCACCATGGAGGCCCAGCTTCATCCTCCCATCTGGTTTTAACCTCTCTTTACCCAAATGTTACTCACTTTGCCTCCCAGAACTATTCTGGTCTGTGTGGCATAAAGTAGGGCACAGAACAGTTTTAGAACTCCCGAGTAGCCCAGTAGGTGCACAACTTCTTAACAAGTTAAGGATTTCAACACCAAGCAGGAACCCTTACGTGTCAACAGACAGTGTCTGGGCTCTGCCACACAGTGCCAGCGCTAGCCCCACCGTTGGTGGCAGTGTGCAGTACCAAGCAGGTCCAGCCACACAGTGCCAGCGCTGGCCCCACCGCTGGTGGCAGTGTGCAGTACCACACAGGTCCAGAAGGAGGCAAAGCCTGCTGTTCTGCTACAATGGAAACCAGACTCACTGATGCTCCTATGACTGACCGTGGTCAAGCCCAACTAGAATCCCTATCTAAGGGGGGGCTTGGTCACGGCCTATTTCACAAATGGAGAGCTCAAAGCAGCAGCATATGGCACATTCGCCATGAGTCCCATCAGAGAAACAGTAGTGTGACAAATGGCACCAATGTGTCTTCATGGTCATCGCCAGTGAAAGGAAGGGAATTACTGAGCTTTCACTCTACTTGCTACTATCCTCACTGCTTTTAAAAAAGCTGTTTCGGCTGGGTGCGGTGGCTCACGCCTGTAATCCCAGCACTCTGGGAGGTTGAGGTGGGTGGATCACCTGAGGACAGGAGTTCCAGACCAGCCTGGCCAACATGGCGAAACCCTGTCTCTACTAAAAATACAAAAATTAGCAGGGTGTGGTGGTGCATGTCTGTAATCCCAGCTACTTGGGAGGCTGAGGCAGGAGAACTGCTTGAAACTGGGAGGTAGAGGCTGCAGTGAGCTGAGATGGTGCCACTGCACTCCAGCCTGGGCAACAGAGCGAGACTCTGTCTTAAAAAAAAAAAAAAAAAAAAAGCTATTTCACCGAAAGCTACAGATGGATTTGCCTGGGCAAGCGATGTTGTCACACAGTTTCCTGTGTCCTGCCACTCCCCTGCAGAAATCCTTTTACAAAGTTATTCAACAGCCTTTCAGTGATGACGTGTCATAGAAACACACCTCAGCATCAAGGGCAGACATTTCACATTAACTACCCAATAAAGAAGAAATCACATCATCAAAGTTCTACACTTTAAACATTTGCCAGTGATCGGGAGCCAGTTAATTCTCTTGAAAATGAAGTTTTACACAGAACCCTGAAGCACAGAACAAAATAAAAGCACTCTGGAAAGTACCAAAAGAGAGATCCCTGAAAGCCAGTTTCCAAAGAGAAAATCCTTGAGAGAAGGGAAAAGCAAAAAAGGAAAAGAAAAAAGCTATCTCAAAAACATCGTATCTGTGCCAGTATGGCCAGGCCCTCTGTTTTTAAATACAATGAAGCTCAAGCAACTTGTGATGTTTGCAGACAGAAGGGTCCTGCACAGCTGTGTCCAGTGGCTGAAGCGGGGGTGGGAATCTACTCCCACACCATAGGAGGCCTCCACCTCACTATACTTTTCACTTAAGAATCTGGGCTGCTGCCTCTGCCTGGAGTCCTTAATGGCTCAACAAGAGACCAGCAAGAGCAGGAGCAGATGCCATTGTAGCCAACTTCACTTTGAAGTCACACTGGACCACAGGGGAAGAGCTAAATATAGCAGGAGGCAGGACACAGTTCACAGCTGCACTGGAGAGAGAACAGAGCAGCCGGGGCTCGGCCTTCTTCTCGCTCCTGGTGGCCGCTCCCTCCCCAGCCCCTGAGCCCATCTGCTGGCACAACAGCACCTTCCACAGCACAGAATCACAGAACACCGAAGACAAAGCGACCTCAGGGATTGCCTCCCCACTCCCTCGTTTTGTGGGCTTTGCAAAACACAGCGATGTACCACATAGGGACATTGTGGTCAACAATGGACCACATACATGATGGTGGTTCCACAAAAATCACGATGGAGCATATACAGAAATCTGATGCATGGCACTTGATACTGGCAGTGCAGATGAATAAGGGGAAATGTCTGATATTCAGTAATGGTGATGGGACATTTGGTTTTCCATATGAAAATATATATAGAGAGGAATAAAAATATATATCATCTAGGTTTAAGTACGCTCTATGATGTTCACGCAATGACGAAATTGCCTAATAACACATTTCTCAGACCATATCCCCGTTGTTAACTGATGTGTGACTGTAGTCTAGAATTCCGCTTTCTGACTGGTTTATAAATCCACAGCAAAGCTGAGAACCAGAGAGTGTGCCCAACAGCACCAAAATGCCAAACGATAAGCGTACATCCACCCACAATTCACTGACAGGGTGTCTACACTCAGATTCTTTTGTGGAGCTTATTTATTTCACATTCAAACCTAAGGAGTTTGATGATGTCATCTGCGATGCTCTTGAAAACATTAAGTAGCTCATCAGAAAAGGTGGAGGAAATAAATCACTTGCAGAGGAGTCTTTAAAACTACTAAGAAGTGACAGTTGAGAATTCAAGAGAAAAACCACAAGTGGCAGTCAAGAAAACTAACAGAATCTAGCAACCTGAAATCATCTCGGGGAACAGACCCTGGGGACATTAATGAATCAAATGGTGGTGACCCGGGTGCAGAAAACAACCGTTTTTCATTCCACTTACACTTAGGATGTGCAACAGTATATGAATGAGATGCTGGCACTAAGTCTTGGCATAAATATGAATATATATATAATTTTATATTCTAGTATTTTGAAGTCTGGATCACAAACTATTTACAAAACTCAGCTAGCCAGAGTGACTAATTACCTGGGGATTTCAGGGCATAATAAATCTAACAGACTTTATTTTATTAAGAATTGGCAGCCATGGCTTCATCAATAAAAATAACCTTAATTAGGAAGCCTATCTCTCCATCTCCCTTTCCGAAAATAACTTGCACCTAGAGAGTATCCTTGAGCAATGTGATATAATGTGATACCTCTGCATGAACACAGGCATGAGGGTTATGAGTTATTTTCACAGCAGAGACAAAAAAAAAGCAGATCCAAGATTCTTTGATTCCACTGGCTGGAAGGAAGTAATTCATGATGTTAACACCGAGGCACACCTGAAGCCAAGACCGAAATTCAGGGTGGAGGAGAGGAAAGGAGACAACAACAGGGGACCAAGATCTGTTGACAAAATTATTTCAGTCCTATTATGTCATCAGTATGAGGACAGAGAGACAATTCACAGTAAGTGGCCAGATGCAGTGTAAATATCTGTTTATTTAGCTTTATTGCATCAGATCGTTTCTCTGAGTTACATGTTGTCATAACGTGATTATGAAAGACATGCTAAGTCTGGATTGATGCAAAGTAAAAAAGTAAATAAATAAATAAAAGTACACTTAGCTCCCAGTTATCTGCACTAGAAGCAGAATAGTTTATGCACGAGAAACAGGAGGAGGAGAGCAGCGGGGCCCACCCTGTGCCTCCTCAGGTGCTCCGTGAGCTTATCCCTGGATCCCTGGGAGCAGGAAGAGGGCTGACAGGTGAAACTGAAGACAGAAAAATATAGCTCCGAAAAGTAAGCTGCATTGTAACGAAGGGGTGAAGGACACCAGCTGCACCCAATAAAAAGGTGGTGCGAGGTGCCGCAGTGTTTCCTCGGCATGTGTTACTGACACGTGTGGAACCTGTTTCTCTGTAGGTCTCTAAATCAGAGAAGATTCTCCTAGCCCTGGGATAATTCGGGACACTTATTTAAAGGTTGAGGATTCAACTATATGACCTCTGAAGAACGCATCCTTCAAGCCTGAAGATATACGTAAAGCAAAAACCATTTATTTGACATAGAATTAAATAATTTATCATTTGTGTCTTAACATTTAAGCCTATCTACAGAACTACACGAAAACAAAATTTGTCTGTTGTGGTAATTCACGCATTCTTTCAACAAAGATTTAACATGTCCAACACATACAGCAATACTGGAGGAGCAAAGTACAGAAAGGTTAGAGAGGTGAGGGAATCACAGAATGATCCACTGTACGCAGCATAAGAGATTATTCAGAGGAGGCCGGGCGCGGTGGCTCAAGCCTGTAATCCCAGCACTTTGGGAGGCCGAGACGGGCGGATCACGAGGTCAGGAGATCGAGACCATCCTGGCGAACACGGTGAAACCCCGTCTCTACTAAGAAATACAAAAAATAGCCGGGCGAGGTGGCAGCGCCTGTAGTCCCAGCTACTCGGGAGGCTGAGGCCGGAGAATGGCGTGAACCCGGGAGGCGGAGCTTGCAGTGAGCTGAGATCCGGCCACTGCACTCCAGCCTGGGTTACAGAGCGAGACTCCGTCTCAAAAAAAAAAAAAAAGAGATTATTCAGAGGAATAGGAGGAAGACAGACTTAATCAGGGAAGACTTCTTACAAGGGGTGAAATCTAAATCAAGTGAAATCCAAATCTAAAATCAACTTGAATTTGTGATGCTCACAAACCGGCAGACAAAGAATGACAGAAAGAGAAATCAAACCAAAAGGGCATTTACACATGAAGGACTACCCATCAACAAAGGCATGGAATTGCAGTTTTCTAAAGAAAAAATTAGCCTGGAAGCTATGGAGGGACCATGATGGAGAACAAGGTCCGGCCCAGTGGACTATGGCCTTGGACACTCTGAGGAAGGTGCTCCAACACAAAGCAAAACATTGTGACTGGTCCTAAAAAAATTACTCCCGAGACGCACACAAACGCCCAGGGCTCTTCCTTACCTTTCCCATAGAAGAATTTGCGGTAATAATAGGCCCCAAGGTCAATGTGTTCTATGATGTAGCGCTTCACTTTCTCCCTGTGAATGGGCTGGTTTTCTCTGGGCACTTCCAAGACCGAGACACCTGCATTTGTGCAGTGAGAGCTGAGAGACGATTCAAAAGAGCAGCTTTCCCCAGAACTGAAAGAGGACGAGTTGGCCCGAGAGAGCGCAATCCGCCTGTCGCCTTCCCCTCCAGTCTCATTTCTAAAGTAAGGACAACTAAGGACAAGGTCGTTACTTTTCCCGTCACCCTCGTCGGCATCCAGGTTCTCTTTGGAGTTGAGGTCCTCCTTGCTCCCTAAAGGGGACTCACAGTTGCCTGTCTGGCCTGTGGGCATCTGAGTCTGGGATGCTGCAGAAGCCCCGGTGGTTATGTTTTTCCTTTTCCCCACATTAGCCCTCGTAGCCATGGCTTCATTGATATTAAACAAAATGCTCTGGACATCATAATGTGCAAAACAGCGCTGGCAATTCCAAGGGCGAATGCCCCTCTCCAGTCGGCTCTCCTCCAGCTCAGATGTGAACTTGAAAGTTTCGTGCTCACTTTTAACAGTTCGAAGCTTTCGAAAGAGGGATGTTTCCACCGACTCTGATTTCAACCTCCGTTTGAAAGGCTTGTCCCTGTCTCTCCCCATCAGGAGGGCACTGTCCATGTAGTCCAATCCTGAGATGCGGACAAATTCTCCCCTAGAAATCTGTGCTGCTGCATGAAGGCTCGGAGAGACTGCAGGGTCACAGCGGAAAAATTCAGGGAACCCAAAAGGGACCATTGCTTTGTGGTCATAATTTTCTACTCGGTACCCTCTGAGCATAGCAAAAAAGTTTTCACCAGATAAGCCTTGCCTGTCGATAGATGAAGTACTTCCATACTCCCTGTGCAGGGCAGCCCCTGTGTTGGGGTTGACTGCATTTTGGTCTAAGACATCTTCGGCGTCGATGTCACTGATAGTGACATCACTATTGCTCCTCTGTCTTATGGGGTGAAGTCCTCTTTGGGGGGAATGGACAAAGATGTCCCCGATTGTGTACTTGGCCTCCACGAAGTCCAGATCGAGCTGCTCATCTTGCTGACCTTCACTCTGGTCACTCTGCCCATTCTGCATGACGGAGGTGACACTTTCATAACTGGTCTGAGACCGGCTTTCCCACAGTGCCTTGCAGGTTAGCTCCTTGGAACAGTCCTTTTTAGGAGGCCATTCAGACACCCTTGCTCTCACACCCATCTTGGGCACAGCTGGGGTACCATTAGCCGGACCACCACCGCCAGTCTCACTGGAATTCGAGGCATTTAAAGAAGTAGTGGGTCCCATGTTGCCATTAATGGCTTTAAATTTCCGAGCAAAATAATCATCTGACTGCATGATTCTAGGGGGATCCTTGAACTTTGAAGAGGCTCTGCCGAGCTTGTGCTTCTCTTCTTGTGACTGCCTTGGGTCACTCATGTCTACTGAGGAAGAGCCTCCAAGACTCACCAGGAAGACCGATGTAAATCTAATTACATTGCTATTGACCACGCCATAATACTTGCAGATATAAAGCCTTTGTCTGTAGTTGTATTTTTTCTTTTTTTTTTAGCCCAAAGCAAACAACATCTTCAGAATACAGTTTCTCCAAAGCCAATTTGCTTCTCTGTTGTCGTAATAATGTTGT
This sequence comes from Macaca nemestrina, assembly GCF_043159975.1. NCBI lineage: Eukaryota > Metazoa > Chordata > Mammalia > Primates > Cercopithecidae > Macaca > Macaca nemestrina. Next base: position 16,673,556 of record NC_092125.1, on the reverse strand, counting down.
ACACCTCTGTTCTTTTCAAAAGCATTCCTTAAGACATCTGGCTGGTCATGAGTATTTCCTTCACCTGAATTAAAAGACAGGAAGTAGCCATTAGCAATTAATATACTTCAAGTTGAACACATTCTACAATAGATTTCGTATCTGTCTTTCTCCTCTGCTTCTGCCCACGAAGTTTCATGATCCACAGCACTGTTCGTAACACTCCTCCCTGGACACCATCTTCCTTCTCTACACAGCTAGATAAAATTCACATCATACAATCAGGTATTAACTTATCTGAGAAACTTTCCTAGGATGTCTCCCACACTAATTGCATCTAAGCAAAGAATGTTGTGATAACACAGCACTCCATCTATATCCAACAGAGTAATTTTCCTTATCTCTAATTGCTGTTTACCAACTTACTGACTTCAAGTTCCTCTAAGCAAAGAACCATGCCTTTCAGTTGTGTACCAGCATTAACTATTAAGGTAGCCTGGCTTAAACTAGGGATTCATGAAGTATTTCAATGAATGAATTGGCTATAAGAGTAGCACAAGTCATGTATATAATGGGTTTCAGTATTATTAGTTTACTTTCCTTCAAAACAGTTAAACTCAAAATGGCCCACAGCAAAAGGGTCAATACAAGACATTAACAAGAGAGTTTTCACAATGATCACCTGTAGTCAAATTAGAACTCACACAGATCCTCCTTTAAGTGGGAAAAGGTCTTCAAGGATCTGGTATCTGACACATCAAATACATTGGAGTAGAGAGATACTGGGTAAGAAGTTGTTTTCTTGTACCTAAGTTGTCAGTTTTTCAGTCTCCAGGAATGGATTTGATAATAGCCTAAACTGTATAGGAAAAAACTATAATTCAGTCATCCTTGATCCTTTTAAACATAATAATTCTAAGAGAATTAGGTAAGATGCAGTCATTTATCTTATCTTTCTGAAAACCATGGGATAGTGTGTCTGTTCTGTTCTGTGCATGTCAGTACCTGGCTACTCATTTTCCCTTTGTTTGCCATATCCTAAAATATCATTTTATTTCCTCCATTATGGAACAGCTCTGAGAATAGATGACACGTTGTCATCCCTAGACTAAATTTTTTTTTTTTTTTTTTATGGTGGGGGAAAGCAACTGCCACCATAAGAAAAATACCTGCTATTCCAAGACATCCCCACATGCTCATCTCAAAGCCATTAAGAGTCCACTGGAAAGAGTTTTTATGCTGTTTAGCTAGTTGGGATTTTAACATTTTCAAACCGAATTACAGTTATTAATATTTCTTATGCTTTGGTGAAGGATGAAGAAAACTGGCTATAGCTTTATTACCATCATTATGTTCAGAAGAGGTAAAGTGGTTCTTTCTTTCTTCTGCCTCTGAGTAAGACAGGCTGTCATGAGTTTGGAAAATATGTAACACCTGAAAATGTTTGTGTCTAAAGAAAGAAAGAATAAATTCAAAGAAAAATATTTGTAATTAAAGAGAAGAGTTATTAGATCAAGTGTCTACAAACATATGGGTAAATTGCAGTGTTTTCTATTTCCGGGGGCCTTTATTTTACAGGTCACTTGTGCATAATGCACTAGAAAGTTGTACTCTTGTACATAACCAGTCCCCAACTAGAAATGACATTAACAAACGCATCCACGAAATGCAAAGAACCACTTTAATCATTGCTTTGAAACTCCTTTATCCTCTTATTTGTAAAATAAATGCCATCCAAATAACTACGACAAACCCTACCTTCTTTTCTTTTCCATGTCATGTCATCTATTGAAATACCAGTATCTGTACAGCACAAGGGAGTCAAGAAGGAACACGCTCAAACTAGAGGCACAGTTAATGGACTGACCACCTTGGGCTCAACCCACCACCCAGAGAGAAGAGAAAACCAGCATCTCCTCACACTTGTAACCTATTCACCACGCTCCACAGGGAAGCTCTGAGTTTAGGCCACCAACTAACAGATGTGCAAAATAAACCAGAGAAACATTAAATATTAAAACTAGCATTAGCAAGAATAAGATGATAATTAGTCCTGGAAAACCTAACCAGCTATTATAATTTACTGGGCTCAGATTCTTACTTGAAAATCTATCTTCTGAGCTTTCACATTCCTCTAACATTTGTAACTTTCTCAATGTTTAACACATGAAATTAAAGTTACAAAATATTTATTACACATATCTTGTGAAAAAATGGAATACACCAATATATAGTCAAAAAATAAAGATTAGCTAGGTGTGATGGCTCACACCTATGCCAGCACTTTGAGAAGCTGAGGCAGGAGGATCGCTTGAGCCCAGGAATTTGAGATGAGCACAGGCAACACAGCAAGAGCACGTCTCTACAAAAACTTTTTTTTTTTTTAATTAGCCAGGCGTGGCGGTACACACCTGTAGTCTCAGCTACTTGGGAGGCTGAAGCAGGAGGATCCCTTGAGACCAGGAATTAGAGGTGGCAGTGAGCTATGATCGCACCACTGCATCCCAGCGTGGGCAACAAAGTCAGATCCAGTCTCAAATAAATTAAGATTTTAAAATATAAATAATATACGAAATTAAAAATAGATGAATTTATGCTGAATCTTATCATAAGGTTCACTACAAAGGACAAAAACTATAGCAAACACAGAGCACGTGAAATTCTTTCCTAACGGTATCTCAGAATATTCCTTTGGTTGTGAATTTTGAAAATTTGTTTGTGCTAAGAACATTAGCTTTAGGGGACAGCTACCGATTTTTCCTATCTAGAATCCATTCCCCTTTCTTCTGGAAATGGTGGCTTGAATTGCTTTGGAGAATCATTTAATTTGTGTGAGGCTAACTCCACACCTAACATGTGGTCAGTTAAGAATACCTCATCCCATGGCCACAATTATTGCTCCTGGGATGCAGCCTGGATCCCATCTCCTTGCAACTCCTCCCCTGAGATTTTGCTCTACTGTAGCTTGTGGAAACTCTGTGTTGTTTAATCTCTCTCCCTCCTCCCTTGTTTTCTATGCCCTGCCCCAGACATACCAAGCGTCTTTCAAGTCTTCAAACAGACCACTCTCCAGGCTTGTGTCCCAGCTGCTCCCTCTAAATGGATCACTCACTGCCTGAGCTGAACTGACAACCATTCGTGATCATCTCTCTCCCCGCAACGGGGTGACCCTACAACATATTCCCACAGTGTCTTCCCCAACACCCATTTCCATGCCTCTAAGGACTTCCTGCTTCTCTCTGTCTCTCCCCAGGAGAAAGCTCTGTGAATCCAGACTATGTTTGTTTTCTTCCCCATTTTATCTATGGTGCCTGGAGCTGTTTCCAGTATGTGGTAGATGTTTGGTAAATATTATTAAATTAACAAATCACTATACAAATATATTAGGCAGTAAGCCCTTATATTAGAAAATATTTAAATGAAAAATTCTGGTGGTTATAGGAATATATTATATAATATATTGTAATCAGAAATGTTTCATTTGATATAACTTTGTAGAAAACCACTCATTATAAAGTCAGATACCTATAAATGGATGTTAACACTTTGCAGGACACTATGTGCTCCATGGCATTTTCCCAAATCCTTACAACAGGTAAACACAAAATTCAGCAACTATTCCACTCTGAAAAGAGAGCTTCCCACCCCCACTTCCGTACCAGCCAAATGAGGTGATTACAGACATGTCTTCTAATTGTATACAAAGAAAAGAATGTCATACTTCATCTTCTAAGCATCTCAGCAGCTTCCTCTAGTAGACCCAAGGCCCATTCCCAAACATGGTAGGTAATAAGGAGGCCTAAACGGCCAATCCTGCCACCAGTCTCTGTCCTCTTGTGAGCGCGGCTAAGCGGCTGTTTGCAGAGCTCCATTTTCTGTAGGTGGCATGTCGCCAGCTTCCTGGGGGCTCTGGATGCATGCCCGTGAATGGTATCACTCCAAAACCGGATGGCACATGGAAACTATGCAATCGAAAGACCTGGTCAAAAGGCCACCTCAGCTTCGTGTCCGAGTTAGAGAAGAAGCCATATGAAGCGAGGGCCCACACATGCCTTCTTCCTGAGCAGCTGTGAGTTGCGCCTGTCCTTCCCCTCTCTGTGATTTTACATCATCTTGTCATTCTAACAGATTGTAAAAAACCAGTTACGAGAGTTTCAGATTGGCAAATGCAGAGTCCTCAAACAAAAAGGCCATGGTATTTCTCCTTAGAAAGCAAACGTGCTATGAAATGAAATATTAGAAAGCTGTAGCATAAACTGGATCCTCATTGTACATGTATATGGTGAGTGTCACTGGTACCACTTGCTCCCTCCTGCCTTATTCTAATTAACAGCACAAGGATACTAACTGCTTTCCTAATAGTTAAATGGACTCATACTACTAAGCTGGAATAGCTTAAGAAAAAACAAACATCAAGGAAAATCTGAGACTCATTTAATTCCTTCCCTAGAACTTTATAAAGATGACAGACTCATCTATAAGAGGCCTGTGACCTTGACAGCAACATGAATATTCTCTCTTCCAGGTAATTTCCTAAACCTAGATTCTGACCATCTGGAAGGTGGTGAGAAGAAAGAGTTTGCCTTTGAATGATCTAATAAAAATGGATCTCTGGATTGTGTCTACATACAGTTTTCTTTCTGTTCTTTAAGCTAATTTTTACTGTGAGGGGCACTGGCCCTCTCCCCATAGTTTCCAATTATTCTTGCATTTCATGAAATTCTATGGCTTTTGCTCCCCAGTAAAAGCAGAAAATAGTCACCAACACTCTGCAAGCACTTAAAAAACCCAGACAGAAAACTCACAGGTAGTGGGGGTGCCCCCAAGTAAGGAAGGGCTAGGGAAGGCCACTGACCAACACTGAAGAATTTTAGAGCTTGAAGGAGCTGTTCTCATGCTAACTGTCTTGGTAATAACTTTTAAAGGATAGAAAAGAAATGGAGAACATTTGATATTTAAGCATAATTGTCTTTAAATAGGATGTTTTTCGAAGTTTTCCATGAGACATCAGTGAGTCTTTAAGACCAATATTATAGTTATAATTGAGCCACTTATCAGGACTGCAGCTGTAGCAAATGGATTGAAAACCACAAAACGCACAAATTATGAGCCCCATTCAAGGGAAAAAATGGTTAAAATTATATAGCAGATTTATAATACAAGTATAACTACAGTAAAAAAAAAAAATGCTTATTTTTCATGCCAGTATCCCAACAGCTCTAATACTAATATGGATAATAGGACAGGGAATAAAAGGAAGAACAAACTGATCCCACTTTTACCCTCTCTCTGAGGTCAAGAAGGCAATCAATGAGCTGAGGTCTGATCACCTAAAATGCATTTACCAAAAACTAAGCCGGGTATTAAGTGAAATGATAAAAAAAAAAAAAAAAGCTATAAAAAAGCCCATTAACTCACATTCCTATTACCAGTAGAATATGAAAATCAAAGCTATAAGATAACTTGATAAATAGCTACTATTAAATAATAATGGTAATAAATTGATATACAAGTTCAATAATATTTTTGCCTGGTAAGTTTTTGATAGATCTGAACATGAAAATAAGTTCTTAAACATCTATCTTGAATTAAACACTGCAGTGGTACCAAAGATAAATATTTTTGAACATGAGAACATAAAAACCAGCAGAATTCTCCTCTTTGGGGTTTTATAACATAGGGGTAACTTATGATCTGCGAAGGGGAATAGAATCTTTTCTTGCTGGAAAGTTCACATTGGTGTTAGGCCAACAAATTTTTAAAGTACTCCACGTGCTATTTGGAGGAATTTCTCAAGTGATGTCCCAGAAAAGCTGATCTCCTTGATGTGGTTAAGAATTTTTTCATTGGAGTAAAGCAAGACCTCAATAAAAAAAAACCCTGAAGGATTCAGTCTCCACAAGTTACCCATATTATGAGTTTCCTTTATATTGATTTGCACTTCATAGTGAAAAAAAGGGCCCAGTCGAAGGTTTCTTAAATGGGGCTCTTGGGTGACTCTGTAAGTAAAGCAGCTTGGTAAACTCCATCGGAGTGGGGTCCTGGTCTGTCATAGTCACTGCTTCTACTCCCAGTCATGCCCGACACTTGGTTGACAATCATCATTAACCTCTATCTATCCATTTAAATTGAAATGATTGCAGACCAAAGTATCCCAAAGTCCTGAGTCGACACATTATCATAACACCTGCATGGAGCACACTGATTCTCATTTGTCTCTTTTGGTCTCCTGGCTGGCTCCTCCTCCTCCTCAGGTCGTCTTTAAATGCTGAGGTTTTTCAGGTTTACCCTAGCCTGCCTTCTAATTTTATACATTCCCTTGTGCCATCCTTGTAGTCTCATATGCCATCTCTATGCTGATGACTCATAAATCCTTATCCACAAGCCCAAAGACATCTCACAGTCAACATTTCCAAGTTGCACTAAGATAGTCCAGGTTGTCCTGCCTACCCCTCCCTGCACCCAAATCTGCTCCTCCTCTGCCCGGCTCAGGGAAAGGCATCACCAACCACTCAGGTGCCCAAGCCAAACACCCTGCCTTCCCCTCACAGCCCACATTCAATCATGCCTTCCCCTCACAGCCCACATTCAATCATGCCCATTTTACCTTCCAAGTACTCCTCAAATCCATGTCAATCTCTCCATCTCGACTGCTACAACCAGAGTTAAAACCACTATCATATTTCTCCTAGATTATAATGAAATCCTTCAACAGTTCCTTATTTCCCTCTGAATAAAGCTGCTTGCTTTAAGACAGCACTAGCCACTCATGATTTGATCCATGCGTTACAGCCCCTCGTGCAGCTGCTGGATTTCCACCCTCTATGCTCCCATGTGTTGACCTTCATGTTCTTATCCTCTGTACATGCCACTACCTCTGCCAACATCTCTTCAAGACGTGTTTATTTCCTGCCTTGCTAAGAGGTGTTATCCATCACACCTCAGTTCACATATCATGTTTTTAAAATGCCTTCTCAAACCTTAAGGTTGGGTGTAAGTGATCTTACTTTTGGCCGCCATAGCATTGTACCTTTTTTTTTCTTTCTTACTCGAAGTTACACCAGACTATACCAGTTTATTACTTGCTGTTATCCTCCTGTAAACTCTAAGCATGGTGAAGGCATAGACATGTCCTGGCATGTGGACACTTGGCAAATATCCAGCTCTACCACACGCTGCTGAGATGGTGATAAAATCGCCTGTAAACGCTGAGCCTCAGTTTCCTATCTGTAAAGTGGGAATAACTGTATCTCTTTCAAAGGATTATTCTAAAAATTCAATGGGACCAAAAGCTCTAAAAATAATAGCTGAAAATGTAATATATGAGTGTATATTTATTGATAAACATACTGATTTGAAATTGAGCAAATGAATGAGGCCCATAACTATTCCAAAGGAACACAGTGAAGGAAACAGTCAGGTTTACAAAATATGGGATGACTGCTCACTGATTTACACACAAAGAATAAGAGAACACAAACCAGTAACTGACTGCAGTGTTTAAGCTGATTCTCCAAGAGGCAAAGAAAAGCTTTTAGAAGCTGAGTGAGTTGCCCAAAGCAATCTCCAGGGAGGCACTATTCTCTTCCCAATTACAATTTATATTTGAAATTATCTTAGAGACTTTATACTGTATTAGAATATGGCTTTTCTAAAGTTTTAAACTTCCTGTATCTCAATAAAGAACAAGAACCAATTTCTGGTAGTAAACTGCTACCCTGCCCATCATTCTGTAAGTCAAAAATAGAATAAACAAGGGTTGTTTTGTTAAATAGACAATTTTGATCACGGAGTTTTTTGAAGGAGACAGAAGAACAGCTGCGAGTATTGACTGCTTCCCATTAAATCTTTTAAATCAGAAAGAGATAAAAAGAGATAGCCCTCACCTCCTTCTCTCAGGAGGTTATTAGTTAATACATCTTTTCAGCAATGTGACCCCTGAATTACAGATGGCACGGTAGGAAATCAGTCATCCCAATTAATAATTTAAGCAGAGGCATTTGTGTCTGAGGAAAACACAGCAAAAGAAGAAAAGAATTTCTATTTAATGTCAACCAATATAGACTGCACTTATTAATTTCATTTAGAGATCATAAAAAAAAAATCTGTCCTAATCGTTAAATGAATGTTTAGTGACAATGGGTAGCAAAGAAGAGAACATGAGCATTTTATGATGAAAACTGGCAGGCTGGAGCCTTAAAAAAATATAAACCTTCCTGAAAACACTCTGTTCTCACTAATATTATTTTCCACTGAATCCACAGTGGAAACTCTTGCAAAATATCTGTATTATGGTATTCAACAAAACTAACATCAATCAATATTGTTGAAAACTGAACTAAACTGTACAAAGCATGTACCATCACTGTATTCTTTATTAAAATGCAACAAGTAAACACGAAGCCTTCACATGTGAAGATGCTTCCTTTCAACTTAGTATAAAGGACATGAAAAGAAAACCCTGTCAATCCATACAACAGTCTAGTATTTGATTTTTTAAAAACAGTAATTTTAGCAGCAAATACACAACAAACTCCATTCACTACTCACACACACTGAAAGCCATCTTTGCACTGTTCCCATGTTTATTTGAATTATAAGATACTGAGTATTGTTGAACAGTTCTATGTGGTTTATTGTCTGATATAAAAAACCCTCTTGTTACTTCAGTAAATCAACGTATTCAGTTCTACTAGGCACTGTACTGGATGCTGTAGCAGGGAGGAGCATGAAAGATGAATGAAAGAGCTTCCTAATCCTCAGGAAGCTTAGCTGGGTAAGACATGCGCATAAATAATGAGTCATAAAAGAGATGAAGTTAAAACAATAGTATACCACTTCTGACCAAGCAAGTTACAAAAGCTGTCCATGAGTGTATCACACATGCATGTCTCTCTTTCTCACTCTCTCACACACACATACACACAACACACTCACTCCCCATGCCCGTGAGGGTCTGGGGGATGCATATCCCACACGCTACAGACAGATGCAAACTGGCAGCATTCTCTGAACACCAATAAGATAATGTGTATTAAATCCTAAAAAACTGTTCAAATCATTTGGCTCAATACTCTACATCTGAAAAATCTACCCAAGAAAATAAGAGACATAATAAGAAAATAAAAAACTTAACATAGAAAAATATTCATCCAAAACTACAAGAATGAAAAACTGGAAACAGTCTTAACAGTCAGTGGTCAGAGATAAATGTGGTACATATATAGAATAAAATACAACACAATCCCAGTGTTTAAGAATATGCATGAAATTGAGGATTTATAATATTATGTGTAAACAGCCATACACAAAAAACTTTATATAAAGCATGAAACAAAGTATGTTAAAAATCTATATACGTAAAAATACAGGAAAGAAACACTCTCATATTATGATAGCGGTTCGCTCTAGTAAGTAGCCTTAGGAATGCTTTCTGCTTTCTTCTTTGTATTTTTCTAATGTGTCCAAATTACGTAACTGTATATGGATGCTAACTTACATATATACAAATAAACTTTAAATTCAATAAATAACGAATTTTTAAAAAATCCTTCATAAAACTAATGGATGTTTAAATTACACAGAACATATAATATTTTTCCTTGTATAACAGGAGGACTGTTAGCTGTTTCTTCTCCCTTTTAAAGTCCCACAGTAAGATAAAGACGAAAATGGATATTAATACTGAATGAACAATACCTACTGTTGATTAATTTAATGTTTTTTTTTTTTCTTATGGCAGGTATTTACAAAAACACTGCCCTTTATTCCCACGCAACAGAAATTACTTTTGTTAGAATAACATTTTTTTTTTTTTTGAGACAGAGTCTTGCTCTGTCACCCAGCCTGGAGTGCAGTGGTGTGATCTCGGCTCACTGCAACCTCCACCTCCCTGGTTCAAGCAATTCCTCTGCCTCAGCCTCCTGAGTAGCTGGGATAACAGGCACCCGCCACCACGCCTGGATAATTTTTTCTTTTTTTTTTTTTTTTTTGTATTTCTAGTAGAGACGGGGTTTTACCACGTTGGCCAGATTGGTCTCCAACTCCTGACCTCAGGCAATCCGCCCTCCTTGGCCTCCCAAAGTGCTGGGATTATAGACATGAATCACCACACCTGGCCAATAATATTTTATACTCAAATATATTTTCACAGGCCTTACACCTCACGAGACGCTTGGTGCACTGCAAGGCTGCTCATGTGGTGGACGGCATAAAAGATTAAGAATTAAGAGCTCTGCATCACACCTCTGGGGACACGACTGATGCTGGGACCCTCAGCGGGCCACTTACTTCAATTTCGTCTGCACAATGGGGAGAATGTCTGCTTAGCACACTTAGATAAATGTTGTGGGACCAAGTGAGGAAGCACACATAAGTACTCCAGAAAATTTAACACCACAGATGCAAACTATGAGTCTAATCACCACCTGACGCCTGAGCTAGCAGACGCCCGGAGAGGCAGGGTGGAGCCATTTACTCCCGTGGTAGGTCCAGTCCTTAGCAAGTGTTCTTTCCATCTCACTGAGGAATAACTTGTGCCCAATTAAAAACAGCTTTGAGGAGCCGAGAGAGGAAGGCAAATCAGGAAGTGGGACAGACCAAGCTGCTGGCAAAACTGCAACTGAGGAAATCAGTATTATCTACGTAAAAGGTTGCTGTTAGGTTCTAGACCGATATTCCACCTCCTAACCTCTCTGAGAAGTGCCTAAGACTCTCCTAGTCCCTGTAGTGCCAATACTGAATGCCAGTCAAAGCAGACTGTGCTGCAGGAAAACACAAACCCGGCCTCCCCAGGCCTGTACCTGTCATCCTACCTGGGACCCTGGTGCCTGGCAGCGCCTAACTCCTCAAAACGCATGCCGGATGGTGTGTTCACCTCTCACGGGATCCCCTAACCCAGCGGTCCCCAACATTTTTGGCACCAGGAACCATTTTCGTGGAAGACAATTTTTTCAGACTGGAGTAGGGTGGGTGGGTTGGGATGAAACTGTTCCACTTCAGATCATCAGACCTTAGAGTGCTCAACCTAAATGTATGCGCAGTTCACAGTAGGGTTTGCACTCCTAAGGGAATCTAATGCTACAGCTGATCTGGCAGGAGGCGGAGCTCAGGCGGTAATGCTAGCCCACTGCTCACCTCTCGCTGTGCAGCCCGGTTCCTAGGTTCCTAACAGGCCATGGGCCCCTGCCGTAACCCACTGCTTGAGAGTTCTTCCAACTCCAGAATCTACATACCGTAGGCCTGTGACACATGCCCTGCCCTGAGGTGAAAACCCTAAAATTGGACTGATTCTCCAAGGTGGGCCTGGGCAGCAAGTCACTCATTTGACACTGTGTCCCCCTGACCGGTATCTGAGGCTGGGAGGCCAGGGCTGTGGATTTTGACACCCTCTCGCTGCAGATGTCCCTGCCCACATCAAGACTGTGCCCAAGGACTCCTCCCTCCCAGACTGAAGTGTCCCGCTGAGGGGTCAGTACAGTCCTCTTCCGAGAAGGCCTCCCCAAAGCTTCCCATACCACCGTCTTCTTGGGTGCCTGACAGAATAAAGACAAAGTACGAAGGTGTCAGTCCAACTACTCAGGAACCGTCGCTGAAATAAAGCAGTCCCACAAGGACAGGCCAGCACAATGACCTGGTGGGTGAAGAAACAAGTTAAAAATACTGGCTCCACTGTGTCAAGTCCAAATTCTATGTCCTTCCTTCAGCAATAAACTTGTCCTAAAATAAAACAAGAAACTTTGCAGTAAAACTTCCAAGGTCACTAAATTAAAAAGCAGAAAAGAGGACAGGAGCAGAAGGGGCTCCATACTTTTTAATTGTCTGGTTTGACTCATAATTGTCCCAGCTGACTCATAATTGTCCCAGCTTTGTTGGCTAGCTCATTCAATTCTTCAGAAAACAAAGTTTCCTGGAAACTCAAATCCAGGAGTAATGTAGGATAAATCCTCAAGAAACGTTTTCCCATAATGTACTTCTTTAGAAGGTTTTGCTTCCAGAGGGATACCATTCCAATTCTCTAGGCACAGGGAACAAATTCAAGGGCACTGAGGGGAAGACTCTTCCTTAAACATACTAGATTTGGAATGTTTCAAGTATGAACTGAGTGCTAAATATGAAAAGGAAACTTAAACCACTTTTAATTACAGATGACCACTAATTAATTTGGCTTATTTTTAAGAAGTTCGTAACACTACAGATCTTTACCTGAAGAAAAAAAGGAAAAAAGAATCATCACTTAATATGATATATAGCATTTTCCAAAATAACAAGAACATCAAAATCCCCATTTTCTTCTTCTTCTGTTTTGTTTTGTTTTGTTTTGAGACAGGGTCTCACTCTGTTGCCCAGGCTGGGGTACAGAGATGCAATCATAGCTTACTGCAGCTGAAACTCCTGGGCTCAAGCAATCCTCCCACTTCAGCCTCCCAAGTAGCTGGTATTACAAGTATGTACCACCACGGCCAGATAATTTTTTAATTAAAAATCCCGTTTTCTTATAAAAAATATGATCATGGGAAATTACTGCTTTCTTCGCATATCCAAGTTAATGAATAAGAGTGGGATGCAGAAACTGTAGTTATGATGACTCTGAGTCAAACAGAACATCCAACAGTGAAAACTGATCTCTTGTTAGCAAGTAAGCAATTTTTTTATATATATACACATCACCATTTCTAAAAACCACAGGTATACCCAAAGAACTTGTATGAATATTTTCTTATAAAACGTTAGTATTAACATAATTACATTTATTGAAGGATTGACTATTCCCCAAACCCTTGTAGGTTAATTCGATCCATAAAAAATCCAGCTTTCAATTGAGAAATTAAACAAGATATATAGTAGCGATGATAAAGAAGCATGTATACATTCATTGTGATTGCTACCAGTTTATTTGTGTCTCTGTAATACAAACGGGGCTTTCAGGATTGGATACCACATGTGCAAAAGCTAAACTAAGAGGCCTTAATATACTCTCTATGTACTTATTGATTCATTATATAAATAAATTCCTCTGACTACAAATTTAAAAAAAAAAAAAAATCTCCGAAAAGACAAGAAAGAGACACCTCTCTCGATTAAACAGACAAGGAAAAAGTCTTAGGGCAGGAAAGTAAGCATTTGCCTGCAGTCAAATGACTATGTTTCAAGAGAATCAGAACTAGAATCTAAGTTGCTTCATTTTTTCTACTGTCACAGGTTCTCAAATTTGCATATAGCTTTTTAAAAATTAGAAATAAAAACAAAACACAAACATTACTGGCTTCATCTGTTCAAAAGAACCCAACCTAACCCAAATTTGTTAACTTCAGACAAATTCATTAACTTCAAGCAACTCTCTTGCTCCTCCTTCCTGCAACAGGCAACTCTCCTCTTCATCCTTCTTAAAGCCAGACTAAGGGTAGATTTAGACAGGCCCAGGAAAAGGCGGCAGTTGCTCCAGCCTCACGTCACTGGTGAGACCACGCACAGACCCAGCTTACAATCAAGTGTGGCACTTTCTTGCCAGTTGGCTCATGCTAGTTACCCATATAACCCAAGGAAACCTCAAGTGTTTGACTGGCAGAGCAGACTGGACATGATCCCAGGCACACCACCCCCAAATAACATCAAAACTTCACAATACCACTCCCAAACGCATTTTACTGATACTTTTGGTTTTTGCCTCAAAGAAACATTTTTTCTTCCCCTGTACAGAGAGCACTGTGTGGTGTTCTGGGTGTTAACCACCCCCTTAGACTCACAATCATAACATGAGATCTTAAGAGAGATAATCTATTCTCACCTCCCACTTTATAAAGCCAGAAATTAAGTGATTTGCCTAAGGTTAAGAGCAAAATGGATGTCCCACTGGAGTCCCAAAATGCTAATAGTTAGGTCATTGTCCTTTATACTTTTTTATTTGAAAGTTGTATTACTGACAAAGATCAGTTATGATACGTAGGTATCTCAGTTGGGCTGAAAAATATCTACGTGACCACCCTGTATGCCCCCACCTCTTTGTTTTTGCTTATTCAGTTCCTTTGCTTGGAACATTTTTCTTCTTCCATTGGAAATGGCAAATCTAACACACTCAAAGCCATAATCTATGACTCTTTTCCCCTCTAACTTTACCCTAAAACTTAACTTTCAAAGTACTTTGTGTTCCTTTACTATATAACGGCATACATTATATTCAAATGTTGACATTGACATACCATTAGTATCTATCGACCTACTAAGTATGAAGCTGGGCACAGAAGAATGGGTGACATGGCTCTTGGCTTGGGGGAGGCCAGTAGGGCTCAAGGGTGCCAGAATACAGTTCGGCTAAAAGAATGCCCTGCTAAGATTTCCTGCTGTTGCTCTTGGCTCATGCTAGCTAAAATAGTGTCCAGAGTTGTGTACCTTCTCATCCATATTCTAGCTGCTAAGATTAAAAGCCCATACATTTGCAAAACTGGAAAGCAGCAAGGGTATCACTATAGGATGGCAAATTGGACATCATAATTTCTTTCTCTCTTTCCTCAGTTAGGAGTAAACAGTTTTAAGTTTTGCTTTTATTCTTATGGAGGAAAAAAAGGTATTGCCAACTTTGGCCAAGAGAAGGCAAGAGAAAGCCATAAGAGATCAGTATTATGCTCTTCAGCATGGCCCCACCTATTGCAGAATGATGTGTCATCGGCAACCTGAAGCCTCATTTCACCATCAACCCCACAGTTTGGGAGAGAAGTGCTGGTTCCCAGACTTCAGTATGAGCAGTCACTGGTGATTAAAGCATAACTGCTCTGACCCTTGTCACTGAAGGTGACCCAACCTGTTTCTCCCGCAGTCTTTCCTGTATAACCAGAATCCTCCTCATCTCTAGGGGCAGGAAGCCTCACCATTCATTCTTTTTCTGGGGGGATGGAGTCTTGCTCTGTCGCCAGGCTGGAATGCAGTGGCATGATCTCGGGCTCACTGCAACCTCCACCTCCCAGGTTCAAGCGATTCCCCCGCCCCAGCCTCCTGAGCAGCTGGGACCACAGGCACACACCACCACGTCTGGCTAATTTGTTGTATTTTTAGTAGAGACAGGGTTTCACCAAGTTGGCCAGGATGGTCTCAATCTCCTGACCTCGTGATCCACCCGCCTCAGCCTCCCAAAGTGCTGGGATTACAGGCATGAGCCACCGTGCCTGGCCATCATTTATTCTATTTGCATTTGCAACCCCTGTCACATTTTTGTCACGGAGTTTCTCCTTTAAGCACAGGCCTGAGACCCTCCCTAAAAGTGCAGTACAACTAGAAAGGGTTCTTAAGTCTTCAGAACAGATTTCTGAGCAAAAAGGTAAATACTCCCTTTCGCTAAAACGTTAACAAGTTTGGGGTTGTTTTGGCCAGCAGTTCCCAAATCTGACTACACATTTTCAAAATTACCTAACAGATGTTTATACCTTGCTTTCTGGTCTCTGGCCCCAGAGATTCTGGTTCAGAGGGCCTGGAGTAGCCCTGGAACCTAGAGTTTTAGAAGGAAGTTGCCATGCACAAATAGGATTGGAAGCTACTGGCTTCAACAGAATTCTAATAGAGGAAAACTAAAGGTAAATACACGACTCTAAAATCTCCCTGTTTTCCCCTTTCACAAGTACTGAACCATCTTCCACTTAAACAGCTAAATGTAGTACAATTTATTTACTCAGAAGATTCTTGAGTGTGGAAGAAATGAAAATCTGAAATTGGGAACACTCTAGAAATCACTTATGAGTCCAAAACACTGGAAATTTCTACTCTAATAACAGTAGCCTGGATTTGTTCTGCTGTCAAAATACACTCTAAATTGTAACATTTACTGAACATTCTGTAGGTGCCAAGCACTTTCTAAATGCCTTTTAAGTATTTGAATTTTGATAACCTTATACGATAAGAATTATTATTATCCCCAATTTAGAGTAAGACTTCTCAATTCTCTTAATACAGCATTTAAGGCTCTACCCAAATTTAGCTGCATTCTACCTACCCATCTTACCAACCAAAACCCCTAAGATCACCTTAAAATCTCAAATACACATGAGCCACTCCAACCTCTCTAGCTTCCTTCTTGGAGTTCCCTTCCTGCAATGTCTTTTCCATCCCATTTCTTGTGATATTAAATATGCAGACATTGACATAAGGCCTAAGTTCAAATCTTGGCTTAGCCATGTACTCACTCTGCTCCTCTAGGCACATTTCTTAAACCCTCAGAATCTGTTTCATCATATGTAAAAGAGGTTTTATTTTTTCAACAAATACTTATACATGACTACTACCTTCCAGGTACTAGTCTAGGATCAAAGATGCAGTAATGAAAGGACCTGGAAAAGGTCCTGCTCTCACAGGACACATATTCTGGCATAAGAAGTCATGTAACAGAGGAACATCTTTTGGTTCTTCTTAGTAGCTGCAGTTGGTAAGGTGGATAGGTAGAATGCAACCGAATGTGGGTAGGGTCTACAGAACTTGTTCAAAGCGACTGCTATCATGGGACAGGATCAGAAAGGCTGGGGACATGTAGATGCCGGTATGGGTGTTAATGGAAGGGTAGGTGGCTAAGGAAATACCTGAAGAAAAGGATGAGGACATGAGCCACACAGATAAACAGGAAGGGAAAGGGAGGAGGGGAAGGAGCTCCAATCAAGGACTGGAATTGGGAGCAAGCCTGGTACATACAAAGACAGTAAGGACACAGGTTAGAAAGGTAGTGGGCTCAGATCCGGGAGGGACTGATGGGCCACAGGAAGGATTTGACTTTCATTCTGGACAGTTCTAAGCAGAGGAGTGAGATCTGACTTAGCCATTCTGTTTGCGGTGATGAGGAAAGGCTCCAGGGAACTAAGATGGGAAGAGGGATGTAAGTCCACTGCAGTAATCCAGGCAAGAGAGCGTGATGGGGTCTGGAACCAAGTGGCAGCAGTACAGATGGTGAGAAGCAGACAGCTTCTGGGTGGGAGGATTGCAACGGCAGCTTCGGCTGATGAATGGGCTGAGCAGGAGAACAAGAAAAGTCAAGAATGACTCCAGGATTTTTGGCCTAAGTAACTGAGAGGGTGAAGTTGACCTTTATTAAGATAGAGAAGATTATAGAAGGGAGCAGGGTTATGGTTAAATAGATCACATGTGCAACATGCTTATGAGCACAAGGCCTGAGACACAGTAAGAACTTGATAAATACTAACAGTATTTTTGCTGTTGTCATCATCTGTCCACATGAAACCTTGAATCTTCTAGCTCACACTGATCACTCCTTACTGTAAACTCAGCTATCTGTTCAATTCATTTGGGCACATAATAAGTGCTGACTTACCTTGCATTTTTGTGCAGTTTTTCAATGGGGATAAAAAAATAAATTTAGCTTCCAGAATTGTGTTCCTGAAGGCAGTAAAGCGCATCCCATAACACTTCTTAAAACAAACTGAAATGTCTAGGGAGTCAGAATTCGTATTTTAAAAAACAAAGATCCTGAGGTTTAGCTGCTATATGACCCAATCAGGACAAATGCCCAGAGTAATATAAGAAAAAAGCAAAACAAAACCCAGATTTCATGTCCTTGTTAAAAACGCTGAAGTACAGCAGGACAATGAGATGCCTACCTCTACTGTAGGAGAAATGCTAAAGAGAACTGCGGAATTAAGGTCCCTGAAATACAGAACAAGATGAGGCTGGGGTCAAGACAAAACATGCCTTCTGTGGTGCAATGCTCTGTAATGACATTAGCTGTCCAGATCTTTAAATCCCGTCAGATTTTGAAAATGAGATTCCTGAACTGATAGAGGGCATGGGTCAGAGGTTCCTGAAGGCCTGTGTGTCGACCAGTGCCAGGTCAGTTGCTGGAGAATTAGCTGAGGAATTTGTTTAAAATACAAATTCCTTAGCCACTGTCCTAGGAATCCTGACTCATGAGATTGGGTGTGGGGCCCCCAGCCAGTTTTTAACAAGTTCCTCAGGTGTTTCTGGTGTTGATTCATCTTTAAGATCCACGGGG
Organism: Macaca nemestrina; assembly: GCF_043159975.1. Lineage (NCBI taxonomy): Eukaryota > Metazoa > Chordata > Mammalia > Primates > Cercopithecidae > Macaca > Macaca nemestrina. Next base: position 16,655,597 of record NC_092125.1, on the reverse strand, counting down.
TAAAAAAATAATTTGGAAAATATAAAACATTACACAAGCATATGATATGATTAAACCATTAATTCAGAAGTAGCACTAATGATTGAGTTACCCTTTAAAGTCACCCCATACTTCCTTCCCTATCACTGTATAATGATGCTTGTTTAAGACCACAGTTCTTCTCCAAATGCTGGATCCCAGGAGGTCCACCACTGCGCTGGGCAATGATCTCTACAGAAAGGAGGACTGCAGCTATCATCCACCTGAAACTGGAGTTAGCACCTGAGTTGAATAAACTGAATGAGATAGTGGACATAAAGTTTCAGTTGGAGCAGGTGTCCTGGGCCAGTGTTCAATCTAAAAATAGGAGAGATAACAGGCAAAGTGTTGGTTAAATCACAGAGGACAAAGCTGAGGCACATACAGATGTCCAAGGAAGGCAGAAGGGGATAAAGAAAAAGGTGTCACACGCCCTCAGCTAGACCTTTGATACACAACCTACAACATTCCACAACTGCCATGTAAAGACAAGAAAACTTTGCTCAGAGACTCCAAAGACACTTATCTAAAGCTGGACAGTGAGTTAAGCAGCAGAGCAAGAATCCAGCAGCAAGTCTGTCTGACTACATCCAAAGGTATACTCTTGCACACTGTGTCCCACTGGCCCCAGATGCCTGCCTGAGGCTGGGATATCACCACCATGGTGGGGTCCTGCTGACTCCAGCAAGGGTGAGTCCTTTGGGGCTGGATCTCTGGGAAGACTCATCATTCCAGCATCTACATCCAGGCTCATGAATCCTCCTGTTACACTGCTCCCCCGACACAGATCCCAGATCCTCACAATTTCGAGCACATCCCCCCTCTATCTGAATAGTATATGAAAATAAATTATCTGCATGGAGTATCTGTTAGGCTTTGACAAATGGAATAAATCAGTTCTAACTGGTAGCAGCTTTGTACTCACAATCTAAAAATGGCAATTTATACTCATAAATATAATATGCTATGACAGGACAGAATTACTTCCACTGACAACATCAGGTTTTGATCCTACAGTAATGTACAAAATATAGTTCCCAATCACCAGACTCTAAGCTGTAAGTTCTGAGTCCACTAGTCCAAAGAAAGATAAAAGGGAATTTAATAAATGGCTGAAACATCAAGGAGCTAGGTTCCCAGTCTGCCAGAGAAAGTACGCGTATGCCTGAGAAACATCCACAACATATGTTTTTTTAAAAGCTGTCATAATTTAAAGTCTCTCTAAACATCTACTGTTTAATCTAATTTTCCCTCATGAATGTCTGGCTTCAGCTCAAACTGAATCAACATTTCCATTATAAATCTCTATTTTCACATTTTTCTGGTTTGATTGTAAAATGTCTTTAGTCTGAAATATGACACAAGCAGAAGCCGGCATTTTAATGTTCTTCATTGGCAAAATGGTTTTACTACAAAACCAAAATCGCAGTTTTCTCAAGCCAAATGTCTAGAAATTAATCTAAGCAAAAAGAAAAGTAAAATTCTGTAGAAAAGTTTTCAGTTACAAATGCCATCCCAGGTTCTAAGAGAATAATCTGCCAAGCTATTATTAATATTAATTGCTACACATCTAAAGAAATTACATTTAACCTGAATATGAATATGTACCATGAGCCTATGTCCAAATGCAACTGAATGCCAGACATTAAGTTCACATCAGATGCACTGTGCCTCACAGTAAGGAATTCTGTACTCTATCATTGATGCCTTTTAAGAAGTTACTTTGTGAGATATGTATTATGAATGTTGAAAAGCAACAAAAAACTGGTATTAGTTATTTTTATTAGGCCTACTGATTTTTTACATATTAAAACAAACATAAGTGAGTCAGACTGCTCATAAAAGAGATTTAATGTTCCATCAAAGTTATAAATGTTGGAGACTCAAGTGACTTTCTCCTTAGGGATATGTTCTGTGGCTAAAACAGGCGAGAATTCTCTGAAACTTAAATTCCGGCGGCTGACAGAGCAAAGGGCACGCACTGTCTGGGAAGGCATACTGATGACCTGCCAAGGAATCTGGCGAGAAGAGGTTTGGCTGCTAGGTCAGAGACAAGGAGACCAATGAAGCACGACAGATCTGAGAGCGCAGGAGCTGGGAAAGGCGGAAAACAAGTCTCTGTTATCTAAAAGTCAGGTTATCCCATTCCAGCTTGGGCCTGCGGCATCTCCCGCCTCTCTCCCTAAATCCCTCACTCTCTTCTGGCAATGCAGCCTCATCTTAGTAACCGTTGAGCAGAATATTCTTACCAACGTCTGGTGTATGTAGATGGTCTGCATAGGCAAAACACCTTTAAGGAAAACTAGAGGGAATCTAACTTAAGGCCTGGGAATTCAAGAGATGCTCAAAGCTATATTCTAACCGTAAGGGTCCTAACCAACCACTCTCCTGGCCTCTTGAGTCACTGCTTATTCCACCTTCCTCTCACCCTGTTTCAGATGGTATGTGACACCAGTGATATGAAGCCCAGGGACCGAGAGAAATCAGCCCATCAAATAAAGAAGCCTTTAGGCTGAAATGAAAGACAGCCTACACCATCATTAAAAAAATCTGTAAACGGATTGGTGAAAAAGAGTTCTCCAAAAATGAAAAAGAAAACAAACAGACAAAATGACAGAAGTTCTAAGTCTAATAAGTTCTTTCTTTTTCTCTTGTAACTGCAATATTGCTATGGATGATTTCACTATATAAGTAATATATAAAAAGCTCTTCTGCCTGAAAAAAAAAAATACGATGACTGATAGGAGGAGTAGTTGAGGTGATAAAACAGTCAAAAACCAATTTCTCTTGTGTCCAAATATTTGGGATGTCTGATGGCTGAAGATGTTTTATCTCAAAGAATGTGCTTTAATTTGGAATTATTCTTTTCTATACCACATCATGTCATAACAACACTATGGGCCGAGCACGGTGGCTCATGCCTATAATCCCAGCACTTTGGGAGGCCACAGCAGGTGGATCGCTAAAGCTCCAGAGTTCGAGACCAGTCTAGGCAACATGGTGAAACCCTGTTTGTACAAAAAGTAGAGAAATTAGCCAGGTGGGGTGGTTTGCATCTGTAGTCTCAGTTACTTGGGAGGCTGAGGTGGGAGGATCACCTGAGACGCGGGAGGTTGAGGCTACAGTGAACTGTGACTGTGTCACTGCACTCCAGCCTGGGGTGACAATATCAGACCCTGTCTCAAAACCAAATAAATAATAATAATTACATTATGTATTAATTTGGTGGTACCAAGCAATTTGTAAATATAGTATGTCCTACTTCTTGGAACAAGAAATTCTGATCAATAAAATTAAGAACTATTTCTAGGCATGCAACTAAACCAATAGTATAACAGCAAAACATTAGAGTTGCTTAAGAAGAACGATAGTAGTAATTCATCCCTTTACAGTGCCCACATTAAAAATACACTAAAATTCAAAAGATCCAAAAAAAAAATGAAGCAACAAGTAATACTTCACGATATGGGAAAATGAGAAATTTTCTTAACTTAAAAATCCCAGAAGCTTTGGTTTTGTGTCCATCACCCTTGTTCAGCAGGAGAAATGGTGTAATAATGGCTAGTAGCACAGATGGGCTGCAGAGTCAGACGCCAAGGTCAGAACCACAGCTCTACTTACTAGACCATGTGTAGACAGGCAAGTTAGGTAACCTTTGTGAGCCTCGATTTTCTGATCTGCAAAATAGAGAATTAATAGGACCCAACTCACAAGACTGCTGTGGGGATTAAATGTGCTAAGGCAGGCAAGGCTTAGAATAGTGCCTCCCATGTGCAAATGTGTTCCACAGTTACTGTTCATTCATGATCTTTAAACCATCTACATACAACCTTTCTACCTCTAACTACGCTCTTTAAGCTTATCCATTATTCATTCACTGATTAGAGACATCCTAAATGACAAAAATATCCTAAGTGTAACCCTTTTTGTAATAAACATCATTTATTTAAGTTATCTGTGACAGTCTCCCAGGCAAGTTCTCTACCCCAACAGTGAGGAAATGCTGGGTTCAAACCCTCATTAACATCGGTTAAATAGAAACAACAAAAAGTCTCAGTAATTTCAAAGGTAGCAGCATAAAGCTGACATATCTCCATTTTAGCACAGGTGGGATCACGGTCGGGCCAGGATGGGGCCAGGATGGGGATCTTCTGCTGATACCTGGCTCGGCAGGCCATGGGGCTGTTGAGGGCATGAACCAGAAACACTCATGCATGTCAGACAAAAGAGGAGGGGGTATGGGGCAGATGAGGAAGGTCTCCTAACCCTACAAACACCCTTCTCAAACACAGAGAACAGTAACTGGCCCTTAGCAGGGGTTATACCTCCAGAATGACTCAGAGGGAAAGAACGCCTGGTGCCTCCACAATATCTGATCCCTTCAAAGCATCGTTCCACATGAGGGCGCTCACTCTGTACGGCACCAGCTCCCTTTCCACAGAGCTCCCCGACACCACTTTCCATTAACACCTTTTCACCACTGGCATTCCAATAGCATATGTACCATTAATTGCTGGTTTCAAATTATCCAAAGAGAAGCGGTCCAGAGAATGCTGCCATCCCTAAGATCTTTTATTTTGCGAATTCCTACTTCATACAATCTTATAGTCCCCCAGCCTTAGTGTTCTGTGACCCCCCTCCCCACCTTATACACACGTGCTCGTACACACATACAACTGAGAAGAAAAACTTTCAATAACTTGATGGTCACATGAAGGTACAACTTCAGTGGAGGGCTCAAAATTTCCCAACCATCAAGAATGTGACAGTGGGTGGGTGAGCTGACTCACCACTAATGAGAAAGACAAAATTTGACCTCAGCATCTAAACCTGCAAGTGTATATAGAATATCATGTTCTTTTTTTCTATTTTTGTTACCTATTCAGACAGCTGACGAATATTCCTGAGATGCAAGTTTTATCTACCTTATTTTCTACTCGACTTAATCCTGTTTTGATTGCTGGGAGAAGTAGCAGTCACATGTTCTGTTTGTGGCAGCACAGAATGAAAATCCTATACTCAGAGTCTCCTTGTCAAGCAAACAGCAAATCTGTTTATTCATCATCTTCAGTTCACCATCTCCAGCCTTCTACCATGCTAACTACACAAACCACTGCAGGTGAAGCAGCTCAACTCCTCTGTCTAACCGGATGCCAGTTGAAACCCTTGGGGTAGGGTCTTACCTAGGGCTTCTTGGTAACTAGTGGACACCTTAGGCAAGGCCTTGAGGGGTTCAAAAGAATCTGAGTCCTTCCTAGTACTTCCAACTACAAAAAATCTAAGGGTCTGCCACTCAAAGGACAAACTAGAATATTCAAAATCACTTAAGCTTCATTTGGCCAAGAGAAACTAAGTAGTTTCCTAAAAGTCAAACAGCCCTGAAAACCACCTAACATCTTCAAGAACAGAAGAAGACATAATAAGAGACTTCCCCTTCTGAATCTCTGCCTTCAATTCTGCACTCTTCTGAGTAGATCTGGGCCCACTACCTCAGAAATTTGGTACAGAGCATCACCAGGCCAATATGCACGAAGGCTGAGGTTTTAGAGAAGAGGATCTTACGCAGGTTGTACAAGAATAGCAGAGAGAACTGACCTGGAGCAGCTCTTCTCTCATTCTGCGCCTCCCCATTCCCCCATGCCCACCTTCCAGAACCAGCTAGAGCTGGGATCCCCCTGTACCCTGTGGCCAGCTTCTTTCTACCACGAGTCTGACGACAGCCCTTTTACTTCAGAAAGCCCCAGTGACCTGTCAATCTAGATCTGGCTCCTCTGAGCTTAATTCTACCAGTTTTCGTTATTCATTCTTTCTTCTGTGCAGACTACAAGGTCAAAACAAAAATGAAAGGTCTGTGTCTAACTTGTCCCTGCAGGATGGAGAAAGCTGCATGGTGCCCAATGCCAATGCCTGTATAGCATGTAAAATAGTGTCCAGCTCCCAGCAAGTTATAACTTCAAATAAAGGCCGCGCGTGGTGGCTCACGTCTGTAATCCCAGCACTTTGGGAGGCCGAGAAGGGCGGATCACCTGAGGTCAGGAGTTCGAGTCCAACCTGGCCAACATGGTGAAAACCCCATCGCTACTTAAAATATAAAAATCAGCCGGGCGTGGTGGTACACACCTGTTGTCCTAGCTACTTGGGAGGCTGAGGCAGGAGAATCACTTGAACCTGGGAGGCGGAGTTTGCAGTGAGCCAAGATCGCGCCATTGCACTCCAGCCTGGGGGACAAGAACAAGACTTTGTCTCAAAAAAAAAAAAAAAAAAAAAAAAAAAAAAAAAAAAAACTTCAGATAGAAAGCATCAACACTGAAAGCAAGATAGCAATGAAGTGGCACCTTCAAACTGGTGTCTTCATTTCACTGAACCAGCCTCTCCCATGACAGCCTCTTTGCAAACCTTCATTGGTTCCGACTCTTCAACACCTGTTTCCTCCATTGCCCATTCCCTCTGATTGAGGGAAGGAATTCACAGTCAGAGGGCACTCAAGTGAGTCAGGAAAATAAGTAAGAGAGCAAAGGCCAACCAGGGGTATCTCTAGCAAATTCCATAAGTGTTAGAGGAGAGGACAGCAGAAAGATTTCGAATGGAAGGAAAGGGAGAAGGGCAAGCAACTGGGGAAAAAACAGAAACATGCAAGAAAAAAACTGGGTCTAGAGAACAAGAAATCAGGCAAAGGCAAGAGGGAGAGAGAAAGGAAAGAATATGGATCTAGTTGGTGAAATATGGTGATAACATTTAAAATTTGACCAGAATTATCATTATTATTATAAGCAATAGTCAATGCCTTCATCAGGCACCTTGCCATTAACTTACAGAGCACTCACTGTGTGTTGTTTGTTATATCAAGTCTTTAAGAATGTATCTCTAATAATAAGGCACAAGATCACGTCCTTTGCAGGGACATGGATGGAGCTGGAAGCCATTATCCTCAGCAAACTAACATAGGAACAGAAAACCAAACACCACATGTTCTCACTTGTTAGTGGGAGCTGAACAATGAGAACACATGGACACAGGGAGGGGAACAAGACACATTGGGGCCAGTCGGAGGGGCAGGGGAAGGGAGAGCATCAGAATAAATGGCTAATGCATGCTGGGCTTAATACCTAGATGATGGGTTGATATGTGCAGCAAACCACTATGGCACACGTCTACCTATGTAACAAATCTGCACATGTATTCCAGAAAATAAATAAAATAAAATAAAGTAAGAGAATATATCTTCTGGGCTTGCCACTTATTAATAATTTACTATTTTCAGCAAGAAAATAGCTCTAGATAGTCTACTAGGTATATTTAACAAAATACCATTTGAAAATAAGGAAGACCTAAAACCTTTAACAGTAGGTTCTATGGGTTTCCTGAACTCTAAGGCCCAAGTGCAAATAAGGCTTTAACAAACCAGATAGATAATTTATTTTTCCCCCAAAACTCCAGGTTCACTGATGCTGAACAAGTCCTAAATTCTTTTCTTGATAATATCTGCATTTCTGAGTTAAGACAGTAAGTCGGTATTTTGGTTCTTGTACAGTACAAGTGTTTTAAACTTAGACTTCCCCATCAACTTTACCCGCTCATTTGATGCTTTTTACTGATATTTAACAAAAAGAAAGAATGAATGAAAGAAGAACACATTAAGACCTTCAGAAACCCAGTTTTCAGTACACCCTCTCGAATAAGCCCTCTCCAGGAGCATTCCTGACAAGAGTAGAGCACATTTCTACAATCGGGCGGCAAGGACTGGCTTGATCCCATAGATTTAAAAAAAAAAAAAAAAGTAATTTGAGGGGGAACTGGGGCAGGGAAAGAATGTTAAATCTTGGGCTGAGCCTTAAATCTCTCTCTCTCTCTCTCTCAATCTGTATAGTTTTAAAAATACCTATCAAACCCTTAACAGAAGACGCACAGTATTTTTATTCCTGTTTTTGTACAAGATTACATCTGATACATAAAAGTGTCTCTGAATATTCAGCATTTGTAGTGAATGATGTAAGGATTTAAAGTTACCAGTATGATACATACAAATAGGACCGGACTGCTACCATCTACTTATATAACCCTGGGAAAGTTGCTCCGCGATATATACTAATTTCTCTTTGGCCTGAAAAATGATTATTTTAAGTAATTATTAATTTAGTTATTCCTCAATACAATTATTTCCAGGATACTCAACATAGGGATACTGAGGCGACAGGGCACAATCGCCTGCATCTATGCCATGCTTAAAGATGCTTAAAGATGTGGGCATTTCATCTATCAGAAATTACTCACTTCTAGTAGCTCAAATAAGATGCATTTACTGTATGCAAAGTGCACTCTCATATACAGTGGGTATTGATCATAAAGTTCTAAAATGCATCTACTCTAGTCTTAAGACAGGATACCAGAATATCTACTCTAGTTTTAAGACAGGATACCAGAATAACGTTCATAAACATGTATCTGTTCATGTCCAGTCTTTCAAAACCTGCAAAAATTTTCATTTCCCCTCTGCCACAAAATAAAAAGCAAATTTCCCAACCTAGCAATCAGGGCCCTCCAAACCTGACTCCAAACAACTGTACTTCCCACTATCCAAGAGGTCAGGGACTAAGTTAAAGGAACTGAGGCCAAATCCCACAGAGTGAAGGAAAAAGAAAATGCGCTTACCTCAGGTGGGCTATGCTCTAAGGCACTGGCAAGGTATTTGTGGTTACAGGATCTCATGTAATTCTGGTAGTCTGGGTCTTCCCACTTCGTCTCCAGGGCCCAGCTGAGCCCTGTGAGGAACTGCACATTCCTTTCGCTCATATATACTCCTCTCTATGTGTCTGCAAATAGCCTAAGACTATGAATGGAACATGCCTTGTTTGTACACACTGGTATTTGCACATGACAAAAATCAGGCTTTGCCACCTACTAATTCCCTCAGATTCAGAAAAACAGCTAAGTTTTCCAAGAATCTTCAAGAAGCTATTTTAAGTAATTTTATAAATTTGTGTGCCTTCATGAGGCTTAATCTGTATTAGAAGGGTCTCTCATTGCACGGTGTATCTAACACAACCAGTCACTGTCTTCCACAGGACAGCCTGTGACTATGCTGCTATGTAAATCGAATCAAGAGACACACAGAGCAAAGCCTTGCTACTATCCTTACTATATTTTCATCTAGGTCTATCTAACTAGTAATCGAAATGTAACATATACAAACATTAATTTGCATGATTTACCAAAACACTTTTTGTCATGATTCAAGTGAATCAACAGAGCTGGCCCTTGAACATGGGTGTGCACTGCATGGGTCCACTTTTAACATATTTTTTTCAGTAAGTTACACTGAGTGTGCCTGCCTCTCCTGGCCCCTTCCACCTCCTCCACCTTTTCCACCTCTGCTACCCCTTTCTCTTCCTCTTCTGCCTACTCGATGTGAAGACCTTTATATGATCCACTTCCACTGAATGAACAGTAAATACATTTTTACATTGTCCTTTCTCTAGCTTACTGTAACGCAGGACTACAGTATATAATGCATACAATGGGCCAGGTGCAGTGGCTCCAGCTGCCTATAATCTCAGGCTGAGGAGAGAGGATAGCCTGAGGCCAGGAGTTGAAGCCCAGCCTAGGCAACACGGGGGCCCTGCCTTTACAAAAAATTTTTAAAATTAGCCAGGAGTGGTGACGCATACCGGCAGTCCTAGCTGCTTGGGAGGCTGAGGTGAGAGGATCACTGACCCCAGAAGTTTGAGGCTACAGTGAGCTATGATTGCGCCACTGCACTCCAGACTGGGTGACAGGGCTCCACCCTGTCTCAAAAACAAAACATATAAAATATAAAATGTTAATTGACTGTTTATATTATTAAGGATGCTTCCAAACAACAGTAAGCCATTAGTAAATTTTGTAGGGAGGGGGTTGGTGCCCTTAACTCTCACATCGTTCTAGTCAACTGTACTTCAGAAAGACTGGAATTTCTAAAATTACGGTTAATATTTTCACAACAAATGTTTTAAATATGGGCATAGGTACACACAAACACATGTGCATGTACTTATGTACCCCCCAACAGAAACCTTCCTTTTTTTATTATCCTCTTATTCGTGGAATAAGCATTGAAATGCATGGAGTAAGCACTGAACTACTTCCACATTCTGAGACGTCTTGGGAAATAGGCAATGTTTTACTTTATTTAACGGCTGTAATGACTTTCTAATATAAAAGTGTTTGAACGTCAATAATGATCTTTATCTCTCAAAAAGAGCATCTGCTCTAACATATTAGACAGAGGCTTGGTCAAAGTGATTAAGAAATGTGCTGGGGGAAAGGAAGAAAATAATACAAAGGTTGCTTGGAACATCCCTGCCCTGCAACCACCTATTTTACTAGCAAATAAAAGATACCTAAGGCACAACACAGCCAGGTCTTCTTGCACAAAAAGACAGATAAGCACCAGATGCCTAAAACTTCATCATTGTTATTATCACAATCAAAAAAGCTCCGAAAGCAGATCCCCTGTTCACTAAGGCAGACGATCACTGTATAGGGGCATAAAGTCTCCTACGCTCTGAATCCAGCATATGAATTCTTTTTAAAGGCGTTAACAGGAATTAAACACCTGTAAACGGGACAGGCCCAGTGACACAACTGTCTGCTCATTTTCATGTCTTGTCTTCCTGAGGAAAAAACCAGGCAAAGTGGTGGATGGTTACAGAAGCAGCAGAGGAGCCAATCTCATACTAAAATAAAATATTTCGATTTGTAAGAATGTTTTTTAAAATTACAAAAACTCTGATAGCAACTTTAATGCCTCAATTTTTACCAGACTACTCAGCAATGCATAAGTGTCAACTCTTGTACAAGGTTCCCTGCAGCATAGCACTGAAAAAGCACAGCCTTCACATGGACTTAAACCTGGCCACAAACAAGCTACACTTACTGACTATATGATTTCTAACTTTCTATTAGACACATTACTTGTTTTTCACATCTGGCTTAAAACTTTGAATTAAAGCTCTTGACTCACACATCTATTAGGCTCCGTGTGGGCGCCTAAGCGCTCTAGAAGAACCACAGTTGGCTTTGTTTGGTTTTAATTATGAAAGTAATCTACTTACATTACAAAACTATAACACTTAAGAATAAGTATGTAATCACACGTAATACTACCACCCTTAGAGAAGCTACGATTTTTGTCTATTTCTTCTACTAACCTCTTGTTCTTGGATTGTTTTTCCTACTAATAAGCTGAAAAATTCATAGCTTTTTACTCTGATAAAACATAACTGTTTTTTAAAAATTCAAACAGTCTTGAGAAAGAAAACACTTTTCTCAACCATTATTAAGAGTTGGATATATACAGCCTTCTAGTTTTCTAATTCACATATAATTCTCTTAATGTTTGTAATTTAGCAGTAACAGGATTACATAATAGCATATATGCGATAATATTCTATAATCTTTTTTCAACTAATGTATTAATAACTTTCCCTGTCAATAAATAAAAATCTCTATTACTTCTTTAAATAAGTTACAGCTTCCTTTAAGAGTTAACCATATAGATGCAGATCTTTATGCAGAATTACTAAGCAGAATGTAAATTATTTACAGACCAAGAAGTTTCTCTCTTTCCTTCTCTTTCTGGTGTCACTGATGTAGGCACAGTCGGCAGCCATGTTGTCATTACAACGTGTTAGGAACGTGCAGATGACAGAAAAGCATCATTTTAATCTTCTAGTACACCTGGAGTCCTGTCTCAATCTTGAGGCTAAAGAAAGCTAGAGTGATTTGGATAGATAAATTGTAATAGACTGAAGACAAGAAAATGCACTCCACATTTCCTAGGCAGCCAGCCAGTTACACAACATAACCTTACTTTTGCATGTAAAGACATCCCTTCACCTTCTTCTCTTCTCTAGATAAAGGATTTTTCTACTGGCCTCCATAAGAGAGAGGAAAGAAAACCCTAAAAGGCCACTATGATGCCAAGACTTCACCTTTATTGACTTACCATTTTTCATCTACTTTTACGAAAGGGTTTTATGGCCCACTCCTCTTTAGTAAGAGTCAATACACTTTATGAACCTCCCATTCTGTCTGGTAAGATTTAACAGGAAGACTGTCCAGCGGGGCAATCAATGGCACTAAATGATGGCACACAGGGTACCAGACAACATGGCACTCGACTCTGAAGAGATGCCTGGGGTAATCACAGACACGCTCTAACCTACTCTGCGTGGCAAACTGAACACAGTTCCACCAAAAAAACACAAAGTAGTGCACTAATGAACACAGTTCATTCTGTTCATTGACTAAATGTCTAGGCTGTTTCAGGAACTGTGTAGGACAGTCGGCATTCTGGAATACAACAGCTCAGTTCCTAAAAACAAGTCTAGTAAAGGGAAGACACATGCATTAAGACATGTTGATAGCGATACAGTGAAAGCGGTAACTGCACAGCACTATGAATGCATCAAGAAGAAAACAGCCACCTGTCAGGGTGGGGCTGGTCGGGAAGGCTTCTCAGAAGAAACGAACAATCAGATCCTCAAGGATGAGGAGGAGGTCTGCCAGGTGGAGAGAAGAGGCAAAGGCACTGCAGGTAGAAGGAACAGCTGGCCACATTAAAGCGTGATAGAGCACTGGCAAATTGTAGAATGTAAATTAGTACCTGCTTGACTGTGCAAAAGAAATCTCTGAAAGGATACACAAGAAACCAGTAATACAAATAAACTGCTAATACTAGTAATACCGTTAAGGAAGTGGATGGCGGGCAGAGGGTGGGGAAGAACTTTTCGCTGGCTATGCTTTAGACAGTGTGAATATATCTCTCCAAATAAACAGAATTTTAAATAAATAATAAATAAAACTAACTCTTGCCCCCTACCCCTGACAAAACAAATCCAGTATTTTTTATGCAGAACACACAGCAGCTGGGATAAGTAACAGGGAGGAGTCTGGTATACACAGGTCTTCCCCAAATCACGTCTGAGTGGCCCTGGGATATGGGAACGCAACCCTCCCAAGATGAAATAACCATTTCGGGGTAAGGTGGTCCCATGTAACAATCAGGAAAGCCCTAGGGGCAGAATCACAGGTCTCATTCTATTCAAGGGTGTTTCCAGAGCCATCGTTTTCACAGTATTCAAAATGTGCCCTAATGATCACTGTGGCTGGGGGTGGGGGCTGGATGCGGGCAGGGTAGGGCAGATAAGAGTGATAAAAAGTAAAAAGTTTGAAAATTACCAATCTAGGGAAGAACACCAGCATTGCTATCATCCAAATCCTAAATTATTCAGACTTTCAGAGGCCTCTACAGCGGTTAATGAAACAATTCCTATTGATAAGTGATTAGCCAACGTTATCTCACCCAGTACATATCTCATTTCCAAATCCCTCAAGCTTTAAGCAGTCTTCTTCAGAATAATAAACATGAGTAAAGATCCCTAACCTGCTGGGTGTGGCTGACTGGGAATGCAGTGACAAAGGCACAAGAAACTGTTCTCAGCGGCAGCTTCAAGGTCTGTGCTGTGCAAAGGTGGCCTCCTGGTACACAACAGCACACACTGTGGCCTGACACACAACGGGCTGTCCCAAAACGTGATTCCCAGTCTTCTCAAACACTAATCCCAAGAACAAGTAGAAAGCCAATTTTCTAGAGAAATAATTACATAATCCACTTTTTACAGACAGGCTCTTCTACAATTACTTGAGTAAAAGAAAAACAAACACTAGTATGATTACTATAGTAATCATGAACGTGCTGGAGGCAGAGCCCAAATCTCCAAGGGTTCTAATGGATTCTATAAAGCACAGATTCGAGAACTGTACGGCTTCCTTCTGCAGCTCCCAAGAGGCAGGCTTGGTATGATAAGCAAACACAGCTGAAGAGCCACCCTGACTCCCCAGGGGATATTCTCAGACTACAAACAACCGTATTCGCCACCTCCATTTGCTTCCAACCTCCCACCTCCTTCTGCTTCCAACCTCTGTACATACTTGTCTCAGTTCATAATTAGTGTGGAACCCAAAGTGTCTTTATTGTTTAGTATCCACCTTCCCACAATACTAAGACTCATGGAAGACAAAATATTTGTTTTACAAACCCAAACAATGGTAAGTTCAATGTACTTCATTCATTTACTCTTTCAATAAATATGTACTAAAAAATTCAATAAATATACTTCATTCTTTTACTCTTTCAATAAATATATACTAACACCCCTACCTGAAGGCAGATAACACACCCAGCACTGCAGGAGTAGTGAAAAGAGGGACACTGCAAGGCCTCCCACAGCCTGGGGGGTAGTGTAAACTGCAAACTCCAATCCAACAGGAACTGAGCTCCCCTGAACAGAGGGAGCCCAGACCAACCATGAGGACAGGACAGAATACATCACAGAGGGATGGCATGGATCCAGGCAGGGGACGCAGCCTCTGTAAAGACATGAAGGGACAGCGAGCAGGATCCGTGCAAGGACAAGGGAGGAAAGCAAGTGGTAGATGAGGTCCAGAAGTGGAAAGGCCAAGGCCAGCTGTGCAGGAAGGAGCAGAAGCTTCTGGAGAGCCCAAGGGGCTGGTGTACAGCCAGAGGCTTGAATAACACTGAAAAAGGGGATTCTGCAAGAAATAACCTGGGAAACAGAAGGAGGAGTTTCCTCTTACTGGTCAGGATTTGCACACCAAAAGGGACACGGAGCCTTCATGCTGGGCCTGCACCGCCAGCACCCTGTCCTCCACACAACTCAAGTGAGGTCTCCCCCAACCAGAGGTGACAGGAGCAGCCAGCAAAGTCCCCATTCCACTGCCCTCACTTCCAGTGCACTCCTTTTAGCTGACACAGGACCTTCCTCTGACCACCCACCTTTCTTCCTCTTAGGACTGCAGATGTTCCTAGTCTTACATTGTTATCCTTTCCAACCTGCCTGTCACTCTTCCCAGTGCTTTTCTCTAATTAATCCCAAAGAGGAGATCTGAAAGCCAAATCCTCAAGGTTGTAGAAAAGGTATATAAAATTAAAGCTCACCACTAAGCAGTTGGTAGAGAAGAAGCCAGGTAGTGTAAGAAAACTCTTAAGAATTGTTAACACACAAAGTGATTGAAATCAGCATGTTATCTGATGTTGACGGGAGCTCATATTATGTGGGAAATTTCCGTAAGTGGGACACTTTTTCCCTAATGATTATAAATAAGTGAGGCAGGGTACCACTATTCACCTAAAATTGGCGGAGGGGGGTATTGAGGAGAGGAATCTGAGGCACAAATAAGGGAGGAAAAACTAAGCGTTTTCTGAAATTGAAAAATCTGCTGATCCAACTTACATTTCAAGTTTTGTCAGAAAAATCACTAGTCAATATTACTTTTCTTGATCATTTTTATTTTGCTTATGTTGCTAATTGACTGTACCACTGCTGCCTTAGATTATAATAACCAGCAGGCAAAAAGAATGGTGCTCTACAACCATTCTGAAGCCTGGTCACCCACAGACAGGGACTCTTAATAAATACAGTGCGATGGTGACAACTGTGACAGTGAATTTCTTTTTCATTTCTGTGTAGAAATAGAGAATAGCTTATCAAATGCCTAAAGAGGGATTACACACTTAACTATCTGTAAGACAGAACTCAAAATTTTTCTAAACTGTAACTACCCACATCCATTTCAGATTTTTGTTGTGGTTGTTGCACGAAATACTTATTAATAATGCTACTTCATTAGTTTACCAAATGGCACAAAGGAGGGTGTATTCAAAGGAGAGTGTTCATTACTCAAAAGACCATCTGTCTAAGAGCTCAACAGAAGGTGTAAGTAACCATGATCTAGTGCAGGATGTATGGCGGCATTATATTTAGTCAAATATTTGCATTTCTCAGTATTTTAAATATGAACGTTCTTATCCAGCCACCCACAAGTCAGACTTAATTACTATCTATTTTCAAACCAATATAGAAATTTCAATACAAGGATAGCTTAAACATAAGCAAATAGGATTGCCAACCAAAGAGTCTGTGCAGCCACCTTCATTTATATAACAAATAATCCTGACAGCAGCAATATTTTCAACCAGAAAAGCAGTTAAACACGATTACATAAATCAGAACAACATTTGGAAAAACAGCTGATTCTGCCTTTTGGAGCATTAATAATTGTGGCTGTTTTTGCTACTATGATCAAAATTAGCAGCAGCAGCAGCAGTAGCAGCAACGTTAATCTCATTTAAAGGTATCCAACACTACTGTCTTCATAATGCAGACAACAGAACCAAGGCTGGCAACTCCTCTCCCCTGGGGGAGGTGACGCATTCAGAAAACTTGAGAGGTGCGTGGGCTTTATACAACAGAAACACTGAAGTCCTCTTTCCAAACTGTTATTTAAAAGAGTAAAGACTATTAAAATATTCAAGAATATTTTAAATGGAAAAAAGGGGGAAGAGCAACATGGAAGAGGTATTGCTAAGTCAACTCACTAGGTTCTGGTTTAAAGCAGAGAATGTAATTGAGGACAATGAAACAGAACCAGCGGACTGGGAGTGAGGAGACAGGTAAAGACCAACCAGGAGTGAAAACAGCAAAGACTGGAAAAAAGTCAAGCCTGAATGGGAATCCTCCTCCCACCATCCATTAGCTACTAGGTGGCCCCAGACAAACTACTGTGCGTTTCTATGTCTGTTTTCTCATCTGTAAAGACTTAACGAAGCGAACAGTAGGGTTGATAGGAAGATTAGATGAGATAATAGAATGCATGTGTTTGGGACCTAATAGGCACTCCAAAACCAAAAAACGAAAACCACAAAACACCGGTTTAGTCCCGTCTGCCATGTTCCCCTAAAATCAGTTGTTTTTATTATATGACCCGGAACCAGCTCTTTCTCCATCTGTAAGAGAAAAGGGGTAACTAAGAGAGGAGTTCTCACAACTTCAACACCCAGTATCTAAGGAATATTGGCTACTAGTAGGTTTACTGCTCCATGCTCACTGGGGAGGCCTAATAACAAACTAGTTTAGCAACGAACTAACTGAGGATGAGCCAGGAGATTTTGAAAAATCTTAAAAAACGAAGGACAATATGTCAAACTGACAAAGCAGTAGTACTCCCAAGAAGAGCGGTGGGAACTTCCAGGAAGGAGAGAGGCCCCAGTGGGGGAGGTGAGAAGAAGGCCTGGAAAGACCCTCCAGCCTCAGCAGAGGGAGGAGGCAGAGCGCTCCAGGCTGCCCACAGCCCCACAGAGCAGCAGGGCTGAAGGGCTGTGCTGCAGCAAATGATTCAGATTCCTGTGAACTGTAAAAGCCTTCTAAAAAGCTAAGCCAGAGTGATAGTTTAGCTGACGAGTTGAGCCTTAAAAGCCAGGCCAAGGAATTTTAACTTTTCCATGAGAACAATAAAGTTATTTATTTATTTATTTATTTTCCCCACGAGAGGAAGTCTCGTTCTTGTCCCCCAGGCTGGAGTGCAATGGTGCCATCTCGGCTCACTGCAACCACTGCCTCCTGGGTTCAAGCCATTCTCCTGCTTCAGTCTCCTGAGTAGCTGGGATTACAGGTGCACACCACCACGCCTGGCTAATTTTTGTATTTTTAGTAGAGACAGGGTTTCACCATGTTGGTCAGGCTAGTCTCAAATGCCTGACCTCAGGCACCTCGGGAGGCCTCCCAAAGTGCTGGGATTACAGGCGTGAGCCACCACGCCCAGCTGAGAACAGTTAAGTTTTTAAGCCAGAGAGGGTTAGATTTATATCAAGTATTTAGTGTCCAGTACCTCACAAAGAGCAAGCAGTGATTAAATGTCAGGTTTTATTAATACTGACGACAATATGCTTATATCCTGCATTTACCAGGCATTATAGGTTTTTCTTAATTCTTAGGTAGAAGGTTGAAATCAGGAGATTGGCAGCTCTCACTGACTTACAGAACGGGTAACTTGCCTGACACAGACTAAGTAATTAGTAAATATTTGTTTTCTGTTTGTTTCTTTTTCAGAGAAAGGGTCTCCCTCTGTTGCCCAGGCTGAAGCACAGTGGTACAATCATAGTTGGGGCTCAAGGGATCCTTCTGCCTCAGCCTCCCAAGCAGCTAGGACTACAAGCGTGTGCCACCACATCGGGTTAATTTTGTGTTTTTTGTAGAGTTGGGGTCTTGCTCTGTTGCCCAGGTTGGTCTTGAACTCCGCCTTGGCCTTCCAAAATGATGGGATTATGGGCAAGAACCACCACACACAGCCAATAAGCATCTGTTGAATCAAAGAATGCTTAAGTGAAAGGATTATATCTAGCAAATATGGTATAAAAGAGAGAACATTAATGAAATAAAAAGCAGATTCCTGTATTTTAACACCATAAAATGGACACTACAATTGAAACAGAAGAGTTCCCTGACCGCCTTCACTGGATGTGCGACAGGGGGGTGGCACCCCTTATGGATGGGGGAGCACACGTTCGGGCAGGTGCAGGAACCAGGGTGAGCTCTTTTGGGCTCCAGCCACACAGTAGCATCTGGGGTGGGTGCCTGCGACTCCCAAAGCCCCAGTGGGCAGGCTACAGTGCTCTTTTAGCTCTGCCATCTGCAAACGGCCTAAGTGTTAACCAGCTCAGTGCCCTCTTGGTACTCGGGTTCCTGTCTGGGGTCCAGGAAGAACCAGGTCACACAGAGGCTTGAAGGATGGTGAATTCAGGGATTTTAATGAGTGGTGGAGGTGGCTCTCAGCAGGATGGATGAGGAGCTGGAGAGGGGGTAGAGTAGGAGGATAATCTTCCTCTGGAGTTTGGCCATCCAGTGGCTGATCTCCTCCCCAACAGTCCCTAGCCAAATTTCTCTTGAGGTTCAGATGCTCCTCCTCGTCTCTCCTCTGCTGCACTGTTCTGTTGCCCTTCTGCTCTTCTCTTCATCTGCCCGTCTGCTCATGGAGCCTGGGGTTTGGGGTTTATATGGGTACAGGATGGGGCATGTAGTGGGCCAAAAGGCAACATTTGAGCATGAAAACAGGAATGCCCGTTCCCACTTAGGGCCGTGGGTTTCCAGGCTTGGGGGTGGGGCCTTTGTTGGGGAACTGCCCTCTTCTACCCAGTATTTCCCTGTTTCCTGTCTCTTGCCCATATCACTATGTGACACGTTGTCTCTGGTCTCAGCTACACGTGGAAAGTGGCCAGGCTGCCAGGAGGCAAGGAGCCAGCACAGGATTTAGATAGAGGATTTAGCTATTTGACTGTCTCCTATATTTATACTCTTACCCCTGAGCATCCATTTAATGTTTTCTTCTCCTTATAAAATATATATCTAAATCCTCTTCTACCATAAAACTCATTTTAAAAATCGGCCTTTTCTGTAGTTTGTGAATATTTATCTCCATTGTCAGACAAACTCCAAGGGTACAAAAACATATTTATATTCATTACAGAGGTGAGCCATCTGTAAGTGATCAATACAAATTTTCTCATAAAGAACATAAAACCCATCAACAAAATGAAAATTCTGATAACCCATGTTCATTCTTTCATTTAAGCATGAAGAACTGACCAAGCAGCAAGGCCCCAGGGTAGGCAATGAGAAGTATCTAAGGCATGAGCCCTGACTCCAGGACGTTTATAAACTACTGCAGGAGGCAAGATTAACATACACATCTTTCCACAACATTGGTTTCAATCTCTAAAAAGTTATTTTTTCCACCAGAGTAACTATTAAGAATCAAAATGGATACATTTGGTTTTAAATTTCTGTCTTCATCTCCTGTCTGTGTCTCTGAGATAAATGTTAACAAGCACTAGAATTATTTAAATGCAGTCGTCAGAGCAAACCAGAAGAGAAGGACAAATGGAGAACAATCTATAAGAGAGACATAGCACATCAGTGGCTGGACAGTCTGAAACTTCAATAACAGGACACAATACAAAGGAGAAATGCTCATACAGGAAAGGATATGGTTAAGTGGCTGCGCTAAAAGAAGGGATTATGAAATAAAATATTTACATTTAAAGTCCTATTTTTAACAAACTTACTTTATCCAGCCTCTCAAATTCCAAAGCCTTCAACAGGAAAAGTCTTTCCACAATGCTACCCTAAAAATAGTTCCCTTTATTCTTTCTCAGGGTACCATGCAGATTTCCCTTCAGTTTGCTTTTGCAAGAACACTGGTGTCACGAAGATGAAACAACCACTTATTTTAACTGGAGAGCAATATTTATGTAACGCACACATATCTTGACACTATCACACACGTGCTGATGTTTTCTTTCTAGAAATGGGATCTGCATCAGCCGTGATTGGTGTGCGCCCTGGCCTTGCAGCTGTTGTGCTGGCAAGTTGGGTGTTGTTCCCAGGCATTCCACGGAGTTTCTTGGTTTAATTTTATCTAACAGGCTAAAAGGGGTACAATTATTTTTTATCAAAATAACAATAAGGAAATAACTTCCAACAATGAATTTCTAAGTGAAAGAATCTGCGCATCATACATTTGTGTCTGTAATTAGCAAAATTAAATGTCCCTTTCTCTCTGTAACGTATTTGGCTTGCTTCCTTACAATAACTGTCCATGGAACAAAAGCAAACAAGTTAAACAAGAAATTGAGTTTACAAAGTTATGGACATTAATTATTCAGTGTTGGCAGAGGCTTTTACTTTAAAATCAGTTACAATACAAACATCTGAAAAACCTCTAGGTTCTAAATCACATCACTACTCTCAGTAGTTCTGAGAAAACAAGTGACTCTTCTTTCGAACAAATGAAACCACCCAAACATTATTTATCTTTCAGCTGCACCACTCCCGTGCCCAAAACTAAACAGAAAAAAGGTTTCAGACTCAACAGTCCACCTCTACCGGTAATCTGAAGCCAGAGTGGGAGAGCAGGTATTTGTGGAGCTAAGTCTGAATGTAATTCTATTTACAATGCCATGCTTTGCCCCCCTAAAGCCAACCCGGGGCAGTATAACCCCAGCCTGATCTTTATCACCTCCTGCTGGAGTGAGGAGTCAGGTTCCCCAAGGTGTACTTCTAACCAGAATTCCTCAAGACAGAATAACCAAATGCCTAATTAACAGAGAGAAGAACCTCCAGCTGCTCCACCACACAGAGGCTCTCACTGAAGTATCACCAAGTCTAAGACAAAGCAGACAGCTGATAAACAATCCACTTTCTTCAGCCCCCTCTAACAAAGCCTCAACAGCCAAATGTAATCTAATAATTAGCATATGTAAGAGTAAAGGTCCAGACCGTGACATCAGCTTCACAGAAAAATCAGCAGATTCAAAAAAGATCCACAGAGCCTATGCAGTCTTTGGAAATTCTAAATAAATGACAGGATGAAAGGACAGAACAGCAGGAGATAGAGAACTCTACATTCTAAGTCCTAGAAAGCACAATACAACATTTCTAAACAAAACCATTCTGCAAATTCTCTATTACAGAAAAAAATCTATCCATCACAAAGGTATTAGCTCACAAGGGTATTAACTAAAAAGTTGCTTCCCTAGCAACCTCCACATTGCAACAATGTCCTTGAATAGCATTCTGCAGAGACGACAAGCCATAGTTAACCCAGAAGACTGTCAACAGTTCAAGGATCACCTAAACTTGGTGAGAGCCACGAAGAGCTAACACAGGATTCCTCAAAGATGACATTACTGCTAAAGATAACATGAGTGCACACATTCTGAAATATCTGTAGCAAGAACTCAGGATCCACTAAGCTGTTTAAAGAAATTTAATGTGTACACCGTGATAAAAGCTTACCTTCCTGCCTGTTACAAAACTTACAGAGGAATGAACTGAACTCAACTAAGCTTCTCTCATCAAGGGTTTTGCTGGCAGCCCCTGCCCCTCGAATTTACCCAACATCTATTTCATCTGTTGGCATGTCAGGTTTTCTGTTGTTGCCGCTGCTGTTGCTTAAGTTAAAGATAACCAATAATTATCTCAACTATATTTTTAAAAGAAAGAGTGAACCCAAAACTTCTTCTCTCCCTTTAGCGACAAGGTATGGCCATAGTGCAGTTTAACACACCAGATGATAAATTCCACAAATGTACTCTGATTGCATAGACAAGGATTGAAACAAAATCCACGTAACTCAAAAGGCAGCTATCAATGGCACATAAACCCCATTCAGATATGGAGAAACCAGATAGATAAGTGTGTCATCTGGGAAAAACTAACAGAGACAGAAACAAGATAAAACCAAAAGAAATTATGTGTCTTTGGGAGCTGTTATCAATCACACTTGAGAATCTTTGAACTTTGCTTTGTAAAACTAGGGATCTTATCCTCTCTTATACAAACAGTTTAAAAAAAAAAAAATGGAAGAGCTCCAAGGTAGTGAACACTGGGGTCAGACTCAAGTCTGCAAAAAGATAAGACAATTTACTCAGGGAAAGTTAAAGCACACTTCTTTGAAAGCTCATTTAATTTCCCTCTATTTTTTAGATTCAGGTATCAAAATCTCAAGGATTTTGCAATCTTTGAGATTTTCAGGATGGAGGCAATCCATTGGACCAGGAGACACAGGCCAGCTCTGGGACAACAGACAGAGAGAAGCCATGCGGAAGAAATCCCACAGCCAACAAAGGTAAATTTTAACCTGTGTCCTGTGAGCAAAAGAGGATTAACAAAAACGCATGAGGGCAGCTTAATAAAATACTGAACTAGGAGGCGAGACGCTGACACCGCACAGCGCCAGTGCAATCCACTGTAGGTTATGGTGAAAATGTTTGTGGAGTTGGTCTCATTGCTATCACAGATTCAGCAGGTGTATAGGACAAATAGGAAGATACAACATACAGTGAATGCCTGCCAGGGGTTGGGCTCCATTTATGGTATTCGCTTCTACCTAAGACACCCCATAATGTGGTTATCGGTCTCGCTATTAAGATAAGTGATGAGGGACTCTTGAGAGTTTAGGCACTTTTCAATAGTGGAAGCCACATACAGCAGCGGTAGGTGTTTAACTTTGGTCAAAGGTTACAAAAAAATCTCCTTGTGTTTCTTTCTATGCAAATCATTTACTATCTTAACCGCACAACACATCAAGCCCCACTGAACAATGACTTCGACCGGTCTTTCCATTCCCAGTCAGTGAGTTTCCTCTCCCACTCTTGTTAACCCAAACTCCAGGCACTTCGAAAATTCCAATATTCCAAAGAATATTTCCCCTCCAGCTACTGTGACTTCCATGTGTTCTTACCGAGGCAAGCCACAGCTCTTGCCCTATTCTGTGTTCTAAGAGATATAACCCAACATTATCATTATTTATTTACATGCTTATCTACCCCACTAGACTGAGGATGTAGAAATCAGAGAAACCTAGTCAATGTGGTATTGTCTCGCCCTGCCTAACAAGATACCTGGCACAGTGAAGACACAAAAGGTTGTCAGCTAAATGAAACATTGCATGTGCTGAGAAGTGTCAACAAGTCGAACACCCTGTACCAGCATGAACTGACTGTAACATCTCCAGTCCATAGATAAATCACACATTTAAAACACTTAGACATTATTTTTATAAGGATCATTATTCCACGTTATCAAAGCAGCATCTGTATGGAGAGTAAGCCAAAACAAAAGCCTTACTGGAAACAGTGACAAGTTGTAGCTGCATTGTTCAAACAGAACCCTACCTGGAAAGCCAGTTGCCATAGGCTTTTATCTCACACACTGAAACCTCCCCAGACAGCTTGGAATGAGGAGAAAAGATAACCCACTGAGATTTAAACTTCAAAGAGCAAGAAGCCTCGAGGTCTGTAAGATTTGACTGTACCCTAATTAATGGCAAAACATAATTAAACAGAGTTTTGGTCAGGAACTGGGGACATGAAAAAAGGATCCTGGAGGAAATTTTGGCATCCAGAGGAGAAGGACCCTCAGCCACTAGACGGGGAGTCCTCTCCTGGGCAGTCCTTGTCTGGAGCCAGTAATTGTTCAACTCACTTCTCTCCCTGGTTCTGATGGTAAATGTGCCCCATCCCCTGCCCCACTTCTGATGGCAAATGTGCCGAGCAACCTGCAGACCTCTGTCTACCTTCAGGCAGGGAACATGGCACTGAGAAAAGGTTGGCATTCCGGTTCCCACGATGAGTATATTTATTTTTGTACTTTACTAAGTGGCATTCTTGTCACATACTCGGCTAGTGAGTTTGGTTAAAGCAACTAAGTCTGAGAGAGAGATCCATTCTCAGTGCCCCCCAAAAAAAATTTTTTTTAAATTTTGCCAACTAATGAGTTATCTCCCATAAAAGTCTTCAGGAAGAACTAACTGGCATTTCTCCTGGCTGATGCGTGATCCTAAATCTTCATTTTTATGCATATTTTCTTTAAATTTCTACACCATGTGGATCAAGTTTTATGAGGGTAATCACTTTTAGTCAACAGTAGTTTTTACCAAACATATAACAATTTATTCAGTAAGACTCACTATCCTAGTATAAAACAATCCTCTCATGTCCCAGGGTAGAAGTGTCATGGAAAAAGTTTGGTTTCACCAGTACTAAATTAATACTGCTTTTGCGGGGCTGAGGCAAAAAATTTAATTTGCAAAAACCAGCCCAAGGCTACCATGATATAAAATTCACTTGATGTGTTAATTTCACACTCTAGAGTCCTCATCGCACTGGTGGGTGGGTGATCTCAATTATGTAAAGTAGAAGAATGTCTGAATTTACCCCAGCAACCCCAGACATCAGCACTCTAGGCCCAGCAGGAAGCCAGAGCTCAGCTTCCTTCCTGCCAGCCCATGGGGTAGCAGGGATTATCCTAGAAGTCAGCCAGACTGAGTAAATATTTTCACTATGCAGAGCTCAATCATAGGGCACCAGTGTCCCATTTAATAAACTTTTTCTTCTACATCTTAACACAGAAGGGATGCTTCCAATATGAATAAATAACAACATAAACTCAATCAGCTCCAGCTAGACCCAGCACATAGGGTGCTTTAGGTTCTGCAGTCACGAGCACTAAGCCTGGGAACTGCACAGGCAGTAAGTGTAAACCTCCCTTTGCCCAAGTCTGTGTTCTTGAAAAGAAATGTGCCAACTCCTGTAAAATAAATATATATGTTGTAGCATCAAAATACTATTTATAAAGACCATGAAATAATGAAACGTGCTTTAATAAAGGCCCACTAAACTGTATATGCAGTATATCAACAGAATATAACACAAACATACATACACAGACATAACCATATATTTACAGAAAAAAGATGAAGACAATTCTCCAAAATTTTGTTTTCATCACTGGGTGTCGACAATTGAGGAAATTTTATTTCCTTCTTTCTATATGAATAGTATATATGTAATATATATTACTTTTAATAGGTTACTCTATAAAACAAAGAAGCCTTGCTTCGAAATATAAGTAAATGAAGATTAGTGTATATTACTTTAAATAAATAAATTGATCTATTGTTAGAGTAAGCTACAATGTTTCCACTATAAGCTAATTCAATGCAGATATAAATTGACTATCTGTTCATCAAGGAAATAAAAGTTCCATGATTCACAAAGAGTAATAATACCTACCCACCAGCAAATCAGTCTGGAAACAAATTTCCTTCCTGTCAGTTCCTCTCAATTCATTCTTGATTTTTGATCCCTGCCTAATCTGCTATCTCTCTCACACACAGAACTGTGGGACTTTCAGGGCCCACAAAGGAATTAACTAAGAACAGAAATAGCCCTTGGCCAGTCCTTTCTTGACAGTAAAGAAACGTCCTTTGTGTTTTTAAAAACAGTTTTCCCTGTGAGTTGGTAGTAGCATGGCAGCCGGCAATCCCATTTTCCTGTCCATCAGCTATTAGGATAAAATGGCTTAACCATCTCCTATCCCAAACCACATCCCCAGCTACCAGCCCTACACCAAAACATTAGTAAGAAATCAGTAGTATGGTATTAGCAATTGATTTAACCAATAATATCACTTGAAAGAAGCTGCTATGCCCTGTTGCTCATATACTACACTGGTATTTAATAAAGCCCTCGGGAATAAAAAATCTAATTCAGAGTCATCTTTTTGGATCATCTGCTCATCAAGTTGACTACTTATTAAAGATTCCTTTAAGAAAGCATAATTCCTTAGACATAGGAAGGTTTCTCAGTGATTGTTTAATCCTCACGGGAAGAAAAATGCTGCGTACTGGTCACCTTGCCCAGCAGGGAGGCCCTCCAGCTCTCACCTGCCTCCTCTGCATGTGGGAGGCAGGCCCAGAGGCCTCAGCCTTCACAAGCCTCAATGGCCAGACCAGGACACAGCAGTCCCAAAGCCCTGGGCCATGAACTGAGAAGTTCTAACAAGAACATGAACCAGAAATCAAAGCTTCTAAGTGCATATAATTTCTCGCAGTGGAACAGAATCATGAGAGGTTCCAATGCCGGAAAAACACCAAGATGTAAAATTTGGATAATAAATAAACGCAAATTATCTACTAAAGACACTGGATTTTAACAGTCTAGATTTTCATGAAGAGGAAAAAAAGTAAATAAAAACACTACAGTATCCTGAGCTAGAACTTTAGTAGACATTAAAGGAGTCTTTTCTTAAAGCATTAAGCTTTCATTCAAATATTTACTAAGAATCTACCATGTTCCAGACAGATATGACTCTTACACATTTGCTCACGTACATAAAAAGTCATTTGGTTTAGACATTCCCACCATCTACCAGTTCCTGGGGAGGTATACTGCAATCTCCACGTCAACTGATAAAGATAATAGAAGACAAAGTCCGTCAAATAATATGAATTCCTAGACCTTTTTGATTAATGATACAAATGGCTACAGCATCTTTCTCAACTCTCTTCCCAACTCCTTATCATTATGTATCCTGGTAAAAGAGAACAAAGTTTCAGGAAAATTTTCAGGAAGTCCGCTTTTGATTATTTTAAATGGGTTTGCAAATATGTATCTGTCACTATGTGACCAGAAGACTACATTTTGGACATTCTCGTGCCAGATTCCGACTGGCCCCTGATGTGTACCTGCAATTAACGTAATTATTTCCATATATAAAACCACAAACTGGATCCCATTTTCATTACCTTTTGGGCTGGAGCTGGATACACAGATCACATGTTCATCCGATGTCCTTCTCTATCACAGGGAGACACACACAATGCCCACCCCTAGTAACAGGAAATGAAACACTAATGAGCAAAATAGCCATTTGCCTGTGTCCAGGATGAACAGTCTAATGAGCCTGTTGGTCCTTTCCTATTCTACAGATAGAAAACAAAAGTAGAGTACATGCTCTTTTACCTTTGACTGGCAGGCTGTCCAGAGTGACTCTGGATAAGTTACTTATCATTGCCAGGCTTTGATGGGAATGGTCTTGATGAAAGAGAATTCCACTTTCCAGCCCCAGCTTATACCTACTGAGTCAAAATGCAGGAGCAGGAGAGAGGGATACACAGGGCAGCGTGTGGAATGCGCCTGGGCATGGGTACTTCAGCAAAGGCCTCAGGTGACTCTTGATATGCAGGCTTAGTGATTACTAAACCTTTTCCAGGGCCAGAGGTAAAGAGGAAGCCATAAAGCCAACCACCTGAAGGGTCTCACTGCGCCAGCTGCTCTGAGAGGCCCTGAGCAAGTAAATATGGCATCAAATATGGATAAGTTGCTGAGATCACCAACAAATCCCCAAGGAGTTTTGGAGGGCAGAAGACACTGGAGAAGTACCAATGAGGAGAAATGGGGAAGATGGCCCAAATGTAGTTAGGAAAACCAAAATGCTGCCCTTGGCAAGACTGCCCAGGCCTGTCCTTACAGAGTGGCAGATACGTCAACTGCACATTTTGAATGCCAAGGAGACGCACGCGTCTGTAACAGCAGCAGAAAGGAGTTAAGTATATTCAATATTAATTATGAAGTCGTCAAAGATAACTTAAGAGTCTATCCCCTCCCTAAGCTAAAGAAAAATCTTTACTTGGCTAATTGCCTGGATGAAAATTAGTTTGGGGATGATCTGCATAAAGATACGTGCTTTAAAAAGTCAAAGCTACATAGTAATTCTAATACACTGCCTATTATTATAGCATTTTAATGGAAGGAGATAGAATAAAGGAAGAAAAGAATCATAAATAATACCCAATCTATTATGTGGACACATTAAAGGCATCACATTATTTTATAACGAGAGTTTTTTTTCCCATTGCAACTGTTAATAACCTAACACTTTTTCACCCTAATGTACTGATGCATATTTCCAAGAGTAGACTAGAAGACAACAAGATCTTATTGCCATTTTAAAAACAAATGTAAAATAATAAAGGTTTACTACTGACTCTGTTTAGTTCACTTGATAATCAGATCTGGACAAGGGGATCCCCTCAGCAAATAAAACAAATCATTAGACAGAGGACAGAGACCCACAAACAAGAAAATGCTTCACATGTGCACTTTTTTCCCCTTAACACCACTAACTGCACATTTTAGCACGTTTTAAAAAGGAGAAAAAAATAAAAATTAGCAACCTAACAAACACCTGCGAGGCTGTGTCTAGAGAACCCGGGCATGGAAGGAGAGCTGTGTAGACATCTGGCATCACCTGTCAGACTGCCAAACCACTGTATTTTTAAGCTATTCAGATGCTTTCTAAAGAAAAAACAATAAAAATCCTACATGCCTGAACTGTGAGGTGGGGGAGCCTCCTTGTAACTCGGCCCTTGTCAGACAGACTACAGCAGCCTCAAAAGGTTCAATAGCCTCTTTATAAACCTATTGTGTGGTGTAGTGCCTAAAAATAGTACGGTCCGGCAGGCAGATCATACCAAGGAACAATCCTACATACTAAACTCCTAAACAACAGACAAAGGAATAGAAAAAAAACTAAATTGTATTTTCAGTCTGCACCTAAGCTCCTGTGGTCAACTCTTCACCTGGACTCCTCCAGCTTCCTCATTTTGTCTGAACACACAGCAAACCTAAATTTTAGCCCTTACAGGCTACACAAGAAAATGAGAGGGACTGCTGGGGGGGAACCTAGGCAGGCGAACAGAGGTGAGGTGCATGACTGAGTCATACATTTCTATAGTATACACTGCCATGCTCAAGAGAACTTTTACCCTCTCATTGAAATAGACATGAAGGTGATGATTACATTATAATAATTATTGAATATGGCTTTCAAGTTTCCCTTACATTGAAGTTCTCACCCCTTCATAGCTTTTAAGAATTACCTGGGGCAGTTTAGGAAAATACAGATGTTGGAAATTCACTTTTAAATTCAGTTTTAAGTTTCTGAGGTGCACAGCTAGGGTTTAGACCACTGCTTAAAACAACAAAGCTTATTGTTTTGTTTTGTGATGGAGTCTCGCTCTGTTGCCCAGGCTGGAATGCAGTGGCACGATCTCCACTCTCCGCAGCCTCTGCCTCCCAGGTGCAAGACACTCTTCTGCCTCAGCCTCCTGAGTCGCTGGGATTACAGGCGCCCACCACCATGCCCAGCTAATTTTTGTATTTTTTTTTTTTTTTTTTTTTGAGACGGAGTCTCGCTCTGTCGCCCAGGCTGGAGTGCAGTGGCTGGATCTCGGCTCACTGCAAGCTCCGCCTCCCGGGTTCACGCCATTCTCCTGCCTCAGCCTCCCGAGTAGCTGGGACTACAGGCGCCCACAACCGCGCCCGGCTAATTTTTTGTATTTTTAGTAGAGACGGGGTTTCACCGTGGTCTCGATCTCCTGACCTTGTGATCCGCCCGCCTCGGCCTCCCAAAGTGCTGGGATTACAGGCGTGAGCCACCGCGCCCGGCCTAATTTTTGTATTTTTAGTAGAGACGAGCTTTTACCATGTTGGCCAGAGTGTGTGTGTATGTGTTTGTGTGTGATGGAGTTTCACTATTCTTGCCCAGGCTGGAGTGCAATGGCGCTACCTTGGCTCACTGCAACCTCTTACAGGCATGAGCCACCACTCCTGGCCAACAAAGGTTTTTAGACCACGTCAGGTCGACTTCTCAGGTCATGGAGGCAGGCAAAAAAAACCAGGAGGGACGCGGTCAGTATCAAGCACGAAGCCTGCCTGCAAGGGATGGGCCACCAAGAGGCCAGGAGTGTCACCCGTCTAGCGAGCACTCCTGGACGGAATGAAAATCAGGCCACAATAGGCAGCTACAAGAAACCATCAGATGAGAGCATAAGAAAATGCAAAGTTAAAAGCTACATGTTAACACTCCTCAATCTCCAATTTTAATTTAGCGTTTACTTTTCCTTTTCTCAATATATTTATTTGAAAAGAGATTCTTACTCTGGATTTTTATTGTGGGGACAGGATGGGAGAAGTACCACTCTTCTCCCAGAAGTATTAATAAATTAATACATATTAATACAGATGGGAGAAGTAATAAATAATAAGTGTACACATGTTCTCACTCATAAGTGGGACCTGAACAATGAGAACACATGGACATAGGGAGGGAAACAACACACGCTGAGGCCTGTCGCAGGGTGGGGGCCGAGGGCAGGGAGAGCATCAGGACAAACAGCTAATGTACGCGGGGCTTAAAGCCTAGCTGACGGGTTGACAGGTCCAGCAAACCACCATGGCACATGTATACCTATGTAACAAACCTGTACGTTCTGTGCATGTATCCCAGAACTTAAAGTAAATAAATTGATAATAAGTACACTAAATGAAATTTAAAGATAAAAATGAGTGTCTTTCTAACACAGTTTAGTTGATTTTTCAAATAAAATAAAATAGCTAGATCAACAAGCATCGTCTGGATGAATCTGGATTAAAAACCTTAGATAGATGAAGTAACTTGCCCAGTGTTACATCAAGTTAACAATCTGACACCTTGGATGGCAAACCAGGTTGTTGTCTAACTCTCAAATTAAGGTTCTTTCAGGTTTTTTCACTGTTTCCACTAAACCCAATTGCCGGAATGTTTTTCTGCATACACATGGGTGTCAACATAGGCTCATGGCTAAGAGCCTGACACTAGAATCTCCTTCAGGCCAAAGTGCCTGCTCAACTATTGACTGTGCGACCTGGACAAGTCCCTTAGGCATCTTTGTGCCTCTGCGTGTTGCATCCACAGAGCAAGAAAGACAGCAACAGGAGCTGTTCTATACTAAATAATAAACGAAAGAACACCTGCAAAATGCTTACAGCAAGACTTAGAACAGGAAGTACTCAATAAATGCTAGCTATTATTATTACCAAGAATTAAATCTGAACTTAGAATGTGTTACTATTTGTTAGTAAGAAAATCAGTACAGAAAATTATCACCCTTTACTGCACATACAGATTCTCTATTCCTTTCTCTCTCTAAACAAACTTTTAAAATGGGTGACTGCAGGGCCTTTATTTCTACTGTGTGCGCCTTAAGGTATGAAGGGGACACAATGATCCAATATCCTGTTACTTCCTATACCCCAGAAATGTATGAGGCAGAAGGAATGTTTGAGTTTGAAAGGACTCTCAAGATGTGATGGTTCTTATAGTACACTGTCACGCTTAAGATAACTTCTACCCGCCCACTGAAATAGACATGAAGGTGATGATTACATTATAATAATTATTGACTATGGCTCTTTCAAGTTGCCCTTACATTGAAGTTCTCAACTCTTCACAGCTTTTAAGAATTACCTGGGGGAGTTTAGGAAAATATAGATGTTGGAAATTCAGTTTTAAGTTTCTGAGATGCAGAGCTAGGGCTTAGACCACTGCTTAAAATAACAAAGCTTTTTCTGTTTGTTTTGTTTTCTTTTGTTTTGAGATGGAGTCTCAGTCTCTCAGCTTCTATCAGACACATTGCTCATTACCTCAGAAAGTGCTTTCATTGAGGAAAAACAGTTATTAAAGAATCAAAACCTTAACACTATGCATTGTTCCTCACTGAATTCTTCCTTTATAAAGCTTTCCACCGATATTTCCTCCAAAGAGAAATGTTTAATGAAAGCAAACAAACAAAGGAAAGAAAACAAACCATACATACTGAGACTTAACTTATAAAATTACAATGTGGTATGTGGAAAAGCCCTGCTGGATTTCGGATTCATGAACTAAGAGTGGTATTAGTGGCTTTTCACTAAGGGAATATACAAAACTGTCTTTATAATATGGTACTGTAAATGCTTTCCAAATAACACTGTAGAAGGCTTGTACAAAGCATGACATTGCATTTTAAACATTTGTAGGGATAATCCTTAATATACTGACTTTCACATTTCACACTTCTTTCAGATATCTTAACCATTTAATCTCCACTTAAGTTGAAGATTCGGCAAAACAGAAAAGAATCCAACGTTCACAACACTCAGGGGTCAATGTGTTTTCAGAAGTCTGATTATTTCAAGCAGGGCTTTAGGCTATGAACGAATCAATAACTTCATTTGAGTATGAGAATATGCAGTAATTGTTTCATATTACTCTAGTACACATTCTTGAAGTCTTATGAGGATTCTGTTTGGTTTTGCACAATATCAATATGCTTATCTTCCTGCATGAACAATATACGAACATATAGAAGATAACAATATAATTGTACAGATGCTTCTTTTTGGTTTTTCTCCTCACCGCCTGCAGAAGCAAAGTAAGACCACATTCTGAAATTATCTATAAAATACGACTAACGGGATGAATTGGCCATCTCCTTAAGTCACTACCCTTGAGGCACTGTCACAGAGATCTGGTAGTTTGCTTCATTACAAATTAGCTATATGACCCTTAGGGCAAATCACGGAGCTTCCCTGGGCCTTATTTTTTAAATGGAGACACCTACTTCAAAGCACTAATGAAAGATTAAATGAAAAAGGTAAAATACCAAAATATTACCTGTCACATAGTGAACAGTAAGCGAATAAAGCTGCAATAATAATTATTCAACAGAAGAGGAAATGGCCTGAAAATACACTGCAAATGAGACACAGCATCTGTCACATTCAGTCATAAACTGTGCTTGTGTGATCAAGTTGATCAGCATTACATTTTGGGAAACTTTATTAGTAATATAATCAAGATATATAATAAATTACATTGTCATTTATTCAACTAGCTATAACCTAACGGTAAGAACAGAGATTGGAAAAAGGGAATGAAAATAAAGAAATTTCTAATCACCAAGTAAAGCATATCCTACCTGGCCAATAAAAAAAAAAAAAAAATTCCAAGTTATAAAGGAGTTTGGTTTGAGTCTGATTAGTCCATGAGAAACCAGCATATTGGACTGTGATAGTGTAAAATATATATTTGAACTTCAACCCCATTTCCTGGCATACAACTCCTAAAATACTTAAAATGTCCAGTGACATCTTTTTGTATACTAATGAGTTAATTGATGGATGGCAGCCCTGAGGTAGCTTTAGGATGGGGCTGGTCAACAGATAGACCAAGGCCTAATCGGAGGGTTGAGATTTTCTGCCCCATCCACAGCCTCCAGTGAGGAGAGAGGGGCTGAAGGTTAATTTGATCACCAATGGCCAATGGTTTAATCAATAATGCCTATGTAATGAAGCTTCCCAAACAGTCCAAAAGGACAGGATTCCGGAAGCTTCCAGACAGCTGAACACATGGAGGTTCTTGGAGGATGGAATGACGGCAAAGTACATGGAAGCTCTGTGTCCCTCCCCCCGACCTATGCATTTCATCCGTGGAAGAGACATGTAACATCCTTTGTAATAAACCAGCATATCTAAGAGTTTCCCTGAGTTCAGTGGGCCGCTCTAGCAAATTAATCACATCCAAGGAGGGGGTTGTGGTGAAAGGAGCTGGGCACATTCCTCAGCCCCTGGGCTCGAAACTCCCTGAGCCCAGTACAAACACCACCTGGAAAGTCTCCGATAAGGAGACAGCCGTTCAAGGTTACTGAAAGCGCGGGAGCCAAAAGAATTTCTTTGTTCCCCTGCAACTTTCGGGCTATAAAAAGCAAACGCACGCATTCATCGGGGCCCTCTTGTATACTGTGTAAAGGAGGGACCAAGTTCGAACTTGTAGTATAAAGATCCTTGCCGCTTGGCTTTGACTCTGGACTCTGGTGGTCTTCTTTGGGGAACAAACAGTCTGGGCATAACATATGGGGGCTCGTCCGGGATTCCCCAAGCCCACCAGACACCTGGTCAACGGATCTGCTAAGATCGATCTACTGATAGGTGAGCTGGCTCGTCTCCGTTTGTCTGTCTGTGTCTGAGTGTCTGTTCTGAATCTGAATCTGTGACTCGCGAGGTCTGAAACTGAAGCTGGCACAGTCCTGGCGGATGCGCTATAGGACAGCCAGTGGAGACTGGTGGGAGACGTCCCCTGGCTCTCTTCTGATTTAAATTGTGATCTGAGTTGCCGGAGCGCGTTCGCAATCCGGGCAACAGCTGACTCTGACCCCGGTCCCCGGATGCACGCTCGAGGTCTGAATTGCCCCGGTCCCCGGGTGCGCGCTCGCGGTCTGAATTGCCCCGGTCCCCGGGTGCGCGCGTGCGGTCTGAATGCCCCGGTCCCCGGGTGCGCGCTCGCGGTCTGAATTGCCCCAGTCCAGGTGCGCGCTCGCGGTCTGAATTGCCCCGGTCCCCGGGTGCGCGCGTGCGGTCTGAATTGCCCCGGTCCCCGGGTGCGCGCGTGCGGTCTGAATTGCCCCGGTCCCCGGGTGCACGCTCGCGGTCTGAATTGCCCCGGTCCCCGGGTGCACGCGTACGGTCTGAATTGCCCCGGTCCCCGGGTGCGTGCTCGCGGTCTGAATTGCCCCGGTCCCCGGGCTCCCGGCTTCCCGCGCCGCGCCTGCGGCCCCGGTCCCGGGGCTCCCGGCTTCCAGCGTGGATTTCCTTTACAGGGATTCTAACCCACATTCCTTTACAAAAAGAGACACAGAAAGTGAGACTGGGGAGAGGGAGAGAATGAGTGAGAGAGAGACCATAAGAGACGGGAGAGGGAGAAAGTGAGAAGGGAAATCGGAAAGAGAAAGGGGAGAAAACGGCAGACGTGGAGAGTCAGAGAAAGAGACAGAAAAAAAAAAGACTGAGTATAAAGGAGAAAGGACACGGGATGACAGAGAGACAGAGAGAGAAAGCGCGCGCGAATGAGACAGAGACTTAAAGAAGAGACCCTGTAAGTATGTCAATCAAAGATTTAGACAGAAACGGAAAGATTAGAGAGAGAGACAGAGGGAGGGAGCAGGCGGAGGGGAGGCGGGCTCGCTGAAAGGGAAAGTAACTTTAAAAGGCCGGGGGGGGGGCGGACGCGAGGGCGCACTTCGCGGACTAGCCCCCCCCCCCCAGCCACCTGACTCCACGGTGGCTTTACCCCTTCGGGAAATAAGACCCCCAGATGACACAGGAATCCCCAAGCTCCAGTACTGGCCATTCTCCACCAGTGATCTGTATAACTAGAAGACTCAGAGTGCTCGGTTTTCAGACAACCCCAAAGATTTACTGGCTTTACTGGATAGTGTCATGTTCACCCACCAGCCCATTTGAGATGATTGTCAGCAGCTCCTCCGAATCTTGTTTACCACGGAGGAGCGAGAGAGAATACAGGTAAAAGCTAGAAAGCTGGTCCCGGGGGACGACGGTCAACCGACTGCTAACCCTGACCTCATAAACGCGACCTTTCCTCTGACCAGGCCGGCGTAGGACTACAACACGGCAGAAGGTAGGGGACGGCTACACCTTTATCGCCAGACTCTAATGGCAGGTCTCCGGGCAGCTGCTCGCAAGCCCACTAATTTGGCTAAAATATATTCTATTCGGCAAGAAAAGACAGAGAGCCCAGCCACCTACTTAGAAAGATTAATAGAAGCTTTTAGACAGTACACCCCCATAGATCCAGAGGCTCCAGAAAGTCAGACAGCTGTTGTAATGTCTTTCATAAATCAGGCAGCCCCAGATATTAAAAAAACTCCAAAAATTAAAAGACTTGGAAGAAAAGCGGATTCAAAACCTCCTTCAGATAGCCCAGCAGGTTTATAATAACAGAGATACTCCAGAAAAAAGGCAATTTAAGGCCACTAAAAAAATGACCAAGGTCCTGGCAGCAGTAGTACAGAAAGAACATCTACAGCCAGAGTACACCCAACCTAGGCGGCCCCCCCAGGCATGATAATCTGAAAAAAGACCAATGTGCCTACTGCAAGGAGGCTGGCCACTGGGTAAGAGACTGCCTCGCTGCTGCCCAACCCGGACCTGGAAGCCCCCTAATATCACCTTAAGGGCTCCATCAGGCATATTCTTCTGGTGTAATGGAAACTTATCTAAGAACCTACCTAGTCCCTCTATTAATAACCTACTGTGTCTCCCTGTCACATTAGTTCCCCGGTTGACTCTACTAACTGCTGGCGAGTTCCTAGGGTATACCGGTAACTGGACTAGTGCTGTTATTCACCCAGACCCTAGACCAAGACCTGCACGAGCCATATTTCTCCCCCTCATTGCAGGAATCTCCCTCACCGCATCCTTCATTGAGGCCAAACTGGCGGGGGGAGCCCTAGGTCACACCCTCATAGAAAGTAACAAGTTGTACCAACAATTTGCTGTTGCTATGGAGGAGTCGGCTGAGTCCCTTGCCTCCCTTCAGCGACAGCTCACGTCCCTAGCTCAGGTAACCTTGCAGACCGGAGAGCCCTAGACCTACTCACTGCAGAAAAAGGTGGTACATGTATATTTCTAAAAGAAGACTGTTGTTTCTACATAAATGAATCAAGACTTGTAGAGGACCGGGTCCAACAGTTACGCAAGTTAAGCACTGAAGTAAAAACACGGCAGTTTGCTTCAGCTGCAGACCAATGGTGGAATTCCTCTATGTTTTCTCTGTTAGCCCCCTTCCTTGGACCCCTGCTAAGTCTACTATTTCTGCTTACCGTAGGACCTTGTGTTGTTAACAGAATTTTACAATTTATTAAGGAGAAATTTGACACCATACAACTCATGGTCCTCAGAGCCCAATACCAACCTGTAAATGCTGAAACAGAACCAGACTTATAAGACCCAAGATTGGCTCTAAAGATACCTGAAAAGAAGGGGGGAATGAAAGGAGCTGGGCACATTCCTCAGCCCCGGGCTCAAAACTCCCTGAGCCCAGTACAAACACCACCTGGAAAGTCTCCGATAAGGAGACAGCCGTTCAAGGTTACTGAAAGCGCGGGAGCCAAAAGAATTTCTTTGTTCCCCTGCAACTTTCGGGCTATAAAAAGCAAACGCACGCATTCATCGGGGCCCTCTTGTATACTGTGTAAAGGAGGGACCAAGTTCGAACTTGTAGTAAAGATCCTTGCCGCTTGGCTTTGACTCTGGACTCTGGTGGTCTTCTTTGGGGAACAAACAGTCTGGGCATAACAGTGGAAACCCCAATGTAGTCAATCAGAAGTACAGGGAAATCCACCTGGAGCTTGAGACTGGCACATGAAGCGGCAAAGAAAGGACAGAGAGTCCTGGGACTGGGTCCTTAACCTGTGGGATCTGACACTATCTCCAGGTAAATAGTATCAGAGCTGAGTTGAATTAGAAGAAAGACAGCTGGTGTTTGCTGCAGGATTAATTGCTTGCTTGGTGTGGGGGGAAAACCACCAAACATGTGGTCATGGAAGTCTTCCTTGTTGACTGTTGTGGTATGACAGCAGCAGAAGAAAAAACACTTTTTTTTCATTCTCACAGACCTACTGAATTAAGGACCAAATGTTACTTTGTGCAATGGCTTCAGGTGCTGCAGAAAAAAAGAGTGTTCCAAGCCTTGGGAAGAGGAGGCTAAGGAACAGGTAGGGCTGTCCTGGGTACAAGAGGACATGGAGTGGCCCATGGGCTGGATTTCTGCTCAGCTTGTCTCAGGTCCTTGATGACCTCATCAAATCCTCAAACCCTATGAAGTCATACACAAATCTAACACATTATCTCTTTCTATACATCTTTTTCACTCTAAATAAAGTACACCAAAATGCACATGTCTACATGTGTTCATTTATCCACCCAAACGTGTATACTGAGTGCCTACAATGTGCCAGGCGCCCTGGAGGACACAAAGATCCATGGTCATCTCAGCTCACTAGTATTCCCCCAGTATTTCATGATTACAGCAACTGAACTTTTTATCTTTTTAGCTATTTGTGTACATTTGCTTTTTCCCCTTTAGATTATAAACTCTTGATGGGGAAGGGCTGCCTTTTCGTCGTCTTGTTTCCCCCAGCAACTAACAGAGTACTGCACTTACAGAAATTATCCAGTAAATATTTACTGTACAAAATCACTCTCAAGGAGCCCACAATCTCCTTCCCCTGAGGTCTTCAGATTTTAAGACCATCTGCCTGAGGTGGCTACAGCTTTCTAAATTTGGCTGACAGTGCAATATGAAATAAAATGTTTCAAAACATAATCTGGAAAGGGTTTGTGTTTTCCCACCCTGAAATTCTGTGTATAAGCAGCAAAACAAAATGGAATTTAGGAAAAGAGATGAAATCATCTAAACATTTTATATATAGGCAACTGCATTTCCCAATGGTCAAACCCCCGAGTGAAGGATGAAGCACCAGCCCTGCTGACTTGTTCTTGACAATCCGATCCCAGCAAGAGATGGCACACATCTGCTGTAAGCAGGCAAAGAATGCTGTCATTCCCCCTGTAGAGACCTAGCAACTAGAATGTTTGTTCAGAAACTTGGGCGGGACAATGAGAAACTCAGTCTCAGAACATTTTAAAAATAGATACAGGCCAGGCATGGTGGCTCACATCTGTAATCCCAGCACTTTGGGAGGCTGAGGCAGGCGAATCATCTGAGGTCAGGAGTTCGAGACCAGTCTGGCCAACACAGTGAAATCCCATCTCTACTAAAAATAGGAAAATTAGCTGGGCGTGGTGGCGCATGCCTGTAGTCCCAGCTACTTGGGAGGCTGAGGCAGGAGAATTGCTTGAACCCAGGAGGTGGACGTTGCAGTGAGCCAAGATGGCGCCATTGCACTCCAGCCTGGCTACAGAGCGAGACTTCATCTCTAAATAAATAAATAAATGAAGATAAATTACGGACTCTGTAAAGATCCATTAAAGTATAGAATTCTACTGGCCTTACGAAACTGACCATAAAATTTAAAAAGTGCAGAATCAAAAGGAAGCCTAGCACCATCCCTCCAATACTTATTTTGATTCCCAAAGGGTAAAAGGCGGAAGGTAAAGTTGAAAGCAGAGAGGAGGAACAAAATATTCCAGGCATCAAAACAGTACCTTTCTGATAAGAAAACACCCAAGGAGTTAAAAATTCTTACTAGAAATCTGAAAGCTGAAACACAGACCTCTATAACACTACAGTGCCAGCTATCTCAGAAAATTCTATTCATCTTTGTAAGGACAAGAATTTGGAGCTCAGCCCAAACTTGTCTCAGTCACTTCTCATGATAATAATTTGAGTTCTCCCACAGAACAAGCCTCCTAATCCTCTAATAAACAAGTTTCTAAGCCTTTAAGATGGTTAAGTGAACAAATCCTAACTTCGCCAATGGGAAAATGAGGGCATCAAATGGTAAAATCATCTACGAAGGCGTACACGACAAGTCAGTAATTAAACAAGTATGCCGTCTCCTAGGTTCTGATGCTATCACAAAATCTGTAGATTTTAAACAAGGTGTTCTTTACATACAAGTTAACTGGGGAATAAAGGTCACTGCAAAAGAAAAACTAAAAGAACCAAAGCAATTGAACTTCATTCATACTTTTTTATCAACAGATATGTTGTACAGATTTGTGATGTCCCCTTTAACTAGAGTCCAATTGTAACCCATGTTAAAATAGCATTTGAAATGGATTTTCAACTGAGAAAAGAGACTACCTGGGGCACAGCAGCTTATTCAGGAAGCACAGCTTTACTCCCCTCTATGCTCTTAAAGACATCATATGGATCCAAATCAAAAGCAACTCAAACCGTAAAAATACAAATAAAATTTAATTTTAAAACGAGAGAGAATACCTGGAGTTGGACTAACAGACTGGAAAAATTTTAGATCTGGAACTCATACCACATGCAAAAATAAAGAAAAAAAAGTATCATATGCAAATTTAAAACTAAAATATGGAAAGTAGTTTTTATAATTGTGGAGTGGGGAAGTTTTCTCTTAGCATGAGAATCAGGCCAGAAACCGTAAAAAAAAAAAAAAAAAAAAAAAAAAAGGAGCTAAACTTAGGGAGAGACTGACATACTTCATAAGAGAGAAATCAGAACTACTCTATTGTGAAAAGTATCTCCAGAAAGCTCAAGCGCAAACTAAGAATTGGCAAAAAATACTTATTACCCGTGACAAAAGACTAATATCCAGAATAGAGAGATTAAAAATATCAGTACATGTAAAACTCCAAAAAATAAATGAGCAAAACAAATACATGTAGCCAATAAGCATGTAAACCTAACCTCAGTGTTAATTTTTTAGAACATAAACACTAAAACGATAAAACACTTTTTTAACATTAAAACCAGACAATGAAAAGATGTCCACAATGTACTACAATTCACTACAATGGTAAGTGAAAATAAAAGCAATGTACAACATATCTGTGGTCAAAAATAGTACATATTGAATAATTCAATCTTTTTAAGTGTGCATGTGGATTTCTGAAAAGTCTGTTGACAGTGATTGCCTTTGGGGGATGAGGCTGCAGGAGAGATCTGTGCTCCATTTTATGCATTTCTGTGTTACCTGAAATTAATATACTTACAAATTTAAAAACTAAAGACTTTTTGGCAAAATGAAGTTTGCCTAAAATCATGAACACATATGATATGGCTTGGGTGTTTGCTCCCTCCAAATCTCATGTTGAAATGTGATCCCAGGGTTGGGGGTGTGGCCTGGTGAGAGATGACTGAATCATGGAGGCAGATCCTTCATGAATGGTTTAGCACCATCCCCTTGGGGTTGAGTTCTCCCTCAGTCAGTTCACATTAAACATGGTTGTTTAAGAGAGTCTGGGACCTCCCCCTTCTGTCTGATGTTCCCACTCTCACCATGTGAGGTGTTGGCTGCCGCTTTGCCTTTCACCTAAAAGCTCCCTCAGGTGTCACCAGAAGCCAAGCAGATGCCAGTACCATGCTTCCTACACAGCCTGCTGAACTGTGAATTAAATCCCTTTTCTTTGTAAATTATCCAGCCTCAGGTATTTCTTTATACCAACACAAAAAGGGGTTAACACAACACATCACAAATGTGCTCCCTATTGTACAGGGTAGCATATTCCAGAACTTCACTCATCAAAATTACCCATAAAGAAATTAATCTGGAGACCATGTCCTCTAGGTGCACTTCTGTATAGACCTGACTAAGGAAAATTCAGAAAGCGTGAAGTCCAAGCAGTGCCTATTTCCCACAGTACTCCAAAGTGCAGTAAAGGCCAGGTCCCCAGCTGTG
Organism: Macaca nemestrina; assembly: GCF_043159975.1. Classification (NCBI taxonomy): domain Eukaryota; kingdom Metazoa; phylum Chordata; class Mammalia; order Primates; family Cercopithecidae; genus Macaca; species Macaca nemestrina. The sequence goes on along the minus strand of NC_092125.1, from coordinate 16,614,344 downwards.
TCCAGGCAGCACAAGGTGTCCCTTAGCTGGCCAGCAGGCTAGTAACAGAAAGAACTCATCACTTAGATTCAGAGGAAACCAAGGAACTGGGAGGGACAAGGGCAGCCGTTGGTTTTTCCTTAAACCTAGGTGGGAAGCACCTCCCATTTCCTGTGCTGAAAATGTTCACTATCTCCCTCGTTTTATTTCCACATCAGAATTTACTCAGTCTCAAGGGTTTTCATGAGCACTTCGGCCAAGTCTCTTGATTCCCATTAGGAGGGAACAGTCTTTTCAGGCAGAGTCTGTCTCTACTGTTCTCTCCTCTGTTCCACCTCTTCTCTTGTAAGGATTTTCACAATTTCACCACTCGACATGTTTGTACTTACGTATTCATAATTTATAAGAAACTCGTAGTGGACATCCACCCCCTCCTCCAGTGGTATTTTGCCACAGTTTAAATGTTTATCCTCAAATCTTTTTTTTTTTCCCCTTGAGACCAAGTCTCACTCTTGCTGCCCAGGCTGGAGTGCAATGGCACGATCTCAGCTCACCGCAACCTCCGCCTCCCAGGTTCAAGCAATTCTCCTGCCTCAGCCTCCCAAGTAGCTAGGATTACAGGCGTGCGCCACCATGCCCGGCTAATTTTTTTGTATTTTTAGTAGAGACGGGGTTTCTTCACGTTGGTCAGGCTGGTCTCGAACTCCCCATCTCAGGTGATCCACCTTGCCTCGGCCTCCCAAAATGCTGGGATTACAAGTGTGAGCCACCATGCCCGGCCCGTCAAATCATTTGTAAAGGCACGCTCCCAGGCCACAGACCTCAAAATGCATCATCAACACGCATAAAAGACAGAGGCTGTGGAAATAAAGATTGACACAGGAACTAAATGCAGCGCCTAACCCTAGAGGGACCCTATATGGAGGGGAATGATGCTGCAAAGGACATTTTCGGGCAAATGGTAAAACTGGGATACAAATAATAGTTCGGTTTGAGTAAGCAATCGATATTAAGCTATCTGAAGTTGATAACTAAACCTCTGTTACCCAAGCAAATTATCTGTATCGCACTGAAGTGCTTAGGGGTAAAAGGTCATGAAGTGTATAACTTGAAAACCGAGTGTATGGGTGCATGCATGTGCCATGGGCCTGTGTGCATGGTTGTGTAGACACAGACTGAGAGGAAAGGATGGGGATCCATTTTTGACAATCCAAGGCTGGAGGACAAATGTCCTGGGGGTGGTTACTTCCTACAGGCTCCTTCACAAGCCCATCTTATTTCCTGCTGCTACAGGAAATACAGTATTTGTGCACACGCACAAGTAAAGGAGAAGCTCTGCCTTTATTCTGCAGCCAAGGAAGGGGTTTAGGTGACAGTGCCCTTGGCCCCGGGCAGAGCAGGCTGGACTTTGCCCCACCACTCCCTTGATCACCTTCCTCACAGCGGCTGCTCTCGGGGGTCCAGGACACATCTTATACCGGGAGAGAAGCCTTTGGCAGCTATTTACCCACCAACATGCTCACTGGTTGCGCCTCTAATATAAGGGACGCTCCATGTAGATAACATAGAAACCAATTATTAAAGGCCAGTGCTTTTAAACACATTCAGGGATGCTCACAGGAACTCTTTAGTGACTCCTTTCAAAGCATCTAGAGGCTCTGAAGCAAGGCAACTCCAAAATTCAAATGAGCTTTCTTAAAACAATGCTCACCCATGTTTGCTGTGGAGAAGTGACAAAATAAAAACATATACTCTATCAGCCTAGGGAAACTGAAACAATCTTTAAAAAAAAAAAATTAGTGGGACACAAAACCCGAATTTAAAAATCAACATGCCTCTCTGAAGTGAGAATGCCTTGCCTGCAGGCTTACCTGAGTGGGGAAGAGCAGCGGGCTCCTGCTCACACAGCCTGGCAAGAACCTACAAACGAAGAAACAGACCCCGTTCAGACTCCCAGAACAACTCTTGGTCAGCAATTTGAACATGTGGTTCCTCAGACCTGAGGAATCCCCAGGGGTCCACAAGGTTTCCATTTTCATGTTGATACCAAGGCACTATTTATCTTTTCTACTCTTCATCTCTCCCCAGTGTTCAATGGAGTTTTCCAGAGGTTGAGGAACATACGACAGCACAAGAGATTGAATGAAGAAGCAGGTAAGAGAATCCAGCTGTCTTCTCTTCAGCCACACATTAATGAAATTAAGTATACAGCAATATCATTCTGCTTATTAATTTTTCTGTTTTGAAAAATAATTATTTTCATAAAATGCTGTTTATAATAAAATATAAAGGGGTTACTACTGTCCTTTTTTTTCTTTTGTTTACATTCAGAATTTTTATTTTAAAACAAAGAATCAGAGTAACATTAGTAACAGAAAATCCATATGGAAAGATCCACAATCTTCTCAGTGAGAAGGGGGACCCTGCCTTACTGCCAACCTACCATTTGAGGAGCCAGAAGTTGACATGAAATTGCAAGGTCACCTTTTCAAGCTAAACCCCACTCCACAGCTATGTCCTTTTTTTTTTTTTTTTTTGATTTGAAACACAGTCTCGCACTGTGGCCTGGGCTAGGGTGCAATGATGCGATCTTAGCTCACTGCAACCTCTGCGTCCCAGGTTCACGTGATTCTCCTGCCTCAGCCTCCTGAGTAGCTGGGATTACCAGCGCCCGCCACCACGCCCACCTATCATTCTTAAATAATAAATATTTTTAAAATTTCTCAGTTTTAATTCTAGTATGGTAAACATCAACAGAGATAAGCCACATAATCAAAAGCTCCATGGAATTCCAATAATTTTTAAGCACGTCAAAGGAATCCTAAAACCAAAAATTTTGAGAACTCCAGTTATCCATTTTGGTACTAAATTCTGTTGAACTGCATCTTCTTTTAATGATAATGGCGATGGTCAATATTAGGTATGCAGTGCTACGTACTAGACACTCTACTAAAACACTTCATATATGTTATTTCCAAACTCACCAGCACGTTAAAAGAAAAAAACAATTGGCCCTTTCTGCCTCCCTGGTTGAGGAAACTGGCACTCAAGACACTGGTTATTTGCCCCAGGCGAATCAGCAAGCGCAGGATGTGAACTCAAGTTAGCTGGACTCCTAAGATCATGCTTTCAACACACCGTTTTTTAAAACAACGTAAGAATTTCTGCAAACTCAACCACAGCCAAGCGCCCCAGGGCTCACACTCAGATCTGACACTGCATGGACTCAAAACGCAACAATGTGGAGAATACACTTCAGACAAAACCATATAAACATGGGTTTACAAAGACAGTGTGGCTTTTTTTTTTTTTTTTTTTTTTTGAGACGGAGTCTCACTCTGTCGCCCAGGCTGGAGTGCAGTGGCCGGATCTCAGCTCACTGCAAGCTCCACCTCCCAGGTTTACGCCATTCTCCTGCCTCAGCCTCCCGAGTAGCTGGGACTATAGGCGCCTGCCACCTTGCCCGGCTAGTTTTTTTTTTGTTTTTTGTTTTGTTTTCTTTTAGTAGAGACAGGGTTTCACCGTGTTAAGCAGGATGGTCTCTATCTCCTGACCTCGTGATCCACCCGTCTTGGCCTCCCAAAATGCTGGGATTATAGGCTTGAGCCACCGCGCCCAGCCGACAGTGTGGCTTGTGTGGCTTTCTAAAGGCTGGCAAGATCCAGCACTGCTTCCTACAAAAGACAAGACAGACCCCAGGAAGGAGGGCACCCCAGAGCCAGTCCCAGTTTACAACTGTTAACCCAGCAGAGTATTAACAGCGCTCCTTTCACTTTGGGAGGCGATAAACTGTAAGGTCACCTACCAAGAAGGCTATGACTAGTCTCAGTTTTAAAAAGCCCTCCTTTTTCAATCGGTCTCCATTTTCATGAAGCACAGAAACAGTAGATGAAAAATTACTACTCCCCTCAATTGTGGCTGAAGGTAAGATTATGTGCACCGGTTAGGGTGGGGAGAGAAATTCTCACTGACAATTTTTGTAGCCAATATAGAGTTCTGAGTTTTAAAATCTGATGCATAATATAGTGGGTACCTCAAAAAAAAAAATTAAACATGGCATTACCATAAAACCCAGCAATTCTACTTCTGGGCATACAGCCAAAAGAACTTGAAAGCAAGGTCTCCAAGCTGAACTGGCATAGCCCTTTTCACGGCAGCATTATTCACAGTGGCCCAAAAGGTAAAGCAACCCAAATGCCCATTAGATGAATGCAGAAACAACATATGGGAAATACGTGCCATGGAACATCATTCAGCCTTAAAGAGGAAGGAAAGGCTCACACAAACTACAACACAGATGAACCTTGAAGATACCATGCTAAGCAAATAAGCCAGTCACAAAAAGGACAAATACTGTATGATTCCATTTATATGAGGTATGTAGAGTAAGTCAAATTCATAAAATCAGAAAGCACAATGGCGGATGCCAGGGATTGGGGTGAGGGGAAATGGGGTTCCTGTTAAATAGATACAGAATTTTCAAGATGAAGAGGTCTGAAAATGGATGATGGTGATGGTTGCACAACAGTCTCAATCTGTATAAAATCAGTGGATGTCTAGTACCGTCAGGGACTCAGATACAGTACTAGGTAGAAGGTGAACCTCATGTTACAGTGCTTCGCAGATACTGTATCTTTTACGGACTGGAGGTTCGCAGCAACCCTGCATGGAGCAAGCCTATCGGCACCATTTTTCTGACACAAAGTTTTCAGTTAGTGTTTCTCACAATACTTTCAACTCCATCAGTACTTTTATATTTGCTATGGTGACCTGTGATCAGAGATCTTGGATGGAACTAGGGTAACTGTTTGGGGCTGGCATGAGCCACACCCATATAAAACAGTGTATTTAATCCATAAATACTGCGTTCTGACGGCTCCACCGACCAGCCTCCCCCATTTCTCTTCCCTCCTCAGACCTCCCTATTCCCTGAGACACAACAATGTTGAACTTAGGCCAATTAATAACCATACAACGGCCTCTCTGTGTTCAAGTAAGAGTCAACTAACTCACTTTAAATCAAAAGCTAGAAGCAATTAAGCTCAGTGGGGAAGACATGTCAAAAGCCAAAACAGGCCCAAAACTAAGCCTCTTGTGCCAAACAGCCAAGTCGTGAATACAAAGGAAAAGTTCTTGAAGGAAATTAAAAGTGCTACTTCAGTGAACACACAAATGATAAGAAGGCAAAACAACCTCATTGCTGATATGAAGAAAGTTTGAGTGTTCTGCATAGTCAATGAAACCAGCCACATTTCCTTAAGCCAAAGCCTAGTTCAGAGCACGGCCCTAACTCTCTTCAATTCAATGAAGGCCGAGAGAGGTGAGGAGGCCACAGAAGAAAAGTCTGCAGGTAGCAGAGGCTGGTTCATGAGGTACAAGGAGAGCTACACTAAACAGCAAATGTTCAATGTCAATCAAACAGCCTTCTATTAGAAGATGTCCTATAGGACTTTCATAGCTAGAGAGAGGAAGTCGACGACTGGATTCAAAGCTTTAAAGGACAGGCTAATTCTCTTGTTAGCAGTTAACGCCGTTGGTGACTTTAAGTTGAAACTCACGCTTAGTTACCATTCTGAAAATCTTCGGGCCCTTAAGAATTGTGCGAAATCTACTCTGCCTGTGCTCTGTCATTGGAACAACAAAGCCTGCATGACAGCACATCTGTTTACAGCATCATTTACTAAATATTTTAAGTCCACATTGAAACCTAGTGCTCAGAAAAAAAGATTCCTTTCAAAACGTTACTGCTCATCGACAATGCAGCTGGTTACCCAAGAGCTCTGACGGAGGTGTACAAGCAGAAGAATGTTGTTTCTTGCCTGCTAACAACATCCATTCTGCAGCCCACGGATTAAAAAGCAATTCTGACTTTTAAGTTTTATTATTTACGAGGTAATTTTCATAATGTTATAGCTATCACAGATAGCAATTCCTCTGGTGGATCTGGGCAAAATAAACCAAAACTCTTTTAGAATCACCATTCTAGATGCCATCAAGAACATTCATGATTCATGGGTGGAGGTCAAAATATCAACAATTAATAGGAGTTTGGAAGAAGTTGACTACAACCTTCAAGGATGACTTTAGGGTGGGGGCTCAACATTTCAATAGAGGAAGAAATAGCAAAAAAGCTAGAATTAGAATTGGCGCCTAAAGATCTAACTAAATTGCTACAAACTCATGATCAAACTTGAATGGATGAGGAGTTGCTTTTTGTAGAGGAGCAAAGAAACTGGTTTCTTAAGACGGAATCTGCTCTTGGTGAAGATGATATGAACATTGTTGCAAAGGATTTAGGATATTACATAAATTGGCAGGGTTTGAGGAGAGACTCCAGTCTTGAAAGAAGTTCTACCTGTGGGTCAAATGCTATGAAACAGCATGAAGTCTTTCATGAAAGGAAGAGCTGACTGATGTGGCAAACTTCACTGTTGTCTTATTTTAAGAAATTGCCACAGCCAGCCCAACCTTCAGCCACCACCACCCTGATCAGTCAACAGCCATCAACACTGAGGCAAGATTCTCCACCAGCAAAAAGACTGACTTGCTGAAGGCTCAGATAATCATTTGCATTTTTTAGCAAAAAGTATTTTTAAATTAAGGTTTGCAGATTTTTTAGACATAATGCTACTGCATACCTAATAAACTCCAGTATAGTGAACTGTAACTTTTAAATGCACTGGAAAAAACAAAAAAAATTGTGTGACTTGCTATACTGCAACATGTTTCATTGCAGTTGTCTGGAAATAAGCAAACCTCCAAAGTATGCAGGTACTGAAAAGCAACGTGGGGAAGACTAGGTAAAATACATTACTGAACTATAAAAGATAAATGTTTCTTGCAAAAAAAAAGCACGATATTCTACAATTTAAAAAACCTCAAAGCCTCTGAAGCATCAATATTTTTCAAAATTTTGGGATCCCATTTTTTCTCTAAGGAAGCTTTCTATTCTCATCTATATTCTTTATGCTGATACGTCATGAAGCCCTCAACTTGAGTTTACAAAATAAGTCTTTTAAAGGCCTGCTAATGAAACAGTCTGTGTTTTGTGACTAAATATCTTATGCTCTTATGCTTAATGTCTCTTCTCTAGGAGACACTCGATGTTGTAATATCCCAACACAATGAACCGTCTGTAAAAGGCACTTTTCCTTCCTTTGACACAGCAAACATCCTGTAAACAATTAATGTTCCACTCTTTTAACTGACTGCTTTTGTTTACTGACAGGAAAGGAAACCACAAATTCTTCAAGTGGCAATAGGGACTGCAAGAGTTTTACTTCATTTCCTATTGAGCAGGTGGTTTATATGAGGCAACTGGCTATTGTATTTTACCTTGTTTTGCCTTGAGACAGGAAAAAAAGAAATGAACTTTCAGCGCACAGCCTTCTCAAGCAACAGAGCTTGGGGCCAGGTGCTGTGATGCCAAGAGTGAGGGGGGTAGGTTCTCCCCTGTTCCCTGGTCTGTCACTGAGAGGAGGCTCCTCACACTTCAACAGGAAGCTCTGTGTGAAAACCAGATTTGCAGACAAACAGAGGTCTGGCTCTTTGTTCTTACCTGCAGGTTCATCAGCTGTTTTTCCAGCAAAAGAAAGTTCTGAGAAAGTGAAGGCAAACATTTTTTTTCCACTGAAATGAACACAAATATTCCATCAGCCCGTTTCTCTACTTACTGTTAGGATGGATTTGCTAGTATTTGGGGAAAGCCAGCATCAAAAAAAGGCTACTTTTTGTTTCTGTTTGTGTTTGTTTTGCAGTCCCGTACCACTACACCTCAGAGTTTTCTATTAGCCCCAAAACACTCCAGTCTAGACTCTAGACACCAGCAAGGTCCAGATCATGACCACATATCCAGGACTAAGCACATGCTCTGTACTTAAAAAGCACCCAGTATATATTTCCAAAAGAGATGAATAAAGAAGGAGAGAGGCAGGGCATTTCCTACAGGATAAGCAAGTGACGGAAAGAACACAGCCATTCCCATAAGGGAATCCATAGAACAGGTTGAACCATATGAAACCACTAATGGTTCTCTATTTTTGACCTAAAAAAGCAGCAATTTCATGCAATCCAATCTAACCTCTGATCCTCCTCAGGGAGCTTCCCTATTCCATGCTATTGTAGGAGCCACGGGAAAACTTCCTCTTCACTCTCCAAAACTCGATGAATAAAGGCAGATCAACAGGAGAAAATGCAAATATATTAATATGAACAGAAGTCTCACAAAATAAAAGAACTCAAAGAAATGGCCAGATGGGCGAAGCTTTTTCGGAGGTTACAGAAAGAACGAGGGCTTGGAGTGTTACTGAAAAGGGATCCTGATCCCGACCCCAGGAGACGGTTCTTGGATCTCACACAAGAAAGAATTCGAGGTGAATTCGTAAAGTGAAAGCAAGTTTATTAAGGAAGTAAAGAATTAAAAAGTGGCTACTCCACAGGCAGAGCAGGGACATGGGCTGCTCAACTGAGTATACTTATAGTTATTTCTTAATTATACGTGAAATAAGGAGTAGATTATTCATGGGTTTTCCAGGAAAGGGGCAAGCAACCCAAGAAGTCACAGTTCCTCCCCTTTTTAGACTGTATAGTAAGTTCACGGGGTTGCCATGGCATTTGTAAACTGTCATGGCGCTGGTGGGAGTGTCTGTTAGCATGTTGATGCATTATAATTAGCACATAATGAGCAATGAGAATGACCAGAGGTCACTTTTGTCACCATCTTGGTTTCGGTGGGTTTTGGCAGCTTCTTACCACAACCTGTTTTATCAGCAAGGTCTTTGTGACCTGTATCTTGTGCCGACCCTCCTGTCTCACCCTGTGACTAAGAATGTCTAATCTCCTGGGAATGCAGCCCAGTAGGTGTCAGCCTCATTTTACTCAGCCCCTGTTCAAGAAAGAATCACTCTGGGGAAAATGTCTCACAGGAACACAGCCAAAAACAGGTTATGATGGTGCCTCAAGTTATGATGACGGGACAGTTATGGGAAGGGGAGGAGTCCTGGCTAGCAAAGGTGGCCTCGTTATGCATCTGAAACCTCACACGGGTAGCAGCCCTCAGACAGAATAGATGATAATTTCTTTTTCAGACCTTTACAGGTGTCAGACTCTCAGTTAATCTTGCCTACATCAGGACAAGGGAGGGCCTTAGAGAAAGCCTGGCTGCATTAATGCAGATTCCCTACAGATGCAAATCCTCCCTACAAAAGACAGCTTTTCAGCTATTCTTGTATTTCAAGCCCAGTGAACAGCCATCTTGAAATATGTCAAAGTATATTTCAGGATAAAATATTTTGGTTCCCTTCATTATCTTTATCATCAATCCCTTATTCTGCTACAACACTAACTTTATCCCTCTCCTTTGTGCCCTCACAGCCAACTGCCACATGAATGACCCACAGTACCTATAGCTCAACATGCAGAAGATGGAGTCTACATCCTTCCTGACAAATCTCCTCCTCTACCCATGTTCCCGACCTGGGCTAACAGCTCCAGTCTTCTCTTACCCTCTCTCTTGTGCTGCAACCATGGCAGTTAAAGCTTCTGTCCGTCTCGTGCCCTTTTCCCACATTCCCTTCTGGTTCTTCTAAGGAACCATCCCTGCCCGTGATGTCATGCTGTCGTCCCCTGGGTTGCTCTGGGCACACCCTTCCCTTAGCTCGGTGACTAGTTCAAGGACATGTGCAGGCCATGGCAAGGTCATCTACAGTCTTCTCTGGGATGATGTCGGGATCTTAAGAAGTTCAGTTCTGCCAAAGGAACTAAGCTAGGAGGGTGTGGGCTGCAGCTGCTGGCCACTGTCTCACAGATCACAGAGAAAGGGCTGTTATGCAGAGCTCAACACAGGGAAGGCAGAACCAGCACAGAGAGAGAGAGGGAAAAAAGAGGCCTTCTGACAATGCTTGAGCCCCTGAATCCAACAATGCCTGCAGTATGCCACCCCAGACATCCCAGTTACTTGAGCTATGCCTTTCTTTTTTTGCTTAAGTTACTTTAAGTTGGGTTTCTTTCACTGATAACAGCTCACACAGACATATCTACTCAAAACTATACTATGCATAACTTAAATCTCAAAATAACCTTCAAATAATTCCATACTATGGCCCAAGTACCTTCCTAACTCGACTTCCCTACCTGACAGTCAGAATACATATTAAATGACCTTTCCCAAAAGAATATGCCCTAAAGGTTCCTGCCTCTGTCCCTTCTATCAAGACGTTCCCATTACCCAAAATAAACAGCATCCTTTGCGCCTAAAAGCCCCTCATTCCCCACAAAACTTTCTCAGACATTTCCAAGGGAAAAAACTGTTAAAGAAAACCTTCCTAGATAGACAGTGTCTCCTCCTCTCTACTACTCACTTAGAATACTACGTGTACCTTTCGCTGGAAGGTTTTTTAGTCAGTCTCTTATGTAACTTCTTGATGGACATGTCTGCACCTTCAACTGTGAATCCTGAACGGGCAGAAGCCTTATGCATAATAATAAATGGCTGGTGAAATGAATAAGCAGGCAAGCTTCTTGCATTCTAGAAACATTTGCTGATGATGATGTCACAATTCACTGTCTATGCTTTTTCCATAATTTTCTTTCAACTTTTATTTTAGATACGGGGGGTACATGTGCAGGTTTGTTACATGGGTATATTGCACCCAGGCAGTGAGCACAGTACCCAAGAGATAGTGTTTTACCCCCTCCCCTCCTTCCTTCCCTCCCTCCCTTCCTCTCTAGTAGTCTGCAGTATCTGTTGTTCCCGTGCTTACGTCCATAGGTGCTCCATATTTAGCTCCCACTTATAAACGAGAACACGCAATATTTAGTTTTCTACACCCGCACTGGTTTGCTTAGGATTATGGTTTCCAGCTCCATTCATGTTGCTACAAGGACATGATTTCATGCTTTTTATGGCTGCACAGTATTCCATGGTGTATATATACTACATTTTCTTTATTTAATCCACCACTGACGGGCACCTAGGTTGATTCCATGTCTTTGCTATTGTGAATAGCATAGTGATACACACGAGTGCATGTGTCTTTTTGGTATATGACCTATTTTCCTTTGGTTATATACCCAGTAATGGAATTGCTGGGTCGAATGGTAGTTCTAAGTTCTTTGAGAAATCTCCAAACGGCTTCCCACAGTGGGTGAACTAATCTGCATTCCCCCCAACAGTGTATAACGGTTCCCATAATTTTTTACATTAATTCTTCTCTGAGCTTTTAAGAACAAATAATTAAGTTATTGTGATTATTGGGATAGCCTCCATGTGGTGTTGAAAATTCTGTGGCTCTTTCAGTATTTCCCACAAACAAGATACATAAGGAAGACTCGTTGGAAACCAATACATCCCTGCTAAATTCAAGCTAAAAAGCTTTAACTACTCCACAATGAAGACAAAGTGCAAATTTCCAGTCAAGGCAACCAGGCCACTAGCAATATCTCCCATTTATTTTGCCAGCTTCTTGTCCTGGTGCTCTCGTTCTCACACTCAAATAGTTGTTCTTCCAACTTGCCTGGGTAAAGGGTGGAGCAGTGAAAAGTCACGATGTTGCTTGGTGAACACACACCTCTTCCATCCAATTTGTAAAACATTACAAACAATGGTATCATTTTAGTATGGGAAGCAGAGACAATTTTATTAGCAGAAAAGACAGAAGTAAGGAAGTAATATGCGTCGCCACAGGCATGCCTATCCAGGAAAAAAACAGGACATAAAATTTAGCATACATAGCTGATACAGGGTTTTCCATCATTAACTAGTTTGCTTTTACCATCTGCTTGTAGACAAGCAAAACACTAAAAATGAGAAAATATCACTCATTAAAGTAGAAGTTTATATTTGTTATCTTAACAGTTGAATAGTGATACAGCCCGAAGACGATCCATGGTCAAACTGAGCACAATGAAAACCACAGTGTCCTCCATTCTCTGTGGAGAATGAATAAAGCTCTAACTTAACGATGTTTCAATGCCATAAGCATTTTAAGACTGGGGAATTCTATTATAAACCTGAAATAGTACTCATTAAGTCAATAAAGAGAGGAGAGAATAAATTGTACGTGTTAAATTCAAGAATATTCTCTATTTTAAGGACAGCTACTAAAAGCAACTGTAATAAATTAAGGAAGTCTAAATTCACTCAAATGACTACAGGTGTCCATGAAAGGCAAATATGTCTCTGTTTTCTGACACTGACAGATGCTGGGGCTCAGAAAATGACATAACAAAATAAAGGCCTCAAAAGGAGCTCTCTCTGCCCTCCTGTCTCTGGTCTCTCATTCTCCTTCGAAGCAAGCCACAGAAACTAGAATCCCTCTTCCCCAAGTCAGCTCACAGAAACTAGAATCCCTTTTGCCCAAAGCTATCCATAAAATCTAAACACACAATCTCCTGCTCTCTGTATAAAAACTGGCCATAAAGAAATTGTCTGACCCACCATGTTTTATTGTAGATCATAAGATGCCCATTTCAGAGACAGTCCTGCACCATGCCCAGAAGGAAGGGGTACATGCTCAGAGAGGCCAGGAAGAACCTAGACAGACAGGCCTTGCTGCGCTTCCCCTTCAGTCGGTTAGCATTCAATCATATCCTTTTAGTCCAGTCATTTTTTTTTCTTTTTTTGAGACAGAGTTTCACTCTGTCAGCAGACTGGAGTACAGTGGCGTGATCTCTGCTCACTGCAACCTCTGCCTCCCAGGTTCAAGCAATTCTCCTGCCTCAGCCTCCCAAGTAGCTGGGACTACAGGCGTGCACCACCACACCCAGCTAATTTTTGCATTTTTAGTAGAGATGGGATTTCACCATGTTGGCCAGCATGGTCTCAATCTCTTGACCTTGTGATCTGCCCATCTCAGCCTAGTCCAATCATATTTCTGCACAGCTGTCCATACTTTGTTGAACCTAAGCATAAAGATGGACAGTTTATCCTGTATCTTTGGGTCTTTCATTCTGAAGGCTCCCATGTGATATACAACTGTGATCAAATAAATTAGTATGCATTTCCTCCCATTAATCTACCTCTTGTGAGTGATTTTCAGTGAACCGTCAGAAGGTGACAGGGAAGTTTTCCCTTGGCCCCTACAAAGGCAAAGTACCCATTATCAGATGAACCTCTTATATCATACTTAAATGACTACTTATACAAAACGCTAGATGGAAAGCTGTGATGAGCTAGGTCAACGAGACAGAAGAAAAATAAAAAAAGAAAACTAAATTTATAGAGATTTGTCTGCAATAGGCTTGAGCACTTCTGGAAGAGAAGAAATAAATCCATCATTAGAAGGTTATATAACTATGCTGCCATATATGGGGGAGAAAGGAAGTATTGCGGCTGATTTATCTCAAACATTCACTAAGTAGTAAGGGGATATTTCCTTTAAGCTCAATTACCTCACGGTGTTCAGATTTGAACCATTATATATCTCCTTAGTTGGGGAAGAGATCTTGATTTTATACACCTAAGAGTAGAAACACGAAGCTAACTTCTGTAACACATGTACAATTTGGAGAAATACAATGAAACCATTTGAAATGTAACAAAAGTGAATAATCTTTACCTACCTATTTAGGCAATTTGCTGTATTCAAGTAAACACAACTTGTATCAATTTCTCAGCAGCAATATATTAGAACCAAAGATGACAGTTCTATAAACATAGCAGAATATACTCTTCTGGAGGCTTACGCTTATTTTCTAGCTGAGTGCCGTTCTCCCCACAGTAAAAGAAAATATTTACAATCTCAGCTACGGAAATGGTCATAGGATCACACAGAACTATTCAGACCTCATTATATAAGTACAGATGAAGACGTACAGTGTCTAAGGGGACAGTGGGGAAAGGGACAGGCCAATGGTTAACGCATAATGGAAACTGATCAAAAGAGAATAATTTTCTTCTCTAATATTCTCCCTCCTCTCTCTTCCTGTGTTTCTCATCTCCAAAACTACTTCCTACTCCAAAAGATAGCTTGATACTGGAAGCTCTGTGCACATGTAAAAGAGTAAAGTAGAACGATGAAACCATACAAAGAGAACAGAGGAGGAAGAAGGCCAATCTTGGAAGCCTCATTCTCCATTACAAGGTTCCCTTAATCTACAAACCTAGCAAGGGAGGCAAACACAGAGAAGAAGCTGCTAAGAGTGCTGATACTGAACATGCAAATCAAAGAGCTTATAGCAACAGTAGAAAGTAAAGATGGCAGGTTTGGTAATAACACAGCTACTGACTTGCAAACACTCCAAAAATGCTTGCTGAACTGAATTAAATAGTTCACAGCTTGAAGTAGGAAAAACCACGATGAGCAAGACTGGAAAAGGTGGTACTTCTAATCTGTAAAAATAATAACAGCAATAAAGAGAAAACTATGGAGGAAATAGAGTTGGAATATTTCAAAACAAAAGGCCAACACAAAAAGAAGATAATATTTACTTAGCTTGGTTTCATCAGCTAACTCAGAAAAATCCCGCATGAAAGCAAAGCACAAGACTCGGTTTCTCCTTGAGACCCTGTTTGTTAGCTCTGTCTCCGCACAGTGATACAGTTTGAGCAGGGGATTCTGCCACGGCTCTGCCACCTGTACTCTGATATTTTCTCAGTGACCATGCGGGTCCTCTCTCTGTGTCCAGGGGACTCAATTAAAAAGACATTCATAAATAGAATGTCTAGGTTTCACACATCCACATCCTCAGAAGCAGGTGTCCACTATAATGTATTTATTAATATTTTATCAGATATCATTTTATCAAGACAAGTCCATCATCACCACAGTTATTACCAGGGAGTCCTAATGCAAAGGACAGTTGAAGGGCACCTGGCTTCCTCCCAACAGGCTCCAAAGACCGAACGACTCCAACCTGAGTGCTTGACATCCACAGGAAGAGCTCCTCACGTAATCACACAAATCAGAAAACTGAAGAGAAAAATAAAATAAAATATTGAGCCAAAATATCGACACACAAAAACAGCTACTCTAAATGACTTAAAATTTCTTTTAAGGAAGAATAAAAAAAAAAAAGAAATAACAAGGTATTCTTCTAGGCGTGAAAGCTTTCTCTTCAAGAGCCACCCAAGAACACACTTGTGATTCTTCATACATAGAAAACAAGCAAACATCATCACTACCTAGTTACAATGCGAAATCGCTGGGAAAACACGAGTGAAACAGGAGTCTTTGTCACAAACAGCATCAATTACATACCCAATCTGATGCTGTCTCTTCATACTGGGCACATTCCCAGTAAGGGGAAAGAACACTTGTTGGCTTTTTAAGCGAATAATGATAAATGCTGCATCTATTATTTTTGGAGTATGTCTACACAGTTGGTGTCGTGGGCCTTGATGGTAACAGGAAACAGACATACAAGGGCTAGGGAGACTGAGGATGATGGTATCACAGGAAGGTGGGATGGGAGGGGCTGTGCAGCTATATTTCACAACTTTATTACTTTTATAATACAAAAAGATTACCTTGACTAATCTTTATTACGAACACAAAACCCATTTGACTTTCTAAAAACCAATGAATTTACGCAGTCATTACATTTGCCCTAATTATTCAAACTGCCACAGAGAGTATGAACTGATACACCAGGTACAGATTTAGATGTTCAGGACACAGGAGTCAACAGCTCCAGTGAAAGCGCACACTCCAGGAACTCTCTTACACATCCCTCCCACGTGGCCCCACACGTCTATCACACACATATTAGGTATCTGACCCATTTCTGTAATACTAAGTTCATAACGAATCAAGTCTAGTTCTATCCCATTTAGCACCTTTCCCAAATGTCTTAAAGCCGTGGTTCTCAAAAAGCATGAACCATGGGCCCTTTAGGATCCCCAAGGCTCTTCAACCGGATCTGTGAGGTCAAACTAGAATTCTAAAGCTATTATTTGCCTTTTTGTACTGCATCAACAGTACAAGAGCAACAGCATGTAAAAATGTTTGTACCTTACCACACAGCAAGGCACTGGCCCCAAACTGTATTTACTAGCTGTCATCTCACCACATAACTGCAGTTAAAATAAATGAAGAGGTCCATCACCTCACTTACTGTCCTTGATGGATGAGATGGTTTGACTGCGTCCCCACCCAAATCTCATCTCGAACTGTAGCTCCCATAATTCCCTCATGTTGTGGGCGGGACCCAGTGGGAGAAAACTGAATCATGGTGGCATCTTCCCCATACTGTTCTTGTGGCAGTGAATAAATCTCACAAGATTTGATGGTTTTATAAGGGGAAACCCCTTCCACTTGGCTCTCACTCTTCTCTTGTCTGCCACCATGTGAGATGTGCCTTTCACCTTCCACCATGATTGTGAGGCCTCCCCAGCCATGCGGAACTGTGGGTCCATTAAACCTCTTTCCTTTGTAAACTGCCCAGTCTCAGGTATGTCTTTATCAGCAGCATGAAAACAGACTAATACAATGGAGAAGTAAAAAACTGATTTTATTACGTCTTGACTCTTGAGCACACACACTCTATGACTCTGTGTGATGGAAGGGAAAGCCCCGATGCAGCATATATTGATGGCTGTCGCAAGGGTCAGCACGTGTGGGGTGGACCTATAAGGTGATGAGCCACTTTTCTTCATTGAACCCAACCTTGTACTTGACAGAGCGATATATAAACAATGGTTATTCAGACAAGGCTATCCGGCCGGCATTTTAAAGAAAAGGAACAAAACGGGCCCATTTTTGAGGAAAACAGTAAGATTCAGCTTTTATGAAAATTTTAGACTTTCTGAAAACTTGAATATCCACTGTGATCTTGACAATTTCCCTACATTTAAGAATTTTCTAATTCATGACAAGAATTTTTGATATTACAAGTGAAATGTATAAACATTTGGGAGATTTTCCAAGTGGCCAATGCATGATATTCAAAAACATAAAACAGAGTTTTTAAAGTTAATAGATATGGTTTCAGGATCTACACATATCTCAACCAAACTTTGAGATACCACTTTTCTAGTGTAACATCCAAGAAGATCCACTATTATCTGAAAGGAAATTCAAACACTGCCTTTTCCAACTACAAACCTCTGTGAGGCTAGGTTTTCTTTGGTTGGATGGCAACCAGAGCAACATATCACAACAGATTGAATGCAGATGCAAGGCAAGAAACCAGCTGTCTGCTAATAAGCCAGATATTAAAGATATTTGCAAAAAATAATGAAGTATACTTCTCATTAAGCCTCTTTGTTTTTGGAAAAATAGTTATTTTTCACGAAAGTATTATTTATGTTGACATATAGGTGAGTATATTGTTATTTTAAATTCAATAATGATTTCTAAAATCCCTTTTTTATTTCTAATATGATAGATTATGTGATTGATAGAACTCACATAAACAAAAGCTCTTTGGAGTCCTCAATTATTTTCCAGGGTGTAGAAAAAAGGCATGAGACTAAAATAATTCAGAAGCACTATCTGAAAGAAACATTTAGGTGGCAGTTCCCACAAGGAAACACAGGGGCAGGTTTATGGAAAAGAATTTGAGACATAAAGCAGGTGAGGTAAAATTTCCTCAACATCAGGTGACAAAACGCAGTTTCATTTCAATTCATTAAGTCAAATACATATTCATTGAGGTTTCTCTTTAGGGTCAGACAATGATTAAACTATTTAAACATTTGGATCTCCATTAATCTTCTATCAATTTCCCAAATGACTAGTCTTGTGTAACACTACAGTAACACAGTATGTAAATTCACCCAATTAGCTCACTGGTACTTGTATACTCTCCCAAATCGACTCACATTCACTACATTGTCTTTTGTTACCATTGGCTGAGAGACTTCTCACTGAATTATTGATTTTCTGCCAATTAATTACCACAGTTAAGATTCAGTTGAGCTTCTCTTCGCAGAAATTTTTCCAATCTCACTTCTCTTGTACCCTTTGGAGTCTGCTGGGGAATCAAAATAATTGGAAACCTAAGGATAAGATACTGAGTTCTAAAAATATCCTTGGCATAACTTACAAATAACTCAGTTGTCAGACACTTAAATGGGCAAAGCTCTGTTCTCTACTGGATTCCACACTTGGATACTTTTTACCTGATCTTCCCTCAACTCTCTGTCAACAATTTTCCTACAAGAATCTAAGATAAATCCATTTTACTGAACCCAGGGGAAAACTGATAAGTGCATTCACGTATAGGCTCCTGTTTGGAAAAATGGCATGCTTGAGGTATAAGAACTATAAAAAAGAAAAAAGAATCTGCTTACCTATAGAAAGGCATATGCATTTCAGGAAAGGAAATGCAGTTTCTAATTCCTGAAACAATACTTGCACAGCTAAACAGACACTTCCTGCAGCAGTTCAGAAACCATCCAGCCAAGGAGGACGAATCACAGCAGAACAGGAAGTCATTGCTCTATCTCAAGTCAAGGGTTCCTCTGAGGGCTTCCAGAGCCCACTGGAGTGTGCCTGCAATCCAGCGACGCAAGCCAGGAATTCCATCTCTCCTACCCTCTTCCCCAGAGGGGAAGTCAAGACACCTTGCTGGAGCACATGGAACAGACAGTCCTCCTTTCCCCATTCCCACAGTCTCTCACCTCCACCTCCAGGGCCCTCCCACACAGCCTACTCAAAATCCCTCAAGAGTTTATCTCAAGACGCCCCATAAAAATGACTCTTGACTTGATTTCTCTAAAAGGTGTGTGTCACCAATTGAGCAGTGAGATTCAATAAAGCTCCATTTATTTTTGTATACAACTTGAGTCTGAAGAAAGCAAACAAATTAAACCAAAACTTAATAAAGTTGAAGGAGAAATAAGAAATTTAACTCAGTGACAGCACCAGCATTTTAACAAGATTGCCAGAAGAAAGTGAGCTGGAGTTCATACACACTGTTTTCTGGAAAGCAGAGGGTATGGAGGAGAAACACGGTGGACCTGATGTCACATGCTGATTCAGACCCCAGCTCTCGGGCCCTACCTACTTCCTGAAGGGGAACGTGGCTTAGAGAAGCACATGGCATTGGGCCTCGCCCATGGAACCAGCCACACACAAATTAGTTCCATCCCTGCCTTCCTCCTAATATCTCTACCACCACAAAAAAAAAGGGGGGGGGCGGGGAATGGTCCTGCAGTGAAAGAATATGAGATCTTCCAACTAACAGCAGACCAAAGTCAGTCACAGTATCAAACAGTGAATTCTTTACCATGCATTAGACAAAAGAAACTGGATTAGAGAAGTGACTCTAAGAGAGAAATGAAACCCACCCCATCAACCTAAAATGCAGACAATACAAACAGGAAAGACTCTGCTTTGTAAGGGTTTCCTCAACATAGTTTACAACAAACAAAAGGGATTAAACCTTGATCAAGTTAAAGGGCTGGTTAAAGGAAAGCCTGGTAAATCAGAATACGGTTGATTTCAAGGTGTGTGTCCATTGTCCCGATGCAGCCAACACACGGGGGGCACTGAGGAATGCTCACCGTCTCTTTTGGCCTTACTGACCTCCAGTACCCTATCTGAAAATAGCAGCCCACATAGGAACAATGACAAAACAGCCAAAAGCATTTAAATGGAAAGAGTGAAACAAAAATTAGTAACTCAGCCTATTACAAAAATAGCTCACATGTGATTCCCTATTTCCTTGATCAAATTGGAAAATAATTTAGCTGTTTATATTTCAGAGAGAAGATCAACACACACACATACTCAAGTACTGAAATTTCCATATTGATCATGACGGGATTAGAATCAGTCCTGTAAGATTTGCTACTCATGAGAACTGTGCTGCCCATTACTTGTTCTACACCAAACCTGGCTCCTCCCTGGGTCTATCTGGGGTGGGGCAGTGGAGCCCTCAGGCCAGCAGCCCCTACCAGGGCCAGGAATGTGGCTGCCTCTGGCTGGTCTCCATGGAGGACAGGACAAGGCTTAACCTATAACCCAGAATGGCACGCCGTCTGGCACCTCTGCCTTGTATTGTGTGTTTGCCTTTAAGCTCTCTCTTTAGGCCTCGTGATGCAGTTTACTGACTGGCGTGGTTTTCTCTCAGTCTTCTAGTCTCCTTAGCGAGGCCATGTTAGAGCAGAGTCTAAGAAAATCAAAAAGATGCGGTACCTTATGACAAGAAGAGGAGAAAATGCTTCCGAGCCCTTCTACCAATAAACTCCTGAGCAAGCAGTCAGGGAACCAAGGTCGCTCTACTACAAAATCCAGCCTATCCTGGCCCAAGAGGAACAAGAGTCACTTCTTATGTTTTAATTTTTAATTTACTATAACTGGCTGAGACTCTTGCTTAAAGAAATAAGAACACAGTTGAAACAGCAACAGCCCAAGCCTGTAAGTGCCACCTGCCATCATAAAGGGCCACTTCTATGGGTGCTTCTAGTGGGGCTGAGCCCTTGTGTCCCTTTTTTCCCACTAATCACTCTTGGGAAGGGGCTACCAGAAGAAGAAAAAGAAGGAAAACATTACTGCATTATCCATTGCCACTATTTTACTACTAAAAATAAACTACCAGAGAAAAGGGAGGAAAAAATACAAAGTTATCAATTCTTACACAAACACACACACACACACACACACTCTTACTTAGAGGCTGTCTGATAGCAAGAGGAATATTTAGCACACACATTTGCAGACACTTACTGTCAGAATTAAAATGGGAAGCTGCATAGATAGAAGTCACTGAATAATTAGCCGTGAAGACAATTTTCCTCTGCTATCTGCCAGATACAATTACTTTCACTCCATCTCCAGAGGTAAACACATCTGAACTGGTACAGCTGAATGAGACCACCTGCCACTTGGTTTGCAAAGGTTCTTAATTTGGGGTAAAATTGTAGCCACCTAAAATGTTCAGATCTAAAAATACAAGTATTCTTTCATAAATCAAGTCTGTTGATCTTAAATCAAATTAACTCTGTGAAAATAAAATAAAAACTGATTTATCATGTAGTCTATACTCCTGGGCCTCAGGTATTGAAAAACTTACTGAATCAAAGAAAGTAATGTTTACTGTTACCCAAAAACTTTGTAAACTGCTAGGTTTTCTAGAACTAAACAACAACAACAAACCTTTTTTATAACCTTTCCATAAAGAACCTTAGGAAACTTAACAAACTAATTTAATATAAAATTAAAATGAGCACTAATATTTCAAGCTTCAGTTTATCCTCTCCGAATGTTCACAGGAAAAAAAAAAAAAAGTGAAAATACCCTTTTCTTCTCTCCTTAAATCCTCTATTTCATAGTCTTCAGGTGTACGACTAGAAAAATGGAATAAGGGGCAAATTAGTCCAAAGTAATGAAGAGAATCAGTCCCCTGTAATTCCTGACCTCAGGAGATTCTTGGTTTTAATAGTGGTGCAGGTGCTGGACACATCCAGGTAAATCCAAATTTTTACCTGGGCTGAACACACCCAAGTAAATCCAAATGACTTAGGAAACTCAGACAGCAGCTGCAAAATGACTCCGAAGACAGCGTGTTCAGAGGCTGCATAAATTATTGCATATTGTATCACACGTTTACAACACAAAACATCACATTTAAGAAAAACAAGAATATTTTTTTTTCCTGAAAGTCCTAAGTCAAATATTCAACTCTCTCATAGAGATATCTTTACAATGTTAAAATGAGGTATCTGGTCAATTCCTGTTTAACAAGCATGAGTAATAATGATGGGCCACATTTCCTGAGTCCTTTCTGCAGCCTGGGAGAAAGGCTGGGGTGAGGAATCAGCTCAGCACTCACCCGGCTGTGTGCTTTCAGCTTCTGCGCTAACACCTTTTCCTAGATATTCCTGAACATAAGCAGGGTATTAATGGGGGCGCTTCATTTTAAGGCCTAACCTGGAGACTACATTACATTTTTTTAAATGTAGTTCGCAGAGTAAGAATTCTGAAACCAATCTTGGATTTACCATCTCCAGGGTGCTTTTCATAAAATGATTTGTTATAGTTTTGTTCAAATGATTACACAGAAACAATCCAAACTATTGAGCCAGGTGCAGTGACTCAAGCCTGTAATCCCAGCATTTTGGGAGGCTGAGGTGGGTGGATCGCTTGAGGTCAGGAGTTCAAGACCAGCCTGGCCAATATGGTGAAACTCTGTCTCTACTAAAAATACAAAAATTAGCCAGGCGTGGTGGTGCATGCCTGTAATCCCAGCTACTTGGGAGGCTGAGGCAAGAGAATTGCATGAACTGAGGAGACGGAGGTTGCAGTGAGCCGAGATGGCACCACTGCGCTCCAACCTGGGTGACAAAGCAAGACTCCATCTCAAAAAAAAAAAAAATTCCGAACTATCTATAAAATGTCACTAAGTATCTCAGAAGTCAGAGTGGCCAGCATTTTCCAACAAGCTGCGGAAATTAAATGAAAAGATACAAATTCTCAGTAACACAAAAAAGACAAAATAGAAACATCCCACTTAAGAAATCATGCCAAATAAGCAATATTCAAAATAGGAATGGGTCCTTAGAAAAGTCACCTTTCAGCAAATGACTGCACTGCCCTCCCCTAACAAGGCCTCTTTATACTCCATGGATATCCAGGGCAGACCCTGCTTGGGCAGGCACAGTCTAAACTGCCCAGCCTCAAAGACACAAGGGCAAGCTCCGGCCCCTCAGTCAGCCCTGCTCAGCCGGCTCTTGCCCTCCTGCCCTCCTGCCCAAGCAGTGGGACCTCTGACCCTCTAGTCATCTCTACCCTCCTGTCTCCGACAAGGCTGATCTCAGCCCCCTATTAATTCTCAAAACCCCACCCCGGCAGCATCCTCAGCACTCCCCTCCAGTCTTCTGATGACCTCACTCCATCTGCCCAGTCCGACTAGAACAGGCTTGTGGAGCGTGACTCCTACTGATTCCATAGAACTGATAACATAAAAAGTGAAGGGAAAACATGAACGAAGGAGAGCGTTGCCACCAGAGGCGAAAGGAGATGATGGTAGAGCTGCTACGGGCAGAGCTGGCTGTGGGAAGAAAGCAAGGAATAAAAATCAGCAGCTGGTGCTAAGGAGAGAGTAAAGACAAAGGGAAAAATTGAGTCAGAGGAGCTGGTGTCAAAGATGAGCACACTGGAGAGACGTGAGTGAACACTGAGCGGAGCCTGGGCGGGGACTCCTGCGCTCGCCTCATTTTACGCTCACGATCACCCACAGCCATCGCTCTGTCTGGAGTAGCTACGGCCAGACAACTTTTATTTTTTTAGTTTCCATCCTCACTCTCCTTCTGGGAAAAACAAACACCTTGGGACCACTGCTTAAGGGAGTCAAGTTCAATGCCCCTTTACCCAGCCTCTTTCTAGCTATCCTTTTTAAGGATTTTTTTTAAAAATCAGTAAGCTCCATTGTTCCCACTAAAGTTTTTCCAGTTCAACAACCCTAAAAGGTCCTAGTCTCCTAAATTTAATATGCTCATTCTTAGATCTAATCAGAACCTCTCCTGAAATACTCTAACACCATCTAACATTTTTGTAAAGCCTGCAGGTAATGCCCAAGCACCTCAGGTCTCAGGCAGGCCAGTGGTGTTCCACTGAGGCTACACCGTACCATCACCTGAAGACCTGCAGTGCCCACACCCAGGCTGCACCCATTCCAATTAAACTGGAAGCTCTGCAGGGGCCCAGGCATCTGTTTTTGTTGTTGTTGCTGTTGTTTCCAATGCTCCCGGTGATTCCAATATGGAACCAAGTTTGAGAAGGCACAAAAGAAACACAGCCAAGGTGCCCATTCCGAGGAACAAGAACAGTTACACAACCATGGCTAGTTGCTAGTGAGGACTTACTCTGCCCTTCTCAAGCACTACCTTGCTTACCACTTTTCAACGGCCCCTTCCCTTAGTAATAAGTGATCTTGCTGGGCTGAAATCATTGGTCCCCTGGCTAGTGAGGTCTGGCCCTCCGTGTCTTCCCAGTCACCAACCCTCTCGTGCATACAAAGAATACTTACCCCCCAGCTCCTCTAATTTCCAGTCCAATGGGCACAAAGCCTCGGGGCAACGAAGAAGGCCTTCACTCTAATAAACTGGCTAGAAATAAACTTAAATTAAGCCATAAAAGAGAAAAATGCAAAGCCTGGGCCCCAAACGACAATTGAAGGTCTAGCAAAGGGCAGCCGAAGGTCGGAAAGCACACCACCCTTTGTGCCGGGCTGCCACCGCTGCACCGGGTGGCTTCTGACTCCTTTCAGCTGTCACATTCCTCACAAAGGAGGGAAGGCCAGGGGTCCGGACATTCTCCCCAGCACACTGATCTCATGCCACCCAGCTCAAACTCTGCTCTGGGTCTGCAAAAGTCATCTTTCGTGCTCCCCCCACAAAAGAGGATTTCAGATTCCTGACGTTCATATAAACTGTCTGACTTTCCATCGGGAGGGAATGGTGGACTATGTGTAGGTAGAGTCAGTGCTACGAATGAGCATTTTCTTCCAATGCTCATTCAAAAAGGAAACCCTTTTTAGGGTTTTATGACTATTTGGAATTTAAGCTTTTATTCCTTTAAATGTTTCAAAGAAATAAAACCTATTTTCATTAGGAACAGATGGAAATCATGTTTCTAATGCTAATACAGAGGATCGAAGGGATCCAAATGTGTTAACCAAATGAAACTATTGCTTTCCACAATGGTTGACAATCACCTTCAAGTTCCACTGCCCATAGAGTTCACTGGAAAAAAAGTGAGTAACTTCCCTTGCTCTTTTCAAAACTGTTCAGCTTCACGAATGATGCCTTTGGGATGCTATCTTTGTAAGAGGTTTTAAGCTGAAGATGGGGGTTAGGATGGAGGCTGGACACAGGAAGAGGAGAAAGACAAGAAGGCTCTAGCTTAAAATGAACCAGGATTCCAGAAAGTCAAAGGGCTAGTCTTGAAGTGGTTCTGCTGATGTCCAATTCAGGCTTACCCTGAATATACTGCACGCTCTTAGCTCACTGCTCACTCTCTCAAATCCATTTCCCCTCATGAAACAACACTAAACATACAGAACATCACACTAGAAAAGTCTCCCCAACACTCACATGGCTATAAGAAAACTGCCCTAAGTGTTTCCCATATGTGAAACGAATTTCAAACATACACTGCACTGAGGCTGTGAAACGAATTTCAAACATACACTGCCACTGAGGCATCTGCTGAAATTAACTTCACGTGAGAGCTCCATCAAAGCAGAACTGGGCCCCAGATCACCAACAAGGAAGGACCCTAACATAATTCTTTGGTGGATGAATTTATTCATGCTATTATAAGACATTTAGAATTGCTTACAGAAAAATAAACTGTTAAATATTTCTCATTTTATCATTTTGTCAACAAATATATTCTAAATATCAATGTTCATATGAAGGAAGGGTAAGATGTTTAGCTACCTGAATTAAATACTCTATTAAATTTCCAGTAGTTAACCTATTTGTAGAAGGAACAGCTTCTTCTTATTAATATTGAAGCAATCACTGAAGGGAAGAAGAGTTTTTGAGAAGCCTACTGTTAGTGAGAAATGCTTCTTTCCTGCTTCACCTGTTACGGGCTCGATGAGTTAACTCTGGGATTCTTCCACTCCTGAGAAGTGCAGGGACTTATCTGATTAGAAAATGGTTCATTCCCGGCCTCCTCCTACTCCGGGACCAGGCCCCCATGAAGGCAACACGTCCCCTGGGCCTGGTAAGTTCAATGGCCTAATCCTGAGACTCTGTTGGCAGGACCATTTGGTTTTCACAACACGCTGTGGCCTCCAACCTTGCCTCTATCAATGATAAATGATTATGTGGGCATCTACTTTTACTTACTGTTTTTTAACTTTGCCTTGGGCAGGAAGAGGGTTCTATGAGCATCCCAGAAACCCCAACATCTGTGAATGGGTAAGAGTATCAATTTCACTTCCCAAAAGGGCACTTACCCTAATACTGCACCTATGAATACAGCCAAAATTAAAATGTGGCATCAATACCCACCCCCCAACAGACACACACAGGCTCGCAGGCCAGGGTGGCAGCCCCAAACACAAACAATCCAGAGAAAAAGGCACAAGGTGGGGATAGTGAACTGGCAGAGGCCAGGTGACAACAGCCTGTATGGTGGGAGACTCAGGGGTCTGAACATCAACCTAAAGAAGTGACAAGATTTGATCTGGACTCAGAAGAATCACTCAGGCCCCTACTGTGATCCAGGCAAGAGAGGCTGATCTTGGCCTTGTAGTGACAGTGGAGATCTGAGCAATTTCAGAGGTGAAATCAGAACCCCACACAGGAATTCCTTTCAGACAGGCTGAGTCTGAGGCACCCGAAAGAACACTTCCAAAGTGCAATACACACCTCACTTTTAAAACCTGCTCTCCACATTTTCTTACAGGAAGGCACACCTGCATGTGGGCAACAGACTGAATTTGAAACTAACAAAAGCCTGCCAATAATTGTGTCCTCATCCTCAGCCTGGCCATGATCTCCTGATTTTCATTATCTGGCTCCCAAAGAGAAGCTTGTACTGCTTAGTCAATGTTCCTTTTAAAGACAGCCTGTAGGCCAGGCTCTGTGGCTCATGCCTGTAATCCTAACACTTTGGGAGACCAAGGCAGGAGGATTGCTTGAGCCCAGGAGTTTGAGACTAGCCTGGACAACAGTGAAATCCTGTCTCTTACAAAAAAGAAAAAAGAAAACCCGGCCGGGTGTGCTGGTGCGCGCCTATAGTCCCAGCTACTTGGGAAGACAAAGTGGAAGGACTGCTGATGAAGCCTAGAAGGTTGAGGCTGCAAGTAAGCCGTGATGTCACCAATGTACTCCAGTCGAGTGATACAATGAAACCCTGTCTCTAAAGGAAAACCAAAAATGACAACTTATAGCTAACTCAAAGACACCTTTTGATTCACCCATAAAGCATCGGAAATATACAAATAAATTATGCAGTGTCTTAGCCTGTTCAAGCTGCTATAACAAAGTAGCATAAGCTGGGTAGTTTATAAACCAAGAAATTTATGTCTCACAGTTCTGGAGGCTGGAAGTCCAAGATCAGGGCACCAGCACATTCAGGATCTGGTAAGAGCCCACTTCTCTGATTCACAGAACGTCACCGTCTTACAGGGGTCTCCTCCTCTCTTGGGCATCTTATAAGGGCATTTATTCAATTCAACAGGACTCAGCCCTCATGACCTAAGCACCTTCCAAAGGCCCCACCTGTCAATACCATCACCTTGGAAGTGAGGATTTTCAACACATGAACGTTGGGGGAACATAAGTATTAAATATTCAGAGCAAGCAAGTAGAGACTGGTGAGCAGACTAAGATGAACAAGACAAACAGGCCTCAACTGAAGCTCAACTCCAGCGAAACAAGCCTGTTACGTACGTAACAAACCATCTACCCCTCAAAAAAAAACAAGACTTCCAAATTCTGCGATTTTTAGCCACTATATTTAAATGTAATTCGACAGTTTAAGCTTTATGGAGCAATTTCCTTCACAACCCCAAATCCATTCTATCAATAACATTAGCTCCCTTAGCAAATAATGAGCATCCATTAGGTGAACAGCATCCGGCTCTGTAACGTGACAGAATGAGGGCAGGGGTTCTGGATTCAGATTACATATTTAAAAAAAAAAAAAAAAAAAAAAAAAAAACAGTGGCGGCTGGTCATCTAGAACACGCAGCTTCTGCAAATACCACCCACTCTGCCTAGGCCAGTAACAGCTTAATGAGTCTCATAGTGGAGCCTAAACCAAAAGCTTGCTCCCAACACCTGTCTCCTCCCACTCTAAGCATACCACTCAGCAGGGCATCCAGGACAGCAAGACGCTGACTGCTCCTCAGCAAAGATCTGCCAGTAAGAACTGTGGCCAAGGGCAAATTTTTACCTGTTGCAGGAAGTTGCATCATCTTCTGTACACTATCAAATCAAAATGTGTTTCCAATTCCAGGAGAAACCCACAAATCCAAAGTGCAGATCCCTGTGTGCCCACCCTCTGTGACTCCACAGTAGGAAGCAGCTGTGATGATCTCGAAGTTCTGGTGAGTTCTGGCGAGAGTGGCTACACGGTGGGGTAGAACTACCCCTCTTAAGATCGGAGATGACCAATCATGCTTCCTAGTCCCCTGCTGTAGCCCCGGGCAGAGCTGTGTAAGATACATTTATGCCCACAGCTTCTTAGCAAGACCTGAGCCTCACACTAAGATGACCGCAATCACACCCGGCAAGGCCGGAGGACTGCTACAACGCAATCTGTCTGCTCTGCAGAAGTGCATGCTGGGAAGTATTCAACGAACCATTTATCAACCACATATCTACCTAGGCATCTCCTGTCCAGGAAATGCCTTCCTGAAAATATGTTACCTAGACCTAACTGATGAAAACTTTAGCAACTGATGTACGAAGGATCAGGAAGCAAACACTTGGGGGCTCTGCTTGCCCATCTGCGGGGATCCTACCAGAACACGGGCACTAATCCGCTGCCAGAGTTTAGTGCCTTTCTGGAGTGGCACCCTTGGTCCTGAAATGGCTCTGAAGGCAGGACCTTCGGCTTTGCTGCGTGCTTTCTGGGGACGCTTGAAAACTTTATGCTCAGTTCTGGAAGGAGCTATAAACTGATAGCAAGTTTGCATTTTCAAACGAAGGGGCAGTGCTGGTGACAGAGTTAACAACAAAAAAAAAAATTCTTTTTCATTTCTGGCTGTGCTGCATTAGCAGAATTAGAAAACATATTCTGAAAACAAGAATTTAAAAATCAACTCTTTTTTTCCAGCTATCTTCCCTTATAAGTTATAGCCAAAATCAGTATTCCCCTTTTTATTTTTCATCAAGTATTTTTAACTTAGTTACTTCATGTGGACAAAACCTTACCCGCTGAGAAATGAAAGTTATGAGCGTGAAGGGATGAGGAAACCAGGTTACTGGGGTAACTGAGAATCAAACTGTTGTGTCTGAAACAGGCATTTTTGTTTGATTTTGCTTTCTGCCCAAGGGTGTCTGTTTATATAACTTCTAAAAAAGATGATAACCTAAATTAAGGAGCGAGGAGCATGCCCGTTGGATGACATAATGTGGCTTATCCGTGATCTAGCTGGGGAACAATGGTCACCATGCGTCTTACTTCTGAAGTGGGTAGGACGCTCACCCAAAGCGTGCCCCACCCCCTGCCCCTCAGCCCTCAGTGACAGGGCAGGAGGTGGCAGTTGCTCCACGAAGACTCATGGAAGCCACTCACATGGAAGCCTCAGGGCACATAGGTGATAGCCAGGCAGCCTGCACAGCAATGTCACCCCTGTCCTACAAAATGGGTTGTAGAATAACTGATAAAATCAAGCAAGCTGCTATAAACACAGTTACTGTGTCATGACAAAAATACTTTCACTCTTCCCCAAGGCAGAATGACAGTCCCTGTTTCCTGTGGCCAGTGGTGTCTCAAGTAAACCTATAGGCAAGAGCAGGCACCAACAACAGCCCCTAAAGGAGATGCTCCTTTAGGGGATACCCTAAATGGTATCCCTTAAATGGTATCCCCTAAAGGAGAGCAATGGACCAGCCAGTGAGGCTGTGCCAAGTTAGACTAGAGAGGAGGCCTATTCAGTCAGCCCCCAGGCCAGGCCCTGGGACACAGGCAAGATGAAGACTGCCTCATCCTAGAGTTCCAGTAGTCCAACAGAGACACGCAACTTTAAGGACTTGAAAAGTCTGTGTGTTCAGTTCAAGGAGAGCTAATAGCTAACGGCTATGCTGTCCAGGCTAGTCTCAAACTCCTGGGCCCAAGCAATCCTCCTACAGAATCAATTTTGAGACCCTCACCTTCCCTATGCAACTCTTTCTGAAAACAGACAGGCATTCCTATCTTTGCAACAGTTCCACTCTCCCTGAAATCTTACATTCTTCCGAAGTTTAAAAAACCTCAGGGCACCAAACAAAGGGTAACTCAAAGCACTGATCATCAAGATGTCTTCTTTGATGATGAATTACGGCCCATGGCCCCTAGAATCCATATGGCTTCCAGTTTTTATGTGTCTTCAACACATTTCTGTTACGGGTGAAACTTGGCCCATTTGGGGATGTTCTGGATTCAGAAAAACTGAAGACATACAGGTTTAATGGCATAGATTCTCTTAAATGTTTCTGAAATTCCACACCCCCAACACACCAAATGCCAAAATGTTCAAGCCAAGTTACAGAAACTTCAAAGATAACAATTTTACTTGTATTCTTTACAGCACATTTTTCAACAGGTAGATAAAATCAATTATCTCAAATTCTATTGTAAAAGGTATATCAAACTAAGTCAATCTTCATATTATTTTCATCTCATAATATGTTTAACACTTCCTACTCGCTATTAACAAAAATATACTATTTAAATTTATGATTTAAAATATGGGATGTCACCTTACAAGCATGTGAAGGAGTATACAGTTTTTTAAAAATTATTTCAGAGGGTACAAAGACAAAAACCTTTGAAGACCATGCCCTTGAGAAAAGCCCTCCCATGGAGAAGGTGGCCTAGTGAACAAATGCTACAAGGCAAGGAGGGGAAGTCACTACCAGAGAGAAAGCACAGGTAAGTCTGAAGACGAGGGCATTCCAAGCAACAAGAAGAGCTTGTGCACAGGCAAAGCAGCAGCAAAGCCAACCTGGACGACAGGCAAGGGGCAGGAGCCTCTGAGCCTAGAGACCAAGGAGAATGGTGTGGGAGGAGAAGGGAGGCTCTGAGGACCTACAGGCCATGCTGAGGGGGTGCAGATTTTACTCAAGCACCCTCAGAAGGTTTTTTCTTTTGTTTTGAGATGGAGTCTCGCTCTGTTGCCCAAGCTAGAGTGCAGTAGCGTGATCTTGGCTCACCGCAACCTCTGCCTCCCGGGTTCAAGCTATTCTCTGACTCAGCCTCCAGAGTAGCTGAGATTACAGGTGTGCGCCACCATGCCCAGTTGATTTTTGTGTTATCAGTAGAGACGGGGATTTCACCATCTTGGCCAGGCTGGTCTTGAACTCCTGACCACGTGATCCACCCGCCTCGGCCTCCCAAAGTGCTGGGATTACAGGCGTGAGCCACTGCGCCCAGCCACCCTCAGAAGGTTTTAAGCAGGGAAGGCTCATAACTGGATGACTGTTTCCACGCATAAAATGCTGGCAGCAATATGAAGGATGAAATGGGCAGAGTAGGCAACTGGAGATGGACAGATGAGCCAGATAGCGGTATCTACAGAAACTTCTACAGCGATGAAAATGTTACTCCTGCAATGCCCAGTATGGCAGCTACGTGGGGCTGCTGAGCACCTGAAAGGTAGCTACTGAGAATGAGGAACTGAATTTTTATTTTTATTTAATTTTAACTCATGCAGCTGGTGGCTACCATATTGGTAGCTGGCCTCATGCAGCTGGTGGCTACCATATTGAACACACTACCTAGAAAGCTATATGAAAATTCCATGAAGGATGACATGTCCTAAGTAAGGCAGGAGCAGGGGAGATGAAAAAGACAGATTCAAAGGCATTTCTGATGCAGAATTAGCAGATGCTGGTGACCAACCGGACACGTCGTATAAGGACTGAGTTAGGGAGGACAACAAGCTTCGTCTAACTGGGCATCCTATGTTGACAGTGACAGCACATACTAAGACAAAGAACAGAGTGCAACAGAGGTCTGGGGGAAGACAACAGATCCAGAAAGGATTCATTTACTGTGAAATGTACTGAGAGGATCCAAGGAAGACGACTAGGGACAGCTGGAGAAAGGCCAGACAGGTAAAGATCTGGAGGTCTCCTTCCAGAGGCTGTGAAAGATGCCACTTAGGGAGGGGTGATCGATCATGCAGAGGGACAATAAGATCATGAGACCCCAGTGTTTAAAAGGCACTGAGAGGTGGAGAGGCCAGCAAAGGCAGAAGAGAAATGACCAGGGGAGGGAGGAGAACCAGGCGCAGAGATACTTGAACAGCAGGGTGTTACTCAGGGTCAAGAGGAGCAGAAAGCCACAGAGGATGGGGCCTGAGGACAAGCTGTAGGATTCGCAATACCAGGAACCACAGAGCCAGGAGGGAAGACCAGATGACGAAAGCCATGGGTGGAAGACAAGACTGTGGCAGCACCAGCAGGGTTCAGAGGGGTTGAAGAGCTGGTGGATGTTAGGATCACAGCAGCAAGGTCATGGAAACGCACCTCTCCTTCCAGGCTCTGCCATCCACTGATGCAGGTGATCATTAGATCCACATGGGGCACTCAGACTCTGCTCCAACACCAGCCACATCATTACACTCCGAGGGTCTCTTTACTGAGACCATTTCTTCTAGGCCCCAAGAGACTATCAGAAAAGTTCAAGTTACCTATTTTTGATGACTAAGTAAAAAGGTACCCAGTAAAAAGAGACCTTCTGAAATACAGAAGTGAAGTGAGCAGGGAATTTCACAGAGGTGGACATCATATTTACTCAACCCACAATCAGACTATCCTTTTTAATACCTGCTGAATGGCATTTTTCAAACAAATCAACCTGATTCCACCACAGGGATTAATTACCTCAAGCAAAAGGATACAACGCATCCACAGACTCCTGCTGATCAGTTTAAAAATCTTCAAAAGATTCCAGCACGTTGTCAAGCATAAGGGAACTTCCCCTGTGAGAATCTATACCAACTTCCTTCAAATCAACTTTGTTTTGACTCTCACTATCACTAATGAGAGGAATATTAATCGTTGAATACAATTTTTGTATTCTGACTTTAAAAACCTCTTCGTTCATTAAAATTCACTCCACTTTTGTAGTCTGTTGTATTCATTTCCTTTCCAGCCGCCTCCTCTCACTCTGCTCTAGTGCAGGCAGACAAGTTATTTAACACATACCAGATGTTCAATAATGCAGAATAGTAACTACAGTTTATTGTGCACCTACTATGTGCCAGGCACTTGACAAAGCACTTTCACAAGCATTATCAGAATCTCACAACAATCTTTCACAATAGATATTCTAATGCCCATTTCATGATGTGAGAATTGAGGCTCAACTTGCCCAAGGTGGTGTATCTGTTTGGGTTTTGTTTTGGTTTGGTTTTTTTGAGACAGGGTGATGTGGTTTGGATCTGCGTCCCCACTCAAATCTCATGTTGAATTGTAATCACCAATGTTGGAGGTGAGGCCTGGTGGGAGGGACTGGATCATGGGGGTGGTTTCTAATGGTTTAGCACCAGCCTCCTAGTACTATCTCGTGATGGAGTTCTCAGGAGATCTGTTTGTTTAAATGTGTGTGGAACATACTCCCTCTCCTCTCTTCCTCCTGTGTGGGCCACGTAAGACGTGTCTGTTTGCACTTCATCTTCCGCCATAATTGTAAGTTTCCTGAGGCCTCCCCAGAAGCCAAGCAGATAGCCAGCATCATGCTTCCTGTGCAGCCCGCAGGACCGCGAGCCAATTAAACCTCTTTTCCTTATAAATTACCCAGTCTCAGGTATTTCTTTATAGCAATGCAAGAACTGACTTAATACACAGGTCTTGCTGTGTCTCCCTGGCTGGAGTGCAGTGGCTCAATCATGGCTCACTGCAGTCTTGACCTCCTGGGCTCAAGTGATTCTCCCACCTCAGTCTCCTGAGTAGCCAGGACTACAGGCATACATCACCACACCCAGCTAATTTTCGTATGTTTTGGTACAGACAGGGTTTCTCCATGTTGCCCAGTCTGGTGTCAAACTCCTGGGCTCAAATGATCCACCTTCCACGGCCTCCCAAAATGCCAGGAGGATTACACGTGTGAGCCACTGCGCCCAGCCATCCAAGGTAGTACAGACTTCAGGTTCAAACTGTGGAACATCACAGTGAACAAATCATGGTAGGTGTTCAAAAGACACTGAATAAAAGTTACTCCCAGCTGGGCGTGGTTGCTCACGCCTGTAATTCCAGAACTTTGGGAGGCCGAATCGGGTGGATCACCTGAGGTCAGGAATTCAAGACAAGCCTGGCCAACAAAGTGAAACTCTGTCTCTACTAAAAATAGAAAATTAGCCGAGCGTGGTGGCGGGTACCTGTAATCCCAGCTACTTGGGAGGCTGAGGCAGAAGAATCGCTTGAATCTGGGAGGCGGAGGTCGCAGTGAGCCAAGATCGTGCCACTGCACTCCAGCCTGCGTGGCAGAGTGAGGTTCTGTCTCAAACAAACAAACAAACAAAAACAAAAACAAGGTACTCCAAGCCTCACATTCATTCCACTAAAATTATACTAGCTTGTGAAATATAACTTTGACATTATGATAAAAATAAAAAATACAAGATTTCTGATTCTCCAACAATATGGCAGGACTTCTTACACACATCACACATACGTGCACTGCTTATGCCCCAGTCAGACACAGTTGCTGCTTTCTGATCCATCAGACAATGCTGTAGCACACACAGCACATTCTAACCACATATTCATATCAATGTCTCAGACACGTGATGCTACTGAGGTTCAAGAAATTT
The DNA here is from genome assembly GCF_043159975.1 of Macaca nemestrina. NCBI lineage: Eukaryota > Metazoa > Chordata > Mammalia > Primates > Cercopithecidae > Macaca > Macaca nemestrina. Next base: position 16,579,994 of record NC_092125.1, on the reverse strand, counting down.
CAAGTACATTAACAACGAATATACATTATAGGCATCTTTTGTAACAGAAAGAGAAAGAAGCTCATAATCTATTAATACTTGTCATCTACTATCATTACAATTTGATAGATACTAAAAATTGACTTCAGAATTGCTATTCAAAAGTAATTCTTAAAACATGCTTTCATAAGTCATGTAGACTAATTACAGAGAGACAATCAGCCTTTGACACTGCATTTAATTTAATAAGCCATTCCAGAATTTTAATGGAAGCATTAACAGGCATGAAACAGGAATGAACTTTTTTTTGAGACCTCATAACTTACAAATTAGCTAATTTTTATTTTTAACATAAATGTCAAAAAGCATAGTACCAAAGGGCCGGCAATTATACTGCTAAAAAGACATGGAAGTTATCTGGGTCAAGGTATCTCTGCTTTCAGAAATAAGCGGAGAGCTTTAACAGTATTTTTAAAGTAAATGCCGAAATCTCTAACTTAATGTTTAGTAGCAATGCGGAAAAATATTCCCATTGTCAAGGAGAGGTACTAGTGATAATTAGATAAAATAATGCATGTATATAAAGCAAGTCATTCCAGGCCTTACCAATGAATTATATTATTCATTTATTATATGTATTATATGATTTATAATATATTATTAATACTAAAAAAGATCCTGAAATTAATTTCAATGCCTTTAAATTACATATACATGTATTTCTTCCTATGTAATAAGTTTAAATGAAAGAAAGTTGTCAGAAGGTTAAAAAATATAATGCTTAAACTGACATACAAGATCAGCAAATAATTTTCAAAGCATACATGAAACTAAACTTAGATGTTAGGGGCCTTTACAATAAAGAACATGTACCAAAAACATACTTATTAGACATTTATATCTAATAAACATTTGCTAATTACTTGCCTTGAAACCTTCTGTTAAGTAGAGTCTAGTAAATATTTGCTAATTACTTGCCTTGAAAACTTCTGTTAAATACAATTAAAAGAAAATAAATCCAAACTATATTGAATCAGGAAACTATTTTGAGACAAACTAATTATTTTTTAAAGATTACATATAATGCAGTCATTCAAATATTTTAAGAGCATGTTTTTTCCTATTATAAAATATGTTCATTTTAGAAAAGCTGGAAAACAAATGCAAAAAGAAAATGATAATTAAACATAACACAAGCACAAGTAATAACCACTGTAAATTTTTAAATGTATCCTTGGTTCCATTAATACATATGCATATTTAATATACTGCTTACGAAGAAAATTTTTTCATTTAATATTCTGTAAACATTTTCCCATGTCATTAAATAGCCTTATAAAACAGGATATTTAATTGATTTAAATTACTTGATCATATGCAGTATCATAATTTAATATCTTACTATCAAATTTTTTCCAATTTTTCATATAACTAGTATTACATTGGGCAATCTTATACATAAATCTTTTAGACCACTTGTGATTATTTGGGATGGGTAAATTGCCCATCCCAAATCCCCACACAATTATTAACTTTCTAGATTATGAAAAGTTGCACAGAGCTTAACCTAGAAGACAAGGAATGCCATGCTTGGAGCACTCAGCATTAACAAAAACTGTCCCTACTTCTCCCCGTAGTTATTAATCTTTCAGCCAGTGCCATGGAAGAGAAGGGCTGCTTTGTTCAAAGTCTTCAGGCACACAGGTAGGGTTACATGGTGATGTTCCCGTCTGCACTTATTTTCCATATTTCACCTCTTAAAAAAAAGAGAAAAAAAAAAAAAACGCCAGGCAGTGTCTCATGTGGGATTATATCTCACGATAATCCCAGCACTTTGCAAGGCCGAGGCAGACGGATCGCCTGAGGTTGGGGGTTCAAAACCAGCCTGACCAACACGGAGAAACCCTGTTTCTACTAAAAATACAAAATTAGCTGAGCGAGGTAGCGCATGCCTGTAATCCCAGCTACTCAAAAGGCTCAGGCAGGAAAATCACTTGAACTGGGGAAGTGGAGGTTGCGGTGAGAAGAGATCGTGCCATTGCACTCCAGCCTGGGCAACAAGAGCGAAACTCTACCTCAAAAAATCAAAATAATAAAAATAAAAATAAATTAAAACCCAGAATCTTAACTCTGTCATCTAGGCTGGAGTTCAGTGGCGCAATCTCAGCTTACCACAACCTCCACCTCTAGACTCAAGCAATTCTCATGCCTCAGCCTCCTGAGTAGCTGGAACTACAGGCATGCATCACCACGCCCCGCTAATTTTTTTGTAGTTTTAGTAGAGACAGGGTTTCAACATGGTAGTCAGGCTGGTCTGGAATTCTCCTGACTTCAAATGATCTGCCCGCCTCAACCTCCCAAAGTACTGGGATTATGGGCATGAGCCACTGCGCCCAACTCCATATTTCACTTCTTAAGAGGAATGGACAGATAATCTTTTAGTGATAGCTTCTCACAAGGGGTCAAACATCCAGTGAGGGACTGCTGCAGAGGGCAGACCACCTGCAAATGCAGTAACAACTCTCAAATAATAGAAAACAAATTAGTGGGTTGGAATCAAGAGGTTGGTGCCCTCTTTTCAATGCTATCTTTTCCTCTACCCTCTGACTACAAGCTCAGGCATTAACATGGTCCTCCTCTCTCAAAATAAAAAATTATTTTAGCATTTTGGTGTTGCCAAGTTACTCAAGTTAACTAAAGATGTTTCTCTGTGTGCTGCACACCCATATCTCTGCATACACTACAAACACGAGGAGATCCATGCACAGTAGAAGACTGATAAGCACTCCAACTAAGGTGGAGGCACAGGGGTGAGAAATACACCACAGAGGAAACCACATACAATGGCCAAGCAAGTGCCAGGCAGGTTCACCTACCTGGGACTGTGAGATTCCATTACTCCATCTTAAACTCACAGCCCCAAAATAAATCTTTCACAGAGTTCACAATCCAGCTACTTACTCACAATAGGCCGGTCTTCTTAAAGTCAAACACATATCTAACATTAACCAACATCCCCTCCTTTAGAAAAGCAGCAGCTGTGAAAAAAAAATAAAAATAAGACAGTAACCTCTTTTCTAATAGTTTGTTTTCCACAATTTAATTTTGTTTCTCTAAAAGCTAATTTGGGATAATCACCCACATCAAACTAGCCATAGACCAGTTTGGATGTTGTTGAACTTGTAAGGTGAGTCACATGACTAATTAAGATCATTAGGACTGTGGTACAACAGTGATGTTTTATAGTTAGCTGTCAAAAGTATACAAAATCCAGAATCCGTTTTGTTCATCAAATTAACTATTACTTTATAAAATAAACGGTTGGACCTAATCACCAATGACAGATCAAAGATAAATTTTGAAATATATCATTTGCTTACTTTCTGGGTAAAAGTTTAAAATGAATGTGCTGAAATTGCTTCACAATTTCTTCTTCCACTTCCATCAACATATTTCTCCGTGAAAGGGTGTCTCTATGATGCGCATTATTAAAACAAAATAGAGAAACCATTGAGATACATATTATCCCCTAAAATAGTGTTATCAATCCAAAACTGAGTAGATAAATTATCAAAGCAAGAAGGAAGCAAGCGGCCAGGTATGGTGGCTCATGCCTGTAATCCCAGCATTTTGGGAGGCTGAGGTGGGCGGATCACAAGGTCAGGAGTTTGAGACCGGACTGGCCAACATAGTGAAACCCAAAAAAATTAGCTGGGTGTGGTGGTGGGCACCTATAATCCCATCTATTTGGGAGGCTGAGGCAGGAGAATCACTTGAACCCGGGAGGCGGAGGTTGCAGTGAGCCGAGATCCCACCACTGCACTCCAGCCCAGGCAACAGTGGGAGACTCCATCTCAAACCAAAAAAAATAAAGAAAAGAAAAAAGAAAAAAAAGGAAGCTCACTTATCAAATTAAAATCTTAAAATAATGATATGCATGGTGTCTGTTCAAAGTCTGTCACTAGCATTTAATCCAGAGAACCGATCTCTCACTTGTAACTTTAGTTATAATTGCAGAACAAAGTAATTAGAGTAACTGTGACTCACTTTATTCATCTCTGATATGCACATTTTCATGGAACAAATATAATTTTTTAATAATGCTTTTCTTTTTTCCTATGTTTATTGGGATTATATTTAAAGAAATGGAAGTTTATGTCTGTTAAACCTAACGATAAAAATTGAGGTTTTAAAATTTTATACTGTATATTTCTTCATGTTTCTTTTTTAAAAATTAATATTAATTACATTCTCAGAAGTACCAATCTGTGAGGGACTGGAAATTAAAGACACTTGAGTTCCTTCAGTTCTCTGCCACAGAGAAGTGCTGTGCTAGGTAATGTGGATGGGAACAAGTCACTGGCTGAGACCTGGACTCGCTTGGAGAAACTGCCTCTGCCGATGGAAGGGCATGGTGAGGACCCCGCCAGTACTGGGCTGGACACCAGGTTTCCAAGGCTAAAGCAAGACACAAAAACTCAGTGCTATGGAAGATGTAAGGAGGGAAATGCACCTTACTTATCTACGTAGTTTCTAAAGATAAAATATATGCAAAATTCTAAGAGATCTTGATAAACAGCAAAATACTTCTATGTTTGCCAGTTTGTCTCCAAGTCTTAAAACCTAGTAATCAAGCAAACGAGCAACCCCCTCCACATACACACAACATCAGCAATGACGAACTCAGGCACCTGGGCCTGACACTGAGCCTCCAGAAAAGCCCAGAGTTCAGCCTTTCTCAGTGTGGAGCGGCACCGTGTCATCCGTTCCCGAGTTGGAACCCATCAGAGGCCAGCACAGGCCTGACAGCATGGGAAGGAAAAGAAGGGCAATTAAATGGGGAGGAACACCTTGGTTCAGGTAGGGCTTTAACTCACATTTCTACAATGAGTTTTAAAAAAAAATAACATAAAAACTCTATTTGTACTAACAATAGGCCTGAAACCCAGAGGGCCACCAATGCTGTCTGACTGCTATGGTTTGGCTCTGTGTCTCCACCCAAATCTCATCTTGAATTGTACTCCCCTAATTCCCACGTGTTGTGCGAGGGACCCGGTGGGAGACAATCTTGAATCATGGCGGCGGCTTCCCCCATACTGTTCCCGTGATAGTGAATAAGTCTCACAAGATCTGATGGTTTTATCAGGGGTTCCGCTTTTGCACCTTCCTCATTTTCTCTTGCTTCTGCCATGTAAGAACTGCCTTTTGCCTCCGTCAAGATTCTGAGGCCTCCCCAGTCATGTGGAACTCCAGTTAAACCACTTTTTCTTCCCAGTCTCGGGTATATCTTTATCAACCGTGTGAAAATGCATTAATACAGTAAATTGGTACCAGTAGAGTGGGGCGTGGCTGAAAAGATACCCGAAAATGTGGGAACAACTTTGCCGACTGTTACTTTAGTAGGAAACAGACAGCAGTTGCAACAGTGTGGAGGGCTCAGAAGAAGAGAGAAAAATGTGGGAAAGTCTGGAACTGGCCTGAGATTTGTTGAATGGCTTTGACCAAAAGCCTGATAGTGATATGAACAAGAAGGTCCAGGCTGAGGTGATCTCAGAGGAAGATGAGGAACTTGGGAAGTGGAGCAGAGGTGACTCCTGTTATGTTCTAGCAAAGAAATTGGTGGCATTTCGCACCTGCTCTAGAGATTTGTGGAACTTTGAACTTCAGAGAGAGAATTTAGGGTATCTGGCAGAATAAATTTCTAACCAGCAAAGCATTCAAGAGGTGACTTAGGTGCTGTTAAAGGCATTCAGTTTTATAAGGAAAGCAGATCATAGATGTTCAAAAAATTTGCAGCCTGACAATGTGACAGAAAGGAAAAATCCCATTTTCTGAGGAGAAATCCAAGCCACCTGAAGAAGTGTGCATAAGTAATGAGGAGCCAACTGTTAATCCCCAAGACAATGGGGAAAATGTCTCCAGGGCATATCAGAGGCCTTCCCAGCAGCCCCTCCCTTCACAGGCCCAGCTACCAAGGAGAAAATGGTTTCATGGGCCAGGCCCAGGGTTCCTGTGCCGTGTGCAGCCTACAGACTTGGTGCCCTGTGTTCCAGTCCCTCCAGCCATGGCTGAAAGGGCCCAACACAGAGCTGGGGCCCTGGCTTCAGAGGGTGCAAGCCTCAAGCTTTGGCAGCTTCCACATGGTGTCGAGCTCACGAGTGCACAGAAGTCAAGAACTGAGGTTTGGGAACCTCAGCCTAGATTTCAGAGGATGTACGCAAATGTCTGGATAACCAGGCAGAAGTTTACTGTAGGGGCAGGCACTCATGGAGAAGCTCTGCTAGGGCAGTGTAAAAGGGAAATGTGTGGTGGAGCCCCCACACAGAGTCCCTACTGGGGCACTGCCTAGTGGAGCTATGAGAAGAGGGCCACTGTCCTCCAGACCCCAGAATGGTAGATCCACTGACAGCTTGCATCGTTCACCTGGAAAAGCTGCAGACACTCAATGCCAACCTGTGAAAGCAGCTGGGAGGGAGGCTTTACCCTGCAAAGCCACAGGGGTGGAGCTGCCCGAGACCATGGGAACCCACCTCTTGCATCAGCATGACCTGGATGTGAGACCTGGAGTCAAAGTAGATCATTCTGGAGTTTTAACATTCGACTGCCCCACTGGATTTCAGACTTGCATGGGCCCTGTAACCCCTTTGTGTTGGTCAATTTCTCCCATTTGGAACAGCTGTATTTACCCAATACCTGTTGTGTCTAAGAAGTAATTGGCTTGCTTCTGATTTCACAGGCTCATAGGTGGGAGGAACTTGCCTTGTCTCAAATGAGACTTTGGACTGTTGACTTTTGGGTTACTGCTGAAATGAGTTAAGACACTGGGGGACTGTTGGGAAGGCATGATTGGTTTTGAAATGTCAGGACATGAGATTTGGAGGGGACAGAGGTGCAATGATATGGCTTGGCTCTGTGTCCTCACCCAAATCTTATCTTGAATTGTACTCCCTAATTCCTACATGTTGTAGGAGGAGAGACCTGGTGGAAGACAGCTCGAATCATGGGGGCAGTTCCCCTTATACTGTCCTCGTGGTAGTGAGTAAGTCTCACGAGATCTGACGAAAGTTTTTATCGGGTGTTTCCGCTTTTACATCTTCCTCATTTTCTCTTGCTGCCGCCATGTAAGAAATGCCTTTCACTTCCTGCCTTGATTCTGAGGCCTCCCCAGCCATGTGGAACTATAAGTCTAAGTAAACCTCTTTTTCTTCCCAGACTCCGGTATGTCTTTATCAGCAGTGTGAAAACGGACTAATACACTGACCTTCAGCTTATTCGTCACCTCTTCATTTTGAGAGGGTGGAAAAGTGAGCAGTACTTTTTCAATGGACTTCCCAATGTCTCTACCCCAAAAGATAGACCTTAAAATATTAGTGTTTTCCACAAGACCCTTTATACTAGACTTTTTAGAAGGCACCCTGGTGGTAAAGTTGTAGAAAGGCCCAGGCAAGAAGTTAAACACAAAGTTACAGGTAGTCTTTAGCAAACCACCCACTTTTATTATGGAGTCAAAGGAATCTTCTCCAGGTGTTAACAGCATTCTATACATTATCTGAAGGTATCCAACATGGAACTGTCTTCCAGCAATTCTGGAAGTTACTAGGAATCTAAACACTTAGAAGAATACAGCAAGCTGTGACCAAAATACAGATACTACCATAAACACAAGATTAGAAGGATCCAGTGTTTGGAAGCTTCCAATTAAGTTAAAATTCAAGAACAATATTGTGTGTGTGTGTGTGTGTGTGTGTGTGTGTTGCCAAAAATGTAATGTAGGTCAAATTAGTTCATCTCAATTTAAGGAGCACAGAACATGATCTTTCAGGTGCTATGTGCTTTCTAACCCACAGAACACACCCAGTATCTGAGCAACAGGAAGCTAGGATGGTTTTGAACACAAAAATGTAAGAATCGCCCACAGGATTTGAGGCAGAGTCCAGCAAGCCTTTATTCCAACTCCAACAATAACAGAACACTTAGCAGGAGGGCGCTGTGCGGAAACCACTTCTCTGAGGATTATTAGTATATTTGCAATTTATTTGGCATCTCCTCCCACTCTTCCCATGAAGACATGAACTCTGAGAAACCTTCACCCTCCTGTAGAAGCCTTCCCTTTTTCCTCCAAAATCCCCAACCAACAGACTACACTAACTTACTGTCATGAAAAGCACAGGCTCACACTCCACACAGGGATTGCCAGATACTTCGTGTAACAGTGTAAGAAGAGAAAGATAAAGGGTTTTGGCTGATGGAATAACTCATTATTCCATCAGCCAAGGCCTGTGTAAATGTTTACCCATTAATGGAAAGTCAAAGTACACACATTTTAGAGGCATGTTAATGTAGGATTTAATCAGGCACCATAAATCACCAGGCCAGTTTTCCTCACACACAAGTTTCATATTTCAGTTCAGATAGAGTAGAAATACTGTCCTCAGAATTTATACACATTTGATCTAACTGATTAAGTTCCACACTGCTCTTTTGTTCACTATAAACAAAAAGATGTTAAAAAAAAATTCCCAAACTGCCACAGCATGAATTGAAAACATACCATCTGCAGCTGCTTAGCCACAGCTACTGCCCCCAAATCAAATGAAAGGCTCAAGAAATGCTCAGCTGTGTTCTTATTGCTTGAGAGTTTCCCGGAATCCTTCCATGATTAACTTATTGGCAAAAATTAGCAATATATGCATAGCCCATCTATAATACACCTCGAGCAGACAGCAGTAATCAAAAGGAAATGAATGCAACTTTCGAATTATCAAAATGCCACGATGCTCCTGTTAAAAACCATTTAGCCTTTCCATCTTACAAAAATTTGAAATGTCATTTATTTTAACCAAGAGTTTTCTCCTGCCTCTTTTTCTGATTTGATAGTGGAAAGTGACAAATACATCCTTATCACTAAGTTTTTATTCTTTTGCACATCTTCATTCAAGAACATGAACACTCCAATCTCTAGGAGAAAATTCCAGTCCAAAGCCAGATATAATCCCCTAACTTAGAGCAAACAAGTGTAAGCCGGTACTCTCCAACATTCTGAGAGGAATAAGCTCACGTTCATAGTACACTGTGGATGTTATGAGTTGACCCTCTGGAAAGAATATTTACGTCTGGTATCATCAGAATTGCTGCTACACATCCTTGGAAACCGACAAGATAACTCTAGAAACACAAAACTCAAGAGCCCAAGAATGGGGGCCACGCTCCATCTCCTGCCCCTGACACTATGGTGCACTGACCACAGTACTTGCTGCCCTTGAGCTTGGACACAGTCTTGGAATCGGAATCTACCCCACACAGTCTCCAAAGTGGCCACTCAAATCGATCAGAATCGTCACTTCAAGAGTTTTTCAAGGTGCTAGCCAGCAGTCTGCTGAAGGTCCTTTCAGGCTAAAGCAGCATAACGTGAGCTCATTAGAGAAGGAGAAAATCACACGCACAACTGCTTCCTTACTATTTGCCCCGACCCCATCCCAACTCCTCAGACTGGGAGACGGCCCCTGGACTCCAGTGGAACTTCCTCTGAATCGCAGGCAAGCCAGAGGGCCCTGCAGTCATTCGAAAGGTTTTTGCTCCCAAGAACCCCTCTGGCTCCTGAATAAGTGATTACCATTATTCCATTCATCAAGTGTCTCTTAAGCCTTCTATTATGAGTCTGAATTTTAAACAGGGACTAGGTCTTTTATTACATCCCCTGATCCATGTCTCCAGTAACATTTCTTTCGAAGTTATAGAATCTGTCAGCAATCTCATTATTAGACTTTATCCTCCCTTCCACCACCCAGAACTAAACTACATCCAACAGGGTGGTGGGGGGGGGGGGTATTAGAAAATCTGTATTTCCAGAATAAGAGCACCACAAGGGCAACACCCTGTCTGCCTTTCTCACCACCATAACCTGAGTCCCTAGAACTGTGTCTGGTAAAAAAGAACACATAATAAATAGCTGATGAATGAATACATCTGAGCACCAGCTATACAATAGGCAGCTTATCTCAATAAATCCTCTCTGTAATGCTATAACACAGATTGAACTTCTTCCATTTACAGGTTCAGAAATGTGGACTTTTAGAGAGGAAGCCGCTGACTGACATACAGGCCCCAAAGCCATGGAGATGGCCCCTCAGTCTTAGCCCATGTCTGATCTATCCAAAATGTGTTCTGTATCTTGGGAGTACAGGACAGCAAAAAAAAGCTCAAGATCACAAGGACTTTTATCCTACAGTAGAGAGGAATACTAGGGAAGCCCCCAACACAAGAGTTCGAACATCCAGCATCACACAAAGCATCATAAAACCCGCTGGGCAAAGCAGAACCAAACAATTGGCAAGCCTAATTCCACAAGACTAGAACAGAAGCCCAAGGATAGCCAGTTACACGACATTCCCTAGCATCCCCTGAAGTTAGGTCAGGTCATAATAAGAGCTCCAGAAGAATAAGAGTGGAAGGGATGGAGGAGACACGTCTGGGCCAGCCCTTTAGGTGATGCACACCTGGGTGCCCCATCCCCCTCAACAAGCCTCAGCGCAGACCACTCAGGGCAATGCAGTGGGGCTGGGCCCTATGGTGGCAGAAACAGATGGAAGGAACCTGAATCCACACGTGTCAGGTGGAGGAGAGCAGCCTACCTGCTTTTCAGTGGAAATCAGCTTTTCCGCCGCCAGAGCATTTTGTAGTGTCTCTTAGAGCAGGTAGAGCTACCTTAACCAATACAGCCCTAAGGAAAAGTCTTCTCACCTTGATGGCACATTTCACATGCAAAACAACCATTAACCTGGTAGAACTGATGAAAATGTTCTAGTACTTTCATTTATGGTTGGAGAGGTTTAGCAACTCAGAACTTCAGTAGTAGAAGAAATAGAAAAGGGGGTGGTTAACTAAGTCTAGAATTTTATTGTTATGTCAACTAGGTTTTCATTTTGCTAACCAGTATCTATCTCTTCAGCATAAATGATTGAAAATCTGTATTTTTTCAGGGCTAGTTGATTAGTCTCCTTCATATAGTATCATAAAACTGAACTCAGGATTTTTTTTTTTGTTTTAATAATTGTTGCATTTGAAATAATTGGAAATAGTTTGAACTAATTAGAAAAAATTCCTCAGTTTTGCAAAAATAAACAGATTTATTTTCATTCACCTAAAATTTTCTAAGTATCAGATACAAATCAACCAGTAATATGTCAGGATCCATCTCTTCAGAAGCAAAGTTGCTCAGCTCAATGCTGTAAGCCGGCCTGAGCCAGGCCTGCAACACGTGTCAGCCAACTAACAAAAGAAGCACCTGATCTCCAGAATGAGTGGGTGGGATGTAAGATGAGACCCAGTGGGAAAATTGTCAAATCAGATAGGAAAATCACACCCCTGTAGGGAAAAGGGAAGTTGAGATGTGACTGAAGATAAATACATAAATATCTAACAGAAATTGCTCCTAAAATCATTTGACAAATGGATATGACCTCAGAAAAGGTCGTGTGATAAATATGAAGGTAAAGAAAGCTCAGTGTGGTCATATAAAGTATATAACAAAGTAAAAGTAAATAAATTATGCTGAGTTTTGAAAGAAGCTTTATACACAAGAGTGCATACTGCATGATTCTATTTACATGAAGTGCAAGAACAAGCAAAACTTATAAAAAAAAAAAAAAAGAACAAAGGTTGCCTCAGATGAAGGTGGGAAATGAAAGAGTAAGTTGACTGAGCAGGGGCATGAGAGAACTTTCAGATGTGATAGGAACATTTCACATCCTAACAGAAGTATGGGCCACATGGGTGTATGCATTTATCACAACTCACAGAATGATACACTTAAGATTTGTGCATTTCACTCTATACCTTTTACTTCAAAAAACGTAAAAGTTATTAACTCATTTATAACATACATGCTGAAGTGTTTAGTGAGAAAGTGTACAAATGTGTGCAACTTACTCTGAAATGCATCAAAAAAATAAAATGGACTGATGGATGGGTAAAAACAGAGAGACATGTATAAAGCAAATAAAGTCAGACCTAACAACTGTGGAATCCAGGAGGTGGGTACAGGGGTGTCCCCTACACCACACAGTATTTTCAGCTTTTCTATATGATCGCACATTTGCATGATAAAACGCTGGGGGAAAGTATATGGTGATTGCATTGAGATTTATTGGTTTAAATAAATCTCAGAAGTTTAAAGCAGAATGCAAATCTTACCCAGCACTTACTGTGAGTTCATGAGACATGAGATAGGAAGTGGACTGAAGGAAGGGAGCACTGGCAGCAAATGAACACCACCCCAGAGACTTGGGGGCGGATGGGATGCTGAGGCGAGGCGAGCTCTTTTTGTCCACAGACATCCTTCCTAATGTTGCCTCAGTTTAAAACTCTTGTGGCTGGGCGCAGTGGCTCACACCTGTAAACCCAGCACTTTAGGAGGCCAAGGTGGGCAGATCACGAGGTCAGGAGTTTGAGACCAGCCTGACCAACATGGTGAAACCCCATCTCTACTAAAAATACAAAAATTAGCTGGGTGTGGTGGCCATACCTGTAATCCCAGCTACTCAGGAGGCTAAGGCAGGAGAATCGCTTGAACCCAGGAGTCGGAGGTTGCAGTGTGCTGAGATTGTGCCACTGCACTCCAGCCTGAGTGACAGAGCGAGACTCCGTCTCAAATAAATAAATAAATAAATAACTCTTGTTATTCAGCAAATCACTTCAGTGTATCAATTATCAAGTTATATATTCCTAAGTATAAAGTCTCAAAACAAAACACATGACCTTGAGTAGCAAATATGATACTATGTGTATATTCTGTCGACTAACTGAAACGAATTCAGTAATTTTATACCAAAACATCATTTATATCTCTGATATATCCAAAATAATTTTCTTTTAGGTTTATGACACAGTCTATAACCTTTAGTAAATTACAATGAGGAAAAAAAACATAATGACCATCTTACATGATAGACAAAGTAATTATCACCACTTTGAAAATACTGTCCGTCACTTCTCCTTAATGTTGCTTTTGTTAATAAAATCCATTTCTGGAGTTGCAAAACCTAAACCAGGCAAAAAGATGAGTTCGGATTTAAGCAGATCATGTTAACAGAGATAGTACTGTGATCAAAGGAACAACTGAGAGTGTTTTGTGCGTATCTTCTGGTCTTGGAGAGGGCCTACAGTTTCCCTGCACACAAGAGGCCCTCAATAAAAATTCAAATCCTAACCATTTTCCAAAGCTTAACTCAAGTTCTATCTTCCTTGAATGTTTTCCTAATTATGCAAACCCACCTTATTCTCAGCTAACCACACAGTCTTTCATCTGAAAGAAGCTGTACTGCCCACCAATCATATGGTCTCATTTACACGGGACTCTTTTTCTCATACACCTGACACACAGCCATCAACTCTGCCCAAGTTAGTTAGTTCATCACCTAAGAAGGCAGTTCATTCATCACCTAATAAGGTAGCCCATGCTACTACACAATAGGTCTAGCGGTTAAATCATTCCCTCTGATAGTTCTGAATCAGTAACATAAGGAAGTTGAACTAAAAGAACACTCAAAGTCCCTCTGAGGACTAAATTCTAAGAGTCAGTTAATTTGCTAACTGTGCCTGACAGCTACCCAGGACTGAAGGACAGGGATGGAAGGGCAAGATCCCTGTCCTCAGGGCTCTCACACCCTAGGGTGCACCCTGTTAACTTGGAAATCTTAGAATGCCAGCATTTAAACAGACTTCACGATGGCCTGGCCTCACATCCTTATTTTAAAATTGGATTACAGGTCACTGCCCCAGAAAGATGAGGGAGTTAGACAAGGCCACCGAAGAACCCCTTACCCCACTTGTATCATCTGCAATAGCAGGATATTCTACTTTGCTCTTTTATATAATACCCCAAGCAGTTTTTTTTTTTTTTTTTTTTTTTTGAGATGGAGTCTTGCTCTGTTGCCCAGACTGGAGTGCAGTGGCACGATCTCAGCTCACTGCAACCTCCACCTCCTGGGTTCAAGCAATTCTCCTGCCTCAGCCTCCTGAGTAGCTGGGATTACAGGCATGCACTGCCACGCCTGGCTAATTTTTGTATTTTTAGTACAGACGGGGTTTCATCATGTTGGTCAGGATGTTCTCAAACTCCTGACCTCATGATCCGCCCGCCTCAGCCTCCCAAAGTGCTCGGATTATAGGCGTGAGCCACCACGCCCGGCCAGATTTTTTTAAATTATCATTTTTCTCCTTAGTTTTACCTGTTCCAAAACAGAAGAAGGTAAAAGTTCACTTTTAAGCACACTAATGCTTGCAGGGATGACAAGGAAAGCGAGGGCATATTGCCAAGACCCTGCTCCATGAAGGCAGGTGTCTCGATGTACACTTCTCTCCACCTTCCTCAACACCCCCCAGTGTGCTACAGCAAGGGAAGTACAGATGTGCTCTTTGCTATTGGAATAACGAAGAGCGTAGTAAGACTAAAGCAGTGTCTCTTGAAACTCTCCTAGGGCCTTGTTCCTCATTCCATGCACATATCCTGTGCCGACTCAACATCCCCTCTGCTCCACAGCTTATCTCAGAAAGAACTAAGTTACCGTGCCAAGCGAAGAGGATGAATTTAGAAAGCTCCACATAACCAGACGCACAGCGACAGCAGCCATCAGACATCAACCAGATTTAACTGCCCTAAAATTAGCAGTCAGAGCAAAGTAGTTACTGCAATGATTGCGTCAGAGCTATTCTGACTGGCGAACTGCCAGTTTTAAACAAATTGTCCTGCTTTCTCTACCAGAGAAACAATATTTTGGAACAGAGCCAGCTAAGCATTTCAGTGAATGTTCAAATTCTAGCTTCGCTATTAATGTTGTATAATTCAATGACAAGGTGAACAAAGTCTATGTAGGCTACATCTGCAAGGGTGTTATTTTCTTTGTTGTAAGCACTTATTCTTTGGGTGAGTAAAGTACTGTGGATGAATCCTTTTAAATATTTAAATGCCTGAAATTTATTTAGGGATTCACATTCAACTGGCTTAAACAAAGATTATGCAAATCTAGCAAAGTATAAATGCAAAACAAAAATTGTTTTCCTCTTATATTTCTTTTAATCTTGGCAAAGACTCAGAGGCTAAAAAAAATGTTCTCTGCATGATCACAGAAGGACCCACTCGCTTCCCAACAAAGAATATATAACCTGATTCAATTGGCAAAACTGCTACCTCACTACATATTATGAAATTTCTAGTTAATAACAGACAATTCACTGGCCGATAGAACAGGGCGGTTTTTAGACCAGAACAATGAGCTCATTAGCCCAACCCTTAGCCTCCACTTCCCCCTTTCAGTGATAGTGAGTCGGATAATTCCGCCATTCTCATATGCACACACCTTCTTTAGTCCCTCCCTTTCTCCCTTCTTCCTTTCTCTCTTTTCATTCTTTCCTTTTATCATGATTTATTGAAACCTACCATACCTTATAGGTGAGCTGTAGAATAAAACAACGCTATAGCTGGAACCAAGAGACATGGGTTTAAAATACAAGGACTCAGATTCAGAAAACCACACTTTCATTAAACCTTAGTTTTTGTATCTGTAAAAGGGAAAAAAATCCCACCAGCCCTATAAGGTTCTCGTTAAGTATACGTGAGAGAACACAATGAAAGTTCAAGCACAATAACATTTTACATTTGCCTTTAAGAGTATCTCTCCCCAATTCTTTATTCTCTTCATAAATCAACATTAGTCTCCTTCACTTATTCTTGTCATTTAAAACATTTTATTTATTTTTTTGTGACAGGGTCTCACCCTGTCAAACAGATTGGAGTCCCTAGTATGATCTGCCCACTGTAACCTCGAACGCCTGGGCTCAAGGGAGGGTCCCTCCTCGGCCTCCCCAGTGGCTAGGTCTACAGGTGTGCACCACCACACTCAGCTCATTTTAAAATTTCTTGTAGAGATGAGGTCCTGCTTTATTGTCTAGGGTGGTCTCAAACTCCTGGGCTCAAGCAATCCTTGCCTCAGCCTCCCAAAGTGCTGGGATTACAGGCATGAGCCACTGTGCCCAACTTAGAACATTTTAAATGGGAAAACTGACCTACTATTCCAAACAAATGAGTTACAACGACCCTCAAATAAAATTGGTTGATAAATTGGATGCTTCTACTATCATGTACGCCCTGCTTACAGCATTTCATAGCACACCTTATACACAAATGTAAACAAACAGGAGTTAGAATGATATCCCTCTAATGTCATATTATAAGAACTAGCAGTATGTTAAGATATTAAAGATAAAAGATTTTTACCACGTAAAATTAAGACTATGGCTACTGAACACCTACCACATTTAAGGTATAAATAATATCCTCATGTACTTTGCAACCCTCAAACTAAAAGTACTGAATCAACAAAAGATGCACACTATACACTACTGATTGCATTTTTAAACAACATGATTTCCTGTAGAAATTAACACTGCTAATGGACTGAGAACTAAAGGACTACAGACAGTACTACACAATACAGAAATCCTTTTCAGTAAGCTTGATTAAGTACCAGCCAGGGCTTTTAAGTCAACTGCAGCCTCATGGGATTCAAATAGGGCTGTGCAGTCATCAGCACAGACCAGACTCTGAAACCTGGGAAAGGTGTAAATCATACTCTCTCATGAAAGGAGGCCACCTAAGGGTGCCCAGGCTCCCAGGAACCACACCCCTCTGAATGGGGCTGTAAAGTTCTTGATGTAACAGATGGAACACAGTCAAAACCCTCTTCAGAAACTTCCACATTTTTACCAGTTCCATATCAGAGTTCAATCACAGGTCATTTCAAACAACCCAGGAAAGACATAAATTAGGCATAAACTGTTGTTCAAGATAGATCATGTACAATAGAAATAATGATTAGAACTTTAACTCGACAGTATTTAGTTCAACAAAAGCCAAGATAAAGGAAGTTATTTTATGTTCAACCCACAACTCCCAATCATTTCTTTAACAAATATTAGTTCACTGTGAGCCTATTATGTGGCAAAAACCACTTAAGTACAAGGAATACAGCAGTAAACCAGAAATGTCCCTGCCCGTTTGCTGCTTATGTTCCATTACTAAAATTGCACAGGAGGATGGGTGGGGGTGGGTGGTGCTCGTTTAGCTGGAAGCTACTGGAGATACAAGAGCAGGGCTCCCTGCTGTCTCTCCTCATTCATTCCCAACCCACTAATGGCTGGGAAGTTAGGCATTCCTTGCACTAGGGGTGGCTGTGTGCTACCGTTCTGGCCAATCACATACAGACAGAGCTAGGCTATTAATCTGCACTTTTAACATACCCTGATCCTGGGACTGGTTTTGTCTGAGTGTGATAGTATGATGCTTCTAAAACAGCTGAGTTCAGGCCGGGCAAAGTGGCTCACGCTTGTAATCCCAGCACTTTGGGAGGCCGAGGTGGGAGGATACCAAGGTCAGGAGATCGAGACCATCCTGGCTAACATGGTGACACCCTGTCTCTACTAAAAATACAAAAAAAAATTAGCCAGGCATGGTGGCAGGCGCCTGTAGTCCCAGCTACTTGGGAGGCTGAGGCAGGAGAATGGCATGAACCCAGGAGGGGGAGCTTGCAGTGAGCTGAGATCGTGCCACTGCACTCCAGCCTCGGCGACAGAGCAAGACTCCGTCTCAAAAAACAAACAAAAAAAAAAACAGCTGAGTTCAACTAGAAACCTTCTAAGCAAAATAGCATCACCATTACATTAACCTCCTCAATAAATGAAACCTCAAACCAAGACCCACAAGCAATTCTGGAAGAAAACAGGCCAAAGTCAGAAATGTCTTCAGGAAAAAGAATAAATACACAGTAAATAGAAGGCCCATTACGAGTGGAGTTTGTCTTCAGCTTGCCTCACAAGATCCTACAGGCTCCCTAGAAATTCCATTTCTCAACAGTTACAAACTCTAACCAGTGATAGTAGAACAGTGGTCTCCAAACAGGGCCACACATTTCAAAGATACAAATGCCCTTGAGGTGCAGAGAAAATACTTCTACATCTATTTATTTTCAATATTAATCTTCTTAAAATTTACATTTGTTTTACAATGTCCATAATATCTTAGCACAGTAAAGTATGTTTATACATACAGATATATTATACATATACACATGCAAAAATGTGTATACAGATATGTATATAAGTATATGCATACATACATGAACACTTAGACAATTGTGTATAGATGGGATGCATGTTGAAAAAAGTTTGAGAACCTTGAGAACCTACCAAAAGAAACCACTGTTTTTTGCATTAGATCATTTAAACACCTGAAACAGGTAGCATTTGCCCTGTAAAAAGAATCAAAACTATAATTTCTAAAATTACTTATTAGAAACTTCAATACATAGAGGACAGTATCCCAAAGCTATTCCTGAACAATGTGAATACCCTACCCACTGTTCAACAAGGAACCAAATGTGTTATCAAAAACACCTCCAGAAGACAGTGAAAGCAATCGATACGCTGACTTCACAGGATATTGTGCCTTAAGCATTAATCAGAACTTTTTTAAAAACTCCACACAACAGTTCATCTCAGCATACATAATTTTATTTATTTATTTTTTTATTTTTTTTTGAGAGGGAGTCTCGCTCTATCGCCCAGGCTGGAGTGCAGTGGCACGATCTTGGCTCACTGCAAACTCCGTCTCCTGGGTTCCCGCCATTCTCCTGCCTCAGCCTCCCCAGTAGCTGGTACTACAGGCATCCACCACCGCGCCCGGCTAATTTTTTGTATTTTTAGTAGAGACTGGGTTTCACCATTTTAGCCAGGATGGTCTCGATCTCCTGACCTCGTGATCCGCCCACCTCGGCCTCCCAAAGTGCTGGTATTACAGGCATGAGCCACCACGCCCAGCCAGCATACATAATTTTTTATTCACCCAAGAGTTCTCCCTTTCCACAGTAACAAATTTTAACACTGGCTCTTTACCTAGATATTTCTACTTAAGAGTAATTGAATATACTACTAAATAACCTACTTCGGACTGTTCTTATTCTTGAGCAACTCAACCAAATGAGGATATCTCTCAGCAGATTAAGCAAATATGCAGAAGTGAAAAATACGGAGTATTCTAATGGGCAGAGTTAAAGACACCCCTTCTGGCTAAATGTTTGTTAGCAAAACAGGAAGAGAAGTGTATCAACCAATTAAAACAGAACCAGAAGAGATTGTGGTGTTCTTCCCTACTATCTGAAAGCAATTCAACACAAGAGAATACCAAACCAAAAAATAAGCTGAAGAAAGTCCAACAAGATTCTGATCTTTCCTACGAGCATTGCAGTTCCTAAGGCCTCCAGAGGTCACAGGTCACAGTGTGATCCCAGTTTCTCAATCCAGTCAGTCATTCAACAAATTTTCATACTCATATGCAGAACAGAGTCCTCATTACAAGGGACACACTGAAAGTGAACTCATTATTACTCAGCAAAATTCGGTCAGTAGAACCAGCAAAGGAGGTTTGACACACTCTTTCAGGATATCCACGTGAAAAGGTGGAGATATATGGGCTAGTTATAAGATATTAAGAGCATTAGTAGTTAACTGTAACCGAGACTGTGACTCCTTATAAGCCTCGAGGGAAGCTTCCAGAGACACACTTCGTGTTATTCAGCCAGTTTAACAATTTCATCACCAGCTTAAGTAAAGATATAAAAGATATAAAAGAGTCTGATATAATGTACAGACAGCATTTCTTTGGGAGCACAGGTAAAGGTGCCAAATAATATGATCAAATTCCAAAAAGCATGATGGGAAGAATCAGCTAAAATAAAGCAAAACCACAGCGCAATAAATGTTAGACTTTGCAGTGACATCAGCGCAAGATGGGAAGACGAGGTTCAATGGCAGCATGTGATTAACGGCTCGGGGGTGTTTAGTGAACAGGAAACTCGTTGAGTCTGACCACCGGAAAAGCGAATG
Source organism: Macaca nemestrina (assembly GCF_043159975.1). NCBI lineage: Eukaryota > Metazoa > Chordata > Mammalia > Primates > Cercopithecidae > Macaca > Macaca nemestrina. The sequence continues at coordinate 16,560,080 of NC_092125.1, read as the reverse complement.
CAAACTTGGACTATATCAGTGCAAGCAACATGCAACCTATGACACACACTCCTGCTCTACGCTACACAGGTCACGTTACACCAGCCAGGAGCCCAACTCTGACAGAGACTGAAGGATTTGTTCCGTAGGCCACCAAGGCAGTAGAATTTGAATAAACAAGCAGAATTAGATTTCAGTTCTGTAGGTCAAAAAAACTTTCTGGTACTCAAAACCATTAAAAGGTGGAGACCCCCACCCATTACTTGCAGTGTTCAGGTATTACTGGAAGACCACTTATATAGAGATTATATAAAAGGATCCAAATATCAAAGAAGGGTTAGTTGAGCTACTCAGTGATTTCCAAACCCTGGTCCTTAGTGAAGTTTTCATTGACCCATGCAAAACAAAAGTGTCCGTGTTAGGATAGCTATAAATCCATGAGCGGGGTAGTTTTAACACAGCTCCTCTCTGGATAGGAAGAACTCTCCTTTAGGCCTGACAGCATACATATTCTTCCCCGTTTCCCCACCTTTTCTTTTTTTTGGTACATCAAACGTATTTTGACGAAATGCATTGACAATAAGTAGTAACTGCTGTTGTCAATTTTCAACACACTTATGCAGCAACATTAAATGCTGACATATCTGACAATCCCTAATTTTTTTTTTTTTTTTTTTCATTTTACAGGTAGATGAAAACAAAAGGTATAGGAACAACATGACGAGACAATTTTTAAGGTCCTTTCTGGTCCAAAGATGCTATGACAACTAGACTCGACTTGCTGCTTATTTTCTCCCTTCCTACCACCCAACTTGGTTATATAGTACTGGGGTGGGAAAACGAACCAAGGAATTGGGTTTCACTAAATATGAAATCTCTCAAGAAGCAGAACCTCAACAGTGAGTCAAGATCTGGCTCCCTTCTACAACTGCTATTCTTTGGAAGCAAAGTTTATGAATTAAGTTCCGAAAGGATCAAAATAATCTATGTCTAAAGTTGGGAGCCTTTTAAATTCCTATCGCATTGTTACCACTCTTTTAAAAGGCGTCACAGCTAAATGCAATTGGAACAGAAAAAGCAATTTCTGAATCATCGATTTCAAGGTAAACCAAGTAGCTATGATCCTCATGCAAAGCATTCACATATAAACTTACTATAGGTCAAGGCAAAGAAATGACATAATCATGAAAAATATAAACTATCCCAGTCAGACAGGCATTTTCATTACTCTAATACATTCGTTTTACACGTTAAAGAAACCCCACATTTTGGTGCTGTAAGGGATCATGAAAATACTTTCATCCAAATTCATTCGTGACAGGTGGTAGAGGCAGGAAGCTCAAGGTTCCTGTCTGTGCCTAAAGCTTTTTCTACTCTCATCCTGCAAGTGAATTAGGCACATTAACAGAAGTAGAAAACCTAGAACACAGTTCAGTATTCTCTAGGACTGTACTTTGTATTTCGTTGAAGTTCAATACAGAAAAAAAAAAAAAAAAAAAAAAAGCAGCTTTTCAATTAATACCCCAGGCTAAATTTTCTTTAAATTCAGTATGTCTTTAACAGGATTTGTAATCCTAAATCACCACCATAAATTGATCAGAAGTTCAAAAACTCAATGCCTTCCTCAATCTCAAAAAATAACCCTGCACTTATTTACCAATTATGGTTGGGGGCAAGGGGCCGTATTCACATAAACACATAGTTCTTTGCAAAGTATGCAGGAAACACAATCCCATTTAAACTAGTTTCAATGCCCATAGTGCTTTTAAACCAGTTTCAATTACCAAACAACTGGTTTTTCAGGGTAGCTAGTATTTCCTTACTTTAAGAAATAGATTGACTGCTAATTTCAAAATAATAACCCGCTTCCCCTTTGCCTCAGGTAAAAAGACCCACAAGGTGGGCAAGTGTTTACTAAGCTCAGGTATCAAGGAACCCTTCAAAACACCATCCCAGTCTTGGGGAACGGGGAGAGAAAAAAAAAGAAAAAAAACACCTTCCAAATCCATATTACACAGCTTTAACTACAGTAAGCATCATAGAAACCAAATCATGATCTGATAATTCCCCTATTAGACTAAAAGTTACATTCCATACATTTAAAGCTCTTTGAGAAAATCCATGATTTAAATACATAAAAAGCATTTAATGAAAAACATATACTTAAAGCAACTGGGTAAAATCTGTGGCCCATACTAAAAGCCAGAAGCTCCACCCCCATACCTATGATCCAGCTCTTGCTTTATTTTCCGGACCAAGTGCTTACACTGCTTCTTATACAAGTTCATTTCACCCCATCTATAGGTAGCATGTGGGTACTGATAAAAGCTGTTTCTGATTTCATTTCCTACTTCCCAGATGTTTGCTCTGTAGTTTTTCTTTTTTCTTTTTCCTTCAGCTATTTATGAATACACTCTAATTTAGAACAAATTCAATATGTCTTATTTTAAGCTGGGCAAGGCACACAATAAATGAGCACTACCAAGATAATTTCAAGATATTTATCCAGCGTATAAGTTTGCCTACCTAGGCAAGATTTGGACAGGCTGCCATGATCTTGCTTTAGAATAAAAGTGCTTAAAAAACATCACTGGGAGCCTGCTGCTGCTGTTACTGCTGAAACTACGGGCTATTGTGCTTGTCATAAAAGGGCTTGTGCTTAGAAATGAAAAAATCAAATATCCTCTGGGGAGAAGATGTCCCTAACACAATCCCTGGTATGAATCATGCAGATACTTTAACTGCATCTCTTCCCAAAATGGATCAATGGAATCCTTTTGGAGGAATCAACGTGATTTATACCCAAAACTTAAGATGGCATTTTCTCATGAATAATACTCTCTTATAACTCTGAATCAAGCAGTGAAATTCAATCAAGCAGTAAACATCTTTTAAGTGGAAATATTGTCTAAACGGGATGACAAAACAGAACTCTGAATTCTTTAAGTAAGTCCAAACATGAAACAGACATTCTTAAATGATGTAACTAAATACAGTAACCAAGTTGTCTCTTGAAATTCAACTTTAGGAATGCCAAAAATAATAGGCCACCTCTCAATATCCGCAAAGATACTGGTATGTGTAGGTTTTCTAGGAAAGTAATAAAAAGCAACAGTTTGGGAGATCTTTTTTCTTCAATTACTAATTGTAACACTAGAAAAATTACAACCTAGGCTGCACACAAACGCAACTCAAATGGGCAGTTTACTAAACGTCTGTCATAAGAAAGCCATCTAGTGTTAACGTTTAGAATGGAGACTGCAGACAAAAGAGGCAAAGAAAAGAAAAATCTGTGCGACTATTTTGAACTTCACTGAGCAAAGCCATGAGAACCACCAAGATTCTTTGAGGGTTTTTTTCCTTGATTTTTGAAAAAAGCCATCCTTGTCAAAACCCAGTCTCAATCTAACCAAATCAAAAATGTCTACAATTTTATTTTGACCAAAATCGTGTTTTGTTGAGCATAATTCCGTGACCAATGCACTTGATTTTTTCCAAACCTCAGGCCAGAGTCATCTTGGGCTAAATTAATTTAACTGAAGCAGGTTAATGATGACAAATATCTCCCAGAGGAGTAATGCCAAGTTGTTCTCTCTTTCCGAGAAGCCTCGGCTCCTCTTGTAGATGATGAGCCGAAATTGATTCTTTGGGTTTGCGGCACGGCTGAAAATTAATCTGTAGGTTTTCCTGGGGATATTCCTAGGACGTGGGCAAACTACCCTCACTGACACGGGAAGACCCGGGGAGGCACAGGAGCTGGCAAAGTGGGAAGAAAGGTCGCGCTGAGTGAGAAGGGCGCTCGCCCGGCTGCTCACGGTCTTACAAAGAGGGATCCGTCCCGGTGAGGGCGCGCGCTCGGGGCGCACCCCTTCTAGAAGGGGAATTAGCCCCGCAGCAAGTTCGGCGTCAGCCCGCCAGGCGCGCCGGGGGAGCTGCGTCGGGCAACCGCGAGCCCTTCCAGAGAGCGTTAGTCAGAGCGGAGTTCTGGGCACCTGGAGGAGGTCCTCCTCAGTGCCTGTGTCGCCGACACGGGAATAACCTTTCAGACGATCGATAACTTGAAGAGAACAGGCGGCGACGGCTCCTCTCCTAGCCTGGGCCCGGGAGCGCGGGTGCATCTGCGTCTACAAGCCGGACCCTGCCCCGTGCCCCTCGCACCCCCGCGCCCCTCGCCGCCGTCAGCCCCCCGAAGGGCATCCCCTTCCCCTTCGGGACAGTCACCGCCTGGCCGTAGCCATCCCGAACCTACCCTCGCCACGCTGCCCGTCGGATTCCCCGACACGAACCTTCGCAACACCGTCCGCCGGGACCTGCTACAGCCTGTGCGCGCCGGGCGGCGCATACCCGGGCTGCCGCCTCGCCGCCCGCCGCTGCCCCGGGCTGCCCATCGGCCCGGACTCTCCCCGCGCCGGGCTCCGGCGGAGGCGGCCCGGACCCGCCGGCGGAGGCTGGAGCTCTCGGCCTGCACTCAGGCGGCCGGCGGGGGCGCGGCGCTCTTCCTCCGTCCTCCTCCTCCTCTCGCTCCGCCGGCTCCTCCCGGGCTCCCAGTCTGCCGCGCCGGCTCCCGATGCCACCGCCCGCCCGCCCGGCGGCACACCGCCCCCCGCCCGCTCTGTGGGCTCCCATTGGCCGCCGCCTGCAGGCCCCCTCGGCTCCGCCCCACGATTGGGCGCGGGCGCCGTCAGTCTCACCGCCCGCCGGGCTCCAGGCTCAGCCGGTGCGCTGTTCCCAGGCCCCGCGGCGCGCGGGAGCGGCGCGTCCGGGAGGGGCCCGAACGCCTTTCTTGGGGAGGGGGCTGTGGAGCGCAGCATGAGCGGCGCTGGGCGAGCTCGAGGGCCGGGCAGCCTACCTGGACCCAGGCTTATAGAGAGCTGTCGCCGTCCTCGCCGGTACTCGCTTTCGTCCCTCTGAGGAATAAGTTAAAAACCCCGAGTCTGGTTCTGAGCCTTCCTCTGGCGCAGGCGCGACCCCACCCGGCCCTCCTGTCGCCCAACTTGGGACAGACGCGGCGGCCGGGCGTTCGGATCCGTGAGCCTCGGCCGCTGGGGCTACATACACAGCCCAAGACGCCACAGAATCGCCGAGGCCGCGCAAACGCCCAAACGGCCGCATCTCGAAGTGATCCCATATGAAGAAGACAGCGCGAGGAAGCAAGACCCTGCTGTGTGCCGGCCCCCGGAGGGCGCCCCGGGCCCGGTGGGTCGGAGGGTGGGGAATCACAGAGAAACACGCAGGCAGTAAAATCTTAGGAGGACAGGGGGTGCCAGCGTGCAGGAAATGCTGCTAAGAGACCTTTAGAAGCCAGGGAAAACGGAGAGACCAGCAGTTCCAGGCACCCGCATGCCAGCCCGGTCCGCTCAGCCCTTCCTCCCTGCCCTCCAGGCAGCGCTCAGCCCACGGTAGAAATGTCTTGGATCGTTTTTTCCGACGAGGAAAAATTGAACTTTTTATACCCAACGTTTCTACTTTCTTAGAAATGTTGACTCACCTTTGAGGAAGCATTACTTGAAACTATTACTGTAAATTGCTTGACATTTGAATTAGATGCAGAAAGATTAAAGGGTCTCAGAAGAATCTTTTAAGCTAGACTGGAATTGACTCTGCCTAAATGGACAGCAACAGTCATCTATACGCAGAAATAATAAAGCAGGTGGAGGGAGCCTCTAACTTACCTTCCAGCGACACCGTAGGATTTCCTGAGCAGGCCTTTTTGTCAGAGTTTTGAGCTGGGTTCCCAGAGACTGGATTGGGGCTTTCGGTTCCTCCCCTTCTAGAGTCAGACTTCTTCCCGAAGAGAGAATGTTATCTCTACTTCCCTATCACAAACACTTCCTAGAACACAGCCCTGTTAAAAGTTAAATACAGGCGGTCCCTCCCACACTATATTTCTCTGTGATCTGAAGCTGTACACATTATACAATCTTTTGTATCTCTTTAAATTATAGGTATAATCTGTGGGATTAGGTATAACTAAACAGGTCAAAAAGCAGTCCTGTGACATAATACAATTCCTGAGCACTCCAGGATTTGATGAGTTTCCCAACTGTCACCCCATTATCAGCATTTACAAGATTGTCATGTATTCATTTAACAAACATTCGTGGAGATCCTCTGATGTTCCAGACCATGCTAGGTGCTGGGAATATAAAATGCACAGGACATAAGGCTCGGCTCTTCAAGAGCTCACCATCTGACAGGTGTATTCTCATTCATTGTAGATACTCTACAAGAGATACCAACATTATCTCCTATGTACTCAACAAAACCCTACAGGAGCAGCACCCGTGAAGGAACTTTTCCTGGGAGTGCCTAGGGAGGACATACTCACGTTTCACCTTATTGCACGTTTCATTGTCTGTAAGGGCCTTGAGGAGAAGAACTACATCTCCAGCATTTTGATCCCTAAAGCACAAATCGACTGCAGCTCGGAGCAGATCCTGGATCAGTGGGTGGTCATTGAGGTGGGTCTTGCTGCTACAGCTGCAAATGTCCATTGTCTAATAGATGAAGATGAACCCACTCCTTAATATCCAATACATAATGATCATACATGGAAGTCTGACCAGACACTCTTCGATGACGGTGCTAGCCGCAATTCTCACCCTCTCACCTTCCCATCCCACTTCTTGTGCTTTGCAAACTAAAACTGAAATATCCTAAGTCCCACTACCAAGGTTGACAGTATTTTTTTTAACGCCTGTAATTGATTCTGTGGAGTAAATATTTGTGTGCGTTTATGAAGGTCCATGGGACTTTCTGACTTTCCCAGAACTCCACGTCACATGAGGTTGGCCTTCATCGGAATGTTCCTGCCTTCAGCAGGTGCTGAGTGAGCCCCTTTGCTGTGCAGAACAATGGTGATACATACAGGCAAGAGCAAAACCCATAAGGTATCCACCTCACAGTCAACCGCGAGAGATCTTCAAGAGACACATCTCAGGAATGATTCTGAACCTTCTTCACCAAATAAAATATTCCAGAAATGGTATTAGATTTTAATGTGTGTGTCCTTCCTTGCTAGTCTTCCTACCAGCAGCCCTCTTGTTTCTTGCCTTTTTAGGCAAACAGCCTGAAACTTAGCGCAGAGACGGTGGAACTGCAGCACGTGTGAAGATATCAGTGCATCATTTTGGCCTCAGGACATCTTACTGAAAATAATTCTATATTAAAGCTATACATTTTGCTGAAATTAAAAAAAAAAATCAATGGTGAATTACAAAATTGTATTTGCCTAAAGGCTAGTGTGAACTTACCACTTTCGCCTTCTCGCAGGCCAAGGTTTTCCCTCCCCTTGTTGCCCAAGCCTCACTTTCTATCCCTCAAAACTCTTCTTTCTTCTGTGAATTGCATCATGTTCTAGGGGTTCCCAAAGAAACAAACTCAAGGGATTAATTCTTTTTACAATTTTGATTCAGCACATCCACTCCTGAAATAATTCCAACATCACTCTTACCTATTTTTCTCTAAGTGTAAAGAGAGCTGGAGTTCAAAGACACACCAACTGTCTACCCTGTTCCAAGGTTTTGAACTTCTTGGCTGACCTTACCTGGTACTTCTAGCTATTTACCTTTGAATTTAGCAAAACGGAAGTTTTGTTTTCTTGACACACTGCAGCAGGATTCTACTTACAGATGAAATGTGTACACTGTAATAAACCTGAATAGCTAAGTTAAATAAGGGTTTATACTCCTATCCTTATTTCCTCCTTCCCTTTTCTATTACTAACCATCTTTTAATAAGTATTTCTTTTATGTCAAATGAATAGGTATAATTTGCAACAAATACGCTTTGAATGCGTATTATGTTCGGGGTATTATATTAGACTCTTTAAGGACCCAAAGGGCAATATTTATTAGAGTATGTGAATTTTATGACAAGGAGAAGAACTTGAGAGCAGGTGCTCAAGATCACCAATGAGTGGCGCCCACAGGGAGAGCAGGAGAGCCAGCCACCTGGCTTGGGCCATCCAGCAAAGGCCTCACCAAAGATGTGAAACTGACAAGGCAAGAAGGAGAGAAGAGAGCACTCTACCCTTGGTGAGATGAAGCACGGTGGGTGCAGACACAGCAGCCGCCTGTGCAAGGCATGTTTGGGAAACAGTGGTGCCCTTTGGCCAAGCACAGGCTTATTCACTTGTATAACAAACACTTACATGGCACTTCATCCATGCCAGGTTCTGTTTTCCTCTTAAAAGGGAAGTTCTCACAGGCAGACAACCGTATGGGTGCTGCTGCAACTTTTCTTTCTTTTTTTTTTTCTTAAAGAAAACCTCTTACAACAGAAACATGTTTGAATATGGTCTTGTGAAGTAAATTAAGAAATGCAAAGTTCTGTTGCAATTTTTAAAGAAATGGTTCAGCTGCAGCTCCGAACAAAGCACATGTTTATCTTAAAATGAAAACCACTAGAATAACATAAAACCAACAGAACAACATAAGTGATGTGCTAAGTACCCTATACTGTCCGTAATAGCCTTAGAAGAAACCCATCTAATACAAAAGTCTCAGTTCTGTGGATATCTACGGAGGCCTACTATGTGTTCAGTTCTGCTCTGGGGAATGCGGATTATTACAGATAAATAATGAAATTATCCTCAAGGCAATAAAATACTACCTAGCTGGGAGTTTCACAGAGGAAGCAATTCTCAGATTACTGCAAAGACAACACATTTAAAATGCCAATTTGAATTTAATGTTGTATAGATGTGTGACACGGAGATCTGGAGTGGCCAATCTTGGATGGCGTGGTTAAGGATCACTGACAAATGTCCTTCAGAAGGAAAAAGTTTCTTGAGTTCTTAATCATATGTTTCAGAAATTTAAAATCCTGTATGTTTGTCTTTGCTGTAATGTACCCAATCTAATGTATCTCCAAGAATCTTCTAAGACAGGTGGTTTGTTTCTTTTCTGATGATTCAAATCTTGGCCATAGCTATTTTACATTTTATACCCCTTTTATCTGTTTCACTTTCTCTACTCTCAGACCCACAGGTTAACAACTTGTACCAACTTTATCACTATGAGAGGTATCTTCTGCCTCTTGCCTCACTTTGGAAAGAGAAAGAAGAGGAGAGAAGGGAAGGGAAGGGAAGGGAAGGGAAAAAGAGAGAGAGAGAGAAGGGAGGGAGGGAAGGGAGGGAGGGAAGGAGAGAAGAGAGAAAGAGAGAGGGAGCAAGGGAGAAAGGGAGGGAGGGCAGAAGGGAGGGAAGGAAAAAGAAAACAGAGAGGAAAGGAAGGAGAAGAAGAGGAGGAAAGGAGGAGAGAGGGAGGGAAGAAGAGAGGGAGGAAGGAAAACAGCTAAAGACACAGTAGATCATCAGTGTTTGCCTCTTGCTTCTATCCTTCAAAGAGGAGACTGGAACTTTATATCTGGCAACTCACACAGAACCTGGCAAGGTCTTGCTCGATATCTGATGAATGAGTAGGGAGTGGGTGGATGGATTGCACTGAGAGAAAGTACTGTATTGATTTTTCTGTTTTCTTCCATAGCAGATTTAAAGTGTATATCTTAATCTTCCCAATTTTATTTCTACTTGGGACAAACAGGATCCTTTAACGAGTGCTTTTGGTTCTATTTTTACAAAATAACAATAATAATGACGTATTAGTTGAACTGATCTACAGAGCATCTGCTATTCTATACCACTAGATGGCGTTTATCAATAATAATGCTCAAAAGCACCACACATACTCTGCCGAGTAATAAATCTAAAGAAATCAGTACAGAAAAGGCATATACAGCATACCACATATGTATATAGATTTACATTTTACATTTGATTTCTTTTTAATATTGGCTGTGTATCTAGGGCTGCCTATAATTTGACAAACCACTTGCTTTCCTAATTTTAACAGTCTTCTGTAACAACAGTTTAGGTTGTTAATTAAACTCTAAGCAGCCTCAATGTGGAAGACATTTCACAGTACCTGGTGACTATTTCCAAGTCTTTCTGCAGTGCTGATGGAAAAACACACCCCCTGGGAAAAAATAATCTAGAAAAAGTTGAAAGCAATATGGAGAGAATGAAAAAAAGTAGAGAGACTGTTCTGCCTGCCTTCATCATTCATTCATTCATTTATTCATTTAACAACTAGGGATTGGGCACCCAGTATTAAATGCTTTGGAGGATGTGCTTGCTATCTCATGAAGAAAAACTGTCAAAGCACTGAGAGGAAAATGTTTATGATATTTAAATCCTATAAGGGGACAGATTTTTGTTTTTAAAAAATCAGGAGATATAAGGGAGAAATAGAGATAAATTTGAAATGCTCCATCAAGACTATGTAGTTTCTGCTTTCCAGGTCCAAGTGGATTAGTGAGGCCACATTTCCTCATTCTAACATCTGGTTGTCTGAGAAATAACTGCATTTGAGATTTCCTGGGGGGAGACCTAAGTAGGAAGGAAATTGAGGAGAGAGATGGGAAGGAAGGGGAGCAAAGGAGCAGTGTGAGGAGGCAATCAGAGAGAAACATGAGAAGAGTGGCCAAGGGTTAGAAAGGTAAATCCTACCCACATAATCTGAAAATTAAGTCTTTGAAACTGCTTTGATATAGAAAGAGCAAGCTCATACTATATTTTAAGATTGTAGGAGTAAGGAGAAAAGAACCATAAGAGGAAATTGAAACACCTTAGCTCTCCTAATTTCAGTGTTTCCAGAAATTGTAAAATCAGGTGTCAACTTTGCAAAAATGAACTCTGACTACTATGAAATTGTACTACTTTATTTCCAGAAATGCAACAAATGACTAAGTAAAGAGCCTGTGGCAGACACCATTTTCATCCTAAGAGCCTGTGGCAGACACCATTTTTATCCTAAGTAAAGAGCCTGTGGAAGACACCATTTTCATCCACCTACAAAACACAACAACAACAGAGACCGTCACCATGTGACGCTGTTGCCTACAACTCAGTGACCTAAAACCAAATCTATCAAATTTTCCCGAAGGCTGACAACCTTTGCTAGCCATGACATTTGTGATACAGATGTCACTGTGCTAAATACTGGACCCAAGAGAGTCTTCTCTTGGATTCTTCTCTTTCTCTGCCTTCCATGATCCAACAAGAATGATTCTGGTTTCCTCCAGCGATCTCTCACACCAGCGCAGCCGTCCTCCTTAGGTGCTTTTGTCCTTGAGTACGGACAACTCTCTTAAATAAGCTCTTTGTTTTCTTCCCCCTGGCTTCTAAACCAGTGGTCCCCAACCTTTTTGGCACCAGGAACTGGTGGAGGGGAATAGTTTAGGGATGAAACTGTTCCACTTCAGGTCATCAGGCATCAGTTGGATTCTCATAAGGAAAGCACAGCCTGGATCCCTCCCATGCGCAGTTTACAATAAGGTTCATGCTCCTATGAGAATCTGATGCTGCCACTGATCTGACAGGAGGCGGAGCTCAGGCAGTAATGCCAGTGATGGGGAGCAGCTGTAATTACCGATGAAGCCAGCCAGCCACTCATCTCCTACCGTGCCACTCGGTTCCTAACAGGCCACAGGCCGGGGGCCAGGGACCCCGTTCTAAACCACTGGACACACAGTCCTTTAAGCACATAAATTTCCAGTTCCCAATTCTTCTGGGTTTCTCATTGCATACTAAATAACATCAAAGTTCTCCTCACCTTCGTAACATTTGCACCTTCCATAGACTGCCTCCAACCTTAGTTTCCTGGAGGGAACTCTCAGCAGTACTGACCACTGCAGAACACTTTCTCCTTCGTGGAACATTCACCTTCCTTTGCCCCATTGTGCTACCTTCTCCTGGAACCCTTCATTCCTCTCTGACACTTCCCTGCCTCTGAAACTCCTGTTCTACCACCTTCACATCTGATGCACCTCAGGATTTCTCCTACCCTTCACCTGTTTCCTGGCAAATCTCATCTTTTCCAATGTTTACAATTACAGTCCTTGTGCTGGGACCCATGAACCAAAATGGACAGCCTAGGAATGGCTATTCAGCTCCCAGGAAGCTAAGTATGCAGATAGATCAATAGAGATATAGATATAGATATAGATATAGATATAGATATAGGTATAGGTATAGATATGTATCAGAGGTGAAGACTGTGAAAATGAACTCTCCTGTGATAGATTGTATACCAGATACCGACATGGCAAAAATGAACTCTGACTACTATGAAATTGTACTTCTCAGTCAACATGTCTACTTGGATGCCTCAAAGGTAGCGCAATCTCAATACACTTCAACCCGATATGTCAAAAAACGTAACTCTCCAGACTCCATTTCCTGTGATCCCCATTTCAGTAATAGCATCACCACCCATTTATTTGTCGTTCCCAAAAGCTGGGGCTTCTCCTCAACCCCTCCTTCTCCCTCATGCTTTAATCCAATCAATGACCAGGCCTCTATCTCTACCTCCTAAATATATCTTGCATGTATCTACTTCTCCTAACATCCTTACTGCACCATCATGTCTTGCCAGGACAATAGCAACAGCCTCCTAAATGTTCTGTCTCTCTTCCTGCCTTCTGTCCAGCTCTTCTCTAATTTATCTGCCCTTCATACACACAAATCAGATCACCTTCCTCCCTTGCTTTAAAAACCTCAGAGGCTTCCCATTGCCCTCGAGAGAAAACTCCCTTAACCTGTCCCTGCCTGCTCTTTCCAGCTGCCCGCCTTGCTCCCTATTCTTCAGCAATACCAAACACTTTCCATAGTTCTACACTCAGCACATTTCACCTCTCAGCCTCCACACAGACTTCCCGTGTGCCAAGAGTTTCCTTTTCTACCTGCTTCTGTCTTGCTAACCCCTCTTCATCCTTCAGGTCTCAAATGGCTCTCCCTCAGGATGATCCTTCTTGATCCCTATACTAGGCCAGGTCAACCCTCTATCTTCTTGTGGAGGTTTGGATCATAATCCCAAAACACACATTCCTGAACACTGTAGTCCAGAATGTCAAAATGCTGAAAGATCAAAATCTCTAAAGTCTAAAATCCCCAAAATCCTAACCACAGGATAGTTGTATCATGTTAGGCCAGCTCTTATGGACTATCTCTGTGCAATTGCCCATAATCTAGCCCTGCAACACACTTTTTCATATGTTGAATTTTCCTTTTAGGTATTTTTTTCTTTTCTTTTTTAATTTTTTCTTTTGTTCTTCATTTTTTACTATTTCAAATGGTCAGCATTATGTTTTACAATTCACTATGCTATATACTTTATCTTTATGTCACTTCCAATACCGGAGGTATAAATCATGTGAAATCTTCTAGAGAATTCTAATTTCTTTTACACTTTTTTCTTTTTCTTCTTTTTTTTTTTTTTTTTTTTTTTTTTTTTTTTTTTTTTTTTTTTTTGCAAATTTGAGCCCACAAGAGTGCACTATCAGAATCTTGACTTTGTGGATAAGCATTGTGCACGTATGTGAAAACGTTGAAGCTTCCTCAGTAAATGAAGAGAAGTCGTTATTGTACATTTTCTTTAGGAAAGATAAAATTTCTCAAAATCTCAGTTCTTTTGGCAACTGCACATGCAGTGGTAATCAGTTTTTTATTAATCTTCTCAAAAAGCGAAGGTTGTTCTTCACAGTATTTCAGATGACTGAAGTGGAGGCACACAATTGCCAGCCACAGTGGCATGGCTTTATACACCTCCTTTTTACCTTTTCTTTATGAATATGGTTTATCTGCTCGTAACTGTTATACCCATGTGGCTACCATTCATATACCTGAGTATTTATGCTTGCAAAAACATATATGTTGTTATTGCCTATTTTATTGTGTAAAGTGGCCTATGAAGTGTCCTGTCCTGTGTGTTTATATGTTTTTCAAATAAAACCCCTTTTAAAAGTGTAAATACATATCTTTTAAAGAGTTTATTATTTTTTTCCAGAATTATATTTTGGGAATTTTGATCTTTTAGGATTTCAGCATTTGGGATTAAGGCATCCAAGATGGTGCCTTTTGGAATTCTGATCAGTTCTCCTTTTTATGGCATTTAGAATTGTCCCTCTCAGATCTCCTTATGCTTTCTTACGTGTGACCTCTTTCTTTCCCACCAGCATGTACACTCTGTGAAGGCAGGAAGTGTGCAGGGGCCTTGACTTTCTCTTCCATAAAACATTCCTTCACAACCCAACCTACCTGCGAACCTCCCAATAGCCTTTGCCAGTGATCCCAACATGAGTCCCAGATAGGCCTCTGCTGGTGCATCTGGTAAATGAGGAGATGAGCCCAGCAGAGGTTCCTCATCTCTGCTGAGGGACTAATGTCCCATCAGAGAACCAATTCATCCTAGGGGAAAAGACACATTTAGCCACTTCTAGAACCTTATAGTTAGAGAAGAGGGATGATAATACAGCTATGGGAACATGAAGGTGGGCTCCATGATAAATCAATGTAAGTGATAAGCATCATTTTGTCCTAAAAATGACAATAATTTTCTCCTGAAAATGATGCCTATCACACATAATGATTTGTCCTGAAGCCCATCTCCATGTCCCCATAGCAGTATTATAGGGAGAAATTGGGCTATACTCTAAAATTATATATTAAAATTCAGTGTGGTCCTAGGACACAAGCCAATTGCATTCTTTTTTCTATTATAATGTGACCCAAAAGAGAGAAAGACTGCACCCAGATTCAGTACAGACCTCCAAGCAGCACTGGCACATCTGTAGCAACATCCTGCACAAGGTGGCAGAAGCAGCAGCAGGGCCCATCAGGAGACGAAGGCAGTGAGGGAGAGGATGCCTGAGGTTCACAGAGGTGGGGGTCGTGGTATTTGGCAGGTGTGGCTTTATCCAGACAAGCCAGAAGCTGCAGCCCCAGCACCAGCTGCAGTGTCCCTGGTTGAAGCTGCAGAGCTACCAGTAGATTCAATCCTGTGCAGAGACTCATCCCCTGAAGATGCCCAGACATGTGTTGGAGAGATAATGATTTTGTAGAGAATTGGTTTTCTGTATTAGCAGATGGGGCAAGAGCCAAAGAAAAACAAGGAATTACCCTGAACGTGGCCCCTTCTGTACCTGAGGCCAGTCTAAGGAATCTCTGTTGGCATACAAATAGACTGAGCGTGTCACTGGGCTTTACAGATACAATCTCAAATGCTTCGTTATTACTGTGATAGGTACAATCTATGTCTTGTCTCTCTAACCACATTTGATAAGTGATGGAGATAAGTCTGTCTGAGCACCTTGGCCACTGTTCAAGGAGCTTTGAGGAATGGCATGAGCACATGGTATTATTCTGAGAGTACAGCACAGAGGGAGGGAGGCATTACTCATCAGTTTTTACCCCTCTGAGGGTATAAAACTTGGAAAATGCAAATGGGCTTTCTGTCTTTCAAGGACACAGGGCCAGAACCCCAATTTCTTGATAATCCTGTTATGTAAACATACTTGTTTCGCCTTTACATCTATTCTCTTCATTATCTACCCACCTCGTTCCCAGAGGAAATTAGAGAAGAAGGGTGTGAAGAGTGAGTGTTGAAGGGATATGTGGGCAAGTAATTATGATAAAGTGGTCTCTCTCTTCAACAATGTTCTAATAACAAAAAGCAATTGCTTTAGGGTCACCTATTATATTCATTATCCATGCCTTTTCTCCATGCAACAGTACAAGCCATCAATAATAGAGTATGATTGTTTCCTCCCAAAAGACAAGTGATGTGAAATAAACCACGAAGCGACGGTGTCTCAGACAAGATTCTTTATGTCCCTGTGCTGTTCAAGACTGTTTCTCATTGCCTCATAATTACCCACCAAGGACCAGCTCTGTAGCCTGCATTCCACAGGAGCAGAGTGACACCTACAACATCCAACAGCCCCGGTAATCCATCAAGTGCCCTAACTATGGAGCCCGACCATTTATTACCATACCTTCCATTGACAGTCACTCCCTATATTCCCTGAGTGAAGCCTGCCTAAAAGGAAAAAAAAAAAGTCTATGTCTACCTGTGATATTATTATATATATATGTATGTATATTTACATATACAGGTTTTTGTCCACAGTTCCTGATGCATAACTCCCATCGCCCTTGTTACAATCCACAGAATCTCTCTTTGAACTTCTCCAGCCCTCCTTTTACTTGCCCAAGGAAGGACTCTAATCTGACTGTGGTTCTTAAGACCCTCATTCCAGAGGTGGTCCTACCCCATACCCTGTAGAAAGGAATGCTGCAGAGAGGCCAAGAAGAATCTGAACAGACAGGCCTCGCTGGGTTTAGCTCATACCCTTTTTGTCCAATCACATTCCTCCATGGTTGTCAATCCAATGAATGCCTAGCCAATGAAGTCCACATCAAAGGCCCATGAGGACAGGGTTTGGGAGCTTCCAGATAGCTGAACATATGGAGATTCCTGGAGGCCAGGACACCCAGAGAGGGCGTGGAAGCTCCGTACCCCTTCCCATATGCCTTTCCCTATGCATCTCTTCATCGGTATCCTCTGTTATATCCTTTATAATAAGCTGGAAAATGTAAATGTTTCCCTGAGTTCTGCGAGCTGCTCCAGCAAATTAATCGAACCCAAATTAATGGGCACCCCAGCTCGAAGTCAGTTGGTCAGAAGTTCTGGAGGCCTGGACTTGCAACTAATGGCTGAAGAGTGGGGAAGTTTTGGAACTGAGGCCCCAACCTGTGTGACCTGATGCTATTTCTAGATAGATAGTGTTGGAATTGAATTGGAAGACACCTTGTTGGTGTCTGCTGCTGAACTGTTGTCTTGAACTGTTGGAAGGGGGAGAAATACATACTTTAGAGTCACAGACGTCTTCTATGTTGACTTCTATTATGTGGGTGTTCAAGCAGAGGGAAAACAGTTTGAGCTTTCCCTAACACTATCTATCTACAAATCAGTGATACCCTTCAAACAGCAGGTCCCTATTAGTTCAAAGAATGCACCACATTACATTTCATTTGTTCTTGTTCCTATCCTTTCATGTTTTCAGTGGCTTACCACTAGAGGAGACCTATACAGACAAGATGAGACAACATGCAATTATCATCTTTAGTATTCCCACTGGGAAAATTGACTAGCATTCATGTGGAACAATAAAATCAAATTTGCTGGCACTTTATTCCCAATTCATGGGCATAAAAAAAAAAAAAAAAAAAAGATCTAGTGGAGGGGGCAGGTCACTGTGCACGGGGGAAAGACACCAAAGAGGAAGTGCATCTGTATTGATTGTAAACATATAGTTAAAGCACTGAGCTCATTCATTCCAAACATTATTTTCCTTCTTTCCTGTTAAGAAATGTTAATAATCTTGACTTCGTACATGTTATTTGGAGATCAGAGAATCTCTCTTTAGCGTTGTCACTTAACAAACATGTATATATTGAGCACCCTCCTGGGGAGAGAAGCCCCAGTGGCTTAGGTCTATCTCACAGGTGAAACTGGCTTATATCCAGTTTAAGGCTGAAAAGCCCCAAAGAGTGTAGGGCAGGTGACAAGTGTATTAGTTCATTTTCATGCCGCTGATAAAGCCATAAACAGACTTGGAAGAAAAACAGGTTTAACTGGACTTACAGTTCCACATGGCTGGGAAGGCCTCAGAATCATGGCAGGAGGTGAAAGGCACTTCTTACATGGTGGTGGCAAGAGAAAATGAGGAAGACACAAAAATGGAAACCCCTCATAAAACCATCAGATCTCGTGAGACTTATTTACTACCTTGAGAACAGTATGTGGGAAACTGCCCCCATGATTCAAACTGTCTCCCACCAGGTCCCTCCCACAACACGTGGGAATTATGGGAGTACAATTCTAGATAAGATTTGGGTAGAGGCACAGAGCCAAACCATATCAACAAGGATGTAAAACAACTGGAAAATAAATGCCCATTCATTCACTTTTTTCATTGCTTCATCCATCCATCTATCCACTTACCAAATTTTCTTTGTGTGCTACTATATGCCAAGCATAGTGGTCAGCACTGCAGTTGCAAAGATGTATTGAGCTCAATCTCTAGTGGAAGACACAAACAAGAAGACAATTTGGAAAAAAAAAAAAAAAAAAAAAGGAGAAAGAACTTGAATCCACTCCAACAGCCAGGAAGTGATACGATGCTAAGGTCAGCCCCAAAGAATGCCAGGTATTGACCAGAGGAAAAGATGCTTAGTTTGGATTGGATTAAAATGCCTTTCCCAGGTACTTTGTAGCTGTTACTTTTCTCTAATTTTTACCCATTCCCCACCTCTTCACACTCTGCAGCTAAGTCTGATAAAAGCAGCATTTTCCTGTATCTTAACAACTTTTTCATTGGCCTTAGCAAAAAGTTATAGTGTATTAAGGTTGTTTTTGAACCAAATATGGTGAAATAGTTTCCAGTTTAGAGACAATGCAAAAAGGGTTATTTATTCTTTAAGATAAAGTTTCCTGATAAAATAAATGTATACCTAAGTATATATGTACTACCTAAGATTTTAAGCTGGACTTTTTACCTTAAATTGTTGCTTTGCTAAGTTTCTTCTTTTTCTTGGTTTTTATCATTTCCTTCATTTTTACATGCTGGCTGCAAGGGTAAGCAAGAAAAATCAAATTAAATTAACAGATATGAGGAAATGTAAAAAATTCTGAATCTCTGAGTACCACATAAGCCCATCTATGCAACATGGGCATAATTTTCCATCCTCCTTAAATTCTTAAATATCATGTGATCCATCCAGTAATTTTAATTCAAATGAGTATTTTTTATATTGAAAAAACAGCCTTAGCACAATCTTCTGTCCTTGAAGTGTTTAGTCAGCAGGTATATTGAGTTGTAGAACTGAATAGGGAAATTCTATGGTAGTTTGAGAGAATACAGATTTTATTTCTATTTTTGTGTGCAGAGTCTAGTATTGGGTACCTACAGAACTTTAACCTGCTTTTCCATGCTTCTTCAGAACATAAACTTAGCTAACTAAGCCTTTTTGGCTCTTTCCAAAGAGCCAAAGGAAATAAGACATGGTGTCAAAATAAGATGCTGCATTACTTTTTGTAGCTGCTGTGAAAAAAAAAGTTTATTCCATTTATAAGTAGGGAAATAGATAAGGCTAATTAAAAGGACAGTAAAGTGCATCAAGGAGGCTGGGTGTGGTGGCTCACACCTGTAATCCCAGCACTTTGGGGGACCGAGGTCTGCGGATCACGAGATCAGGAGTTCGAGACCAGCCTGACCAGCACGGTGAAAACCTGTCTCTGCTGAAAATACAAAAATAAGCCGGGTGTGGTGGCATGCGCCTGTGGTCCCAGCTACTCGGGAGTCTGAGGCAGGAGAATGGCGTGAACCTGGGAGGCAGAGCTTGCAGTGAGCCGAGATCGCCACTGCACTCCAGCCTGGGCAACAGAGTGAGACTCCTTCTCAAAAAAAAAAAAAAAAAATGCATCAAGGAAAGAGACTAAAATCTGGCTCCTAGCTTGGGAATAGTTTGGACACACAGAGAATATGATAATATTATTCATCTTTGTTGCAACCTAATGATTCACCTGTGACCATTTCATCACTCCCGTGACTATTGCTCTTCATGACAGAACGTTTATTATTCAGGTAAGACAGGTTCTACCACCAAAAAGTTGACAATTGAGACTCTCCTTCATGCAGTCTTGAATATGACTCTAAGGGAAGATAAAGCCATTAAGTTGATCTTACATGTTAACCGTATTTGCCAGGTTATGCAATTTGTTCTTTCATTAAACTGGGAGCCAGGTGGTCTGAGGTCTAGCCTGGCTATGCAACAGACAAGCTATGGGATTTAGGGACTTCACTTGATCACTGAGCACCTCAATTTGTTTGGCTGACAACTATGGAAAGGGAATTAATAACCTCTAAGATCCCTCCTGGTTCTTAGGATGTAACAATCTGTAATGAATGGATGGAAGGATGCAATCCTTCAAGGTTAGCAGAAGCCACTGTACTCAGAGAGGCCTCTGCTCAGTATGGAAGGGGAATATTTCTGATTCTTCAGGCAATGCCACTTTCTAAATACAATTTGTTGTGCTTCTGTGTTTGTTCTGATAAAAGCCTGTTTTAGGCAGGATATTTCTTCTTAAAACTAATGACCAAAGAGCTGTTCACCTCCTTGCCTCCTTACGGTTTTCTATGAATTAAAGTAATTAAAGTTAGAAGGTTATCATTTTTATTTCATTTTAAAAGTTGGTTGAGTGGAGTAGAAATAATTTCTAAGCAATGGAGTCATAGATCATAAAATTTGACAGTTTAAAAGAAAACTACAAAGGTTTCCAAGTTTCTCCTGTGATAATTCAAAATCAACAGGAACCTTTGCTGTTTTAAAGCTATTTTAATTTAAAGTTACTTTAACTGGATTTTTTTAGGCCTTTAACAGTTTTGGTATCCAATGTGTCTGAACTGGGAGGCAGGCACAGATTGATGAAAGTGAAGGTTAAATAAATTTATGTGCCTTCTTTAAGCTGGTGTCAAATGTTGCTAAAATTACAGGATTATGGGCTGGGCATGGTGGCTCATACCTATAATCCCAGCACTTTGGGAGGCTGAGGCAGGAGGATTGCTTGAGCTCAGGAGTTCCATACCAGCCTAGGTGACATGGGGAGTCCAGCCCAGGCAATATAGTGAGACGCTACCATAAAAAGAAAAAAGGTTATAGGATTATGAGTGATAGATACATGGTAGACAATTTACTAGTTTTTAAAAAATATTTGTCATAGAATGATTTGTATATGCAATTTAAGAGTAATTTGTATTTGTGAAACTATACTATTACTAAAACTTTTGTGATGGATGCTATTCATGTTATAGAAATAATTTATCATTAGATGATTTTAATCCTTTTATCTATTAAACTTATAAAGCTAAGTGACAGTTCCCTGAAATTTCTGTAAACATGCATTATTTATTTGATAGCTTGTCTTTCATATTTAATTGTTTGAAGTTAATTGTATTTTTAAACTTTTCTTGATATAGATTATTTTAGATTATGCAGGTTATTTTATTTATTTATTATTGTTTTTGAGACAGAGTTTCCCTCTGTTGTCCAGGCTGGACTGCAGTGGTGTGATCTTGGCTCCCTGCAACCTCCGTCTCCCGTGTTCAAGTGATTCTCGTGCCTCAGCCTCCCGAGTAACTGGGACTACAGGTGTGCACCACCACATCCAGCAAATTTTTGGATTTTTAATGGAGACTATATTTCACCTTGTTGATCAGGCTGGTCTCAAACTCTTGACCTCAGGTGATCCGCACACCTCAGCCTCCCAAAGTGCTGGGATTACAGTCATGAGCCACCACGCCCAGCCTATGCAGGTCACTTTAGATTAGTGTAAAGAACATGCTTTGCAACTATTTTGAAAACAAATATCTTAAAACACAGAACTTTTCAAGAATCCATGTGTGTCAGCATGATAAAGGTGAAAACTCCTATCACCTTCAGTATTTGCGTAATAACATGTATCTCGATTACTTATTTGCTATTAAATGAGGTTGGTGCCTAAAAAGTAAAGATTACAAAATTACAAACACAAAGTTAGATATGAAAGTAGACCTTATTTCTCTGCTATTCCTTCCATGCTTCTGGTGCTGGACATCATAGTATTCACTCATACTGCACTACCAGCTCTGGCACTGTACCTTTGGACCTCTGACTTTTATGGAAAGAAGAAAAACTTTATGGACACAAACGAGAGGCATTTTACCAAATTTGTGAGCTGTAATCTATTCAGACAGGATTCATGTAGAAAAACAAAAACTACTAGAGGCAGGAAGTTCATATAGGAATAAGATATACAGCTAATAAGGGATCGGAAAACCCAAACATGGGACAGTTAGCAACAGCAGACAGCCACTTCCAACCCACAGCTGAGTGACAGTGGATAAAGCTACCAGAGCCCAGCCCCACCCCATCTGCTGATAGCAGAGCAAGGAGCTTCTGGAAGGAACTGGAGCCTCTGTGTATTCGTTATCTTCGACAGTGTAACACATCACCCCAAGCCCTGTGGCTTAAAACAACATCCTGTACTTTCTCACGGTTTCTGTGGGTTAGGAATCCAGGCATGGCTAAGCTGGGTCCCCTGTCTCTGTGTTGCTCAAGTCTGTAATCAATGTATTGGCCAGGCAGGGCTGCAATCATCTGAAGGCCCGACTAGGGGTGGGGCTGCTCACTCAAGCAATGGTTGGCAGGACTCAGCTCATCCCTGGTGGTTGGCCAGAGATCTTCCTCAATTTCTTGCCACATCAGGGAGCTCACAACATGGCAATTGGCTTCATCAGAGCAAACAGATGAGAAGGGAAGAGAGAGTGGGAGCAATGCAGAAGTCATAATCTCCTTTTCACCTAAGCTTAGAAGTGACATCCCATTATCCTTGCCATGTTCTATTCATTGCAGTAAGTCCAGTTCACATTCAAGGAGAAGGAGTTACACAAGGGCATGAATACTAGGAGGTTGGGTTCTCCAGAGCCATTGCCAAAGCCACCTACCATGCAGGGAGACACAGACATGGCCAAGGACAGCAGTCCTAGAAGACTCTAGTCTTCTAGTAGGACCCCCAACTGGCCAGGTAGCCTCAGAAATGTAGTTCCATGTTCCTTGTGCAGAGCAAAGCAAGGGCAAGTGTTGGGTCTGAGAGCAGACTGACTACTCATTAGCATAGCATCCTTTTATATTTTCTGACATGACTGCACAAACAACACAAGGGAATTCTGTGTACAGAGAGCTATTTCATGGTATTTGCAGCTCTTTCTAGGACTGAAGGATATTATGTTTGTGTTCTTGTGAGGTTGTGAGGTGGCTCTGTGCTATATTCCAACTTTCCAATCCATCAAAGGGCCCCCAGCACACGCGCGCGTGCACACACACACACACACACTCTTACTCAATTCTTACCCATACAGTGGAGTTTTCTTACTTAGTCACGGACAGGTGAAACATACCAGGTCCTCTACAACTATACCCCAAAGAGGATACATTTAAATGAATAGGATTAACTGTGACTCTCCAAAATGCATTTGATCATCAAGACAAATCTTGGGTTATTTGGTTAATACCACAAAGAGAAGGCATGTTACCCATAAGCCCATTATGACTTCTATTTGAAAAAATTTGGCAGAATTATTGCAATAAATCAAAATTCTAATTTTGATGAGCTCTTCTTTTCTATAAGTGTCACACATAATCTCTAGAGTGCAACAATAAATAAATGAATGAATAAAGTGCACCTTTATTCGTGTAGCTTATATATGAATTCTTATAAAATTCCTTCTAGCAGATTATATTTTCCAAAGATGTCTGCATCCCATATAATATTTTTCATCCTGTATATTCTAGGGCCTTGCCACACTCCTATCAAGAGATGGCAATGATATTCCCCTTAAACTTGGGTGCGTGTTTACAATTGACTTGACTGATGGAGTATGGTAGATGTGATGCTTTGTAACATCTGAGGAGAGATTACAAACATGCGGTGAACCTTCATTGTTCTCTTGCTACATTCTCTATTGAAACCCAGCTTCCATATTGTGAGGAAGCCCAGCAGCTACATAGAGGCCCACATGGAGGGAAATGGAGGCCTCTGGCTCCAGACCCCGATTTCCTCCACCCAATAGCCAAAATCAGCTAGTTAGTGATATGAGTAAACCATCTTGAAAGTGTATCCTTCTGTTCCCTATTGAGCTTCTCCAACTGACACCCTTGGAGCAGAAAAACTACCTCCACTGAACCCTGTCCAAATTACAGATATGTGAGTAAAATAAATGGTTATTGTTCCTTTAAGTCACTATGCTCTGAGGTTGTTTGTTATACAGCAATAGAAAACTGGAACACACCTTTTGGGAATCCCTCAAACTGCCCCCACCTCCAAAAAAACAGGCAGAGTACATCAGTTAGGAATATGTTTGGCTAGAAATCACAGAAAATCTGACCTAAGAGTGGCTTGCACAAATGGGGATTTCATTTGCTCACATAGCAGGAAGATTGGAGGCAGAGGGCAGCAGGCATGGTTTTGGAGGCTTAACTCTATCTGGTTCATTGCCTGTGAAATTCTCTTGGCATTTCCCCATGCTTGTTGCTTTGGTGGAACAGGTAGGGCTGCCCTGGCTCCAGGCACAATGCCTGTGTAGCAGGTAGGATAGAGAAAGGGAAAGAGGAGGATCAAGCCCATTTGTTTCTTTTGGCCTCCCCTCAAGTTCTTTCAGGCTGTCAGTCATAGGTGTACCTCCAGCTAGAAGAGAGGCAAAAACAATGAGTATTCACCTATATCCCTATCGTAGCAGAGAGTAACACAGGAGCAGGGGATTGCGTGGGCTCTGGGGAAGCTGAACAGTGCCCAGTACTTTGCAAGCGCTGGGATCCCCACAAGAGATAAGGAGTCTTTGAATGAGAAGCAACAGGACTCCAGAAAAAAAAAAAAAGAGTAAGATAAATGAGAAGTCAGGCCAGTCTTAACAGTCAAGAAAAAAATGCAACATAGATTTGGTTATCACATATTTCATATATGATTCACTTAGACATCTCCTCCAATTCTTCAAATACCTCTTTGCAGATAGTTCCTCAAATTCCCTCTGCCAGCCGGCTGCTCCTCGAATTCTAGTTCCACATTTGCTGTAGTCTCAAGTCAGATAGCCTCCTATCGCTTCCAGACTAGTGCATCTGACACTGACCTTGCCTGACCTCTACACCGGTTCCCTGTCTGTCTCCCCTATTCATGCTAAATGTCAGTCATCTTTTAGCTCTCACCAATTTGTCTGTATTCTACCTTGTGAGATTTGGCCTCTCTCTCTGCTTTTCCATTTCCCCTACCACCAACTTAGTTTAGGCTCCTGTTGACTTTCCTTAATACTAGTGTAATAAATTCCTTACTGGCTTTTTCAACTTCACTTTCTTTTTCTTCTAACCCGTCCTATACTCAGTTGGGATATTAGGAATGACTTTTATATGGTTTGATATAGTTTTGTAATTTTCTAGGAAGATAATGTGGGCTACGTGAGTGGTTTCTCCAGCAATATTGTCTGCCCTTTTGTAAATAAATACATCATTTGCTCATCCACAGGTCTTGGGCCAGGGCCTAAGGGTACAACAGTGGGCTCAACTTTAATACCTCCAAGACACAGGAGGCATTGAGGCTGATTAAGTCTTACCAATGAAATACCTTTCCAACTTTCTAGAGCAAAAGAAAGGAAATTCTGTTGTTTCCAACATGTACAGATAGCATGGTCTTTCACGTTAAAAAAAAAAAAAAAAAAAAATCCTGAATTCAGGCCAGGTGCGGTGGCTCACACCTATAATCCCAGCACTTTGGGAGGCCAAGGCTGGTGGATCACTTGAGGTCTGGAGTTTGAGACCAGCCTGGCCAACAGAGTGAAATCCCATCTCTACTGAAAAAACAAAAATTAGCTGGGTGTGGTGGTGCATGCCTGTAATCCCAGCTACTCAGGAGGCTGAGGCAAAAGAATCACTTGAACCCAGGAGGCAGAGGTTGCAGGGAGCCAAGATCATGCCACTGCACTCCAGCCTGGGCAGCAGAGTGAGACTCCATCTCAAAAAAACAAAACAAACAAACAAACCCCTGCATTCCTGTATGTGACTATTCCTCAAATTGTGTTCTATCACATTAGTAGTGGAGTCTTCCTTAGATGTGCATTTCCCAGCTGAAGTGTCCAATGAACCTCACGTTTCCATCATTCTGTGAGCATGTAAACTCATTTTTACCGCTTCTTCCCACTACCCCCCACTCCTGAATTATCAGCTTGAACAAACTGGGCCAACTCAGCTTGATATATAACATCACTGGATTAAGCTTGATAACAGTTCTGTTCTTGCAACTTCTCTGCTCAGAAATCTTTACTGGTACTTCCTTCCCTGAAAGCTTCATTTTCTACACCTCCCTCCATGATGGGCCAATGCTTAACCTTCCATGCCCATCTCTCCTTATGGTCCAGTTGTCCTCTTGCCTCAGCCCGGTATGCCTGTGATTTTCTGCTGTCTACTGTTGGCTCCGGCTGCTGCTTCTGTTTCAAACACACCCTTCTCTCTTAAAATCTAGTTTAAAAAATGTGAGTTTTCGGCTGGGCGAGGTGGCTCACGCCTGTAATCCCAGCACTTTGGGAGGCCGAGGGAGGCGGATCACGAGGTCAGGAGATCGAGACCATCCTGGCAAACACGGTGAAACCCTGGCTCTACTAAAAATACAAAAAAAAATTAGCTGGGCGTGGTGGTGGGCGCCCGTAGTCCCAGCTTCTGGGGAGGCTGAGGCAGAAGAACGGCGTGAACCCAGGAGGCAGAGGAGCTTGCAGTGAGCGGAGATCGCGCCACTGCACTCCAAACTGGGCGACAGAGCGAGACTCCATCTCAAAAAAAAAAAAAAAAAAAGTGAGTTTTCACAGAGGGTATAGGCATTTATTTAAGTAACTTATTAAAAAAAGAGATCATTTAATCTTTTTTTGTTGTTTTGTTTTTGTTTTTGTTTTTGAGATGGAGTTTTGCTCTTGTTGCCCAGGCTGGAGTGCAATGGCATAATCTCAGCTCACTGCAATCTCCATTTCCTGGGTTCAAGCAATTCTCCTGCCTCAGCTTCTCAAGTAGCTGGGATTACAGGCATGTGCCACCATGCCCGGCTAATTTTGTATTTTTAGTAGAGATGGGGTTTCTCCATGTTGGTCAGGCTGATCTCAAACTCTCGATCTCAGGTGATCCACCTGCTTTGGCCTCCCAAAGTGCTGGGATTACAGGCATGAGCCACCACACCTGGCCGAGATCACTTAATCTTTATAGTATGGGTTTTATCACAATGTCTTGTATAAATTTGGCACTCAGTGAGTATTTGTTGAAAGAATGAATTGAGAGTCATTTATGCATCAGCTATTTACCAAATAGACAGGTCTAATTTAGAAAAGTCTTGCAATGATTACCTGGTTAATTAATTGTCTTCTGTATTCTGTGATGCTTCACCTGCAACTTTGTACAACAGCATTTGCCCTGTATTACCCTTTATGTGATGGCCCTGACATAAACTATTGATAATCCACTCACAGTCATTCCATGTGCTAATTTCCCCATTACTGCATCCTACTACATACAACCTCATACTTAGCTTATATCTCTTGCAGCTCCTCCAGTTCTTGTCCTAATATCACAATAGAAGTTAAGCGCAAGGGGAAGTTTGGAGGGAGATATCAACGTGTATATAATAGATGATCTCAATTCTGCCTACTGCCTGAAAGTCTCTATACATTGAGTTGCCCTGAGTTCTAGTCTTGGCCCTGACCTGTTCAATAACTAAAGCACTTACTAAAGTGGATGCACTCTACAAATTGATTCTGCCTATTCATCTCCGGTTTGCAGCTAGGAAAAGCAGAGGCCTTACTCTTAGGCCTATTTGGCATTATGAGACATTGTAGATGCAACCTTCATTCCCTTCTGCGGTTTCTCTGCCTTTTATCAACAGCTGGTGGAAGACTCCCATCTCTCCCTATTTCAAAGCATGACCTTCCATTTGAATATCTTTCAGAGTTCCTAAGGAATCCTCTATTTTTAAATTTGCTTGCAATTCCACGAGGTCCCCAAGCTCCACCCTTCCTCAGATATGTGTTCTTACACTGCTCTACATTGCAATTCTTATACCCTCTTGTCATTTAAGAAGGCTTTCCAAGCCCAGGAGAGTTAATTTTGGAACATAAAGCTTGAAGGCTTACCAAGTTTAATTACTTTCCATACAGCTAATAACAAAAAACCATCCCCTGCGCCCTCCCTAAAAGGATGAGAATCATTCCTCCACATGAAGGAACAGAACATGTAAAACCAGCAGACAGTATAAACGTTGCTGAAAACAGGATCTGCTGATGATAGGATCTTGCCTAACCTTCTTCAGTCTCTGATTCTGTTCTGTAACTAGAGAATTCTAGTAGCTGCTGCCCTGAGTGGGCACTGCTGAAGATTACTAAGTAGATTTTAGCCCAATCGTTGAATCCTTCACATTCGGTACATATTAAATATTTTCGGCACTAATTAGCTCCATAATTTAGTCACTAGGAGCCTTCCATCTAATTCATGGACATATTTTCCATTATCCCTTGGGTTTGCTTTTTTCGCCCTTCTTATGTCTCAGATTAGCAGAACTACTGTAACTCAGAAATTAAATTATGCAATGTCAGGACTACTGTTGGTAAAAAAATCAAATGTTAACTTTAGAGATATTTTTCCAATTAGTTTAAGAGTTCACATAGACATCTTTTGTAATCAGAAAACACACAAATATTTTGTGTTGATATTTTGTTCCTATTATGTTAATATCATCTCATTCCAAGTCGGTATTATTTTAATTTGATACCTAATGCTCTCAGGAATTTACTTTTCTTAATAGCTTTCAGTTCAATGCTGGCTGTATAAAAAAAAAATCTGATGACTTAAAAGAACACAGTCATAATTTACTGAATGAAGAAAGTAGTGCATGAATGGGAAAACGAACACAACCGTCATCTGCTGTCTGTGTGTGACTTTTGTTGTATGAATGCTGGCATCAAGTCACATGAGATATACTTTTTAAGTTCTCTTAGATGGTAATTCGGGACAATAGTGATTGGCTGCCAAAGTTTACAGAGTTGATATAGGAGTGAGGTCTAGTATGCAGAAATGTTTCAGACTCAAAATCAGAACTCATAAGTGCACTTTTAAAATGAGAATGTTCTTCTGATACTCACTGCAGTTCCCAGTAAAGAAACTGAGATCCTGAGAAATGACACCATTTTCTCAAAGGTACATGGTTAGGCAAGGTCATGGAGTGGAGGCTTTTGACTCCCCTGGCGGTCTTTAACCTATAAAATTTCTCTCCACCCCCAGCCCATCTGCTGATTCTGGGCATGGCATCTGTATTTGATCCAGCTTCTCAGAGCATATCAACTGTAAGCCAATTGGATGTAAATACAAAGAGAGCAGAAAACTCTTTTACCAGGCAGCTGGAAAGTTTCACTTGGAATTTATTTTTAGCATCTTGCGTGTGCTCAGGAGCAACCATGGCAACAAAGGCACCTGGGAGAGCCCCTCACAAGGACAAGCGATAGCACCAGAGGGACACTGCATCATCTCCACAGGGAATCGGTGACAGGCTGGACATGTTCCTGTCACTAGGAAAGCCGTCACCAGAGAAGAATAATCTCAGAATCAGCAGGGCTCACCTCCACTTAGGGAATAAATGACTGATGAGATCATCTACATAAACCTGTCTTCCCTCCCCTTCCTTACCTTCCTTTCCCCGCACTGATACAATGTGTAAATACAATGTATAAACACAAGTTTCTGTCCACTTTTAGGTCTGATCATATGTCATGTTTTATTTACTACAGTCCTTCATGAAACTTAGAAACCACATAGCCACAAGACAGGAAATGAACCCTTCAAGACCTCAGGCTACCACGCTGTGAAGGCTTCAAAGGCATTCATTAGTCTTTATCATCTCAGCAAGGACAAAGTCAGAAGTTCAGCCTCTTTTCTCTCGAAGAACAGGTGAAAAGAAAGCTGAGGGCAAGATAGTGCAAGAGAGAACACACCAGCCGGAGGGGAGCCAGGGCTGCAAGAGACACCACAGTGTCTGGTGAAAACTAGAACTCAAACCAGCTTTATATATTTCTCTTTCCCCAGGTCAAACACTTCCCAGGTAGAAGATGACATTAACTCATGGTAAAGAGCCCAGGGTCAATTCAAGAAATTCTTCAGTTTTTGAATTTCTCTGTCTAGTTCTCTGAATCCTGGCAGACTCCATGGTGATTTTTTTTTTTTTTTTTTTTTTTTGAGACAGGATCTCATTCTCGTGCCCAGGCTGGAGTACAGTTGCTTGATCATGGCTCACTGCAGCCTTGACCTCCTGGACTCAGGTAATCTCCCCACCTCAGCCCCCCAAGTAGCTGTGACTACAGGCACGAGCCACCACACCCAGCTAATTTTTGTATTTTTTGTAGAGATGGGGTTTCATCACGTTGCCCAGGCTGGTCTCCAACTCCTGGGTTCAAGTTGTCTGCCTGCCTCAGCCTCCCAAAGTACTGGGATTACAGGGGTGAGATGCTGTGCCCAACCCCCATGAGTAATTTATCCACGTCACAGTTCCCAGGCTTGAGACAAGACTCTCAGCTTTCTGACCTGCACATTCAAGACCACCACTATATCATTTCTTCTCTTACATTTTGTAAAAATGCAGTTCTGTGCCTTATGCTTTTTGGGAAAATATCCACACTAAACACATCTAATGTTCACAGTTTATGCAAGCGTAGACCCAATGAAATAGATATACTTTAGCTCCATCTTGGCCATTTAGCATTTTTCTGCCTAGGTGCTTTTTCATAATGACTTCAGAAAATCTTGAATGTTTCTAGTTAAATTTGGTACATTTCCAAAGAATATAGATACGCATTGCATTGAATTTGTGGTTCAATGTTATCTTGAAACGTGATAGTGACTGATAAAGTGTTTGCCACAAGCATGTCTTCCATAATTTTAAACACATTTCAGTAAAATCCAAAGTTTCAGGATGATATCAGTACACCGAATTGGGTCCATCTACAGTCCTCTCATTCAATCACATTCGAGGTCTAGGACAGTGTTGTTCACAAAGAGGTATTTAATAAATAATGAATAGAGGAGGAAAAGAAAACCATCATTATAGTCACATGGCTGGAAAGACCTCTATTGATCTTTACTTCCCCACAAAACCACATAAATATATAATGGTGTTATTGAACCAGCTTCCACCAAGCAAATGAACTATGGCATTTCTAAGAGATATCCGTGTTATTACGGAAAAACATCCTACAGATGAAATAAAAAGCAAGTCTTTTATTTGACCCCAAACTAGGAAAGACTGAGGGAAAGATATTCAATTTATGCTTATTTTCTGTTCCTAAAAAAATTTTATGAAGCATTGTTGATTCTCAGAGTTGGGAGAAATTTTTTTAAAAAAATCAGTGAATCATTTTTTTCCCCTATAAACTTGCAGCCACAATGTACAAACCCATATCATATTGGGATAAGTCAATCGCCAATCTAAATTACTAGGTAACTACTATGTACTTAGTAGAGACTAAGCCCAAATGCAGAATAAAGGATGGCCCTGGGAATCAATTCTTAGCCCAAAGAAGCTGCTGCAAACTTAGAAGCAGGAGCCCACTTCTAAGGGCTCCCCAGGATCACAGTGTTCGAAGGATTATCATTCACAGTGGCTACAGTCCAGGTGCAAATGAGGGCGAGCAGACATCGAGGCTCGCAGTACAATATACACATTCAGAAGAGGTTCTGTTTCAGGAGAAATGATGCAAGACATTGGTTCTAAACTCTCTTAGTTTCAAAAGAGGATCCTGTTCTTAATTTAGAATATTTGCAATATATGCATTGGAAAGGAAAGCTGTGAATAGAAAATAAATCCCCCTCTGTATTGCTGATTGGGAAATGGCCGCCATATAATCTCTCCAGGAATGTGATGAAATTGTACTTCCACTTGTATTGCTTTCTCTGCCAAAATGAAAGCCTTCTTTTTAACTGATTTTTCCTCAAAATAGATAACAGACATCTTTGAATTCTACATAAAAATAATTATGGAAACAATTTTAAAAGACCTATTGCAATATCTTCAGATCGATTCCAAGTGAACAAATCATGGTGACATTTGCTTGGCCGTGTGACATGCAGGCAGTTGGTATCAGACTCAGCATCTTTATGCTACACGGTAAGACAAAATCTGACCTCTTAAACTTTAGACATGAAGGAAAAAAAGAAAAAAACCAGCAGCCCAAATTGAGAAGGTGAAGACAGCCTTCAGAAAGATATAGGTACTATGTATCTCACACCTAAATGTCCTCCATAAATAGATAATATGATTAATCCAGAAGCAGATTGTACTGAAGAAAAGAAGAAGGAAATGAACTAGATAATTTTCCAAAGCCTCTGATCCACCGGCCCTTCCCCTAAACCTGAGGGCTGTCCACTTGCTTATGCTAGCTCGATCTCTGCCTTAGAGAAAGAAGCCTAGGGGGACAATTTCTCTTATGAAACACATCACAGTTTGTCTTTTCTTTGCAAGGATTTATAACAAGAGAAAGAGACACACTCATTTTCATGTAATTGTAGGCAGCAAGACATCGTTGAAAATGCGTAAGAATTGCAGTTGCTAAATCTGAGTTCAAGGCCAGAAGGGGAATATCATCTCTCTGAGACTTGGCATACACATCTTTAACCAGGGACTAATAATTCCTACACAGTGGAGATACCTTGAGAACTAAAGGTCCTAAGGCCTATGAAAATGGTATGCAAACATTGATCTAGAAAGGACCAGGGAAATCATCTTGGCCACTCCTCTAGCTCTCGGGCAGGATCACATCTCAGTTTTCCTGTACTGAATTAAAGAAGTTCAGAGAAGGAACTAAAATGGAAAGTGTTTGATAACATTCCAAGGACAGAATATATAAATTCTTATATTATAGCTTAATCCCTGTGGCTTTCTTTGCATCTCAGTGAAGACGGAAAATTTACCATATAATTAATGGCTTTTGTTTTCATGAAGCCTGTAGTATCACTTCTCAGCCATTTCTTTTAGAAACAGAATACTGCCAAAACTTTAACTGTTCCTTAAAACTGTGTTTGGAGGTATGCTCTACACTCTCTCCAATTACTCTAGTTCATTTTTTTCTGGGACTCAGAATTCTGTCAGTGTGGATTCAGGTCCCATTCTGATGCAATACTTCATGGTTCCTACTTGGGATGCACTCAGCCTTTTTATCCTACTGATAGGGCATCAGCTCCTTCCCTACTGTAACCCCTCAATGTTTTCCTGCCATTTATGTATATATAATTGCTTTGTCTTGTATTTATGCATTTTCTCTGTCCTTGATGTGCTTTTCTTACTTCAAGTTGCCAGTTTATTGAAAACACATTAAATTCCTATATTTCTATATTTCAAGATCTTTGCCCCACATATCTTAGTGTTAACTGTAAAACTAATGAAGGATGCTTCTCATTCCATCATCCAGGGGTTATGCAGTGCCGGGTCTAGAACCAATATCCTGTGAGCAATGGTTGCCATGAAATTTTAAGTTGGTATTGCTATTTTTAAAAGTCCCCTCTTGCACATGAATTTCCCATCATGTGTATGGTTATATAATGACTATGTAACTTAGCTCATGTAGGCCTAGTATTTTTGTATGATACATAGACTAGAATAAAAGTCTCTGTGAAGCTAAGATACCAGTGATTTTCTAGGGTTCTCCCTGGCTTATTTTCATAAACAAAAAAAAGGACTTGATTGGCCTGACCAGGTTTGTATTTCATAAAGCTGCGTTGGTGGCTCACCAGGATTTTTATCCTGTTTAAGGCAATTTCAAAATGAGTTTTTCAGGGATATAAGCAAATAGTTAATCTTCACTAAATAGAGCAGATTCAACACTGACTTCTAAGGGCTGGGAGCCTTTTGCTTTGAGCTGACCATTTACTCACTTTCACAAAGAAAAGATAGCGACTTGCGCAGACACAGACATCTCTCCTTAGAACCTTTCAGCAACAAGCTGGTAACTACAGTCCTTTATGATAACAATAGGGGAAATGTATCCTTTCCCTACCCTCTGTCCACCATTAACCACTATAGTCTTGTTAACAGATGAAATAAATTTGATGTATTAATTCAGCAAAAGCCACATGTTCTGAATGAAAAGAAGCAAAATGGCTTTAGGTAGAACCGGGGAAACATTGTGAATCAGCTGCTGGCTTGGTAAGTCAGCCTTCCACAGCCTAACTGAAGCCTGGTAGAGGTTTTCAGCCTTCCATAGCCAAACTGATGTCTGTTACAGGTTTTCAGCCTTCCACAGCCTATCTGAGGCCTTTTACAGGTTTTCAAACCAACTTGACAATAATAATAGCAGAGGTAACATACCAGCTTATTCGAAGAGAAGTATTAAATAACATAAGATTTCCCACTCATATCTAATTTCTTGACCTCACGCTTTAAAACACAGAAGGGGAAGGTGTACAAAAACCCTGTTTCACCCAACTTTGGCGCCTTCTCTGTCATACTCATGTATTCAATCCCTCAAAAAAGCTTCTTGAAACTCACACTAAAATCACCAATATATCTAGAGAGGCACTTTCCTCCACTATTGCAATTTATTTCCTCCAGGCCCATTGACTTTCTCAAAAGGGACATAAAAATCACAATTTTTTCATCTTCAAGATTTATTCTAACCACCAGAGCCTTCTACAGCGTTTAGACCCAAGTGTCTCACTAAAATGTACCAACATTTTAGTTTTAATACAATGCATTGCATATATGAAGCAGCTCTTGGCAGAAAAGCAATTCCTACAAAATAATCTCTCACTGTGTGCCACATAGATTCAGGGATTCAAGTGATATTAAGAGGTTTCAAAGGAGAATTCTTTTCTTGTGAATGAAAAATTGAGATATTGAAAAATGAAGCAGCTTGTCTTAAATCAACCCATTCAATAAGTAGTGAATATTTAATATGTGTTATAAAGAAACACGCATTGGGAATTATAAAGAAACTGCATGACATGTCCCTTTGCTTCATGCATTTGCATTTATGTTGGAAGATGACAAGACTAGCATACATAAATAAGAAAAAGAGCACATTGCCATAGAATCTAATATTATGTCTGAGCATGGAAGTAATACTGGATGTAGGAAAAGTCGGTTGTTATGTGTGGGGAGAGATGGGAAGATTTAAATAATCTCTATGACTCTATAATTCTATGAAGACTGGTCACAATGGGCCAGGTCCTATGGGTAGAGCTTGAAGCAAAGCTCAAATATTCTTGCTTCTAAATGTAATGCCTGCCTGTCCATTCCTAGACACAGTCAGAATCCCTGGCTCTTTGCAGCCAAGTTCATAGTTAGTAACTGACTTTCGAAGGGAATTATGGGATTCACAACCTCAAGTGTTCAGGGAAGCCAGACACGTGACTTGAGAGTCCATACCCTGTCTGTGGAGGAGAGGGGTTACTGTGTCTTCTTACCTTTAGTCGATGGAAGTCATGCTACCTAGCTCTACCAGAACTCTCAGTTCTTCAAGACAAGTTATAAGCACACATTTTATGGGAAATCTTATGATTTTTAAGAGTTGTCTGCCATTTTGTGACTTTGTGACCTCTGCTTTAGGTAATTCTAACATTTTATGGTGAGATCTTAGCTATTAGACTGAGATCTCAGAGAGTGAACATATATGGTTTAGCAATGAACAATGTCATAGGCTGTAAACCATTATCTCCCTGGACCATTACATTGATAGGTGCTTATCAGTGAGTGATTGTGAAGGAATTGTCTACCTGACTCAGTATCCTAAGAGTTGGCCTTACAGTATCCTAAGAGTCTTCTGAGGTGCAACTACTCTTGAGTTTAAGAATATTCTAAATAACCAAACTGGCCAACAGCTATAACCCATTGGAATAGACAGAACCAATAGATGAATGGCCTCAAGTTAGAGATTTTTACTTTCCTAAAGACAGGCACATGCCAAATAACATTGCATTAATGATAACAGAAGAGTGATAGTTTTCCCCATATAGTACAAGAGACTCAGGAGAAAGCTGACCTTGGAAATTGCCTATGTAGTACTTAGCAAGCCATCTGGAGAATGGTTATCATTGGACTGCACTGCCCAACACAATTGATTAGAGTCCCTTGTAATTAATAGTCCTTTATGTCTCTGCATGTCATTGAGTGAGTGCCTGGGCAACAGAAGCAAGGACCAATGCCAAAGATGTCACACAACCTGTCCTGAGCGGTCAGCTTTCCCAACATAAGGACCGAACAAAAAACACATCTAACATGAGGATGGTGGACACAGAGCTGTGTAGATAAATGCCAAAAGGTCTGCTGTGAACAGCAGACTAGAAACCAGCTTTCCTGCTGCTCACTCATTTAGATAAAGAAGCTCATCGGAAATACATATGGCATATATTTTATATTAGGGGCAAGGAGACTGGGGGAAGGTCCATCAAAGAGAAGAATGACTGAACCTCAGTGCTGTAAGATTGGGGGAGATGTCAATTATCTCATTTGGTCCCTTTCTTCTGGAAAAGTCGATTACTGTCATGTAATTGATGGGCCAGGAGAGAGTCATAAAACCATGGAGAAGAGGAAACAGACGAATCCAGACTATTAAAAAACACGAGGTAGTGCTTACAGATCATCATCCTTTATTTTTGAAGGAGCTCTCCTCAACCAAATATAGGATAGAAGAAAACAATGTTAATTACTCTTGAAGGTTGTCCTGTTTTCTTCTTCCTGTGAATTTTTATTTACAAAGAAAACACACTCCACCTCTCATGCCTTTTTTGCTGAACTTTTTGTATTCAGTGCTTTCAGATGTTCGACAGTTGTACTATAACAGGCTAACATATAAACACTTTTCGATAGCCAGGTCCAGAAAAGGGGTTTTAATTTCACAGACCAGGAAAAAAAAAAACGAAGAAAGTGAAAGAGTGCAAATCTTCCCATTT
Source organism: Macaca nemestrina (assembly GCF_043159975.1). Taxonomy (NCBI): domain Eukaryota; kingdom Metazoa; phylum Chordata; class Mammalia; order Primates; family Cercopithecidae; genus Macaca; species Macaca nemestrina. The sequence continues at coordinate 16,523,713 of NC_092125.1, read as the reverse complement.
CTAAGTTATAGACTCATTTCATTGAGAATCTTTTTCCACACATACGCCAAGTTTCCAATCCATCTCCCTGTGAAAGGAGACTTGGAGAGCCTATGTCGGGCTCAGGGGAAGCAGCAGTGTGCATCCTGTAGCAGCCACAATGCATGGAGTCTGAGGACAAGTTCCAGATCATGTTCCAGAGAGCATGGCAATGACCAGTTGTGGAGAGGTGCCGGCAAATGAGAAACAAAGAAGCAAGGGCCTCGGCTGGCTTGAGGAGGCCAGGTCCATGGCTGAAAGGTTGGAGGTACATGGAGAGCCACAGTGAGGACCTGTGAGTTAAACAAGTGGGAGTGGAGGGGATGGTTACATCCTGCTTAAGACTGCTGAGTATTGCTGTCAACAGCAAGTCATCCATTCGGTGGAGCTATGTCAAGAAAACAAGACAGAGAGAACACTCCATTGAAAATGCTTTCCTTCTTCTAGGCCTGCAGCAGGCCACTCTTCTAGAAAAGTCTGCTCTGAATTCATTCTCTCTAGGAGCACTTGGTTCATCAGCAGACCCCCTCTCTCCACTTCCATTTAGCCTGAATGTTTATTTTCTGTCTTGTCAACATTAATATATACAGGAGGCATCACCCACAATTTTGCCCAGCTCAAAGTTTATCTTGCTGAGTGTAGTGGCTCACACCTGTAATTGTAGCTATCCAGGCTGAGGCAGGAGAATGGCTAGACCAAGAATTCAAAACCAGCCTGGGCAACATCGAGAGAGATCTCATTTCTAAAACCAACCCCCTGTCTCCGAAACCCAAAGTTTATCTGAGCAAGTGTGGGTTAGACTCTATTCTGCTACTAAACACAAAGATTCTCAGCACACTCTAGCTTTTTCCATATTGTGTTTTCTTTATCCAAAGATAATCACTTGTAAAGACAACTATTCTAAAAAAAAAAAAAAAAAAAAAAAAAAAAGCATAGTAAAAAACAAATAAGGCCAGGCACGGTGGCTCACACCCGTAATCCTAGAACTTTGGGAGGCCGAGGTGGGCGGATTGCCTGAGCTCAGGAGTTTGAGACCAGCCTGGCCAACGAGGTAAAACCCCATCTCTACTAAAATACAAAAAGTTAGCCAGGCATGGTGGCGGGCGCCTGTAATCCCAGCTACTTGGGAGGCTGAGGCAAGAGAATTGCTTGAACCCAGGAGGCGGAGGTTGCAGTGAGCCAAGATCTCGCCACCGCATTCCAGCCTGGGCGACTGAGTGAGACTCAGTCTCTCAAACAAGCAAACAAAAAAACAACCAGATAAAAGTACATTATGTTTTTCATGTCTAAACAGTAGTTCATTTTTTTTATTGTTTTATTGCTGTCCTGCTTTTTAAAATTTACTGTTGTTTTTCTAAGTATCAATCTGTATCATGTAAGAAGTGCTGAATTGCTTCCCTTTTTCCTTCCACAATTAAGTGAATATTTGTTTGCTTTAGTCCATAGTTTGCTGTACAGCCCCATGAAAGTATATTGGTGACTTTTCTTTAAAAGCCATTGTAGTGTGACTGGTCCTTGAGAAAGGTTCAAAGTAGTATAAAATTACTTTTTTTTAAATTATTTTTTTGAGACCGACTCTTACTCTGCTGCTGAGGCTCACTGCAACCCCCAACTGCCTGATTCAAGCTATTCTCCTGCCTCAGCCTCCCGAGTAGCTGGGATTACAGGCACCTGCCACCACACCTGGCTAATTTTTGTATTTTTAGTAGAAACAGGGTTTTACCATGTTGGCCAGGCTGATCTCGAACCCCCAACCTCAAGTGATCCATCCACCTTGGCCTCCCAAAGTGCTGGGATTATAGGCTTGAGTAACCAAGCTCGGCCTAAAATTACCTATTAAATAAGTAAGAATATACTTCTCAAAGTTTAGATTATAAGTTCTCTAAGGACAATTAGAAGAACATGTTTACACATTTTGTATTATAGTATCTAGTGTAGTAATATTCTAATTAGAAAGATAAATCATTTAATAAACTAAGGAATGTATTGATGAATGCATTGAACACGTGACCTTGTTCTTGTGTGTGTGCATGTGTCCTGTGCTTGTGTGTGTGCACACGTGCACATCCTTCCTTGCTTTTGGCTTCCTTTCCCTCTTCTGAGAGAAATGGGATTTGTTATTGACATAACTCCATTCCTTCATTCTTTGATTTATGTGTTTATTCACTCAGTATTTCTTTCAGGCAGTCAGTTGTTTAGCAAGAAAATGATGATCTTTTCAAAGGGCTGAAAGAAAATATCCTGTAAAAATGTCTTCCAAATTAAGGTAAAAATACTTTTGTCAGTTAAATTAAAAATCAGGAGAATTCATCACCAGCAGATTCATAATGAAATAAGTAATAGAGGAAGCCATGCTGGAATGAGGAAAATGATTTCATGTGGCAACTCAGAGGCTCAGGAAGTAATGAAGAGTAACAGAATGGTAAATACGTGGGCAAATCTAAATGAGTATTGACTATAAAAATCAATAATGATAATGTCTCGTATGGTTAAACATTATCTGGAGAATTTAAAAACAGTATATAATATAGGATGTAGTGAAATATGATAAAGAATACTAAGTTCTTTGTGTTGTACAAAAAGTGGAAAAAGTACTGATTTATCTTCGATTTTAGTAAGTCTAGGAAGGATGTTTGAACCACCGGATAGTCTCTACTATTACAAGAGTGATCAAACAGTATGATAGTGGGGATGGATATAATACAAATTCTTATTCAATTCAAAAGTAAGTAAGAAAGAAGAAAATAAGAACAGAAAAAGTTGAGACAAATAGAAAACAAATCGTAATTACATTCCATTTAAATGAACTACAGATTTAATTAAAAGAAAAAGATATTCAGAGAGGGTAAACAATTATTTTCTCCTTGGAAGAAATACATATTAAATATAAGGACCTGGCTGGGTGCAGTGGCTCACACCTGTAATCCCAGCACTTTGGGAGGCCGAGGTGGGCAGATCATGAGGTCAGGAGATCTAGACCATCCTGACCAACACTGTGAAACCCCATCTCTACTAAAAATACAAAAAGTTAGCAGGCTGTGGTGGCGTGCACCTGTAGTCCCAACTACTCGGGAGCCTGAGGCAGGAGAATGGTGTGAACCCGGGAGGCAGAGCTTGCAGTGAGCCGAAATCACACCACTGCACTCCAGCCTGGGTGACAGAGCTAAAACACACATAATGAAATATGTGTGACCATTCCTATCCATCTCAGATTAATTGATTTCTGGTTAATGGGTCAAAAGTCAAAACTTTTTTCTTTACAGATAGAATGCTATAGTTGTAGCTGTAGACTTAGAAACATGTTTAATAGGCTGGGTGCAGTGGCTCAGGCCTGTAATCCCAGCACTTTGGGAGGCCGAGGTGGGCAGATCACGAGGTCAGGAGATCGAGACCATCCTGGCTAACACGGTGAAAACCCATCTCTACTGAAAATACAAAAAAATTAGCTGGGCGTGGTGGCGGGCGCCTGTAGTCCCAGCTACTCGGGAGGCTGAGGCAGGAGAATGGCGTGAACCCAGGAGGCAGAGCCTGCAGAGAGCCGAGATCATGCCACTGCACTCCAGCCTGGGCAAAAGAGTGAGATTCCGTCTCAAAAAAAAAGAAACACGTTTAATAGTACGAAAACACAAAACTTGACCACTAAAAGTCACAAAGAGAAAACACAAACATATAATTTTATGATTTACAAGTAATATAGAGCATAAAACATTTAATCTATTTACCTATTGCCTATATTTCCTATATAACTATTGCCTATATTTGACCATTTTTGAACTACAAAAACAGCAATTTCAGATGATTCAACCCAGTATTTATTTGTTTAGCATTGCAAGACAAGTTATTCAATTTACTTTTTATTAACTGTATGCAAGTATAACTTACAAGCAGAAAGGGCAAAAATCATACATTTGTGGCTTTACTTATCATAATTTAATGCACTCAGAAAACTACAGCTTGGCTCAGAAGGCCCCAACACCGTTGTGTACATGATATATTCCTTTATTTATTCAATTCTTATTTAATTTCTCTCAGTAATGTCCGATAGTTTCTGCGTGTATGTCTTGTACATATACATAGTTTCTGTATGCCTTAGTATATTTATTACTAAGTGTTTGATGGTTTGCAATGCTAATGTAAATGGTGTCATTTTATAAATCTCATTTTCTGCTTATTGTTGGTAAAAGAAAAATAACTGTTAGCGTTAAATTTATGATTCTAAATAAACTTATTTATTAATTTAAATATTTTGTTTGTAGATCCTTTTGGATTTTCTGCATAATAATCTGGTCACCTGTGAATAATGAGGCTTGCTTTTTCCTTTCTAGTTCTTGTATCTTTTCTTTTCCTTGTCTTGTTTTACTGGCTAGAACCTTTAGGAAAATGTTAGCTCCAAATCGTATGAAAAGGCATAAAGCGTGATTTAGTTTAAATCTCTCCAAGACCAATCTGGCTACCATATTGTCTCTTTGGACCAGGGATATAGGTCAAGGACTATAGTCACCATGGAACATAGGACTAGACTCCTATTGCACCATGGCACCTGAAGGCTGGATTGGTGCTTCAGTTCCTCAGTTGAAGAGCACTAAGAGGCATTTGTTTATTACTTCCCCCAGGATGGCACTGTACCGAGGTAATTAAGGAAGTTTATCATGAACATGCTGGGATAAGTTGGAAAGGAAACATGAATGATGGAGATGGTGTAACAAAATGGTTTTGACAACTTTGGATCTGAATTCTTATCCTAATTTGATCCTCATGGTGCAATGTGTGAGTCTAACTCAGGCCATTTCCCTGATATAGATCCTGTTTTGATTCTGGCCATGCCTAGCTTCTTTCAGGTTGTGAAGCGGATAAGGTAAAGATTGTTAAGTGATTTCTACTTCTCTAGGAATTTCTTCTAAGATTAGGCACATTATTTTTGATTGAGCCAGGAAGCAATAGAAAAATGAGAAGCAGATGTTGATTGTTGATTACCAGTTAGTTTCATTTTCCATCAGCTGACAACCTTCACTCACTTTCACTCAGGCTATATTTATCATAAAGCCAGCACATTCGGTTAAAAAAAAATGTAGCAATGTAAAGTGGGCTACAACATCTGGAGTTTAAATAAATTGGCCAGATGTTTTGGTGGTTTATAAATAAAAGCCAAAAAAGAAAAGAGAAAAATGAAACAAGGGGTAGGAGGGTGAGCTGGACTTATGATGTAGTTACCCACTCATGCCCTGCACCTCCTCAGAGTCTGCAGGAGATGAAGCTGTGTGAATCATGATTGAGGAGGTGGAATTAAAGGGATAATAAATTTTGGAACTTGGCCCTGAACAAAGAGAAGCAACCTTCGTTGTTGTACTGTGGAGAAATGGATGGTTGCCTCAGACTTTTTTTGTATCTAGAAATTATTTCTCAATGGCTCATAATTTTTGAATTATATTTACATGGCTTCTCATATCCAAGCCAAGATATCAATTTGCTAAGAGGGCTTTGCCAAATTGGAAATAGATTTGCTTTCCATGTTGGAATTACTGATGAAAACTGCAGGCGTAAGTTCCTTTCCCTTCCTTTTTTTTTTTTTGTAAAGGTGGAAAACATCTTGTTTTATTCTATTTCTTTCTTTCTCGGTACGATACACTTCATCGAATAATTCTCAAGCAGTTTTGAAAAGAGCTCAGGTTCGAGAATAAGATTTGTGCTCAAATTCAAACTTTGTACTTTTTAGCTTTCTAACTTGGTCAATGTAACCACTTAGAACTTCAGTTTCTCCCTCTGTAAGATGGGAACAATAATTATTATATCCTAAAGCTATTTTGTGAAATAAATGATTTAATAAAATGTAAAACACCTAGCACTGTTTCAAGTCCAACCATATGAAACTGCCCTCTTGTAGCTCTTCTAGATTCTCTGTTTAGATAGATTTACTCCATCCTTCGTTTGTGATTCGGAGATGGGCAAATCAGCTGGGTGTAACTACCTCTTGGCCTAGACCTAAACACGAAGTTTTTTTGTTGTTGTTGATTTTTTTTAAAGACTATCAGCTATCACCAATTTAAGCCCAGAGAAATAGGAACAGAATGGAAAATTATTCTGCACAACTATATGTGAGTTAATATGATACACTGAAATAGAAAATATTCAACATGTATTTCATTTATTCTTCCAACAAATATTCAATGAATGGCCTATTATAGATGGAAATGGTTCTAGGTGTTGGGGCACAGAGTTTACATTCTGTTGGGGGAAATGGATAATAAGCATAATAAATAAGTGAACTATACAGAAGGTAAAAGGTGATTCAATCTATAAAACAGCACCAGGAAGGCACAAGGAGAACTGAATGGATGAATATTAAATACATTGTTAACTTGCAAATGTTTCTGAGCTTTATGAAGGAGGTTACATCAACGAAATAGATGTTGATGTATTTGAGAATAATAAAGCAATGAGAATAATAAAGATTCAATATAAAATCCTGGCAGGGTAGCCCTTTTAGGTGGGCAGTTTTACCTGGTTGTTGTGGATCTTAAACCATGCTGGATAAGTTGCCCTTTAGACTAACAGATGACCCTTCTTCATAAAAGAAATGAAACCGACTATAATATGGAAGTAAAATTAACAGAAGAATTCCCATCCAGAGCTATATTTTGAACAATATTCTTTCCCAGGGAAACTAGCGCTGTGAGGGGCTTGCTCTAATAGTCTTATATTTCCAGACATCATGATCTGGTTCTGAGTTCTATGTGTTCTGAAATGATTGCCCTATAAAATGCTATAGAGAGAAAACCTATTTCTGATATTAGTTAAGTCTTTGTAGAAATGTTTCAAGTTTCTCTTTGATATTAGTGGGAACAGAAATTAATACCACAATGAAAGGGTCTATCAAAATACCAGAATAGGTTGTTTGAGAGTAGCAGTTGCTAAAGAACTTTGAAATGTGTAGAAAAAAAGGAACTATATAAATCAAAGTAAGGTTTTTTTAATTACTAGGTAAGTATTTCAGTATTTATCCTCAGCAAATGACATTGTTTCCTACTTCATACAGGAAATAAAGGAAGAATGAAAGCATGGAACACTTCAGTTCCTACCTCCAAGTCTCTTGCTTCCAAATGTAAGCATATTCATTAAAAAATGTGCCTACATTCATCATTCATTCCATTCCCACTTTTTTCCCTCACGTTTGAATATATACTTTCCTTTTCTTTCAAAATGAATGGCTTAGTGCAAATGGTAGTTCATCCACCGCAGGCTAGTATACATGACCACAAAGTAAAAATCCCAGCCTGAGGGCTACCCTGCCAAGATTTCACATTGAGTCTTTATTATTCTTGTTACTACTTTTTGATTGATATAACATCTTTCGTAAAGCTCAGGAATACTTGCAAGTTACCAATATATTTAACATTCAGCTCACCCGATGCCTTAACTCTGCTATTTTTATAGACTTATCTCCTGGAGTCTATGCTTTTCAACTACTCATAAATTACTTCTTCCAATCTTTTATCCGTTTCCTTTTTCTTTCCTCTTTCCTTTCTCCTCCCTTTTTCTGCCTTTTCACTTTCTACTATTTACTTTTTTTTTTTTTTCTGCATACAAACAGGCTTTAGCCTCTCCCCTCTTAAAAGCAATCAAAAAACCACAAAATACCATCATCAATAACAATAACAGCTCTCACTGCTCAATATCTGCCTCCGGGTACTCCCCTCTTTTCAATCCTTTCTCCTCAAGCTCACCAGGTAGGTCTTTGGCGCTGTCTCCACGATCTCAATTCCCTGTCCATTCTCAGCACAACACAATCTGACATCTGGCTGTTCCTCTTTTATTATTGAGACTTTTTTCAATCAGCTCTGTGATGACCTCCTAGCTATGAAAAGCAAGGACACTTTTGAGTACTTACATTACCTGGCCTTCAGTAACATGAGACAGGTGACTACATCCTGCAGCAATTAGATGCATATTTTTTGCCAGTGTATGGGAAGTACAAGAATACATAGGAACACCCATGTGGTTTCCCTTTAGAAGTATGACTTCCTTGGCTTCTGAGAGACCACTCACTCTTGATTCTTTTTCTACCTCCCGGACTTCCCTATCTCACTGTCTTTGCTGGTTTCTCTTTTACCTTCCCTATAAAGGTGAGTTTTCCCCTAGAATTCCGTAATTAACTCTTCTTTTTACTCCATCTCCTCCCTGCAATCATGCCCGGTTTCATGGGCATGAAACCTGCACGATTGCAAAGGCCCCATGCTGCCAAGGGCCCCAGCCTTAAACCGATGTTCTGCTTTCCCATCTTGAAATGTCTAATTTTTGGACAAGGACTCCACGCCTTTTCACTGTGCACCGGACTTCACAAATTGCGTAGCCTGTCCAGCCCCAAGTGGTCTTGTCTACATCCAAGAATTCCATTACCACTGGTGACTGATTAACTCCCGAGGTGCTACACCCGGTACGGAATAGGAATCTTGTCCTCTGAGAAACGTATCCAAAAAGTCTAACTTACTATCAATCCTGGTCCACAGCGTTTTATTTATTCTGGGCTTCTGATTTCTACCCTAAATGTCTTTACTCTTTTTTTTCTTCAGGTAAAGTCACAGTTTTCCTCAGGAAGCAGTCCTGGGTCTGCTTCAGCAAGTGAATAAGAGCTTGATTGTGTCCCTGAGGGGCTACAGTGTAAAGTATGGCTCAGATGACATTGGCTTGGAAAAGGTTCAAAATAAGTTTTACTAATCTGTCCCCACCAGGGCTATGGGAAAATCTTTAAACTGCGTCTGTGAAATGTCTGTTGAGCAAAATGGCTTCCTTGTGAATCCATCAGCATGGATTAGCTGCAAAATATGCCATGGAACCAATACCAACTGTGCTGGTTACCAGAGACTGGGAAGGGTAGTGGGGGTTGGAGGGTGGTTAATGAGTACAAAAAATAATTAGAAAGAATGAATAAGATCTAGTATTTGATAGCACAACAGGGTGACCATAATCAACAAAAATTTATTGTACATTTAAAAATAACTAACAGAGTATAATTGGATTGTTTGTAATGCAAAGAAAGGATAAGTGCTTGAGGTGATGGACACCCCATTTACCCTGATGTGATTATTACACATTGTATACCTATATCAGAAGAGCTAATTTACCCTGTACATATATACACCTACTATGTACCCACAAAAATTAAAAAATAAAATCAATGAACTTCTCAAAATCTCTCCGGGATAATGAATGATCTTTTCATGGAATGGTTATTTCCAAGCCATCTTTATGACAGTGTGACTTACCGGAATCTAATGTCTTTTGAAATGGCTTCTGCTTAACCTGAGCATAGAGGTTACTGCTCCATCTCTCCATGGCAGAGGCATGTGTCTAGTTCATCTGAGGGTGATTTTCTGTTATTAAAAAGGAAGTGAAGTGAAAGGAGCAGGGCACAGCCTTGTCTTATGTCACTGATGATGAGAAGTTTGTTCTTGCCTGTCCCAGCTTTTGAAATGGTATTAAGATTCAGGATGTGGATTACCATGAAAAAATTATACCCCATTCTTGGTATCAGAGCCAAAGGGCCATAACAGATCATTAAAAATTACATCACTGTGGCTGGGCACAGTGGCTCACGCCTGTAATCCCAGCACTTTGGGAGGCCGAGGCAGGCAGATCACCTGAGGTCAGGAGTTCAAGACCAGCCTCGCCAACACGGCGAAACCCTGTCTGTACTAACATACAAAAATTAGCTGGGCATGGTGGGGGGCGCCTGTAATCCCAGCTACTGGGGAGACTGAGGGAGGAAAATTATGTGAACCTGGGAGGTGGAGGTTCCCACTCTGGCCTGGGTGACAGGGCAAGACTCTGTCTCAAAAAAGAAAAAAAAAAAAAACTACATCACCATGTATTTTTTTTTTTCTATTTCTCTAAAAGGTCATAAAAGTGTAATAACCAATGGTAGATCAGTCCTTCTTAAAATCTGTTGTTTCTCAAATAAAACATTGCACCGATAAACTCAAACCAATAGTTAAAAAAAAATTATTTGAGGAAATGTTAGGCAAAAGTAACGAGCCTGTAGTGTTGAGGGAAGTTTACATTAGTGAGTGGCAGTAACTGCTCTTATCTTTGTCCCTGCAATGTTATCCCAGAAATGAGCTCTTCATCTCCACCCCAAATTCCATTTTTCATGGAATTTGAGAAGTCTGAGAGCCTGGCACAGTGGCTCATGCCTATAATGCCAGCACTTTGGGAGGCTGAGGTGGGCGGATCACAAGGTCAGGAGTTCGAGACCAGCCTGGCCAACATGGTGACATCCCATCTCTACTAAAAATACAAAAATTAGCCAGGCGTGGTGGCGGGCATCTGTAGTCCCAGCTACTCAGGAGGCTGAGGCAGAAGAATTGCTTGAATCTGGGAGTCAGAGGTTGCAGTGAGCCGAGATCACACCTCTGCACTCCAGCCTGGGTGACAGAGCGAGACTCCATCTCAAAAAAAAAAAAAAAAAAAGTCTGGAACTGTGATGATACTGAAGAAAGAAAGGAGAAAAAAAAAGACAAAAACAACTTTCTGAGCTTTTCTTCATGGTTTGTCTTCCAGGTCTGGCCCTTGCCCTGCCTGTGGCTGTACCTTCTATCACTTTCCCACTCTAATCCCTGCTCCAAAAACGTGATGTTACTGGTGTTCACTGACCTCCTGTTTGGTGTCCCTGGCTTCTGTTAGGTCTTGGAGGTAACTTAAGGGAAATTTAAAGGAACTTAAGTTTTATTTTCTTGCAGAGCTAGATAACCACAAAAGAGCAGACAGCCGAGCCCAGCTGAAGGCAGGCGCCTTTCCCAGAGTTTCCAGATGGCATTCCTGTCCACATGGTCCTATTATCTGCAGTTCCATCCTATTCCATATTCTTCCTGTCAACAACACATCTCACACCCAATTAGAGAGTTGGCGCCATTATCAAGAGAGGAAGAAGACGGAGCCTTTGGTATACATTTCCAGAGCTCCCTCTGGCACTTGTACTGCCCTGTCCGGGGCCACTGGCATCTACAGATGCAGAACATGCCTCGTCAGGCATTCCTGACTCCCAAGAGCCAAGTATGCTCCTTAACTTTGTGCCTATCCTTCTCAACATGAACTATCCATACATCAGAATAAAAGCGTGTGCCCAGGCTACCTAAATCCCACTCAGCATGTGGCGGGAAAGGAGCTATTGTGTCACTGTGCCCTAATCATGTACAAAGCTAAGAGGAGATGCCAAGTTCCTCCAGAGAGCTCTCTGTTTAGATAAGGAAAGCTCATGATGTGAAAGAAGTTATTTCTCCATCATGGACACTCTTTACAGTCTTTTAAGAAAAAAAAAATGTGACATTAGAAAAGGTATTATTTATTATAAAGGCTTACACTCAGAAACTATTAATATAAATGAGCAGAGGAGGCTTTTGCCAGGGCTAGTGTTAAAATTGGCTGCCCCACCAGCTGGATACCCAATGTAGTACAGCTTCCCCTCATTGTGGGTTTTGTTTTTTTATTTTTATTTTTTAGGAACAGAGTCTAGGCTGGAATGCAGTGGTGTGATCATAGCTCACTGCAACCTCAAACTCCTGAGCTCAAGCAATCCTCCTCCCTTGGCCTCTCAAAGTGCTGAGATTATAGGCTTGAGCCACCGTGCCTGACCTGCACTGTGTTTTTGTGCCAGGCCTTGTCACACTTGACAGTTCCTCAAATGAGCCACGCTCTTTACACTCCTAGGTCTCTGCATGTGTGATGCCCTCTACCTCAAATGCTCTTTTCCATCTGGCCAAATCCTACATTCCTTAAGGACATGACTCCCTTGGGAAGCCTCCTCTGATCCCCTGGTCTGAGACAGACATCCCTGGTCTTTTTCCTGTCATATCCAGTGAGCAGCTGCTTCGGTCCCTCTTCTCAGGCAGGTCATTTTCCCTGTGCCCCAACAGACTGGCATAAGGGAGTCAAAGGGAGAGGGGTGGGGAGAGAGAGAGAAAAGAAAAAATACAGAAAGGGAAAATGGAAGGAAGAGAGAAAGAGAAGGAAAAAAGGAAGGAAGGAAGGAGGGAGGGAGAGACGGAAGGAAGGAAGGAAAGAAAGAGGGAGGAAGGGAGGTAAAGGAGGGAGGGAGAGAGGGAGGGAAAAATGAAAGGAAAGCAGAAAATTGTAAAGAAAGAGAGAGAGAAAAGACAGAGGGCATGCTGAACACTCCAACATGTTGTCTCTAAATAGGTTTAATTTTGCAGTCGAGTTCTAAAGAAGGTAATAATTTCCTGCTATGTCTCCCATAATGGTAGCACCACCAGGTGAACAGTCAGTGAGGATTGTTAATGCTTGCACAGATCTAACAAATCGGTTTTTTTCACCCATGGTTCATTGAGATAAGGAAAAATGGTCCCTGATTCAAGCCTTATTACTTTCTCTATGAAATCATGACCCTTCATTAAGATCACAACATAATTTTAACTCAATACTAATTGTTACCTTTAACTAACAATGCTTGAAGAAATAAACAACTTGAAATTAGATCCAAGCAAGGTAAGGATTGTCTTCATTTTCAAGAGGGAGAAAAGGCAGAACATTTCACCTCGATAGGGATCACTGTTGGCTTCTACTCCTCCAGGGCTACTCAATTCTACTTGCAGAATTGACCGCCTCTGCTCCCAAGAGCACCTGCCATTACTCACCCATCTACCAGGACATCAGGACTGATTGGGTGCAAACCATGAACCTGGGACCAAGCATCTTGGGCACAAAGTGGGAGCCTAGGGCACGTGTTGCATCGTTACCCAGGCTTCTGACTTATTGACCCTGTTTACCTGGTTTCTGCCTTTGGCCTTTCGATTAGTAACTCCAGTTTCCCGGTGCAACTGGAATCCCATTCTACCCTAGAATCTGTTTGCTTGAGACTCTGATAGTTTTCCTGACACTCTTACCAGCTCCACCTCTCCAGTAGCTTACTTTAGTTTTCTGAACTGATAGCCCCTGGCTAAGGTCCTGTATTCAGTGGACCGCTCACTCAGAACCCTGGGAATGCTGCCTGCCTGAAATGGGGAACCATGCTCTCCTGGCTTGTGTTGCTCTGATTAACCCTTTAACTTGAGCTGCCTTAAATATGGGTGCCACCTCAAAGCAAGCCCCAATTTTCCCATGCCTTTTTAGGTACTATATATCAGACTGGCTGCCTATTATCTGTCATATCAGAGGCCAGTCCTACAGTTATATCCTGGTTCTATCTGCTTCAGTGTCCCTACCTACTCAGGCCTTTGAAGTTTCATGCAGGTCCAGCTGCTTGCCACTTGCAAATTCAGATAACAAGCACAAGGGTTGTAAAAAGACAGTGACTTTTGTTCGAGAGCTTAGCTGAGGGGAAACAGCACAGGCTCCTGCCTTAAGGAAATGACTTGAGCTTTTGGGGAAGAAGGCAGAGGCTTTGAAAAGGGACTTGGCCTGAATGGAACACAGGGATCAGAGTGAGGAGGTGTAGGGGGTCTGCATGACTTGCTTTGATGTCTTATCCATCCAGTGGTCTGGCTGGCACCATCATGGGCAGAGGTGAGTTGTAAATTGAATGTTGTTTCGAGGCAATCTCCTGGTGGGTGAGAGTTCCAGAGGTACCTGGTGTGTTTCAAGATTCAGTTGTCCCTGGAACTTCTAAGCAAACACATAGTTAGGGAAGAGTGTCTGCTGGAGAGACGGTAAAGGTTATAATTACGTTTCTGAAGAGCTAAGTAGGTGGTCTTCAGGGAAAAAGGAAAAAATAATTCATTTTTAAAAAGAAAATGTGGTTCTTAGTTACAGCCCTAAAGCCAAGCTTGCTCAAGCTATGAAAATACATCGGAAAATGACACAACAGGTTATGAGGCAGATGGTTTGTCAACATTTATAAAATTATTGATGACAGCTCAGATTTACTAAGAATGTATCATGCCAACTTAAGCCCCTCTTGGTGTTTTTATGGATAAAATGGTGAAATATAAGCCATATGAGTTCTCTTAGGTGGAGTCACAGCGGGCTGAATATTCAACAGTCATCTCCAGAAAGCATTGGTTGATGGCTCAGAGTCAACATGGAAGAAGTTCTTGGTGATGATCGTGATGCTTAACCCAGGCGTGCTAACCACTGTAGCCACAACCTGGGTAAGAGTCTGACACTTTATATGCTCTGATATGGTGAGATATTAATACCATGAGATATAGGATGTACCGAGTTTAGGAGGATTGAGTACACTGACTTCACCATAGTGATGTCCCCCATTGGTTCAGAAACATGATCCAAAAGAGTAAAGAGTTTAGAAAGTTTCTGTGTGGTTAAAAAACGAAGTACAATAAAGTTAATTGAATAAGGACTGTAGGCAGTAGGCCTTCAAGAGCTAGAGGCAATAACTGAGAACTCAGTAAGATCTTAGGACATTTGTAATTGCATCATATGACATTTTTTAATGTAAACTGTTTCTCTTAATATTTAGCACTAAAACACTCAATATGAAATACATTAAAATCTTGATGTAGTACCCGCTACTGTGAGTGCAGGATAAATGCATAAATGTGCACAAATGCCCTGCTGAGATTTCCATTCACCCCACCCTCACCCCTGATTTTCACTCCAAAGACTCCAGGTTCCCCCTGGCACCACCTCCCCGCAAGAGCCTTCCCCAGCGTGCTTACTGCATTTAACACAATCCTGCACTGAAAGGCACGTGCAGACAAAGCTTTGCCTCTTGGCCTTGCCAGTTAGTTCTGGAGCCCACCAGACACTCTTGGTTTACATTCTGTTAAAGGCAGACTAGGAACATATGGTAGTTCTCTTTGTACTGTTCCAGAATGGCTGTCCCAATTTACATTCTCACCAACAGTGTGCAAGGGTTCCCATGTGTCCACACCCTCACCAACACTTGTTCTCTCTTATCTTTTTGATAATAGCCATCCCAACAGATGTGAGGTGGTATCTCATTGTGGTTTATATTTGCATTTTCCTGATGATTAGTGAAGCTGAGCAGCTTTTCATGCACCTGTTAGCCATGAGTATGTCTTCTTTAGAGAAATGTCTATTGAAGTGCTTTGCCCATTTTTAAATCCAGCAATCCCACTTCTGGGTATGTATCTGAAGGAAATGAAATTGGTATCTTGAAGAGATATCTACACTCCCATGTTTATCATAACATTATTCACAATAGCAAAGACAGGCAAACAACCCGAGTGTCTGTTGATGAATTAATGGATAAAGAAATTTTTGGTGTGTATATATAAAGGAATATTATTCAGCCATAAAAAAAGGAAATCCTGCCATTTGCCACAACATGAATGAAGTTGGAGGGCATTATGCTAAGTGAAATAAGCCAGACACAGAAAGACAAATGCCACATGATCTCATTTGTGTGTGAAATATTTAAAAATTAAATTCATAGAAACAAGAGTAAAATTAGAATGCTAGTTGCTGGGTGGATGAGATAAGATATTGGTCAAAGGGTACAAACTTTTGGTTGTGATCAATAAATTCTAGGGATCTAATGTATTAATTAATAAATTCTGGGGATCTAATGGGTGACTATAGGACTAAAATTAACAGTTATTTATTGCATATTTGAAATTGTTAAGAGAGCAGACCCGAAGTTTTCTCATCTCCAAACAAAACAAAAACTGTGTGAGGTGAAGGACAGGTTAATTAGCTGGTTTGTGGTAACCATTTTACAATGTATACACATATCAAAACGTCACATTTTACACAGTTAATATTCCTAATATTTATTTGCCCATTAAAAGCAAAACCAAAAGATCTTTTTTAAAAAAATTCAGAGCTTACTGTCCACACCCCTCAATCAAAACTTCCTCAGAACATGGAGTCACCAGCTAGCTTCCTTTCTGCAGACCGGACTCAGCTGGGACACAGACGGCCTCTCAAACCCCTGCCCTCTCCACCTCCCATGTCAGTGTTCAATGAAAAGTTCTAGTAGGACTTTAGGGTTTAGTTTTGTGTTAACACATGTTGTTTTAAGAGGACAAACCCTTTCCTCTGAACACTTTGAAACACATTTGAACAAACAGAACAGCCTTTAAACAAAGTTAGAGACCAATCTCCTCACACCTCGGAAAAGCTCCTGGGCCTTTTGGTGATTCATTCCGCCCACCGTAAAGTGGGAAGATTATAATAAACAGCACCTGCCTCAGAGGTCCCTGGATGCTTTGCCGGCTGTGGGATGGTTTCTGTTGCCACAGCATGTGTGTACCTCTGAGCAGATCTGCAAATATGAGTCACCCTAGTACGTGCCCTCATAAAAGTATACACAAAGCATGCCTTGCTAGCTTGGCAATTAACTAATTAATTGACAGCCAGGGTAAACAGTGGAGTGTAAAGTCTAAACCACATTAATTACTGCTTGTAGAATTCCATGAAAGCCTAGGGAAGAAGGTGCCGTAGAAGTGTAGGGCGTTATCGCTGTAGTGGCTGCAGTTGTTAGAGGCTGGGTTAGAGACGGGAGCTCAGGGAGCTCAGAGTAGGGGGCCCTGGGTTTCCGGTTCTGCCAGTCTCTCATTTAATTTTTTTTTTCTTTTTTTTTTCTGGGACAGAGTCTTGCTCGGTCACCCAGGCTGGAGTGTAGTGGTGCAATCTCTACTCACTGCAACCTCCGCCTCCTGGGTTCAAGGGATACTCCTGCCACAGCCTCCCGAGTAGCTGGGACTACAGGCCCCTGCCACCACACCCGGCTAAATTCTTGTATTTTTAGTACAAACAGGGTTTCACCATGTTAGCCAGGATGGTCAATCTCCTGACCTCGTGATCTGCCTGCCTCGGCCTCCCAAAGTGCTGGGATTACAGGCATGAGCCACCGCGCCTGGTCTCATTTAGGCGTTTTAAAGGAAGTGGCTTCATATCTTTGTTCATTTAATCCAGTATGTGAAATAATTACAATACTAAAGACTCTTTGAAATAGGCATGGGATAACCAGAAGCCAGAAGTGCATTAATAAGTCAGCAATATGGTAATAGCATCCACAGTTATACAGATGAGGATAGATTTAAACAAAGGCCATGCAGCTCAGGTTCAATTCAGCATTGTCCTTCCAAAGTCTTCAGTCTGGAAGACCTTGCTATCCTTCCATTTTTTATTTTATTTTTTTATTTTATTTTTTATTGACACATTTTAATTGTACATATTTATGGGGTACAATGTGATGTTTCCATACATATATATGTTAAATAATGATCAAATATCCATCACCTCATGCATTTATCATTTATTGGTAGTAAGAACATTCAAAAGCCTTTCTTCTAGCTCTTTTGTAACTTTTCTTCCAGCCTTTCTTCTAGCTCTTTTTTAACTGCACAATAGATCACCAGAACTTATGCCTCCTTTCCTGAGGGTAACTTTGTAGCATTCTTCAATTTAATACAATATGTATTTATGGAACACCAACTGTGCTAGGCACTTAAGGGAATAAAACGATGAAAAGAAAAACTCATTTTCGGGTAAGCTGCAATCTAGCTATGGAGCTGAGAAATGAACACAAACACCTAAGACCTTGGAGTAAGTGCCAGGAGATGTTACAATCAAAGGCTCAAAAAAAGATTGCTAAGATTGCTGAGGAAGGTGGTTAGTAATTAATTTGGCTGGGGTCATCCAAGGAAGGTTTTGTGTCCTTTGGTGAAAGCTTTGAAGGATGGGAATAGTTTTCTTTTTGGTTTGGTTAGTATTTATTTTTGTTTTTGCCAGGATGGGGAGTAATAGGAGGAAGTATAAAATGCCTTCAAGGCCGAGAAAACAGTAGGTACAGGAGGCACGTTAAGGGCCCTGTGAAAGGTTTTCCTTGCTTTTCCTCCCTTCCTCCTTTCCCATTCCATTCAAACCTTCCCCACCTTTGACGTGATGATTGAAATGCCACCACTTCCTTTGGTTGAAGACTGTTGTTTATTCATTCATACAGGGTGTAGACAGCAATAAGGCAAGACAAGGCAGAGAGAGTGTTGGAGCCAGAACTGGAAGTACTTACATGTAGGTGGGTTTGGTGGAAGTTACAAGTGTAAGCAGGCGACAGGTCAAATCTATATACTTAATTCATTTACTTGCTTTCTAATTCAATAGACATGTATTTATCGTCCACTATGTGTTTAGCATTGTGTTAGCTCTTAGGAAATGTAAAGAAAAGTAATAAGCGGTCCTTTTACTTAATTAAGGAGCTTATAGACAGGTAAAAACAGACAGATCTGTGTACAAGGGAGTGACAGTCGGCTATTGGAGGTGTTAGAGGTAAGAACGGCTAATTCACAGCAAGCACCCACTGCTGGGAGGAGGCAGGTTCATGGATATCGGAACAGGTAGGCCACAGGCTTTCAATGGGTTACAGGAATGGTGTCACAGGACAGAATGGAGGCCACAGGCTTTCAATGGGTTACAGGAATGGTGTCACAGGACAGAATGGAGGCCACAGGCTTTCAATGGGTTACAGGAATGGTGTCACAGGACAGAATGGAGGCCACAGGCTTTCAATGGGTTACAGGAATGGTGTCACAGGACAGAATGGAGGCCACAGGCTTTCAATGGGTTACAGGAATGGTGTCACAGGACAGAATGGAGTTCTGCGGTCACGTCACAGGTGGCGTTTTCAGCTTGCCTGTGTGCACGGTCCTGGCCTATAGCTGTGAATTAGGGGATGAAAATTGTACTGAGACTCTAGTTAGGACATGTAGTTTTGGAGCCTGACATTTGAAACTTCATGTTCAATCCTATTAATGAGAGACAGAAGCTGATTTTCTCTGAGTACAAATTTTACGTAGAAACATGTTAGTTTAGCAATCAGCATTGACCAAAACTGAATCAACAATCTTAAAACAGTCGACTATGTGTCTCACTTTTCTGGAAATCTATTCTCAGATTTCTTTTGATCTGGAGTACTCCTTTGGAGGCATGTTGAATGATTTGAACACACAGATAACGAAATATATCACTTCTTCCTTCCAGCTATGCCATGTGTTACTTGGTCTCTCGGCTTCAGTGAGCCGCTGAACTTCAGCTAATTGCATTTACCCCGTGTTCATCTCAAAATTCTTAGTAGTCATGGTAGCTTGGGGAAGGTCTATTTAAAAATGTTTCTTCCCTAAGGCTCTGTCAAACTTCAATGAAAAAGGATCAACTTGTATTTCACCAGCTGTGTATGGAAGCCGACGTTAACAAGCACCATAATTTGAATTTATCTCAGTGATAGTTTATGCCTTGTTCAAATTTGCCCCAAGGGAGCTGCCTAGCCAGCCCACCCTTTCATCTGGCCTTGCCTAAAAATAATTCCTACCTCTGATGAAAGTAGAAACAAAGATGCTAGGGTGGTCTTCCCCTTACCCCCGGCGCGAGGGAACTGGAGCCCATTGAGGTAGGTGAGCCACAGAAACCTCAATGCATATGTGGCCAGTACAGGTCCCCCTTCTTTTGGAGTGGTTTTGACAGGGGATGCTGGAGAAAGCCTGAGCACCCTGGGATTCTTTAGGGGAGTGGAGAGGAGACAGGATGGAGGGGCCAGTCATACACACTGCCCCTGCTGGGACAGGAAAGCCACAGTTTTCATCCCCATCATGCTTTCAGTTGGATGGAGACTAAAGATAATAAGAACCTTAGGTACAAAGACTTCTTTCTTTTCAGACAAACACCAAAAACTCATATATCCGATAAATATTGGGTCTCCCACAAGAGTCACTTCAAGGAGGTCTCCAATTAATCCCCAAATGTGGACCTTCTTCAAAACATACTTTGAAACTCCTCATGTGGAATGGACACAAAAATCTATGGTACCTTCTTTTGACTGCCCTTAATGAAGTCAGACTCTGATCCCAGGTTGATAAATCGCAACGGTGCTGTAGGTGGTAAACACAGGCTGGGCCAGTGCTTATCTAGCCACAGGCACTGGAGCTGCAGCAAGAGGAGATAAGACACTGTGATCAGTGCCAAGATGTGCTATAATCAAAGGTTAAAAAAAAAAAAAAAAACACTAAGATAACATAGAAGGAGGTTGAGAATTAAATCTGGATGGAGTTGTCAGAGAAGTTTTTATGAGTTTCCATCTGAAAAATGCTTTGGGCTGGGTGTGGTGGCACACACCTGTAATCCCAGCACTTTGGGAGGCTGAGGCGGGCATATTGCTTGAGCTCAGGAGTTCGAGGCCAGCCTGGGCAACATGGCAACATGGCAAGACCCTGTCTCTCAAAAAATACAAAAATTAGCCTGGTGTGGTGGTGTGAGCCTGTAGTCTCAGCCACTTGGGAGGCTGAGGTGGGAGGATCACTTGAGTCTGAGAGGTGGAGGCTGAAGTGAACCATGATCACGCCACGGCACTCCAGCCTGGGTGACAGAGGGAGATCCTGTCTCAAACAAAAAACAAAAACAAAAGCAAAAACAAAACAAAACAAAAAGCTGCTTTGGATATTGGTAATTCTCTCCTTCCCTCCCTCCCTCCCTCCCTCCCTCCCTCCCTTCCTTCCTTCCTCTTACCTATATACAGACATTGGTTCAGTTCTTCACTAAATAATATTTATCAAACATCTGTTATAGGTCAACATCTGGAGAAAAACTGACTAAGACACAGTCCTTGTTCTCAAGAGGCTCCCCGCCTGATAGGGGATAGCGTAGGAACAGACCTATTTCAGACAGTGAGAAAGCCAGTGGGGGAGACGAAGCATAGAGCACTCTAAGAATCAGAGCTGGAAAGAGATGTGCTTCTACGAATGCTATGTTTTGCTTCCATTTTTACAATAAAAGCTTCTCTTTTCTCTTTTTCTCTTGGCTGTCAGGGAATTTAGGGTTGAGTTTTATGGCTAGTAGTCTCCTCTTAGTTCTAGATTTCTGAGAATCCCATTCTCTCTACTCCATTACTCAGAGCTGATCCTACACATGCCATTTTAATAGTTTTATTACACCTATGCTTTTAACATTTTTGGAAACAGCCAGGGCATAGTGGAAAATAAATGAATACCTCCCAGAAACATAAGAGCAATAAAGGCATTAGATAGAGCCCAGGATCCTTATTGATCAAGTTTGTGGCTCTGCTAGGAAAACTCTTGCAGGAAACTGAGCTGCTCAGAATTTTTTTTTAAACCCGTAAGTTTTTTCTTTTCTTTTCTTTTCTTTTTTTTTTTGGAAATTTCTAGTGTTATTAGCTTTATGAGTTGGAATTAAGAGTGGAGCTGGTCAGTTGGAGAATGCTGAGACAATGTTTTGAAGCGTATTTATTACATAACTGAGATTGAGCAGAGATGTGAAGAAAGCAGCTTGCCATATTTGGAGACGTCCTGCTTCTCTTCTACAGTGGGACCCAGCCACTCTTCTGTGTTGACCCTCGGCATACTCTAAGCACCTTAAGGGCCAGGACCAATATCGTCTACCTGTAATCCCAGCATCTTGCCTGGCTTGTAGGAAGCACATACAATGAAGGAATAAAAACGACACATTTCTTCCAAGCTTTGGCCCTGAGCCACTAAGAGGATGATGATGGCACTAATTAAAACAGGGAAGCTAAAAGGAGGAGCAAGTTGGCGGGGCAATGGTGGATTTAGTTTATAAAGTGTTGAGTTTGAGGTGAAGCTATCCAGGTGGAGATGTCCCTTGTACTGAGAAATCTTATATGATCTCTATGGGCCTCTTTGCATTCTCATCTATTAAAAGGAGATGATGATAATAGAATGCATCTCGTGGGGTTATTGAGAGGACCAGATAGGACAATCTAAGTAAGTTCTGGCTCATAGCCAACACTAATAAGCATAAACTCAAAGAAATAACTACAGAGCCAGCTGCGATCCCTTCCTCTACTTACATTTCCTACCCACTCAGTCAAGAAGTCTTATGAATTCTCCTGCAATATTTCTAGCATTAATTACCCCTTCCTTTTGCACTCCTTCCTCCCTTACAACCTCTTTACTAACTTCAGAAAATTTCTCTTGGGTCCCTCCCATTCCCTCAGTCTCAGTGCTGCCAGCTGACCTTCCCAGAGCCTGGCTCTGTCCCTCTCCCCTCCACTGCCACTCAGTCTTCAGCTTCCACTCATTTCTGCAGAAAGGCAAAACCAACAGGATGCACTGAGCACATAAAGACCAAGTTTCATCTGCTTCTCCCACCTGCTGTTCTAATGCCCACGATTTGTGCCCAAACTAGACTAAATACATGATTAGACCCTAGCAGCATTTGCTGCACCACCGTCAAAAGCAGTCTTCCATTCTTCCATAACTCATTCATTCACTTATTCACTTGTGGTATCTGAGGTCTGGAGCCTCATAGGCCTGAATCTGAATCTGACTCCTGGCTCTGCCCTTTTCTATCGGCTGCTTAGCCTCTCTGAACCTCAGTTTCCTCATCTTGAAAGACGAAGGAAGTAACACCCTGAAGGAGTAGGTGACGGGCTCTGCTCAATAGAAGGTGCTCCACAAATACTGGCATTCTTCTTTCATGTCCTAGGTAGCTGGTCCTTCATGTGTCTCAGGCCTGCTGGGAATTCAGTCTTTTTCCTTCATCCTGCGTAGAAAGGGCAGGCAGCTGAGATGACAGGCAACTCCAGGCCCACGGTCATTGTCGCTCCAGGTGTTGGCGATTTATCTTGAGGGCGTTCCTAGAGGCAAAGCCCAGCCTTGACAACTGCCTCCATGAAGACTGCTGTCTTGTCCACTCCTCTCGTTCTGAAAAAAGAAAATACCGGGGTGCAAAACATATCGTTTATCCTGGTAACAGAGTGAATCAATTCCACACTTTTCTATATTCCAAATCCAGCCCTGGTTCAGATGATCCAATACCTTTCCCATTATAAAGGGCTTTCTCTCTTTTAAAAGTTTGTACAGACTAGGATCTACTGATTTTGGGGTTCCTGCCACCCAGAACAGTGCCTGGCACACAATAGGTGCTTACTAAATATGTGTTAAGTGAGTGAATGAAGAAATTGAAAATACCCGTACCAGAGAAGTAAGCCCTCTATAGGATTTCCAGGGCTCCCTCTGAGGGAGGGCTCCCTGTCGTGCTGGTGACAAGGAGCTTATAAGGCCTCAGTCAGTTCCATGAACTGAAATCAATAGGTGGATTTGAGTGCAATAGCTTCTCATCAGACCTCTACATGAGGTCATCAGCGCACCACTGAGGTACTCCAATGGGAACATAAGAGCTCGGGTTCCCAGTGCTGGACACTATTCTGATGAATGCCTGGTGGGCATTCATAAAGAAGAACTCAGCTTACTTGAGAAATGGCTTTGGACATGACATTTCCAAGAAGAGAAAGCTTTTCCTTTGCAGAGATGTGACTCCAGTTTCAGGGGACAGCTAGCCATCATTGACTTTTTCCAGACTCTATGGTGGCAGCCAGATGTCCCAACCACATGCTGACCTTTCTGTCCTTCCTTTATTAACAAACCCCAAAGAAACCAAGTGTCCAGATGGCCAGACTGCAAGGTTTTTTGATGATCATATCTCTTGGTTAGGACATGACTAAAACACATTTCTAAATAGAATACAAACCCTCAGGAAAAGCTGACCCCGAGATATGGAATACTTCTCTTGGCTGGCAAGTTGAGTGCTGACTCTTGAGGCCCATGTTCTCTGCTAGTCCTGACTTCCTACCTTAGGAAGCCTGGTGGAGCCTGTCCGTACCCTCCCAGGTGAGCATCACCAAAATCTGGGCTTGCTGATGATATTCCATCATCCCTGAAACACACACTCAGTAAAAGGCATCTGAACTAATTCAGAACAAAGAGAGAACTGCAGTCCTGATGTTCCAGGCTTCCCTGGGGACCACCTGTCCCAGAGCCAGGGCTGACTGAGAATGCAGTGCTGGGCAGAAGCTGGTTCTGACGACAGCACATGTAAGCCCCACACCTCTTCCAGGGCTGTGACTCAGCTCAGCAGCAGCAGCCGTGGCTCAAGGGCAGCATTAGCTCAACTCTGACGAACACCAACTTACCCTTCCTCTGAGCCAGTGCCCAAGCCCTGTGCAAATGGCACCAACACCCTGAGTGCTATAGGGGAGCAGCACCTGTCCTGAATCTGATAGTGGCCATGGGTATTTTTTTTTTTTTTTTGAGACAAAGTCTCACTGTACTGCCCAGGCTGGAAAACAGTGGCACAGTCATAGCACCACTGTTTTCACTTGAACTTTTGGGTTCAAGTGATCCTCCTGCCACAGACTCCTGCGGTCATCACTCCCAGCTATGTTTTTTCTTTTTTGTTGAAACAGGGTTTCACTATGTTGCCCAGGCTATTAAACTCCTGGCCTCAAGCAGTCCTCCCATCTTGGCCTCCCAAAGGGCTGGGAATACAGGTGTGAGCCATCATAGGAAAGTTGCTCAGCCCTGTAAGACCTCCCCTACCCAGATATCATATGCCTAACATTCCTTCGTTATAATTCATTCTTTGGATTCTTCCCTGCCCTCTTTCCAGGCTAAACGCCAATAAGAGCTTATAATTCCAGGGTGAATTCATAGTGTATTTCTACTTGAACAGAAAAGATCAAGAGCAACTTCGGGTGGTACTTCAAAGCCCTTCACACAATGAGGGCTTCTTAATTTCCAACCTCAGGGCCAGCCCTTCTTATGGTTAAAAATGGCATTCACTTTTCCAAAAAGACTCCAAGTTGATGCGTGAAGGTCATTCACTGCACGGCTTCTTCGGGCCAAGGCTCATTTGGAAGAAAGCACTGACTCACAGCTGGAGACATCTGACCTCTGAGACGGTCATTCCCTTAGCAGAGATGGGGTTCTGGTCTGCACTTTCACTCTCGTCTCTTAGATGAACATCCAGTTTTGTTTTGTTTCGTTTTCTCTTGAGCAAAAGAGGGCAGAGTCCACTACAGTTAGAGCTCTGTTCTGTATCCGTGGGTTCTTCATCCATGCATTCAACAAACTTCAGATTAAAAATATTCAATAGGTTGGGTGTGGTACTCCCTCCTGTAATCCCAGCACTTTGGGAGGCTGAGGCAGGAAGATCACTTGAGGCTCAGAGTTCAAGACCAGCCCTGGTGACATAGTGAGACCCTGTGTCTACAAAAAAGAAAGAAAGGCAAAAAAATTGGAGATAAAAAAGGATAGTTGTGTCTGTGCTGAGCATACACAGACTCTTAGGCATTTTCCTTGTCATCATTCCCTAAACAGCACAGTATAATAACTATCTATATAGCATTT
Source organism: Macaca nemestrina (assembly GCF_043159975.1). NCBI lineage: Eukaryota > Metazoa > Chordata > Mammalia > Primates > Cercopithecidae > Macaca > Macaca nemestrina. Next base: position 16,498,607 of record NC_092125.1, on the reverse strand, counting down.
ACATTGTACTGGGTATTATAACTAGAGATGATTTAAATTCTATGGGAGGATGTGTGTAGATTATATGCAAATACTGCATCATTTTACATAAGGGACTTAAGTGTCTGTGGATTCTAATATCCTCGGGGGATCGCAGGTCCAATCCCCATGGATACCGAGGGGGAACCACACGTCACTCATTGATTGCTGAACACACCAGCTGCTTCCAGGCCTTTGGCACTTTCTCACCTCTGTGCCTTTGCTCATTATTCCTTGGCTCTGTCACTTCCCCAGTGATGTTTTTAAGCTGCCTTACAGAGAGAGGAAGAAATCCAGCCAGTTTCTGAAAATCAAGACCAAACCAGAAACCCCAAATTATCCATCAGAATTGGGTCCGGCTGCCCTCTCTCCTTATCCATTCAACTTCCTCCCTACATACTTATTTCCTATGCTTTGCTTTTCCTGAGCAGTTTGTAATGTGGGATTCAGTCTCGTTATTTTAAGTTTGTTACCTCTCTCACTAGCTCTTGCTTCCGTGTAGATGTCTTGGAATTGACACCAGAGTCCTCTTTGCCTCTCAGGCTGGTTTTGTTAGTTGCCAGTAATGACCTGTTACTAAATGCCAGCACACTTCACTTTCTGACTTACTGTGCCCTTTTGGGCAACTGGTAAACCAACATTCTCTTCTTTCATATCTTAAAATTCTATCCATCTTTCAAAGACAAATTCAGCTTCTATGCGTAACCGAATCTTCCTTCTCCATCTCAGCAGTTTGTTTATGTTTCTATTACATAATTTATGCCTGTGTAAACAGTATAATTGGCTCCATAAAATTTACTCTAGATTTGAGTCTCTTTGAGGGGAGACTTTTATTTGCTTTTTTTCTTTCTAGCAGCCTTTATTATGCCTTGGATCTGAAGACTTGTCTTGGAAAATGACCATTGAGGACAAGCAGAGGAATCTCTGAGCAGGAGATTGAGAAATACACTTGGATTTTCTCACTTTTAACAAGTTTCTAACATTTTGTAATATAGTTATCTGCAAATGAAAAAACTCTATTTTCATTTGGAATGAGAGTCAGAAGTACTGAGTTTAAAATCCCAGCTCTTGCTACTCTAATGGCAAGCATATTTAGGTTTTACTTTTCTCATCTTTTAACAGCCTGGAGCAGTGTGTGTGTGTGTGTGTGTGTGTTTGTGTGTGTGTGTGTGTGTGTTTGTGTGTGTGTGTGCATTGTTTCCAAATGTATAGTGGTGATCTGAGAATCTTTAAATCTTCAGGCAGTATCATCCTACTGACTGTCAACATGGAAGCTCACAGAACTCTGCCCTCCTCTCTTCAGACAGGAATATATGCCCCTGCACATCTCTCTGGATGGAAATGAATGTTCATCAATATAAAGAAAATTGTTATCTTGGTTGATTTCAAGTTGTCCACCATATGTCTCTGCAGGCTAGAATCTTCTACAAAGAAAAAATCACTGATCAGTTGATAATTGCCGGGTTCTACTCACCTCATCTACAGAACAAAACGAGTTATATTTTATATATGTATTTCGTGTGTCTTCCATGTAGGAATTATGCCAGTTTAATATTCAGTTAGCTCCAAAAAGTGGTGGTTAATTTTGCTACAAATAGTGATGAGCTTTTGTCTCCCAGACTCAAGAATCTAGAATGCCAGCAAATGTGTTATTATTTTAAATAGCTAACCACACACTAACCATCAGCAGACTAATGACTTTTGTGCAGTATTTCTCAACATGTGGTCCATGGAACGCGAGTCTCTCAAAACCATTCTCAGAAACAGGAGTCTATTGTTGAATTAGTTTGGAAAATGCTAAACATTGACTCTTCACTCTAGAAAAATCTCAGTGAACGGATATTAAATATGTATATTAGGGGCCGGGCGCGGTGGCTCAAGCCTGTAATCCCAGCACTTTGGGAGGCCGAGACGGGCGGATCACGAGGTCAGGAGATCGAGACCATCCTGGCTAACACGGTGAAACCCCGTCTCTACTAAAAATACAAAAAAAAACTAGCCGGGCGAGGTGGCGGGCGCCTGTAGTCCCAGCTACTCGGGAGGCTGAGGCCGGAGAATGGCGTGAACCCGGGAGGCGGAGCTTGCAGTGAGCTGAGATCCGGCCACTGCACTCCAACCTGGGCGGCAGAGCGAGACTCCGCCTCAAAAAAAAAAAAAAAAAAAAAATGTATATTAGGTTTATATTGAAGGCTGAACATTCCTGAGGAAAAGAAATTGAGTTTATTTTGTATAATCTGGTATTTTCCAAGCTTAGTTAGCACAAGATAGTGCATTACCATCCCACGGAACTAGTTCCTCTTAGGACATATGTTGGGAACTGTTGCCCTTGAGAATATCCTCTTAGAAGTTTATGGAACTCCACACCTCTCTTCAGTAGGCAAGGCGTGTTTATTACTACAGTATAAGATAATAGCTCATGACAGATAAGCCTCCTAAGAGCAGACAAATCGATTGGTTCATAGTTAGGGTTTTTTTCACATTCAAAAGGCCCAAACCCTGAGCAGCAGCACTTATTCAATCTGCTTCCAATTTGCACATTCTAAACACAATCTGGCTTTCAGGTAAGAGGAAGATAAAATTGTTTTTTGTTTTTTGTTTTTTGTTTTTTGTTTTTTTTGGCAGAAATCTGCCTTTTATAAATGTCTTTAATTTTCTGGCTCCAGATACATCAGAAGCATCCCGAGAATAATGCTCTTTTGAGTATTTTCAGTTTTTTTCACCACAGTCTCTTAAAAAAAAACTCGCAAGATTTGACTCCCAAATTGACAGAAAATCAAGTTGGCTTAAATGCATCTGTTCAGTCCTAATTCCAACATGTGAAAAGAGAATTGAGGAGAACAGAAGTATTCTGAATAACATCTGGGTATTAGAAAAACAAAGAGGAGATAGGATTTAACTGCCCGATGAGGAATTGATGTAGCACGCCCTGCCGCAGGAAATGGCACATTTTGATCACTTCCACTCAGGGCAGAATGGAGTGGGGGAGGTGAGGAAGTGACACTCAGCTACCAAAGGAGGGCCGGCCCCCGTCTACTCAGCAGCAAAGTGGAGAAGCAGAAGGAGTTTCTTTTCAGCATGCTTTTCTCGGACAGGCCTTCTATGTCTTGTAGCTCAGAAATTCCTCCCACAATCTCTCTCCCCCCAGTCAATTGTCCATGTCCTTTCTCACTTCTCCCTTTCTTAATCAAAACCAGCTTTCAGAAAAAATTATTTCTAACCAAGGCATAACTGTCTAATGATGTTCACAATGTTTTCCTTCCCAGAAGTCTTTGAATACTTATAAGGATAAAATGTCTCCTGAAATTTCTTGTCTGGTTAAAGTCTAGCCCCATCCCAGCACTTTACCATGAGAACCTAGCCATCTCCAGATGACCTGCCTCTCCCTGCAATATTGGCTTTTTTTCTTTTCTTTTCTTTCTTTCTTTCTTTCTTTCTTTTTTTTTTTTTTTTGAGTCAGGGTTTCTCTCTGTTGCCCAGGCTGGAGTGCAGTGGTATGATCACAGCTCACTACAGCCTCACCCTCCTGGGCTCAAGTGATCTTCCTGCCTCAGCCTCCCAAGTAGCTGGGATTATAGGGATGAGCCATCATGCCTTGCCATTTAAAAATTTTTTTTTAGAGATCAGGGTCTTGCCATGTTGCCCAGGCTGATCTTGAACTCCTGACTTCGAGTGATCCTCCCACCTTGGCTTCCCAAAGTGATGAGATTAGAGGTGTGCGCTACCATGCCCAGCCAATAATAACTTTTAATGAGACTTGCTGTGTATTACTTTCTTTCCATGTGGCAGGCACCATATTGAGTGTTTTCTGTTATTTAATTTGCTCAACAACTTACAAGGTCGAATAGCAGCTTCATTTTAGAAATGAAGAAAAAGCCCTGAGAGAAGTGAAATAATTTTTTCCCAAGTTGACTGATGACAGAGCTAGAATTTGAATTGAGATGTTTCAAATCCCAAGCACGTGCATCGGATGACTCTGCACACTTTCTGCCAGAAGCTCTGCCTGGATGGGGATCAGCGGTTCTCACCCCACAGCTGCAGCGAGTGGTGGATCCCTCTCAGCTGCCCATGGGTAAGCCTCTCAGACCCTCTTATTCCCAGGTCTTCTAAATATACAGGATCACTAGCAACCCTCATTGCGCGCTACCCTGGAATCCCTTCATCCCTGGTCCCCTTTCCTAGATTGACATTCCTGCTTCTGAACACCCACTTCCTAACACATTGTAGGAGCCCTTCTTTTTCTCATAAGCCCCTTCCGCCACATTCATCCCTTGACTAGGGGGATGTAACAGGAACATATATTTTTATTAGAGGTTGTCTTGGTATTTCCTGAAGTCATATTATACATGTGTAAATGTGTGAATAAATATATATATACACATACATATAAATCTGTATATAGGTCTATAAATACCCATGCACACACATATATTATATACGCCACCGAATGGTTGCTGAATAGAACTGTCCTTGCCATTCTGCTACCTTGAACCTCATTCAAGTGATACTTCCTGGTGAATGAGGAAATGTTGGCTGACATGAACATCCCGAGCTTCTGTTTCTCATCAACAGTGTGCAACCGATTTCTGAACAGCTAAGTAACTGGGTGAAAACTATTCCTGCCCAAGGGCAGTCAATGTAAAGAAGTTGATTCAGCCACTTTACCTCTCGACAAATTTAGTATCCAACAAATACTTATAGAATACCCATGTAAGAGGCACCATGATGGGCACTGTCAACCAAAAAGTGATTGAGGCAGGTGTCAATCCATAGAAGTTTATTCTGTCAAGGTCGAGGACATGCTTGGGAAAATACACCAGTTGCAGGGACATCTGTGACCTGTGATTTTTCCAAAAGGGTTTCAGGAACTTCTGTATTTAAAGAGGAAAGAGGAAGCAGGAGGGGAAAAAAGAGGAGAGTGAGTAGGCAGTGAGGTAGGTGGTTACATTCTAGTGAGGCTCTGATGAGCCTTAGTAAACTACATTTTACATGTGAAAAGAGAGTGTAGATGAAAAAGTCAATGATGACTTGTCTCATGCTCAGTAAATCTACATTTTATTTAAGATAAAGTATTATAGACATGAGAAAAGAGGGAGTACAGGAAATGAGCCTATGGCACGGGTTGTGGAATTACAGCTATCTGCTCCAGAACAAAAGGAAGGCAGGATTGGTGACTCAGTTCCCAACCGTAACTTTCCCTTTGGCATAGTGAGTGTGGGGTCCTGAGATTCTATTTTCTTTCACAGCACTGGGAATGAGAAGTCGAAAAGATGTGCGTCTACCCTCATGGGGCTCATCTTCGTAGAAAAACAAAGGGGCAAAGCATCCAATAGAATAAAAATATTGCTACCATGGCCTCATGGACAAAGGGCTCCAGAAGCAGAGAAGACTATTTCTTGTTTATGAGGCAAAGTTGTTTCTTTGTAAATCCATAAATGTTTGGTGTCCTTGACTAGATTCAAAGTCCTTGAAGAGAAAAAAAAATCAGTTTTTTGTTCTCTCTTGCCCCATGTTAGCATTTAGTAGAGTCATCTGCCTACAGCCAAGTTTGAGTTGTGAGGCCGGTTACTTGTGTTGCATAAGGAGCAACTGAGATGCCTCCCAGAGGTGCCCTAAGGACAAGCTAATAGAAATGAGGCCAGTGTTTTGTTAGTAGAAAGTTTAAGAGAGCTGCAGAAACACTTCAGCGTAACCTAACGAAGGGAAAAGAGAATGCAGGAGAGAGAGCAGGACCTGCAGAACAGCTTGCAGATCACAGAAGCATCTTTTGTCTGAGAAAATATGAAAACCCACATGAGGCAATGGCCACATCGCCCAGTGATCAGGGGCCTTAAGGAGAACACCGGGAAATGGACTGCAGAAGGAAACCCTTCCTCTGGCTAAAGAAGGCTGAGGAGGCTTGGTTCACGTTGCAGGTGATTTCAATTTCTGATAGTCAAGGCACCAGGATACGTGGGCAGAGCTCTGCTCACGGCATCATTAAGACAGAGAGGAGAGCACTTTGCCTGGGAGGCGTTCACCTGGTCCCCCCCCGCCCCCCAGCGCAAAGGAGTATGCAAAGATATGATCATACAAACCAACTCGGGGTGTCTGCATGACTCTACTCGGCAGTGGGCTTCTGCAAATTATGGCTCCACTTCTGCTACTCCTCGCACAAGTCAACAGCATGTCCTTACACAACCTTGGTTATGATGCCTAGATTCAGTGGGATTGCTGATAGTGTCAAATAAAAGGGAGATGATGTCACCAGCGATAGGGACAGGAGACAGGGGAATTCTGGGTGGAAGAGGGCGGGTCCCGGGCAAGGTCCCCACCCTCAAGCCTGGAACCTAAGCCCAAAGTGAGAACAGACATCCCTGTTTTTCTGCTTGAATGTTGCCTTTTCCAAAACCACCCATGGCCCGCCCCACCCCATCCCCGATCCTGTGCCCATGAAAACCCAAGGCTCCACTGGCAGAGGGAGTGGAGGAGAGCAACCGGACATTGGAGACTATGTTGAACATTGGAGAGGAGAGCTTGACTTCAGAACGACAGCTTGATGGTGCAGCTTCAGAGAGGAGTCCAACCAAGGACAGCTGGACTCTGGGAGAAGATTACCTTCCTGCTATGTCCCCTTTTCAACTCCCTATCCTACAGAGAGCCACTTTCATTGGCAATAAAAATCTCCCACATTTACCATCTTCAACTCATTCATGCGACCTTGTTTTTCCAGGATGCTGAACAAGAGCTCGTAGCCACAAGTGTGGGTGCAAAAGGCTGTCACACGGACCCTCCACTGAGCTGTTAATACTTAAGCCATCTGCAGGTGGCAAGGCTAAAAGAGCACTGACTGTAACACTTCCTCTGGGGCTTAAGGGGTCGCAGACACCCCCCAGATGCTGCTATGGGGCTGGTATAGAGTTTGTTTCTACCAGCGCCCAAAAGCACTCACCCCGGCTCCTGTATCTGTTTACCTGCGTGGTCCCTCCTGTTGGGGTTGAGCTCAGTGGGTGCAAGTGAGTGGACTTCACCTCTGCTAGCGCCGAAGCGCCTGGCTAGTTCTCACGCCCACACTGCAGTTCCCACCTGCAAAGGGATCAGGGGCAGTTTCCTGCCTTCACTAGCATAAAACAGAGTGCTACTCTGAACCTCCAAAATCTGTTCAGGCATCTGTTTTTTTAAAATTGTTTAATTGTTTTTACAACTTTCTTAATAAATACTTACATAATTCATAAAAGTAGATAACCATAAGTCATATGTGTATAGCGACCGACATTTAACCTCATGAAGTTTAAGGACATTCTATGGATTCTTTGCCTTGGAGTTTCTTACTTTTTTTTTTTTTTTTTTTTGAGACAGAGTCTTGCTCTGTCGCCAGGCTGGAGTGCAGTCGCATGATCTTGGCTCACTGCAACCTCCACCTCCCAGGTTCAAGTGATTCTCCTGCCTCAGCCTCCCGAGTAGCTGGGACTACAGACCCGCGCCACCATGCCCTGCTAATTTTTGTGTTTTTTAGTAGAGATGGGTTTTCACCATGTTGGCTAGGATGGTCTTGATCTCTGGACCTCGTGATCTGCCCGCCTCAGTCTCACAAAGTGCTGGGATAACAGGCATGAGCCACCGCGCCCAGCCTTAGTTCCTTATATTTTGAAAAAAAGGTTGTGTCATTTCCTCTGGCTAAAAATTGCTGTTCTTTTGTTAACTGGCCAACATTCAACTTTCGTTACACTATACTTTGATTTCTATTCACCTGTCTATACCTTGCACCAGACTGAATTTCACGAGGGCAGGAGTTATCTCTTATTCACTATCTTGTGCCCAGCTTGGCATATACAAGTAGGTGCTAAGATTTTGATTGAATGAATGAATAAATACTATGTTAATATAACAGAGGTAGGATCTTGGCTTGTCATCAGGTCTTAGCTAAGCCAAGATGGCACTTGGTCCTAACCATTTTTCACATGAGACAATTCTTACTCTCCTAAGTTACACTGGTAGTCACTGAATTTCTGTTCTGCCATCAGAAATGCAAATTAATTACACAGATTGCATCTCTTTACATTCTGGACGATTAACTTGCAAACTGATATAAATTCTAGTCTTCTTATCTTATTGTAAAAGGATAGAAGAAGGCTTCGTCTTGTTTTGCAGAATAAGATGAAAACATCGAGCTGTTTCTCTTCCAGCCTGGGCTATAGCTCTGGGCTGGGTCCAGTGCCACATAGCTGGATCCCAAGCCTGGGGCTTCCCTGCCAGAAGCAAGACTGAGAGGTGCTGTGGGAGTCAGTTAGAAGCTCAGCTGGGAAGGCTCAAGGTTCCACATGCAGACTCCTGCACATGTGCTCAATTATTTGTAGTTAAGTCCTGGCTCTCCAAACTGGCACATGAACAAACAGGGCTCCTGTTCCTTAGGGCACAGGAAAACTTTATAGAGTTGAAAGCAAAGCATGTCAATGATGAAGCCCCAGATTTGAGAAGTTACAGGCTTGGACATCTACAGGAGCCATTTTGAAGATAAACAGAAGAGAGGAGGAGCTTGTTTGTGTCTTCATCTCTGTGGACTAAGTAGGGACAGCCAGATTGCCCCAGCTGGGGAGAAGGTGTGTCCACGCTTGTGATGTAATGTGACTTTCTTCAATGCCATGTGACTTAGCCCAGAGAATCTAAGTAGGAAAGCAGACGAATGAGTGGGAAAAAATGAGGAAAGCTTGCAGTTGAGTGACACATTGCCTTGGAGAGATTACATATTCCTTGAGCACAATTTACTCTCAGTTAAATCAGACCTTCTTTCCCACCCACTTCTTCTGGGCAGCTTCCGAATATGCCCTAGCATTGCCGATTCATTAGCATGGGGGTTCAGGCTTGCTTTCGCCTTAGCAGAGAAAGAAGATGTTCTTCTCTAAGTACTTTCTTTAAATTTAGAAGACTTCTGACCCAGAATCTTATTTCCCAAAAGAAAAGAAAGAAGAGAAGCACAAGCTCAAAGGGTTTGGAAAGCATATCGTGTTGGAAGACATTCATTCCCCTTGACTAAAGAACAATCATCTTGAGTGGGGGTGGGGGTGGGCCTGGGGAGCGGAGAGTCAGGAAAGGAAGGGATTAGATACTCCAGCCAGCCCCATTCCCCTTGAGATAAACTGAGGGGCTGATGTCCACACTGGCGAATGACTGTAGCATCTTGCTTTCATCCAGACAATCTGCAAAGCGCCCGTGTGCAATTCATTTAATGCCCTCTTCACAGCTGAGAGGTCAGCCAGGTGGCATAATTACCCCACAATAAGCTGCTCCTCCTCTCTGCCTCCAGAGCACACAGCTCATGTTGCCCCCAGAGCACTGATCAGACTGTGCCCTGGCTACTCTTTCTAAAGTGTTCACATGGGGTTTGGGCATTGCCCCTATTTCAGAGGACTCAGGAAGACCTGAACTTTCATCTGCCAAGCTCACTCCCTCCCTCCTGATTCCCTGAGGGAGACGTACAAATGAGTGATAATGGGTGAGAAACCAAAGGCTCACTTTACATTCAGCCAAGTTCCTTACAGACTGCAGCACTGGGATGAGCCTCTGGGCCTAAATGGAGCCTCTGTGGATCCCTAAACGTAAATGTAGTATTGAACCCCAAATGAAAAGCCTGTTCATTTGTGAAAAAGAGAAAAGAGAGCCAGCGGCGCCATTCTAGTGGGGCAGGCTCTGCCTTTCTCTCAAGCCAGCTGGAGGGAGAGAGCAGAATTGGGTGTGTCCACAGCTGAAGTGCCGAAGCAGGAGGAATCAGACAGGCATGCCCAAATGGAACCTTATAAAACCTGCAGCCCCATCCCGTGGCGGATGGGACCCAGTCTGTGTCCTGGAAGCTGGCTCTCGGTGGGGTTAGTATAGGCGAGAGGTCAGGGGTTGCTTCTCCTCTATTGATGTGTATTATTCTGTCTCCCTTAGAGTACTCGCCTGTGAACTTTCTCAGGGCAGGCAGTGGGTCTTAAGCATCACTGTAGCTCCATTCCCCCGTCTAACACACCATGCAGCACAGAGCAGGCTCAGGAGAGATCACTCCGTATTAAAAGGAGATGGGGCTCAGAGATGTCAGGTGACTTGCTCAGATTCTGCAGCTAGCAGGTGTCTGATAAGTGGGACTCAGGTTTTTAAACTGTGTGATTTCCTTACATTATGCTTCTCTGCCATATGACATCTCTCTAGAGCAGGCAGAAATGCATCTGAAGGGAGCCCAGCTGGGGTTCATGACCCCCGCAAACGTCCTTACGTTGAATGCAAACTTTTTGTGTGTTGATTTCTGAAGAGAGGCTCAGTGGTTTTCAACACATTCTCAAAGAAGTTTGCGGAAAGTTAAGAACCAATCTTTCAGGAGATTGCATTGAAAGCTACTCTAAATAACATGCATAGTGCCTGTGTGCTGTAGGTACCAAATTAGGATCAGCCTCCTTCTCACTTTTCTGAAAGTGAGGCAGCAGCAAATGAATGGAATCCCAGTGATTACGCTCTGTCGCAGTTTCACCTTTGGAAGGTGTCTAGCTTGGAGTTTCAGATTAGAAAGAGAATTCACTCACGTGGGAGCATATTTTCTCCAACTTGAAAAAAATAAAGAACGTTGCTTTCAGCCCCAATATGTCTGTCAAGTGAAAATGGATGAACATGTCATGAAGATGATTGAAAGACAGATACGCCCAGCACCAATACCCACTAATAACCATGTTACCTTAGAGGACTGAAACTTCAAAATGGTCAGACTTTTTTTTTTTTTTTTTTTGAGACGGAGTCTCGCTCTGTCGCCGGGGCTGGAGTGCAGTGGCGCTATCTCGGCTCACTGCAAGCTCCGTCTCCTGGGTTCACACCATTCTCCTGCCTCAGCCTCTGGAGTAGCTGGGACTACAGGTGCCCGTCACCTTGCCCGGCTAATTTTTTGTATTTTTAGTAGAGATGGGGTTTCACTGTGTTAGCCAGGATGGTCTCTATCTGCTGACCTCATGATCCGCCCACCTCGGCCTCCCAAAGTGCTGGGATTATAGGCATGAGCCACTGCGCCCGGCCTGAAAATGGTCAGATTTTAAGGCTCCATTACATCACCAAACCTGAGCTGGAAAAACGACAACATAAAAGAGCTAAGCTGCCAAGCACAGTGGCTCAGGCCTGTAATCCCAGCACTTTGGGAGGCTGAGGCAAGTGGATCATGAGATCAGGAGATCGAGACCAGCCTGACCAACATAGTGAAATCCTATCTCTACTAAAAATTAGCCAGGCATGGTGGCGCGTGCCTGTAATCCCAGCTACTTGGGAGGCTGAGGCAGGAGAATAGCTTGAACCTGGGAGGCAGAGGTTGTGGTGGGCTGAGATCATGCCATTGTACTCCAGCCTGGGCAATAGGGTGAGGCTCCATCTCAAAAATAAAAATTTTTAAAAATTAAAAAAAAAAAAAACCTAGCCATGTTAAAATTATGACCAAGGGAAGTTTTCTTTCAGAATTTGCTCTATTGTTTATAGTGGTGGTCAGAGAAGAGTGTTGGTGGGCAGGTGATGGGCAGGGAAAAAGAGGAAGGCCTTTCATGATTTAGTGATTTTTTTGCATTTATTACTTAGCTCCTGTATTAGCCAGGATAAGGTTGATTATGCTGTTGTAATGAAAAATCCCGAAATCTCAGAGGTTTAAAGACTCAAAACTTTATTGCTGCTGTATTACACGCCTCCCACTGGGCAGGAGGGGCCTCTGCTCTTTGTAATTGTTACGGGTCCCAGGCTGATGGGGGAATCCATCATTTTATGACACCACTAGCGTCACACACAGTTTCAGAGTTGACTGGGGCAAGGTAACTGCAGCCCGTATTCCACTGGGCAAGCAAGCCACATGGCCACACCTAGCCTCAGGGGGATGTGGGGATATGCACTTCTCCATCTACCTAGATAGTTAATTCCTGAATCCTGACTCAGGCATTCTTTTCTATCCTGCGCCGGGTCTTAAAAAGTCATGTGGAATAGAAAGAAAAAAAAAAGGATTTCTGCACTTCATCTCGATACCCATTTTGTATCTGATCTGGAGTTGAATAACAAATGTTTACAGTAGAAAGTTAACACTGCCTCCATAAAGGACTCAGATGTAAGATCTGTGGAAAGAATATATTTGTTTGAGAAGAATTTACTAACACAATGCCTCCAATTAGTCAGCAATAGACCCTCTGAGAAAGCACATTGGTGACGACACACCTTAAGTTAGTTCTGGTTGAGTGAAAAATGAAAATGTTCAAGCTATAGATGTCACAGTAAGTTTTGTGTCCACAGAACCCCCAGTCAGAGTTTCTGAGGCATTTTTAGCGTGCAAAATTGCATGAGGTTTAAAGGAAACTTACTCTGTAAGACAGGTTCTTTAACTCTTGTCAATCACTTTCAGACCATCGGTGAACCTCTTTAAAAGGCCAGGGTGCTGTGTTCGTGTGGGTAACAAGTAATATTGGAAGTGATACTGAAAATTGGAATGACACAGAGGAAATTAACATGGGCCCTGTGCAAGGATAACACACAAACTGGCAAAGCGTTTAATATTTTGGGGCAAGATGAAAAATGTTCTGTGGATGGGTGGTGGTGATGGTTGCACATCAATGTGAATCAACTTAATCCCACTTAACTGTACACATAAAAATGGTTAAGATAGTACATTTTATGTTGTATGTATTTTACCATAATAAAAAAATGTAAAATATCTCATTCATTTTTATATTGTTCACATTGAATTGAAAATATTTGGGATATGTTCATTAAATAAAATATATTATTAGCAATTTTTAGAAGCCAGCACGTTGCCTAAACACAACCGGGGCAGACGTCTACTGTTGCTGTCACAGGCTGTACTTTACAATATTTATTTATATCTGTTTAAAAGGCAGATGATAACTAGCCAATAATAATACATTTTATTTGGAACATCAAATGCATGGCGAGCACAGGACTAATAATTGCAGATGCAGTAACACATTTATGTCTTACAAAAACATTGATGGGGCTATTATCTCCATTTTATAGATAAAGAAATACACCCCTCATGAAGTTGACTGGCTGGGTGCTGTGGCTCATGCCTGTAATCCCAGCACTTTGGGAGTCCGAGGCGGGTGGATCATTTGAGGTTAGGAGTTTGAAACCAGCCTGGCCAACATGGTGAAACTCTTATCTCTAGTAAAAATACAAAAATTAGCTGGGTGTGGTGGTGAGCATCTGTAATCCCAGCTACTCGGGAGGCTGAGGCAAGAGAATTGCTTGAGCCCAGGAGGTGGAGGTTGCGGTGAGCAGAGATCACACCACTGCACTCCAGCCTGGGCGACAGAGTGAGACTCTGTCTCAAAAAAAAAAAAAAAAAGGAATTGACTGATTCAAGGTCACATGGCTGATAAGGGCCAGGAAACAAATTGGCTCCAAAACCTGCTGGTAAGTCGAGGCTGCCCATAGAAACAGGAAGAAATGGCAGCCATGAACTCAGGGCCTTGGGCAGGGGCTAGTATGGTGGCTGGATCAGCCAGGAGATGACAAAGTTGAAGTCCCAGAAGTGATCCCGAAGCAGGTGGATCACCTGAGGTCGGGAGTTCGAGACCAGCCTGACCAACATAGAGAAACCCTGTCTCTACTAAAAATATGAAATTAACCGGGCGTGGTGGTGCATGCCTGTAATCCCAGCTACTCAGGAGGCTGAGGCAAGAGAATCGCTTGAACCCGGGAGGCGGAGGTCGCAGTGAGCTGAGATCACGCCATTGCACTCCAGGCTGGGCAACAAGAGTGAAACTCTGTCTCAAAAAAAAAAAAAAAAAAAGATGTGCATCTTTTTTTTGATGCTCAGAAGATGTGCTTCTGCCCGAGCCAGGCTTGGTTACAAAGGCAGGCATCCCAGCTATAGTGTCAGGAATGCAGGACAGATAGAAAGAGCAGGGGAAACTTAAGCCCAAACCAAAGATTTAGGGAACATGTTGTTTGTTTGATCACTTCTTTTCTGGAGGAATCCTACCCTCTGGGGCTGCAGTATCCGTGAGCACATGCAGAGCCCTTTCCTGTGAGTTCCATGTGGTGCCCATCCCTGGGCTGTGGGATTTCCTCTTCACACCTGCAGGCTTGGTGGAGAAGCCGCCTGCTGAGGGCAAGTGTCCCGGGTGGTGCAGCCCACCATCAGTTAGTGAGTGAGTCCATTCAATGCAGAGGAACCAGTGGACTTGGTGACACTCACAGACTACCCCTTCAACCACTGGCTGATAGAGGTGGTGAGAGCAATAATAGCTTTGATGGACAACCCACACAGAACTGGGAAGGGCTGGGATTGAGAGAACTCACACCTGCCTGCACTCCCACACCTGTTCCCTCTCCACACCTGCCTGCGCTCCTCCTGAAACATAGTTCCCCAGGTAACCACATACTCTCTCCCTCACCTCACTCAGGTCTTTTGCTTTTCAAACATGCCTTCCCTAACCACTGAATTTAAATCTGGTCCTCTATCTTCAACCTGCATCCCTGTCTCCATAATTCCTGCTCTTTTTTTCCCTAACATACATTTCATTCACATATTTGTTTGTTGCCCCTCTCCTCCTGCTAGAATGTCAGCTCCATGAGGGCAGGGCTTTTCATCTGTTATGTTTACTACTGTAACCCCAGTGCCTAGAACAGGACCTGTTCAATGAATGAATGATGATATGATTGTTTAGAGCTGAGCCCTAAACAATCTGCGTACTTAAATACTTCCATCCGGCCAGGTGCTGTGGCTCACGCCTGTAAACCCAGCACTTTGGGAGGCCAAGGCAGGTGCATCATCTGAGGTCGGGAGTTCGAGACCAGCCTGACCAACATAGAGAAACCCTGTCTCTACTAAAAATACAAAATTAGCCGGACATGGTGGTGCATGCCTGTAATCCCAGCTACTCAGGAGGCTGAGGCAGGAGAATCACTTGAACCTGGGAGGCGGAGGTTGCAGTGAGCTGAGATTGCGCCATTGCACTCCTGCCTAGGCAACAAGAGGGTCTCAAAAAAAAAAAAAAAATTCCATCTCTAATTTTTCCACTGAGCTGTAAACGTAGAGTAGATACAACTGCCAATCTGACAACCTCACTTGGCTAAGAAGAATGACAAAGCAACCTGGCCCCAGGGAAAGTCTGACTGCCACTGACCTTCCTCCCCTAATAGCCCTGACTTGGTCTCCCTCATCTCACTTAAAGTTACCATCATCCACCCAGACACCTCGCCAGAAATCTAGGCATCATCCTGAATTCCTTTCCTTCCCATCCACTCACATCCAATCCATCAGCAAGCCTGCTGGCTTTATCTCCAAGAAGAATCCCTGCTGCGTCAACTCCTCCTTGTCTCCGAAACTATTCTAGTCCAAGCCAAGCCACCAGAATTTCCTACCTGGGCTATGCATACTCTATTAACTGTTCTTTTTACGCTCACTTCTTCCTATAATCCCCACCCTATAAAGCAGACAGGATGATCTTTTAAAATGCAAGGCAGATGATGCCACTTCCCTGTGGAAAATTCCTCCCAGAGTCACCACTGAATATAGACTAAGATTTAGGCTCCTTCTGTGGTTTCCAATGTCCCACACGGCTGGCTCTGCCTGTCAGATAAGCTCATCTGCTACCACACACTGGATCACCTACCTCCCTGAGTCCAACACCCCCGTACGTGTCCTCAGAAATACTCAAGCTAATTCCTGCTTAAGGACCTTGGCTCCTGCTCTTTCTGCTACCTGGATTGCTGCACTTCCATATCTTCACAAAGCGGTCTTCATGTCCATGCTTCATATCTTCACAATGCATCTTCGCATTGCTTCATATCAAATGCGACCTCCCTGTCTAAATCCCGTCACCTCCACCCTGGTCACTCTTTATCAAATCATCGTATTCTGTATCTTTGTTCCTTAGTTTTTTAGCATGTGTTACTATCTAATATTACTAGGTAAATTTGTTTGCTTTGTTATTTTGTCTCCTCCTGCCCATTCCTACCCTAGGTAACATGTAAATTTCCTTCCATGTGAGAAAGAACCTTATCTACATAGTTTACAGTTTGCCACTGTGTCCCTAGTGCCTAGCACAGAGTCAGGCTTGTCAGAGGTGATCAACGAATATTTGCTGAGTAAATGAACTCTTGTGGAGCTAAATGAACTGCAGTGGTATTCCCATGTAACTGATGGAGGATTAGACACTTAGGGATTTAAGTCATTTGCCCAAAGGTGTGCAGCCAGCCAGTAAATGGCAGAAGAAACTAGTGTTCATAACTGGGAGCCAGTGCTACCTGGCAGAACATCTTCTCTTGGTAAGACTAACTTGTCAGGAGCATCTGACCTTAAAGACCTGAGGTTTTGGCTGGGTGTTGTGGCTCACGCCTGTAATCTCAGCACTTTGGGAGGCCGAGGCAGGTGATCACCTGAGGTCAGGAGTTCGAGACCAGCCTGACCAACATGGAGAAACCCTGTCTCTACTAAAAATACAAAATTAGCCAAGCATGGTGATGCATGCCTGTAATCCCAGCTACTCAGGAGGCTGAGGCAGTAGAATTGCTTGAACCCGGGAGGCAGAGGTTGCAGTGAGCCGAGATCACGCCATTGCACTCCAGCCTGGGCGACAAGAGCAAAACTCTGTCTCACCAAAAAAAAAAAAAAAAAAGAGAGACCTGAGGTTCAGACAGGTGCCCAGTCACCTACCAGGCTGGAGCTTCAGAGAGCTAGTGACCAGTCAGGGAAAGCTGACCTTGAGAGAGTGGGGTACCAAGGTAAAGGCAGGACTGGCCAGAGGTCTCACTGAATAAATCATAGTGAAGCCCACCACAGGGGCACCAGGTTGAATGAAAGGTAGAAATCAAGTAAATTTGGCCACCAGAGTGAGAAAGATTCCAAGGTAGCACTTCCCACTGCTGAAAGCCTGGCTAACACTTCCTATTTCCTTGTCTGGCTTCACGGGAGTCGTTTTCCTCTTCCTATTTAGAAGACATCCCAGTCTTATCCTTCTGGGCTATTCATGCTCAGCTAAGTTTCCAGCCCTGTGTCCCCTAGTGACACCTGTGCCGTGGCATGACACAAAGAGCCAATATTATTAAAACAGCTCCGTTAGTAAACTGTATGGTGTTTAAGGAGCCACGTGAAATCAGAACTAATAGTATGATCTGTCTGCTTAGTGCATGAATGTAATGGCATAATCTCATACAAGGAGCGAACAGAGAGAGACAGAAAAACATCAGTTTAAAGGAGTCTTGTTTGACCTGTCTATAGTGTTCAACAGCTTCCTGGGTGTTCATGTTGCCGGGTGCAAGTCTCCAAAATAGTCAGCAGGCAGAAAGTCTCCTCTGTTTGATAACAGTCCCAGATCTGTCAGTTCGGTTGCCAACCCTAATTTGTAAATTCTCTTCTGTAAAGATTGCACAATTGTGCTCATTTTCTGTTGACTGTGGGCCGGCTAATGGCTGCTAATGAGTCAGCTGCTAAGTGACTCAGCATTGCATCAATAACGGAACAGATCCCTTCGTCCCTGAATCTGCTGGAGGAAAATGATGCCTTCCTTTGTCAATGTGTCCCTTTTGGCCCCCGCTGAGAACTCATGACCCGATGTATTGTGTAAAGAGTCTCATCCTTAAAGAGCCCACTCTATCAGCTCAAGGAAAACCAAGAGGAATATTCCAAGTTTTTGGTGTTTTTCTATTTTGGTTTTTGTTTTCCTCACTGTAGAATGTTCACACTTGCATTCTTTCTAGTCAACTAGAAAGTCTCATCTTTCTTCCTGTGTAAGGTGTACTATTGTTGATGGCATTCTATGGGCTCTGGGTGACTGAAGGTATGTTAGAATAGATGGGTAAGAGGAAGAGACCATGGCCAGTCTTTGGTGAGCCAGGGTCTGGTTTATGCCCAGATGCAGTTGGCACTAGCAGTAAGACAGAAAATCAGGAAAAACTGAACAATCAGCTAGTCTTAGGGGGATCTTTCGCAATGTAATGGGTACTCAGCAACATAAATGTCCTAAGTGGCCCCCTCTCAAAGAAAACTAATACTGCATACACAAATATAAACAGGCAGCAGCTTAAACACAAGTGCTCTGTGTATCACAAATAAGATGTTTCACATAATAAAAAGTATTCTCTAGAGAGGGCCCTTTGCAATAATGTCAAACATCATTTGAAGTGTGCTTCATGTGTTTCCCAGGATCCATTGGGAATAGGAAATGGGAACAGAGGAACCAGGAGCAGAGGACTCAAAGGAGGCATCAAGTTCTACCTCCAGAATTAGAACAGAAAAGAGAATGGAAAGCTGCAAACCCAGTCGATCCTGGCTGTGAGGGCATCAGAACCGCACCAGCCCTCCACGTCTGAGATCCCAAGACAAGCTGGCTCTGAACCAATGACAGCCTCTTGCTCCTTCCTTCTTCCATGAGGAGCTACCCAGTGCCTGAGTACTGGCTACATACTCTCCAGAGGCAAGTCTATCTTCAGATTTTCTGCCTTCATAGGCACCGTCCAGACCTAGTCGTGTTATTACTTCGTTGTTATGGGGCACTTTGAAATATAGAACCACGCCTCTAGGTTTTAGGACACTGGTCTCTCCCCATTCCCTGTATGTTGGAACAACATTATTGGTGCTGTGACATAGGTCACCCCCTCTTATGGACTTACACACTGCCTTTTCCATTCCTCTCATTCCTCTCAAGAAATTTTGAAACAAGTGATTTCTAATTAAAATATTCACCTACTTTAACAATTTCACAATAGTAACAAACGACTTGTTAAACATTCCAATGTGTTGCAATATGGATGTGGAGAACTGCTCTTCTGGAAAACACGATGAAGCTCAGAGATGTTTGTGACTTGCAGAGCTGGTAAGGACACCCAGGCCTGCTGACTCCCACCCAAGTGGCTTGTTCCTGAGCCTCATGGATTGTACAGGATTCTCAGATTGTGCAAATGCGGAAGTGGTGGTGGACAAGAGCCAGTAGCCCATACATTTGGTTACATTTTCAGCCTCTGAAAAGTCATTTTTCTGTCTTGTACTTCAGTGTCCTTTCTCTCAACTCCAGGCTGCCTTACTTCCTCCTGAACACCCTTGACCTGTCTCTGTGCTTGAATCTTTGTTCACCTCCTTCTCTGGGGTGAAAGGCTCTCTTCAATCTTCGTTGGTTTCAAGACCTCACGGGAACACTACCTGCTCTCCGAAGCCTTTTCCCACTTCGCGTCTTCCGGCGATCTCTCCCATCTATCCTGAAGTTGTACCATCTCCATCACTCATTCAGGGCTTTCAGAATATCCCTGATGTTGTGAAATCGTCTTTAAAAATATTGTCATGTCCTCTTGTTAGGATATACATTCCTTTTGAGCAGGTATTGTGCCTTGTACCATTAATTAATTTTATTTTCTTGTATTATTAATTTATTAAATAATGTATTATTCTGATCTACCAAAGATTTGAGATAGCGTACAAAAATGATATAATCTGAGAAGATTAAATTAGCAGTCAAGGTAGTTCAAGTGAAAGAGAAGACAAGAAAAGGAGACACGTTTTCACATCCCTAGCGCCCTATGCAGCATCTAATCCCGGAACTCACTACTTTTTTGTTGCTTCTAGGGAATCTGTGGAAGAAACACAAAATCAAAATATTGATCCATTCTATTTGTATATCACTTTATAATTTTAAAGATCTTTACATCATTGGGGCTAAGCATTCTTAGGAATATATTTTTGATCTTTATTCTATAAATAAGAAAATTAAGACTCAGAGATGTAAAGTAACTTGGCCAAGTTCACTGGTTGGTTAATCTGGCAAGCTGCCACTGAAACCCAGTTTTTCCTGATTGAAAATGTTGTGCCCTACCTGCTGGAAGAATAAACTTTGTATAAAGTTTCTATTTGTATTAAAGACTAAGAGATATGGAGAATGAGAACATTACTGAGCCTGTACAGTGGGGAGAGAGGGAGAGGGAGAGAGGAAATAATCAGTTATTATTGATCTGGGAGAGAGGAAATAATCAGTTATTGGGTGAGGAACTAAGACAGATACCTCATATTTTTTCAAAATCAAGTACTCTACGTAAGAACTAATGATCCCTATAGAGATCATTCGTGGAGCAGAATAACAGAGAAACTGAGATATGCCAGAGTGAGGCTGAGGGGCTGAGGACTCTATGAAGAGTTACAGCTTAGGGCCATCATAAATTCAGGCCATTTATTACCACAAGTTTGTAACTCATTGTCATTATTGGTGTTTGCATTCAATCAATTTTATATTCAGTTTTAGAATATAAAAAAGCAATGAAAAGGCTAACCAAAAAAAGGTTAAAAAAAAAAAAAAAAGCAATGAAAAGACTACCAAATATGCAATTCCTCACAATCTGCTCTGAATGAAAGTGAAGTAGAGGCCAGATGTGGTGGCTCATGCCTGTAACCCCAGCACTTTGGGAGGCCAAGGCAGGCGGATCACTTCAGGTCAGGAGTTCAAGACCAGCTTGGCCAACACGGCGAAATCCTGTCTCTACTAAAAATATAAAAATTAGCCAGGTTTGGTGGCACACACCTGTAATCCCAGCTACTCAGGAGGCTGAGGCAGGAGAATCACTTGAACCTGGGAGAAGGTTGTAGTGAGCCAAGATCATGCCACTGCATTCCAGCGTAGGTGATGCAGCAAGACTCTATCCCAAAAAAAATAGAAATAAAAATAAAGAAAACAAAAAGAAACAAAAAGGAAAGTGACGTAGAGAATGTAAGCTGCATCCATAATCCATCAACGTGATGTTTTGTTGAGAAAATTGTTGGCAGTACCATGAAAGGGATGTTTCCATTGGTATCTAAAAGAAAACATTACTGCCAATATTGGGGGCAAAGGTTTTCATAGTTTGATGGAAAACCTTTATCTTTCTTTGCGCATTCTCTCCCTAGTCTTATTGGATGAAGAAATATATCTACTAACCATGTCTACAGGCAGACCAAGCTCCCCTGGGAAGCTCTTTAACTCCCTGTACCCTGGGAACCAGCTGTGTAGCAGGGTAATCATGCACCCAGTACTCCCGACCAGCTTCAAACTCTGCCACGATGCTCAAGTCTTGTCTGTCCATGAAGAAGTGGGCCCTAACGCTACCCACAGGACCACAGCGATCATTCTAAAATATAGCTCTTCAAAAAGCCCACAAGCTCATTGGGAAATAAAATAACAATTTTTGAAATAGTCAATAAAGTTCTTTTTTGAAATTAGAGTATTATTGGAATTTATTTGAATCGAGATCAGTAGAGTATTAGAAGCTGAATTGAGTGGCATGGGCCATCAGTGAGGGGCATGCTCTAGGAATTTAGAGAACTAGGGGATGAGACCGTTAAAGTTATTTTATTTATTTATTTATTTAATTAATTTTGAGATGGAGTTTCGTTCTTGTTGCCCAGGCTGGAGTACAATGGTGCAATCTAGACTCACGGCAACCTCCGCCTCCCGGGTTCAAGCGATTCTCCTGCCTCAGTCTCCCGAGTAGCTAGGATTACAGGCATGTGCCACACACCTGGCTAATTTCATATTTTTAATAGAGACGGCCTTTTTCCATGTTGGTCAGGCTGGTCTCAAACACCCGACCTTAGGTGATCCGCCTGCCTCGGCCTCCCAAAGTGCTGGGATTACAGGCATGAGCCACCGTGCAAGGTCTAAAAGTTATTAAGAAGGTGGCATGAAGAAATAGTGGCAGAGGCAGACCTGCCTGTGCTAGGACTCCAATCCCATCCTGACTATATGTGTGATTCTGGAAGTGTTACTTGACCATTTTGTGCCTCAGTTTCTTGACTAGACACAAATCACGGTTTAATGGCAGTTTCCGAAGAGGTGGCAAAGAGTAGCATGTATTTAGAAAACATTACAGGACAGGAAATTAAAACCAATGTGGGAGTTAGCTTCTAGTGACAGCTCTGGACTGGAGAAGCACTTATTTTTAGGCTTTCTAAACCTTTGCAATTTATTTCAGGGGATTCAGGGAAACAGCATGGATTTTCCCAAAGGGAAGAAATGAGCTGCAAAGCATGAATCATCACCTGACCTGTGTGATTGTCTTTTGCTGACTGTTCAGTTAAATGTTCCACAGGGCATTACCTTGCTTCCTGGCAAAGTTTACAGTTGGGGGAGTGGAAGAAACATCAGGGACCTCTTCCAAGAAGACTATTGAGTAACTATGACCAGGTGCATCCCACGGTGACGGCTGCCCTGGGTGGAATGGCTAGGTCCTGCATTAGTGTGGTGTTACTTGATGAGGATCAGGGGCTCCCAGACAGGCATCTGGGTGAGTGACAGAAGGTGGTGGCCCTCCCTGGAAGTTTAACAAGGATGTTGGGAAACTGGGAAACGAATTCCCCATTCTCAGCTCATCAGAGATGGTTACTTTAGGCTCTTCATGGAGCTGTCTGCACCCTCAGTTTAACCATGTATCTGATGTTTGGGGCCCTAAGCTGACATGGAGCCTGCTGGTCCAGCCTACTGTCCATCCTCTCCTCACTCAGATGCTTAAATAGAGGAGCCCATGGGACTGGACAGATGCTCATTAACCCATCAGGGCCATAAATATAGTCATAAAATGGCATTCAGACCAGATGAATAGCAACCCTACATGGTGCTTCACATTCTGTATCTGTTAGTACAATATGAGTTTTGGTTTTTTTGTTTTTTGTGTTTTTTTTTTTTTTTTTTTTTGAGATGGAATTTGGCTGCTGTCACCCAGATTGGAGTGTAGTGGTACAATCTTGGCTCAC
Organism: Macaca nemestrina; assembly: GCF_043159975.1. Taxonomy (NCBI): domain Eukaryota; kingdom Metazoa; phylum Chordata; class Mammalia; order Primates; family Cercopithecidae; genus Macaca; species Macaca nemestrina. The sequence goes on along the minus strand of NC_092125.1, from coordinate 16,475,896 downwards.
TGCAACTTCCGCCTCCCAGGATCAATGATTCTCCTGCCTTAGCCTCCCGATTAGCTGGGATTACAGCACCCTCCACCATGCCCAGCTAATTTTTGTGTTTTTAGTAGAGATGGGGTTTCACCATTTTGGCCAGGCTGGTCTCGAACTCCTGACCTCTGGTGATCTGCCTGCCTCAGCCTCCCAAAATGCTGAGATTACAGGCATGAGCCACTGTGCATGGCCTACAATATAGAATTTTTCATTGACTCAAGTGACCACGTATTTCTGTTCCTAAATTTTTATATATCCCAGAGAAAAGTCAAAGGGCAACAGTAAAACAAAACAACAAACAATGCAAGCAGACAAATAACATGAAGCACTTTCGAAATATTTTTCTTACTTCAACCACTGCTGTATTATTTGTCCTCATTGAAATGCTCATTGTTTTTCTTATTTCACTTCAGAATTGTCTTCTTTGGCTAAATCGACGGCAATCATGGCCTTGCCTTTCAACAGCTCAATAATTTTGGTTATTCTTAAGAGATATGGGTGTGATGATACATAGATATTTTTAAGTTATCTAAATTTCTGTTTTTGAAGATTCCATATATTGTGCTTTTATTACTTATTACTGCTTGATACATTTCTTAGCTAAGGAATTATTGTCAGATTTCTTTCTCTAATCATGCATCTATGTTTGAAATGTCTTGGTATTTTCATTATATCTCACATTCCTGGAGCCGCATTCTATTACCCTTCTTTGAGCCATCAGTGAGTGTTGCAATCTCTCCCATCACAAAACCAGAGCACCTCTTTGGCAAACAAATGTTTACCCAAGTTCTCATGGTGTTCCCAAACTACTTCCTCCCATTCTGTGACATGTGTTTATTTTATTCTTTTTGTAAACTAGTCATCTTGATTTACTAGTTATTAAACTTTTTTTATCTTCAGAATTTACCTTTTTTTTTTTTTTTTTTTTTTTTTGAGACAGAGTCTCACTCTGCACAATCTTGGCTCACTGCAACCTCCACCTCGTGGGTTCACACCGTTCTCCTGCCTCAGCCTTCTGAGTAGCTGGGACTACAGGTGCCCACCACCATGCCCAGCTAATTTTGTTGTATTTTTAGTACAGACGGGGTTTCACCGTGTTAGCCAGGATGGTCTTGATCTCCTGATCTTGTGATTTGCCCGCCTTGGCCTCACAAAGTGCTGGGATTACAGGTGTGAGCCACTGCGCCCAGCCCAGAATTTACCCTTTTAATGGTCTTCTCAGCTTTGCTGAAAGCCACATTTCACAGGTATTTTCACTTAAGTAAAAGCCAGTGAAAGGATCGTTTGTCAAATATAATTCAAGTATTAATTAAAATTCAGGTAAAAATATCTATTGCCACAAAAATGTAGAAGTTACATCAAAATGGCAACCACCACCTTACACCCTATTTATTTTAAGCAAAAAGTTAGTACGTGAAAATTGTAAGATATGGGCCAGAACCCCATGTGGCAATCCATTGTGGTGAGACTTGATTCATATCACATTAATTATAATTCTTTGTGGAAATAAATGTTAACATACACAAGGCATGATCCCCTCCATTCGCTTATTTCTTAAAACTGGTTCTGGGGGTTGTAACCATTGATTTAGTTATATTACGTCCCTTATTACAGTGTTCCTAATTTAATGTTCTCTCTCTCTTTTTCTCCTGTCTCTTTCTCTCTTCCTGTTCTGTTTTTCAGGCTTTGGCTTTCTTTTTCCTTCAATGCAAACAGTTTTGGAAAAGATCAGCTTAGTTTCACAGAATACATTGTCATTATTTCCCATTTTTCTTTCTCTTAGGACATACATAATTAGGATTCTAAAAATGCATCACTGTGTACCTCCCCTCATTCAAAATGTCTGAGAATATCAGGGCAAGCTGAACTGCTCACAACAACTTGCTTAAATGACTTGATATACTGACTGTGACGTCTTATTATTTAATTTCCATGTGCTCATATCTTCCCCAGTAGATTGTAACTTTCTCGAGCCTGCAGCCTATTAATCTTTATAAGCACCTCCCACCCAAAGTCTAACACAATGTTTTACACTTAGATGCTCAGTATGTCTTTATTGAAGGAAGAGCTATCCCACTTAGTGTCAATTCTCTTCAAATCCAGGTGGACATTTTCCAGTTTCAAGACCTATATTCTGTGTATGCTTTAATCCACAGTCCTTGCCAAATTCTCTCCTTATAAAATAGTGATAAATCAATGTTTCCCCTGCCAATATTTCACTGGAAAACATGATCTAGGTAGGAATGGGTTAGCAGGCTGTGTGGGTGTGAGACGCTGCAGCATTTCCCAGCTACTCTCTAGAGAACCGGCTTCAGAGCTCTCCCAGGATATGCCATTATAACTTCCCTGCCAAAACCTGCTTTTGCTTCTTCCTAGAACTTGGAATCATTTTGGATAGATCCTTAGGTTCATGATCTGGATTCATTACCATCTGTCTCACAATTTCATCTAATTGTGATTTTAATTTTTTCCCAAAGTAACACAGAAACCGTTGAACAAAAACACTGTTTTATTATAGGACTTATAATAAAAGAGCAGTTCCCTCACCACACTTTTCTATTTCCCAATTCCCACACCTCAAATGGCATCACTTTTCACTCTCTCAGCTATGTCTTGTGATTTATACCTTGTTATTTCAAGATAGCATCTTGTCTTTGTTCCGAATGCTCTAACAAAATACCATAGACTGGATGAGTTATAAACAACATAAATTTGTTGTCCACTGTTCTGGAGCTGAAAGTCCAAGATCAAGGCTTCCTCAGACAGCTGTCATCTTATTCCAGACTCACATGGCTGAAGTAGCTAGCTGGCTCTCTAAGGCCTCCTTTATAAGGGCACTAATTCCATTCATGAAGGCCTCACCCTCATTATCCAGCCACATCCTGATGATTCCCTCTCCTAATCACCTTGGTGGTTAGGATTTCAACATAGGAATTCTGTGGGAGACATAAGTATTCAAGACATAACAGATTTTTTAAAAAATAATTTTTCATATTTCAAATTTAGACATTGCTTTTAACTTTCTATCATAAAAGATGGAATTTGGCTCTTCCCCATGCCCCCAAAACACATATACACACTCCCACACCCCCACTGTCCCTGAACCCAATTATGTTGTTACTTTGTTAAAATCAGTTGTGAGAGTTTATAGTACCTTGATTGCATAATTATTATTTACAGTTGAATCATGTAAAGCAATATTGTTACATTTCCTTTCTTGTAATTAGTGAAATTAATTCTTGTCTTTTTTTGCTTATTTTTCTGTATTATGCTAAATCATCCTTAAAATTTCCCACAGAAATCTACATTTTCTCTCAAGGTATTAAAGCTATCAAATGATTTTTTTTTTCCATTTTCCTTTCTATGTATTAGCTTATTATTATTATTATTATTATTATTATTATTATTATTATTCTTCAACATCTTTCTCCTGGAGCTGTCTTTCAGCTTCAGTCTGCCCTGGTCATTCTCTTGGCCAGATACTCAGATGACATCCAGGGACTCTCCTTATCCATCATCCTGTGAATTCCCTTTGCCCCTCTCCTGTGTTACATCCCTGATTCCTAAACAACAAATCTCCTTTTATAGTTTACTCTCTCATTTTGGTGGAACTAATTTTTAATTTCCAAAGCTATAACAGGAACAAATAGAGATAACTTTTTGAAGGTCTGAATGTCAGAAAATATCGTTACTCTATCCCAACACTTGCTTGATTGTTTGGCTGAATATAGAATTGTAAGTTAGAAAGTATTTCTATTAGAATTTTGACGACATTACTCAATTATCTTCAAATTCCCTGTGTTCTTTTTGAGAAGCCCAGGCCATTCTGATTCTCAGTAATTAAATGTGACTTGGGGTTTATGTTTTGTTTTGTTTTTGGAAGATTTTAGTATCCCCTTTATCCCTAAATTCTACAGGTATGCTTTACTAGTGGGCAAGGTCCCACTTAAGGTGGGTCCTTTCTAATTTCATCCATAACCTGGAGAATTACTTTTCAGTCTGGAAACTCATATGCTTCTACTTGAGACCTTTTCTTGTATTATTTCTGTGATACTTTCTTCCCCTTCACTTTCTATGTTTTTTCTTTCTGGAATGTCTACTAGTCAGATATTAGATCTCCTGGGATGAACCCTCCATTTTATTTATTCTCTCTCACTTTACTTGTATTTGTCTTTTAGTTCTCACATTTGGAGAGAATTTCTTATTTTATTTTCTAATCCACTTATTAATTTAGAAAAACCTATGTTAACATATTTACTTATCCAAAGTTCAGTCTTGTTTTATGAATCTGAAAACATCTTTTGTTGCTCTATGGTTGCAATATATTCTCTGCTGTTTTTGAGGATAAAAATTATATACATTTTGAAGATTTCTTCTCCTTGTGTTTCTCTGTTTCATATTTTAGATGGTATCTGTTGCTATGTTGCCCAGGTTGGTCTCAAACTTCTGGGGTCAAGCAATCTGCCTCAGCCTTCCAAGTAGTTCTATCCCATTGTACGTGGCTATTTATTGTTATCTTTCATAATAGAGACCTTGCTCAAATGTCCACTAAACCTTGTCTGCCTTTTTATATTTAAGAGAAAGTAATTTAAAAGCTGAAGGCAAACTCTGTATGTGGAGGGAGGATCTGTTGGCAGATGGGTTTTATCGTCAGAAAGCCAGTTTTTTCACTGGAAGACACCAAAATGTCCATATATATAGATTGTTTTCTATTTGGTCATCTTTCTTTGCTTCTTTTCTTTCCTGCCTTCTTTTGGCTTGATTACGTATATGTTACGATTCCACTATGACTGCTCAAGTATTGGCTCATGGAGTATACTTCTTGTTTTACTTCTCTATGAGTTGCTTTAGGGCTTAAAATATACATCTCTGATTTATTACAGTCTATCTTCAAGTAATATTAGACAACTTCCTAAGCAGAATTTTGTTCTATTCTTATCTTTAACATTATTTCTTTGTTTCTTTTTCTTTCTATTTCATTTTTTAAAAGAGATGGAGTCTTGTTGTATTACCCAGGCTGGAGTGCTGTGGTTATTCACTGATGTGACTGTGCACTGTGGCCTCAAACTCCTATGCTCAAGTGAGCCTCCTGGCTCAGCCTCCCGAGTAGCTGGGACTGCAGGTGCAGGCAATGGTGCTCAGCTGAGTTCATTTGCTCTTACTGAGTTCATTTTTATCCCTGATAAGTGTATGAAAACTATAAAATTCTCTCTAGGTATGCTTTTATTATGTCCCTTTAATTTTGACAAATAAATAACTCACAGGAATTCAGTTCTATGTGTTATAGCATTTCTTATGATTTATCTTTATCTCAAGTGTTCAGGATAGTATTTTTTTTTTTTTTAGTTTAGTTTATACAATTTAGTTTAGGTATTTAATTTAGTTTACTTCTTAGCTTAGTCATTTAGCTTTATTTGTTTAGTTCCTTTTAACTTAGTTTAGTTTGTTAGCATAGTTAAATTACTACTTACTAGTCAGTTACTAATTTTTAACATTTCAGTCTTTTAAATTATTTTGATCCACTATTTAAAAATTTAACTTATTATTTAGTGTAATATTTAGTATGTTACTGACATTTTAAGAATATCTTTAATATTGATTTATAATTATTGTTACTAGTATGATGTTTATTACTATTATGACATTTTCTTTTGGAATTTCTTGATGCTTATTTTATGGATTCACACATGGCCAATTTTTCTGACTATTCTGTTTTCACTCAAAAGAGGATGTTTCTACATCTATTGAGGGTGAGTATGTACACATAGTACTTATACATTAATTTTATCGATTGTATTATTTAGATTTATCTATTTGTTAATTTTTTCAATGAATATTCAATGCCTACATTTTTGCTACACACTGTTCTAGGCATATGAGATACGGTGGTAAACAAAACAAAATTCCTGCTTTTCATGGAGGCAGTATTTTGCTGGTGCTGATAATAAATTAGTAAACAACACATTACATCTTACACACATATATATGGTAGTGATAACTGCGTTGGAGAAAAATAAAGCAGAATAAGGGTGATAGAGAATTTAGGGCATATGTAGTCAGAGTTAATTCATGAAGGGTAGATTAAGAAAACCTCTCTGAAAAAAATAATTAAACAGATCTTTTATAGACGTATTTGTTTATTTTCCTCTGCTTGACCTGTTGGTTTGAGATGGTATATTAGAAATCCCCAAAAACAATTAGTGCTATTTTCACCAGTATGTAATGTCCCTTTTTGACCAACATTTTTTGTCTCAAGTTCTATTTTATCAGATACTAAAATTTGAATACCATGTTTGTTTTGATCCATATTTGTATATCTTTCTCAATCTGGGTCGACCACTTGGGTTTGAATCTCAGCTCTGCCACTTACTACTAGTTTTTTGATCTTGGAATGATTATGTAAACTTTATGCTTCAATTTCCTTATCTAGTAAATGGGGATATTAATAGGAACTATATTATAGTACTGTTATGAGGATTAAATGAGTTAATACTTGTAACAGGCTTAGAACAATGCCTGGCACATAGTAAGTGCTACAAAGTTAGTAGCTATAAAAATAAATAAAATCTTCATTTCAAATCTTTCTGTTTTCTTTTGTTTCAAGTTTGTCTCTTGTAATAACATATTAGGTTCTTCTATTTTTTAAATCCAGTGGGTGTTTTAAAATCCATTTACAATTACTCTGATTACTTTTATTATAATAAAAAATACTTCTGCAATGTTATTTAACATTTTCCACTTACTGTACCTTTCGAATTTTTTCCTTCATTTCTTATTTTTCATTGGATAGATGACGTTTTTCTCCCAGCTTAAAACATAAACTATTAATGGCACCTAACTTTTTCAGAAAATATGTCCTTCCCTTTTCCTAGTGTTTTTATTATTTCTTATTCATTCTCTGGTACACACATTTTGTGTCCTCTCTTATGAGTGGTTATGTATGTTTTGATTCTCATTCTTGTAACAAATCTTTTGTTTACCTTCTTATATCACTTGCACTGCTACACAGTGCCTTTACACATCCATGGCTTTGATTCCCTTTACCTGTTAATGAATTGCACATCTATATCTCTGGCTCAAATGTCTATCCCAATCATCTTAAACCAGTGCAGTCACCTGACCTGGGCATCCCATTCGCTTGGCCCTCAAACATTTCACACTCAAAACATCCAAAACTGAACATGTTGCTTGCTCTGTGTTCCCTTTCTCCAAAAATGGTAATGCCATGTTCACAGTTGCCCAAGCCATCACTTTGACCCCTCTCTCTCCTTCTTACTCTACATCTAATACATTACCAGGTCCTGTCAATTTTTATTCATAAATCTGACTTGAATGTACATTCTATTTTCCCTCCATCATCATGGGTCTAGATTACTGTAACAACCTTCAGTATGACATTTCTATGCCTGGAATTCTCCTCCCCTGCATACCCCAATATACTGTTCTACCCTACAAACTGAATGATCTTCACAAAACAAAATTCTGATGATAGCGTTACCCACTTAATTCTCTTTGATGGCATCATATTGCACTTTGGGTTTGTTAGAAATGCGTGTTCCCTGGTGCTGTGAAGAAATAGCACTTTAACATAAATTTAACTTCGTCAGCAAGGCCATTTTTTTACTTTCTGCAGAAAGAGTACACTCACCAGCAATTTTGCCAAGAGAGTACACCGAACAAAGGAGACTGGATCATTTATAACCTGACGTGTCCACCTTACTGCTGTGTCCAGTTTCCATTGGCTGGAACGGGACCTCACATTCTGTATTTGTCCTGATTGGCTAGCAACTTGGAACTTTTTAAAAGAGGCAAAGGCAGAGGAGAACAAAGGAAGGAGGAAGTAACTTGTGAAATATTGAGAAAGGTAAAAACACCTCCAAATAAGGAAGAGGAACAGGCTATGACCTAATGCTTGCTTGGACCAGTATAAGCCTCCAGGGCAAATATTTAGGCTAAATTGTGGGAGTTAAGAACATAAAGTACATTGATTTCTTTATTATGGCTAGCAGATATTTAAGAATGTTAGCACAGGTCTTTGAATAAATTTTGCTTCTAAAAGAAGTTACTATTTATTCCTAATTAGATGGGGAGGAAAGTCTTTGAAGAGGAACCTCTACTTTACTTTTTACAGGTTAAATGTTAACAACTTTAGGCCGGGCGCGGTGGCTCACACCTGTAATCCCAGCACTTTGGGAGGCCGAGGCGGGCGGATCACAAGGTCAGGAGATCGAGACCACGGTGAAACCCCGTCTCTACTAAAAATACAAAAAATTAGCCGGGCGCGGTTGTGGGCGCCTGTAGTCCCAGCTACTCGGGAGGCTGAGGCAGGAGAATGGCATGAACCCGGGAGGCGGAGCTTGCAGTGAGCCGAGATCGCGCCACTGCACTCCAGCCTGGGCGACAGAGCGAGACTCCGTCTCAAAAAAAAAAAAAAAAAAACAACTTTATATAGCCTAAAGGTCTGGGTGTGAGCTGAGATTTCCATTAACTCTTAGCTTTTCCTCTTCCAAACTTCGTAGAGAAATTTCTTCAGCCCCTCAAACATCTCAGGATTTTCTCTTACCATCATACCTTCTCACGAGTTGTTTCATCTTCCTAGAACACATTTTCCCTTCCTCTTGGTCTGGTGAAATTTAACTCAACCTTCAGAAATTTTACTCAACCTTTCTAATATTTCTACTATTTCTTTTCTTTTCTTTTTTTTTTTTTTTTTTTTTGAGACGGAGTCTGCTGTGTTGCCCAGGCTGGAGTACAGTGGCGTGATCTCAGCTCATTGCAAGCTCCGCCTCCTGGGTTCATGCCATTCTCCTGCCTCAGCCTCCCGTGTAGCTGAGACAACAGGCGCCCACCACCACGCCCGGCTAATTCATTGTATTTTTAGTAGAGACGGGGTTTCACTGTGTTAGCCAGGATGGTCTCGATCTCCCGACCTTGTGATCTGTCCACCTCAGTCTCCCAAAGTCCTGGGATTACAGGTGTGAACCACCGTGCCCAGCCTATTTCTACTATTTCTTATTCATTCCCTTGTATATACATTTTGTGTCATCTCTTATGAGTGGGTATGTATGTTTTGATTTTCCCTTCCTCTCGGCCTGGTGAAATTGTACTCAGCCTTCAGACCTCAGGTTAAATGTCATTTCCTATGAGAAGCCCACCTCGTTCAGGATGTCCGTGATCTCTCACAGCCTCCTGTGTTCCCTCCTTAATACAATGTTTTATAGCTTTTTAAAAAATTCTGTGATCATATTATGCTCAGCAAACAGAGAGAGACTATTCTTGTTTCCTGTGCCTAGGGTGTGCCTGATGTATGGTAAGTTCTCACTAAAACGCTTTGACTTGAATTGCATGTCCATGCTGTACTTCAGGTTCCTGGGATTCTTTTAATCTACAAATTTCTCTCAAATTTATCTACTAATTGTCTTCTTAGAGACAACTAAAACATTCCTAGTTGTGTACTTTATTGTTGATATAGTTGGAAACGGGTGCTCGGTGTCACAAAAATCAACACTGAGACAAAAGATCTCTCAGCAAGGCTAGTTTACTTTCTGCAGAAAGGGTGCCACTCACTAGCAGTTTTGCCACGAGAGCACATACGAACAAAGGAGACAGGGTCATTTGTAACCTGACGCATCCACCTTACTGCTGTGTCTGGTTTCCATTGGCTGGAACGGGACCTCACATGCTGTATTTGTCCCGATTGGCTAGTAACTTAGAACTTTCCAAAAGAGGCAAAGGCAGAGGAGAACAAAGGAAAGAGGAAGAAACTTGTGGAATGCTGAGAAAGGTAAAAACACCTCCAAATAAGGAAGAGGAACAGGCTATGACCTAATGTTTGCTTGGACCAGTATAAGCATGTGAGGGCAAATATCTAGGCTAAAATGTAGAAGCTGAGAACACAAGTACATTGATTTCTTTATTATGGCTAGCAGATATCTAGGAATGTTAGTACAGGTCTTTGAATAAATTTTGCTTCTAAGAGAAGTTACTATTTATTCCTTATTAGACAGGGAGGAAAGTCCCTTTGAAGAGGAACCTCTACTTCACTTTCTACAATATCTACATTTATAGAAAATTCTGTATTGTTTACAAAGTAATTTTCCATGGATGATCTCATTGAATTCTCTGTGTTCCTGGGATGTAAATAAGAATAATTAGGTTTCTAATGACACACTGAGAGAACTGAATTCCAAAGAAGTTAGTGACATACATAATAAGATCAGAGTTGAGACATCTATTCAGGTCCTCTGCTGTGCTCATTCTTAAAAAAAATTTTTTTTGGGCCGGGCGTGGTGGCTCAAGCCTGTAATCCCAGCACTTTGGGAGGCCGAGACGGGCAGATCACGAGGTCAGGAGATCGAGACCATCCTGGCTAACACGGTGAAACCCCGTCTCTACTAAAAAATACAAAAAACTAGCCGGGCGAGGTGGTGGGCGCCTGTAGTCCCAGCTACTCGGGAGGCTGAGGCAGGAGAATAGCGTAAACCCAGGAGGCGGAGCTTGCAGTGAGCTGAGATCCGGCCACTGCACTCCAGTCTGGGCGACAGAGCGAGACTCCGTCTCAAAAAAAAAAAAAAAAAAAAAAAAAAAAAAAAAAAAAATTTTTTTTGGTGAAATACATATAACATAAATGTACCATCTTAACTTTTTTTTTTTTTTAAGACAATCTTGCACTATTGCCCAGACTGGAGTGCAGTGGCATGATCTCGGCTGACTGTAACCTCCACCTCAAGTGATTCTTCTTGTCTCATCCTCCCAAGTAGCTGGGATTATAGGTGCCTGCCACCATGTCTGGCTAATTTTTTTGTATTTTTAGTAGAGACGGGGTTTCACTATGTTGGCCAGGTTGGTCTTGAACTCCTGACCTTGTGATCTGCCTGCCTCGGCCTCCCAAAGTGCTGGGATTACAGGCGTGAGCCACCGCACCTGGCCGATCTTAACTATTTTTAAGTGTACATTTTAGTAGTGTTAAGTACATTAACATTGTTGTGCAACCAATCTCCAGAGCTCTTTTCATATTGCCACACTGAAATCACATTAACCAAACAACTTCCCTTTCCCTCCTCCCCTCAGCTCCTGGCAACCACCATTCTATTTTCTGTCTCTATGAAGTCCCCCATTCTAGATATTTCTTATAAATGGAATCACACAGTCTTTTTCTTTTCTGGGAGTGGCTCATTTCACAGCATAATATTTTCCATAAGTGCCATCCATGTTGTAGCATGTGTAAGAATTTTCTTCTGTTTTACCACTGAATAATTTTCCATTGTATGTATATACCGCATTTTGCTTATCTATTCATCCAATACTTCGGAGGTTTTCACCTTTTAGCTATTGTGAATAATGCTGGTATGAACATGAGTGTACAGAATATCTCTTCAAATTCCTCCTTTCAATTCTTTTCAGTATATACCTGAAGTAGAATTGCTGTATCACGTGGTAATTCTATTTTTAATTTTTTGAGGAAATGCTCTACTGTTTTTTGCAGCAGCTACACTATTTTCCATTCCTACCAACAATGAACAAGGGTTCCAATTTCTCCACATCCTTGCCAACACTCATTATTTTATCTTTTTTTGATGGTGGCCATTCTAATGGGTGAAAGAGGTTTTAATTGGCATTTCCCTAATGATTAGTGATGTTGAGCATTTTTTATGTGCTTATTGGCCACTTGTATTTCTCCTTTGGAGAAATCTCTACTTAAAGTCCTTTGTCCATTTTGTTAATGGGATTTGTTTGCTTTTTTGTTATTGAATTGTAGCTATATTTTCTGGATATTAAACTCCCATGGAATAAGGGCCCACAATCCCACAATATTCACAAATATTTATTCCCGTTCCGTAGTTTTTTCACTCTGTTGATTGTGTCCTTTGAGCCAATCTGGTACTCTTGACATTACAGTGTCTCTGTTTAGTTACAGAGGTGGTAGAAGGCATAGATGGAGTGATAGCAATAGGAGTCTACTCCTCTTATCAGACTAGGTGCACAAGGTCAAAGAGCAGCAGGGAGGGGATAGACCCCGAGCCCCACAGTATGGGAATGTTGTGGGCTGGAGGGATGTGCTTTTATCCTGTCTAACATCAAGATTTATCATAGGGACTAAGGTAGGCCTAGGCCAATAGATGGGAGCCAAGTGATCCCCACAGTGGTAAAAGAGGGGATGCCAGGCCAGGTATGGTGGCTCATGCCTGAAATCCCAGCACTTTGGGAACCTGAGGCAGGAGGATTGCTTGAGGCCACAAGTTTGAGATCAGCCTGGGAAACACAGCGAGATTCTGTCTCTACAGAAAATTTAAAAATTAGCAAGGCATAGTGGTGCTCACCTGTAGTCCCAGCCGCCTGGGAGGCTGAGATGGGAGGATGACTTGAGCCCAGGAGTTCAAAGTTGCGGTGAACTATTCTTGTACCACACCACTGCACTGCAGCCAGGGCAACAGAGTGAAACTCCATCTCTAAAAAAAAAAAAAAAAAGGAGGAGGAAAGAAACTCAAGGAAACAACTAAGAACCATCCAACCAAATGCAGGTCCTGGAAGAATCTGGCATCCAGGTGAAGTTTTTTTAATCAATTAATGTAATTCTAGCCTTTTACTAAAAGGACACTTGGGACCTCAGGCAAAGACATCACCAGCTTGATAGAGGTTAGGGCTTATTATTTATACACAAAGATGAAGCCAGGAATTGTATGTGTCAATGCCAGATTATCAGTGGAAGATTGGTACCTTTCAGGTAGCTAAAGCTACCTAAATCAAATTAGGAATAAAACCCAGGTCACCAATGAGCCAGGACTGGTGGATCAAAGCTGGTTTAATTTATAGGAGACTTTAAGGTAAATTGGTTTGGTATCTGAAATCATAACTACCATTCTTTCCCTATTTGTATTTAAAGGATCTGTCTCCAGCAGGACTAGAAAACCATCTGTGGCATTACCTATAAACCCCCTCTAGCTATATAGATTAATATAGAATCATCTTTCTTTATGAGTTTTCCACCAATAAACTTTTATAGATATAAGCAAAGCTTTCCATCACAGCAAATTGTTTCAGGTCCCACTGCCACCAACAGATGACATCAGTGGTTTGCATATTCAGCTGTCACACTGTTTTTTTTTTGAGACAGAGTCTCACTCTTGCTGCCCAGGCTGGAGTGCGGTGGCATGATCTTGGCTCACTGCAACCTTTGCCTCCCAGGTTCAAGCGATTCTCCTGCCTCAGCCTCCTGAGTAGCTGGGATTACAGGCACACGCCACTATGCCTGGCTAATTTTTCTATTTTAGTAGAGATGGGGTTTCATCAATGGTGGCCAGGCTGGTCTCGAACTCCCGACCTCAGGTGATTCACCCACCTCAGCCTCCCAAAGTTCTGGGATTACAGGCACGAGCCTCTGCGCCTGGCCAGCTGTCATACTCTTTATTTGTCTGTGTTTATTATTAAGCTGTTTTAAGTACATTATTAAATGCATACTATTTGAAAAGTACTACTGATAAAATATTGAAAGCGTTCACACCTAGAGACTTAATATAAGGAAAACAAAGGAAGTGACTTGTAAAAATTGAAAGTGTTAAGGAAATGACAAATGCAGCCGATGCAGCTGAGATGAGTCATTTGACAGTAGCAATGATTCTCAAGGATAAACAGTGAAACATTGGTGAACAAAAAAGTCTATGCAACTGACAATAGAAGGCAAGACAAGGAAAAGAGATGTATGTGTTGAAAGATGGGCCCTATTATTAGATGAGGTAGATTTTTTAGGCTTTAGTTTATTAGATTAAGTATTCTAAAGCCAAGAGTTAGTTAGAGAACTTGAAGACAGAACAAGGTGATGCTATTGCCAAGGAAACTTCTGTCTTAAGCTGTGTATGGTTGAATGGGTTCATGGCCATTTGAATCTGCACAAAATCAAAGTGAGAAGAGACAAATCCATGTGGGATGGCAAGACATCTAAGGAGATACCAGAAACTAGTTTCAGAGACCCCCAGAGCTCCGGGTGGGGAGTAACTGTCTCAAGAACTTCAGATGCTTACAGAACAAACAGCAGCTAGGAAAATGTGTGTCTGGTTTTAACGCTTCAAAGTCATGACCCATGTCCATTTTGGTAGGAATGTGCCCAGAGGCTGCAGACTAAAAACAGGCTCTCTTACTTTGGATTTATGAAAGGTTTTTCAAAGAGCCTTTTAGAACTGGAACATAATTGAGTAGGTAGACAGACTTCTGAAAATCGATTGAATTTGTTTTCCCTTTTGCTCTATATTACCGCTACAAATTCAACATACTTGCTTTCTCTGTTGTCATAGATATCATTAGTAAAATGCTCTAGACATGACCAAGGGCAATGCCTACGGATGTGCAACTAGAAAAGCTCTTCTCAGGATGTGCTCCATGAGTTCTGTAGGGAAAAAAAAAAAAAAAAAAAAAGATTCCATGATCTAGTAGGTTTGGAAAATGCTAAAATAGTCCGTTAATAACATTTGAATGTGTTTATTTTTGAGGAAGGTAAGTGAAAATGATTGTCATTAGAATACACCTACCTGACTTCCAACTACAAGGAGCATCACCGACAGTGGGCACCAGCCACTGTCCTCTAAACCTATCACCCCATTCGTGATGGGCCCGGTTTCCCAGAGGCTGTTCTCAGGCAATGAACAAGAGCAATAGCATAGTAAGTTAGGCCCATTCCTGGAAGACACAAGACTGTTGGACAGCCAGCTTTGGCTCAAGGACTTCCAGACAGCAGTACTGAATGTTTAGACTTCGCAGCAGTTGAAAACACTTCAACTCTATTTTTCTTGTCTCTCTCCTTTTCTAAGGGTCAGACTTCATTATGATCTGACAGCTCTCCCAGCCACTCCCAACTCCTCCTCCAATTTATTTCTTAGGCATTTCCCCAATACAATTCTTCCCTATTCATTTCTATCTCGGTGTCTGCTTCTTAGACAACCCAGACAATTACAATAACTCATAAACCTCTGTGCACACAAAAAATAGCAGCTGAATATATGAGGCAAAACTTATTAGGAATAAAAGACCTGTACACAAGTGTAATATTACTGGGAGATTGTAATATAGCTCTTTCATAATCAGTCATAAGTAACAGACAAAAATTAAAAACATAAAGAAACTTATGAACCTATAATCTCTCCAATAGATAATAAAAATTATTTTCTAGGTTGATGGAACAAAGAAAGGAGAGTTTATTTCTATCATCAACCAATAGAGTTAGAATAGAGTTATAATAAATAATAAGTGATGAAGTTAATACTTTGAAATTATGAAATACATCCACAAACTTTGTAACAAAGAGGCAATCAAAATTGAAACCTAGCATAACGAATCCTCAGAAGACAACGTAGAAACTTAAATGCTTTTATAAAAGAAGAGAGATTAAAATTAATGAAAATTAGACCTGGCGTGCTGGCTCATGCCTGTATTCCCAGCACTTTGGGAGGCCGAGGTGGGTGGATCACTTGAAGTCAGGAGTCCGTGACCAGCCTGGCCAACATGGCGAAACCCCGTCTCTACTAAAAATAACAAAAATTAGCGGAGCATGGTGGCGTACTTCTGTAATCGCAGCTACTTGGGAGACTGTGGCAGGAGAATCGCTTGAATCTGAGAGGTGGAGGGTGCAGTGAGCAGAGATCGCGCCACTGCACTCCAGACTGGGAGATAGAGACTCTGCCTTAAAAAAAAAAAAAAAAAAAAGTAATGGGCCGGACATGATGGCTTACTCCTGTAATCCCAGAACTTTGGGAGGCTGAGGTGGGCGGATCATGAGGTAGGAGTTTGAGACCATCCTGGCTAACACGGTGAAACCCCATCTCTACGAGAAATGCAAAAAAAATTAGCCGGGTGTGGTGGTGGGCACCTGTCGTCCCAGCTACTCGGGAGGCTGAGGCAGGAGAATGGCACGAACCCGGGAGGCGGAGCTTGCAGTGAGCTGAGATCACACCACTGTACTCCAGCCTGGGCGACAGAGTGAGATTCCGTCTGGGGTTGGGGGGCAGGGGGGGAGAAAAAAAAGAAAAGGAAGGGAAAGGGAGGGGAGTGGAGGGGAGGGAGCCTTGTCAAAGTGCAGGTTAATTACCTCTGCAGTATGCCTAGTGGCCACTCAAGTTGCCTTATTCCGCCCCATATCACCCCTGTATTGCCCCACACATAGTGCAATGCCTAGTATGTAGTAGACACTCAAAGTTGCTCTCCCGAATGTGTGTACAAAACAACAAGATTTAAACAAACTTTTGGTCTTGTCTTGGGAAAGAACTAATCAAAACTTCTACTATCTGGGGAGAATGCTTTAAAAATTCTCTATTGTCTCTCCCTCACTGAGAACACAGTGATTCCACACACAGTTGTGAGGCCTCTTGGTGTGCTTCCCCTCCTGAGCTGCTAAAAGGGAGACTTTGGGCTGTCACTTAGCTTTCAGACTTGTAGGGAAGAATGTGATCCCAGATTAGCAGAGCATGTAAGTCATGTTCTCTCCCACCCAAATGCTCAGTTGGTCTTGTCTTTCAATATCTCCAGTTACTAAGATGAGTCATCAGTACTGGGGTGGGGGTGAGGGGGCAAGTACCTAGGGTAGGGGCTTGGAGACAGAGCTCCCCAGGCACTTCAGAAAGAGGTTCGTTCAAAGAGACATAGGGTTCTACATGGGAGCATTCCAAGAAAAGGAACACCGAGGACGGATGTCACTTCATGTCTTGCTGCACATGTGAGCCCCTGCCATCCTCTTGTAATTTGCAGGTGTGTGTTTTATAACTGCTCCCTGGACAGTTCTAAATGACAAAGCATTTGTGCTGGCAGCACCCTCTACTTCACACCTACTCCTCCAGGCCTCTGGCGAACACAGGGCTCAGAGGAACTACCTTCCTCAAGAATCACACACGTGGCTGGTTTTCTCAGCAAGGGGTCTCGGTTGAGCATTAAAATAAAACAATGCTTGGTTTTTGTATAGGAAACCTTTTTTTCCATCAGTTTCAACAACCCCAGACATTGCCTATTGGAGCTGATGCTTTCGCTCTTACCATATCCTGCTACCTTTCCTGTCTCCAAAGCCCTAAATGGATTCCTCAAGGAATGTCTTCCTAACTTCCCTCAGGCAAGAGGAGGAAGGGCTGTCTTCATTATGTCTTTACTCTAAAGCGTTTAGCACAAAAAAGCAGCTCTGGATTCATTTCATTAATAAAACACAGTGAACAAAAGTCTTCCTGCATCAGTTTGACTGATGAGATCAAATTGTGTGATAACTACTCACCCATACCACAGAAACCACACAAAACTGGACCTGCCTAAGGAAGTTAAACTTAGAATCCCATTTCCCCTTGGGGCTGAGTTTCCATTTTCTCATATATTAAAGAACTTATAAACTATTTTTTAAATTAACCAGCTCTTGGGCCAGGCGTGGTGGCTCACGCCTATAATCCCAACACTTTGGGAGGCCGAGGCAGGCAGATTACCTGAGGTCAGGAGTTCGAGGTCAGCCTGCCCAACATGGTGAAACCCAGTCTCTACTAAAAACACAAAAATTAGCTGGGTGTTATGGCACATGCCAGTAATCCCAGCTACTCAGGAGGCTGAGTTTGGAGAATCACTTCAACCCAGGAGATGGAGTGAGCCGAGATCACACCCCTGCACTCCAACCTGGGCGAAACAGCAAGACTCCATCTCGAAAAATTAATTAAAGTTCAGTAAAACTTACCCTGAGCTGCATGTTGTGCCTCCGTGGTCTCACCCAGTGGAAGGTGAGCACATTCATATTGGCTGGTGAAAATCCAAGCAATATGTTTGTATGGTTCTTAAAGAACTGAGAAACAGCAAGAATATGCACAGTATTTGTAAATAACTTGAGCCTTTATAAAATGAACCTTTGTTGGAAAATACACAGAAAAAGTTGTACGCAGGTTTACCTAGAATGTCAATTGGAATAAAGACTGTGATGGCTTTTTTTTTTTCTTTTTTCTTTTTTTTTTTTTTGAGATGGAGTTTCGCTCTTGTTGCCTAGGCTGGAGTGCAATGGCACGATCTTGGTTCACTGCAACCTCCTCCTCCTGGGTTCAAGCAATTCTTCTGCCTCAGCGTCCTGGCTACTTTTGTATTTTTAGTAGAGACAGAGTTTCTCCATGTTGGCCAAGCTGGTCTCAAACTTCCGATCTCAGGTGATCCATCCACCTTGGCTTCCCAAAGTGCTGGGATTAGGATTACAGGCGTGTGCCACAGTGCTCGGCCAGCTTGGGGCTCTTAATGGCTCCCACCTTGCTTGTAGGCTGCAGCATCTGCCTTCCCTTCTTCCACACTGCACCCTTCTTCCCTCGGACTTGAACTTTGCATCTTGGTTCACTCCTGGGTGTTCACGACTGTCCTTCTGATTGCTATGTCCAGCACATGACCATCCAAAGGAAGCCACTGTCCCTTTAGAGTCACTCTGGACTTTGCCAGCAACATTTCCTAGGTACCCCTGCCCCTTTGCTGTGAGGTCTTGGCAGATACATCACTTATGACAAATTGTTTTCAGATTAAGAGAGGTCTTATTGGGAGCAAAGGAATTTAATTAAAGTCAATGCCCGAATTCCAGCCAAATGAGTGTCCTCTGTATGCATGGCTGATGCCTAGGTTCTCTAAATACATCAATACCAGGGAGCTCACCTGTCCTCTTCCTTCCTTCCTGCTAATGGGGACCCTAAGATTTTTAGTAAAGGAAAAAAAGGATAACTTTGTTTCTTTTCAAACTATCTTCACTTGTACACATCCATGATGATTACCCTCTCTCAATGATCTCTGAGCTCCAGGAAGAGCTCCCTATGAATGGACATTCCTGTGACCTCATCCAGATCTGAGATATTCTAGAAGATGATATATAGAAGATGCTGTTTGCTCTCAGAATGCTCGTTTGTTTTCCAATGTTTGTTAAACTGCATCTTATATGACTTCCGAATCCAAGGAGTCATGGTCAGGAACCCATCAACCCCAAATGGGTCCATGACTAGCAGGGATTCTTCAAACTCCTTAAAAAGTAGTCTGAATTTTTCTGTATGTGATTTTTATTTTCCAGAGGCGAGAATCCACAGTGCTCATGGTGTATTCAAAGAGGTCTGCAACACTGAAAAGATTAAAAACAGATGTTTACTTGGACTCCTTTTCTCATTCTGGCATCCCATGAGACTCTGATGATGTTTGCAGCTTTAACTCCAAACCCAAACCTAAAAAATATTTATCTGAGAGTGTCAGAGTAAAATTTCTGGGTAAAATCTCTGCCTGCTGAAGAAGGCACTTGCACTTCTAAAGAGGGCATGGCACGCCCCTACCTTGATATGATTCATGATTTCCAGCAATATTTGAGGCTTACTGGGCAGTACCACAAATCATTTCCTACTTTTCACAATAATTACCTTGATAAGAGGCTTCCTTAAGAAAGACAAAAAAATGTATCTGGTCCCTGGACACTATCCTAAGATCTTAGTCAACTGTGTCCCAATCCTGGGCTTCCCCTGGGTCAGCCCTGTCTTCAAAGCTCAGAATAATACTTACAGGATGGCAGAAGAATCACTTCATCCTAGGAAAGCTTCCTCAGAAAGCTGAGAAGGTGTTCCATGTCTGGGGAACAACAGAACTCACTAGAGAAGCATTCTATGTGCTAGTATACGGACGGGATTTGGAGGGCCACAGCCTAAGACTGTCAACATGGTGGGTCTTATCAGTTCCGGGGGCTTCTAACTTCAGTTGCCTCTCTCCCTATGACCCCACCCAGTCTCTTTTTTTTTGTTGTTGTTGTTTTTTTTTTGAGACGGAGTCTCGCTGTGTCTCCCAGGCTGGAGTGCAGTGGCGTGATCTCGGCTCACTGCAGGCTCCACCTCCCGGGTTCACGCCATTCTCCCGCCTCAGCCTCCCAAGTAGCTGAGACTACAGGCGCCCGCCACCACGCCCGGCTAGTTTTTTGTATTTTTAGTAGAGACGGGGTTTCACCATGTTAGCCAGGATAGTCTCGATCTCCTGACCTCGTGATCCACCCGCCTCGGCCTCCCAAAGTGCTGGGATTACAGGCTTGAGCCACCGCGCCTGGCCCCACCCAGTCTTTTAATACTTCCTGCTTTGATCAACATTAGAGGCTATCACCTTTCCACCTTGTGCAAATGCCTGATGATGTTTCTTTCCCCCGCCCACCACCCCCACAACATTTCTTGAGATGGAGTCTTGCTCTATTGCCCACACTGCAGTGCAATAGCACGACCTCGGCTCACCACAACAGGGTTCCAGTAATTCTCCTACCTCAGTCTCCCGAGTAGCTGGCATTACAGGCATGGGTCACCACTCCTGGCTAATTGTATTTTTAGTAGAGTTGGCATTTGGCCATGTTGGCCAAGCTGGTCTTGAACTCCTGACCTCATGTGATCCGCCCACCTCGGGCTCCCAAAGTGTGGGGATTACAGGTGTGAGCCACCATGCCCGGCCTAAATGCCTGATGATATTTCTTTACTCCAGATGTGCATTCTAACTTCTGTTTATCATCACTGGGATGTCCCCTGGAAAGATTAATCAGCATCTCAAACTTAATATGCTCAAAACTTTATTCTTGATCTCTGGTCACAAATATGCCTCTTTTCTTGTGGTCTTCATTTAATTATAAATGCATCTCTTCTTCTGGTTGATAATATGAAAAATTCTGGGAGTTACTATTGAAATTTCTCTCTGTAATCCTCCCTAACCAATACATCAACAAGTCCTGGTTGGGCGTGGTGGCTCACGCCTGTAATCCCAGCACTTTGAGAGGCCGAGGTGGGCAGATCACAAGGTCATGAGATTGAGACCATCCTGACCAAGAGGGTGAAACCGTCTCTACTAAAATACAAAAATTAACTGAGCACGGGGGCATGTGCCTGTAGTCCCAGCTACTCAGGAGGCTGAGGCGGGAGAATCGCTTGAACCCAGGAGGCAGAGGTTGCAGTGAGCTGAGATGGTGCCACTGCATTCCAGCCTGGTGACAGAGTGAGACTCCATTTCAAAAACAAAAACAAAAGAAACAAACAAAAAACAAGTCCTGTTTATCCTACCTCCAAATTATATCTCATATCTGCCTACTTCTCTCCATTTCCACCACCTCCACCGGGTAACCATTGTGCCTGGTGAGAGGATTACATTTCTGACATGATTCCATGCTTGTCCCTTCTCTGATCCTTTTTACTTCAGGCAGCCAGAGTGAACTTTTAAAAAGGCAAATCTAGCCACTGCCCTTGCCAGCTTAAAACACCAACAATGCCTTCTTATGTCATGTGGGATGAAGTCCAAACCTCTTACCTGCAGTGACAGTTCCCTTGAGATCTGACTCCTGCCTCTCTTTTCAGCGCCATCTCCTGTTCCTCCTGGCATTGTGTCTGCGTTCCAGCCACACTGGCCTTGCAGGACCTTCAACACGTTCAGTTTGTTCCTCTACAGCAATGGGTCTTCATTCTCTCTCTCTCCCGACATGGGAGTAGCAGGAAGATCTCACAGATCACTCTGTTCTGTAAGGAGAGCAGAAAAAGAGCATCCTTCACCTTGAGAAGACCTACAAATTCTCTCTCCTGTACCACACAGTGGAAGTCACTGACGTCATGTCACTTGCTATATTATGCTATGATACCCCTTCCCACTCCAGCTCTAGCAGCTTAAGGATTGTTGTTCCATCATTTTATATGCACTGAGTATGATCCCCAAAGGCAGGTTATTTTAAGCTACCACTTATTTAAAGAGCTATGTTCACAAATTGAAGGCAGCACCAACTTATCTTTTCCTTTAGGGTCCAATATATGGCTGCACTAGGTCCACTGAGACCTCAATTCTACTTTTAATCATTAAAGAGGCCAAGGAGATGTTATCAGATTTTCTCCTAAATATTCTAGATATTTAGAATAAATAAAATGGTCTTTAGACAATGGGAACGAAACGTGAACAGAACAATGTGTATGTAATTTTAACTTTTGGTAATGTAAGCATATGGATAACGTTGGTTTTTAGAGCTTTTGTATTTTCCAGTCTTTGCTATAAAATTATTAAGCACATACAAAAGTAGAGAATACTATGATAAACTATCATGTATTTGTTACTTAGTTCAATAATTATTAACTTATGGTTGATATTGTTGCACAAATACCTCCTTCAATGTTTGTTTCCCTCCCAAACTGGGTTCTTTTTGAGCAAATACTTGACACATCATGTCATTAGAAAATATTTTACTATGTATTTCTGCAAGTTATGGGCTTATTACTATTATTATTATTTGAAACAGAGTCTCACTTTGTCACCCAGGCTGGAGTGCAGTGACACAGTCTCAGCTCATAGCAACCTCTGCCTCCCAGGTTCAAGCAATTCTCCTGCCTCAGCCTCCTGAGTAGCTTGGACTACAGGTGCGCCACCACGCCCAGCTAATTTTTGTGTTTTTAGTAGAGGCAGGGTTTCACTATGTTGGCCAGGCTGGTCTCAAATTCCTGACATTAAGTGATTCCCGCTTCTGCCTCCCAAAGTAATGGGATTACAGGTGTGAGCCACCATGCCCGGCCAAGGGCTCTTTTAAAACATGATCAAAACATAAATATCACACATTAAATTATTAATACTTTCTTAATATCATAAAATATTCAGTGTATTCAAATTTCTAAGAGTATCTCAAAGTATTTTACAGCAGTTGGTTTATTTGAATGAGGATCAATAGATACACATTGTGTTTGGTTGATATAACTCTTAAGTTTTTATTCTTTTAAAAATTTTTTTAAGACAGGGTGTCACTTTGTTACCCAGACTGGAGTGCAATGGTGTGATCTTGACTCACTGCAGCCTAGATCTTCTGGGATCAAGCAATCCTCCTGCGTCAGGCCCCCAAGTAGCTGGGACCACAGATGCGTGCCACCATGCCTGGCTAATTTTTGTATTTTTTTGTAGAAACCGGGTTTTGCCATGTTGCCCAGGTTGGTATCAAACCCCTGGGCTCAAGGGATCCGTCCACTTCAGCCTCCCAAAGTGCTGAGATTACAGGCTTAAGCCACCACGCCAGCCCCTCTTGTTTCTTTTAATCTGTAGATTTCCCTCTCTATATTTTTCTTTTCAATGTGTTTGTTGAAGAGATTAAAGAAACCAGGTCATTTTTCCTACGAATTTTACTAATTGCATCTTCATGGTGTTATTTAACATACTCTGTTTTCTTAAAAGCTGGCAGTTCGATCTGGAAGATTTATCAGATTAAATTTCAGTTTTTTGGCAGGAATGACTCATGGTTGTGTACTTTCATCAGGAGGCACATAATGTCTGATTATCTCCCTTTATGGGATGTTGAGATTGATTGCTGGGTCAAATCTTGTTAGTCTTTCCATCATTTTAAACTTCCCCATCAGTTTCTCATCTAACAGTTTTAGCAGTCATTGATGATCACTGCCTACATCCATTATTTTACTAGGAGTTCTGAAATGATGTCATTACATTAATCCTTCTTCATTTAGTAGCTGGAGTGCTGCCATAAAGAAAGACTTTTCTTCATGAGCTATATGATAATCCCTAAGCATAGTTTGTAAAGGAAAAGCACAATAAATGCTTGACTGTTTTCTCGTTTTTAGAATAGTTAGTTCCCTAACATCTGCTAAATGTGACCAAAGACCAATGGTGGCTCTTTTTTTCAGTATCATTTTGACCCCATGAATGATACAATATTAGATGCCTAAAAATTCTTGGCAGTTATTATCCTTTTTGAGAACCCAACTGTCCCATCTTTAGTGAGTGAGGGTGTCTCTTTAATTTGGTTTCTAAACCCTGTTGACATGACCCTAGAGATCTTTAAAAGATTTCTTTTATTTTCTGGTATAATAAGATGCTCTAGCTCATCTTGTCTGTTTCCTGAACCAGATCTGAAACAGTCATTTCTCCAAAAAGACTTTATGTGCGAAACAATGTTGCGAGATCACAGACTGAGTACTAGGCATGATCTTTGCTGTCAGGCCTCAGAGCCCAAGCTAAGCCATCATATCCCCAGTGACCTGCACATATACATCCAGATGGCCTGAAGCAACTGAAGACCCACAGAAATGAAAATAGCCTTAACTGATGACATTCCACCATTGTGATTTGTTTCTGCCCCACCCTAACTGATCAATGTACTTTGTAATCTCCCCCACCCTTAAGAAGGTTCTTTGTAATTCTCCCCACCCTTGAGAATGTACTTTGTGAGATCCACCTCCTGCCCCCAAAACATTGCTCTTAACTCCACTGCCTATCCCAAAACCTGTAAGAACTAATGATGATCCACCACACTTTGCTCTCTTTTTGGACTCAGCCCGCCTGCACCCGGGTGAAATAAACAGCCATGTTGCTCACACAAAGCCTGTTGTGTGGTCTCTTCACACGAACACATGTAAGACACTTGCTCCATATTTCTTTGCCCCTTTTAGTGGACAAGGCAATATAAAATATGCACTTTTAAAGGAAAAGAATATGGGCATAGTGACATAGCCAACTGAAATAGAAGTCAGAGAAATTTTACTCTTTGATTTTATATTTGTGACTCTAATTACTTACCCTGAAATTCTTGGTTCTGGCAAAGTTAACATAATTACTTGTTTTTACCTTACATGTCTTAGTTTCAGAAAAATGATGCCCAAATCATTCAATATAAATATTGAATACAGTTTACAATTTCTCTGGAGTGGGATGGGGTGTGGTGGCTCACGCCTATAATCCCAGCACTTTGGGAGGCTGAGGCAGGCTGATCACCTGAGATCAAAAGATCAAGACCATCCTGGCCAAGATGGTGAAGCCCAGTCTCTACTAAAAATACAAAAATCAGCTGGGTGTGGTGGCGCGTCCATAGTCCCAGCTACTCGGGAGGCTGAGGCAGGAGAATCGCTTGAACCTGGGAGGCGGAGGTTGCAGTGAGCTGAGATTGCACCACTGCACTCCAGCCTGGCGACAGAATGAGACTCCATTTCAAAAAAATATAAAAATAAAAATAAATTTCTCTAGAGTGTCTTTTTACCATTAGGATATATCCCACTCGGGACAGTCAGTCAAGTTACTATATTTTAAATCACCTGAAATATTGTAACCCTTGTGGGGTTAAGTGGCTACATATTTTTAAATTCTGAAAAAGAATTGTTTTTGTTTACATTGTTCTGTTTCAAATAACTACCAAGATTTTCTTAGCATTATAAGGGTAACATTCTTAGAGGAGTATAGAGATGAGAGGAAACACTTTTGTGTTTATAGCGGGAAAAAGTACATTGAAGTTGGTCAGATTACACAGTGGAGATGACGGAGCCTGCTAAGAAGGTGAGACTCCCACACTGGGACTCACTTCAGCTTTCTTGTCAAATTGGCATCAGTAACTATGACACACTTACTGGCCACAGCTGTGGGAGAATATCAATGCACTAGTGGAGATTTTTCTCATGAAACTCCCTGACGTACACAGAAAAATGAGTGACCATTTACTACTAGATTCCTTTCTAAACAGTCTATAAACATTCTTGTCTTCCACCAACCCCCAGAGTAAATTCACCCCTTCGCTCAAATTTTAGTTCACCTGGAACCTAATAAATGGTTAATGTTACCTTTATTTTATGATGGTGTTTTGTCATCAGATTTCATTATTTTGCCTTTAGTACAGAGCAATGTTTGCTCTATTCCTTTTGGGAATTGTAAACAAGGTGTACTAGCCTGACCTTTGGTGATTCCGCCTTGGCTTCCCAAAGTGCTGGGATTACAGGTGTGAGCTACCACGCCCGTCCAAGGGCTCTTGGTTAAATGGTGAGCCTGCCACCCAGGTGAAGTGCCTCCACATTTGTGTTCTTTAAGAGATGGTAACTGGGATTCGGTGTTTTATATAAGAATCACCAGAATAGCATTTATGTAGCTTTCACTAAAATATTTTCTCAGGGGACAAACAAGTAGTAAGTCATTTGGATATTAAATACTAGGAATAGTTTGGTTTTTTTTCTTAAGTAATGTACATGGGCAGTGCTCTGCCCATCCTGATTTTTGTGTAAAATTTCTCCTTTCCATCTCTCAGCAATAGAAACTTACTATGGTCATACGGGGACTCTGCAGGGGACAGACACTGCACATATAGCTGTCTTGCATTTTAGTATCATTACTTACTAAGCTGGTAATGTGCTTTGGACCTGCAGGAAGCCAAGTCATCTTTGAGAGCTGCAGCATGACTCGATTAAGTGATCAAAGTCCTTAAACTCAGGGACTGAGAAGGCCCATCTTAGCTCTACTCTGATGTATTGGGTTGTTTTGGACAAGGCACTATGCCCACCTACTATGAAAACATGCTGCCTAGTATGAAACCGCCAGGGGCATGGTAAGAAAGTGTCCATGGCACTCCCAGGGGACACTTTTATGGCCATTCAAGAGAAATACTTATCTTCCTCACTCTACATAAAGTCTGTTCTCTTGGTTTATGCTAATTTTGTATTTGCAACCCACATTTCTTTTTTCTTCTCCTCTTTGATTCATGATGTATTTGAAGGTTCCGCTCAAGAATCTATTTCTGACACTCCATTCCTGAGTGCCACTGCCAGTTTGGATTGTCTTTTTCTCCCTTCCCTTATTTTACAACTAAGCGATATCGATGTGGAGGGATTTATATCACCCTACAGAGGAGTTTTTGCATCCTGCTGTGTCCCAGGCCCACGCCCAGCTGCAGTGTGCTGCAATGAGCATTGCTTGCAATGTGAGCATGCAGGTTCTTTGGAGGTCTTGCTGTGGGTTTCGATTTTGTTTATCATTTCATGTTTGTTGTGGTTTGAACATGACACTGATGGATCTGTTTAAAAACCTCAACCTTTTCCAGCAGAATATCACATTTATAACTTATAACCTTCACTTCAATCAGCAACGTCAAAAAGTTATACGTTAGGTGTAATGACCATGAATGTACTATCATCCCACACAGGTCAAAGGCCTCCTTGGGAGCTCCTGTGTTTGCTGTGGCCACATTAATTATTTAGTGGCATGATAGCTTACCTTCTATTTCTATGCTAATTTGAAACTTTGGAAAGCAGCAATCACATTACCTCAGTCCTTTGCTGACTGTTATTTTTGATGAATGATTGGTCGTGGTGCTCTTTTTTTAAAAAAAAGATTAGCAGTCAGAACAAGATATTGGTTAAAGACAATGCCTTCGTCACCTATGCAAGGACTAATTTCATAAATGTGTTCCAAGAAGAGTTTTGTCCTGGCAAATAAATGTGTATGCCTTCTTTTATCACAAATTTTAAAATATTATCTGTAAATATTAAAATATATTATAAAATATATGCACATATATTATTTTGTTTTATATGAAAGAAAACTTTATCTCAAATTCATTACCAAATGCTGCTTCCTTTAAAGAATGGTGTGGATTTTTATTTTAAGTCTCTTCATTTGTTTAAACCCACAAGTTTTTCCAATCCTTTTGCAAATGACCGCTGCATATACACTGATTTAATTTTTACTGTGGAATGTTAGGTCCAGGGGAGTCATATAGGGTCATGAAATAAATATCACTCTAGCATGTATTCACTTCCTTCTTGATTTTGGCAGATTTTTGTGGTTGAAGGAGTGGTTTCTCTCTATTTAAAAAACAAATTTTGTAGGTCTTCAGCCCTAAATTTTCTCCGTTTCTTCATAACAATACCCAACACCATTGTTTCAATTCTTTTTAATAATATGATAGAAAAAGTGAACCATTTTTGTCCAAAATCCAAACATCCAAATTGTCAAAAATCCAATTTGTGGCAGTTTTCTTGACTCCAGATCATTGGACAACTGCCTTTAATAATGAAACCACAGTGGCTTGTAATATTTTGCCTTTGTGTTTAGGATCTTTTTCATTTCAAACAACCTCAACAATCCTACAATCCTACTGTTAGGGTATATGCAGTAATCGACATCCTGTATTTCCCGACTTGGCTGCAGAGAACAGAACATCCAGTGCACATGCCAGCCTAACGTGAGAGCCCCTTCTTTGAGTGACAGGCATTGTCTGTTTTTACTCAGATTTATTCCTCACCCTGCCCCCGAAAACAAGAATTTTGCAGACTCTTGTGCCAACTGGTTTCTAACTAGATTCAGAAACAGAGAGGCACTGGCAGGAGCTGGGAGGATGGGAGGAATAGAGAGGCCAGAGTATTTCTCCCTCCCTCCCCGACACTCACCTGCTTCGGTGGCTTCTCCAGCAATGACTGAGTCTTCTCTGCAGTCCCAGATCCTGCCAGCTAGGCCCTCCCTCCATGACCCCAGCCTCTTCCCCGGATGCCTCATAAATCCACCTCTCCAGGTGGTCCTGGCCTTGGATTCTGAATACACTCTTCGTATTAGTTTCTCAGGGCTGCTCTAACAATGTACTACACACTGCATATTTTAAAACAACAGAGATGTATTGTCTCACAGCTCTGGAGGCTGAAAGTTCAAAATCAGGGTGTCAGCAGGGCCGTGCTCCCTCCGAGAATCTGTCCTCACCTTTTGCAAGCTTCTGGTGGTGGCCACAATCCCTGGCATTCCCTGGTTTGCAGCTGTGTTATTCTCGTCTGTCTCTGTCATCAGAAGGCCATCTTGTCCCTATGTCTGTCTCTGTGTCTCTTCTCTTTTTATAAGCACACTAGTGCTATTAGATTAGGGGCCCACTATTCCAGTCTGACCTAATTTTAACTTAACTAATTACATTTGTGATGACCTAATTTCAACATACCTTTTTGAGGGGATACAATTTGGCCCATGACACCGCCTTCCTGTGTGGCCGCAGTTTGCCACTGTCGCCGCTCTGATGCATCAGGTTGTTTGGGGCAAGACACTTAACTGAATCTCCTCTGAGATGCCAAGACCTGATGTCTTTCATTGCCCCTTGGCTATTTCAGCTCTTCCAGCACCTTCCCAACTAGTTCCCCTAATTGAATTCTTACCATTGAATTCTTTAATCTGCGCTTTCTTTTTCTTTTTCTTTTTTTTCTTTTTTTTGATATGGAGTCTTTGTTGCACAGGCCGGAGGGCAGTGGCACGATCTCTACTCACTGCAAGCTCCACCTCCCAGCTTCACACCATTCTCCTGCTCAGCCTCCCAAGTAGTTGGGACTACAGGCACCCACCACCACGCCCGGCTAATTTCTTGTATTTTCAGTAGAGATGGGGTTTCACCGTGTTAGCCAGGATGGTCTCGATCTCCTGACCTCATGATCCACCCGCCTCGGCCTCCCAAAGTGCTGGGACGACAGGCATGAGCCACCGCGCCTGGCCTGGGCTTTATTTTTCTGAGTAGACCGTTATGGCTACACCAGTAGAAGAGATGTTTCTCCTTGTTTGTTTCTTTTGTTTGTTTCATATTCCTATTATTCCCTTGTGAGTACTGGTTTAAACAGCAACAGAGGATAGTGCCAAACCTTCCCACTAGCTGAAGAATTAGAGCAGGTGGCTCTTTCCCACAAACAAGAGCTGCCAAAAAACATGTCTTCACTTCAGAAAAATCCTTCAGCAGACTGATATACACCATGAGGCCATAATCATGATTAGCTTTTCTTTTTAAATTCTGAATGGGTACGACATCAGCTCTGAAACACAAAGGAGTGTCTAACAGACATCAATCATTTGGCCTCATCAGAACGAGAAATAGAACAAATCAAAACAGCAACTTGGAATGTTTTTAATTTTCTTGGACTCTACTACATCTCCCACATGGCATTATTTCTCAGGGAGTTGCTTTTATTTTCATTTGGTGCAACCCTTTATTTTCCTACAGAAACGTTCATACCTGTGAAAGAGCCATCATAGTAGAAACCACCAATGATGCCCACAGAACAGCTGTGGCCAAGGAATACTGAGATTATCTTCTCTGTCAGTCCCTGCAGGCATGATGGAGATGCTCTCTTTTAGGTCCACTGGGTTAATTTGGCTCCCTGAAGACCTTGACAAAATGCCTTCTGTGGTGGCGTTTTTGTTCCAGGAAAGCATTTTGTTAATTTTGTGCTATAAAATACACCTTGGGGTGCATGGGAAGTAAATGGTGATCAATGAAGGGGCTATAAAATCTTCCTAAAAAATGGTGAAGGAAACTTTCTAAGGCTGGATCTCAGTGGCAATAAAATAAGGGCATACAAAAGGACCTCAGTTTTTTAAATTTGTTTTTAATCTATTTAGAGACAGGGTCTCATTCTGTCCCCCAGGCTGGAGTGCAGTAGTGTGATCATAGCTCACTGCAACCCTGAACTCCTGGGCTCAAGTGATCTTCCCACCTCAGCCTCCCAAGTAGCTGTGGCTATGAGAGTGTGCCACCACATCTGGCCATCTGGCTATTTTGTTGTTTTTGTTTCATAGAGATGGAGTCTCGCTATGCTGCTCAGGCTGTTCTTGAACTCCCGACCGCAAGTGATCCTCTCACCTTCAGCCTCCCAAAGTGCTGGAATTACAGGAGTGAGCCACCATTCCCAGCCTAATTTTAAAATTATTAATGTTGTGCAGACATCTAAAGATAGCCCAGAATGGGTAATTTGATTCATTAATTAATTGACCATTCATTCATTCATTCAGCAATGTTTACCCAGTGCCTGTTATATTTGAAGTCTGACTCTAGATGATGGGAATATATAGTGGAAAATAAGAAAGTCGGGGATTTCGTTCTCACAGATCTTAAACTTGAATAAAAGAAAATACAGTTAATTAGTAAACAAGAAAATGACGGTGAGTGATAAAGGCTCTAATAAAATTAAAAGAGGCAGTGTGATAGAGATAGCTTGGGTGATTGCCTGGAAATCATCCTGGTTCCTCCCTTTCTCTTTGGGCAGGTGTTATGGTTTGGCTTCGTGTCCCCACCCAAATCTCATCTTAAATTGCAATCCCCAGGTGTTCAGGGAGGAACCTGGTAGGAGGTGATTGGATCATAGAAGGAGTTTCCCCCATGCTATTCTCATGATAGTGAGTGAGTTCTCACAAGATCTGATGGTTTTATAAGTGCTTGGCAAGCTCCTCCTTTGCTCACTCTCCCCTTGCCTGCTACCATGTAAGACATGCCTGCTTCCCCTTCTGCCAGGATTGTAAGTTTCCTGAGGCCTCCCAAGCCATGTGGAACTTTTGAGTCAATTAAACCTCTTTCCTTTATAAATTTCCCAGTCTTGGGTAGCATTCTTTATAGCAGTGTGAAAACAGACTAATACAGCAGGGCAAACCTCTCCAAGGATATGTCACTTGGGCTGTGGCTGAATCACAAGGGAGGGACAGCTTTGCAAAAGACCTGGGGAAAGAACATTTCAGGCAGAGAAACATGAAGCATAAATTCTGAAAACTGGGAATAAACTCAGGGAGTTGGAGAACCACAAGCAGCCTGCATGTCTGAGTGTACTGAGTTGTGGAATACGAAATCAGATTAAGTCAGAGGTCAGCAGGCCAGGAAATGTAGGGTCTTGTTGGAGTTTCAATTTTATTTTGTCATCAGTGGGAACTTTTTGGAGGATTTTTAAAGTATGGAAGAGAAATTATATAATCTAAGTGTGTAGAATAGACTTCAGAGAGGAAAGAATGAAACCAAGGAGACCAAAGAATTGTCCAGTGAGAGATGGTCCCTGAACTGGTGATGGTGGCACTGGCAATGGAGGCATGTGGACAAATGCAAGGGGCATTTTGGGAGTAGCATTCACAAGACTTAGCAATGAACTGGGTGATGGGATGTGGTGGGCAGATATTAGGATGACCTCTGTTTATCCTCACCTCCTGATATTCATGCTCTTGTGAAGTCTCCTGTTTTTGAATATGGGGTGAGCCTATGACTTGTTTCTAACCAACAGAATATAGAAACAGCGATTGCATGGCACTTCTGTGAATGCAGTACATAAGATCTAAACGTCTGTTTTGATAGCAGACTGTTTATTAGCTGTCACCCTTGCTGGCATTGATGAAGCAAGTTTCTGTGTGGAGAGGCCCTTATGGCAATGAATGATGTCTGGCCAATAGCCAGTAAGGGCCTCAGGCCTTCAGTCCAGTAACCCACAAAGAACTGAATCTTGCCAATAACTATGAGGAATTAGATAATTCCCCACTTGAGGCTCAGATGAGACTGCAGCCTGGGCAACACCTTGATTGCAGCCTTGTGAGAGACCCTGAAGCAGAGGAAGCTGTGCCTATATTCTTGCCCACAGAAACTAAGATCAGAAGTATGCTTCAAGCCACCACATTTCTAGTAATATTGCTACACAGCAGCAGATAATGATTATATGGAATAAGCAGGAATGGGGAGTCAAGAATGACTTCTTGAACAACTGGATAGAAGGTAGAATAATTTACTGAAATGGGGAGGCTTGGGGAAGAACAGGTTCAGGGAGAAATCAAGAGTAGAGGTTTCAAATAAGTGGTTGGATATGCACATAAGGAGCATAGTAGAGAAAGGTGGTTGTCAGTAGCCTATCACTGGCATTTCCTTTATCCACATGTGTAAAATCAATAGAGTCATTACCAGATCTCCCCTGTTTAAGAGTGCTGTGTAGGCTGGCCTAGGACGTGGGTTCTTCTTTTCTGCTCCACCCCACTTTGCTGGACTTTATTCCCCTACACAATGCTTTGCTACCTCTGCTATCATCACATTCTCATTCTGCCTGTCTCCCTTTGCCCTTCATATCCTGTCCTAGGTTCAGCTTTCGTAGCATCTTTTACCAAGATTTATTCCAGACAGAGAATCCTTTCAGATCTTTGTATTCTCTCCTCATTTCCCAGCCTGATCAAAACATGCCTTTCGATGCTCATTCACCAAGGATTCTGCTACCAAATAGCAAATATATGCTGAGAGGTGGTGCTGTGTAAGGAATATGGATTTGGAGAAAGGTTGGAATTTGAACTGAAAATCTACTACTTATGGGCTGAGAAAGACACATAACGTCTTCATTTTCTCATCCGTAAAATAATGATAGCAATTATAGCAATGCCTACCTCCTAATGCTGTTTAAACATAAAATCACTGGAGTTACAAAATGCCCAGTACAGTCCTTGGTACATAGCAGGTATGGTAAATCATACCTATTATAATCAAACTGATTTTTTCTAAAGTGAAAAAAATTCTATCTGGCTAACATATTACTTTATAGCTCTTATATTCCCAAATTTAAAATAACCACATTCGATTTCTTTCAATGCTCTAGTCTATTTTTATCAGTATTTAAATGTGTTCCAGACACATCTGTCTTTAAAAAGAATTTTTTTTCAATCATTCCACTTTCCTCACTAGACAGCTTCATTCTCTCTCCCCTCGCCTTCAGAATCATGCATTCTGAGCCTTGTCTGCACTCTGTCCTCATTGCCTCGTGGCTACTTCTTGCATTCTGTACAAAGAGTTTTGCACCTACTGTTCCACATTTTTTTTTTTTTTTTTTTTTTTTTTGAGACGGAGTCTCGCTCTGTCACCAGGCTAGAGTGCAGTGGTGCAATCTCGGCTTACTGTAACCTCCACCTCCGGGATCCAAGCAATCCTCCTGCCTCAGCCTCCTGAGTAGCTGGGACTCCAGGCGCCTGCCACCACGCCCAGCTAATTTTTTGTATTTTTAGTACAGACGGGATTTCACCATGTTGGCCAGGATGGTCTCAATCTCTTGACCTCGTGATCTGCCTGCCTCGGCCTCCCAAAGTGCTGGGATTGCAGGCGTGAGCCACCGTGCCCGACCTACTGTGCCACTTTTAAGGTTGTACTTCCAATGTCACCAAAGGCATTGTTGTTACTAAACCCAGTGGCTACTTTTCAGTCCTTATCTTACCTGAGCTCTTTGCAGCAATTAATTGTATAGACTATGCTTCATTGCTGGAACGTTCTCTTCCATCTGTGTTTCCCACAGGTGATCTTCACTCCTGTGGCTTCAATGACTATCCATGGGCTTATGTTTTCAGTCTGACTCTCTCCTGGACTCCTGAGCTGCAAACCCAGCTCTCTTCTGGATCTCCCAAGCTCTTGTTACTCAATCAAATTTACTACTTTCCCATGAAACTGCTTCTTCCTCATTCCATCTGTATGAATGGCACAACGGAGACTCAGCTTCCTAAGCCAGAGACCCTACCACACACATCCCCACCACCCACTCCTTTTCCACTTCAAAGCCCTGTTGATTGTTGAGTTGCTGTGTTCCATAGATTCTGCTTCCACAGCAACTGTGGAATCTGATTACTGACCTCCACCCTCCTGGGGTGATACGGTTTGGCTGTGTCCTCACCCAAATCTCATCTTGAATTGTAACTCCCACAATTCCCACGTGTTGTAGGAGGAACCTGGTGGGAAGTAATTGAATCATGGGGACGGTTTTTTCCCGTGATGTTCTCCTGATAGTGCCTAAGTCTCACGAGATCTGATAGTTTTAAAAACGGGAATTTCCCTGCACAAGCTCATTCTCTTTCGCTGTAGCCAGGTTAGAAGTGCCTTTCACCTTCCACTGTTGGAACCGAACTGTTGATTCCCTCCTGGGCAGGGGTCGCCGCGAAGGATCACCGACACGAGATTTACAGCAGAGAGTTATTTATTACTAGCGCGCTAGGGTCCCAAGCTCTAAGTTGGCCCTGGGACCCCGACTGCTTGTTACAGGCTGTTTATATAGGCAAATACAAGTTCAAACACAGCTTAGGGCGCGAAATTTAAACAAAGCTTTAGGCGCGTGGTAATTGGGTCTGTCTATGGCCTGAGCAAGGTGTCTTATGCTGATTGGTTAGAGCAGGACCTTATGAGGTTTTTTTTTCCTGGAGTTGTTGATTCCGGGAACTTCGAGGCAGGGTGGGACCCCCGGAATTGGCAGGGTGGGACCCCATGAGGTTGTTTCCCGGAATTGGCAGGGTGGGACCCTATCAGGGTGGGACCTTATTGAGGCAGGGTGGGACCCTATCCAGAGCCACCTGGTGTTAATTTTTTCTATATGAGGCCTAGTTTCTAAGTTTTATGAGGCCTAGTTTCATTCCCTCCTCTTTTTGTGTCAGAGGCTCAATCTTGAGCCTCTTTTTCAGTCCTGAGAGTCTGGTATTGTTGGGTCAGAACTATAGCATGTAATCTATTTTTAATAAGGGTGAGTAAGTGGTTGAGTATGCATGGCCTGAAAGTCAGGATGAGCGTGAGTAGGATGAGGGGTCCTAAGATGGTGGAGATTAGGGTGTTAAGCCAAGGGGATTGGTTGTACTAATTTTTAAACTAACTTTGTTGGGATTTTTTCTCTTTTTTTTCTTGTCTAATCTTTTTTTAGTTTTGCCATAGAATTTTTAACTATTCTTGAATGATCTGCATAAAAACAACATTGCTCTTTTAGGGCTGCACAGAGCCCGCCCTTTTTTAGAAAGACAATTTCTAGTCCTTGTCGGTTTTGTAATATAATTTCAGACAGAGAAGTCAAGGACTCTTTAAGTTTTGTGATAGATTGTTCTATGGCTTTAAGGTTTTTATCTATGGCTACTTTAAGTTGTTGCAGATGATGGTTACTATGCACTAGGGCTGCTGTCCCGGTCTTAACTTTAGCCGCTACCTTAATTCTTAATATGTCGGCGTGGGTGAGGGAGATTAAGGGCGGGGAAGTGCTTTGAGGAGCTTTTAGTTGGGGCTTCTCCGATATGGAAACCGGGGGCTTTCTAGCTTTTAATAAAACCTGGTTTGGCTTTACTGCAACAGGGGCAGTGTCTGGATTGACTAATAGTCTGATTTGGAGGGGAATTTTAGGCGGGTTGTGCTGGTATAAATAGAGACCTTATATTAATTTTGTTGTTATCTATCTGTTATCAGATTTTGCCGCATCTTTAAACTTGATGTGAACCAGGTTGCAATTTTCTGAATATCGGGTTGTGGTACAGGGCTGGACAAAGGGCATAGTTATATACTAAGGTTTTGTGGCTTATTTTTACTTTTTATTATTAGTAGTTACACAGGACCAGTTTTTGCAATACAAGTGAGTCAGATTTCTATAAGTTTTTTTATTGGTTCTGTCTTGCATCCGGGACAGGCATAAAACCTGTTCCGGCTGATGGACGTTTTTCTAGCCTGTCCTTTTTATTCTTGTCTATCCTGAGGAGTCCTTAATAGGACTCCTGTGGGACCAGTAAACCAGGGGCCTGTGTCTTTTATCTTTCCTGCTATTTTTTTTTTTTTTTTTTTTTTAGGTTGAAATAGAGGTCTGGAAACTAAGTCTTTATAGGAGTATTCTCGGAGGTCTTATTTAAGACCTCTTGATTACTAAAATTAATTATCTGTCAGGTCAGGCTAAATGGCCGGTGGGGGGTTAGCGTCAAAAACTATACTAGAGACGGCGCAGGGAAGAAGGGCAAACAATAAGCAAGGAGTTAGATACGAGAGAGTCTTATCTTGAGCGGGTCCGCGGAGCGTCGGAGTTTCCATGTCTTAAGTGGTGTTGGTCCGGACGTCTCTGGAGCAGCCTTGGCGTGGGATGCGTGGATCTAAGTGGAGATTCCGTCAACCTTTATGGCTGTGGGTGTGGTCAGGAGAACAATGTAGGGTCCTTTCCACCGAGGCTCTAGTCCTTGAGTGCGATGCCGTCTAACGTAGACAGAGTCTCCCACCTGGAAGGGGTGACTGGTCTGTGGATGTCCTGGTTGGTACAGTTCTGCCAAGGGGGCCCAGATTTGGGCCTGTACTGCTTGGAGTCCTTTTAGCCGGGCCTGTAGGTCAGTCTTAGGATCGGAGGGGGAGAAGGAATTAAGCAAGGCTGACAAAGGGGGAGGTCCTCCGTAGAGGATTTCATATGGAGTGAGCCTAAAACGGTTAGGTGTATTCCGGGCCCTTAACAGAGCTAAGGATAGGAGGCGTCTCCAATCTTTTAAACCAGTCTCTAAGGTCAATTTAGTAAGGGTCTCTTTTATTGTTCTATTTATTCTTTTTACCTGTCCTGAGCTCTGGGGTCTATAGGCACAATGTAATTTCTAATTAATCCCCAATATCCTGGCGAGCCCCTGACTTACCTGAGAAACGAAGGCCGGCCCGTTATCTGACCTAATTACCTTGGGAAGTCCGAATCTA
The DNA here is from genome assembly GCF_043159975.1 of Macaca nemestrina. NCBI lineage: Eukaryota > Metazoa > Chordata > Mammalia > Primates > Cercopithecidae > Macaca > Macaca nemestrina. Next base: position 16,438,917 of record NC_092125.1, on the reverse strand, counting down.
GGAAAGATTTCTTCCAAAATTTTCTTGGCTACTATGTGTGCCGTTTCTTGCCGGGTGGGGTAGGCTTCTACCCATCCTGAAAAGGTATCTACAAACACCAGTAAGTACTTATATCCAGCATAGTGAGGTTTTACTTCAGTGAAGTCTATTTCCTAATAGACTCCTGGGCGGTTATCACGAGTTCGTTTCCTTTCTGGCACTCGGGTAGCCCCAGCGTTTACCTGCTGACAGACCTTACAGGCAGATGTCACTTGTTCTACGAGGGTACTTGTCTTTGGGATTAGAAAGTCAGTTTTTTTAATCAGTAATTTTAGCTTTCAATTACTCAAGTGTGTCCAGGCATGCATCTGCTGGATCATTGCCAGGGCCTCCTTGGTCAGCATTGGGGGTTCGTCAGTGCTGCCAGCAGTTATGCCCCCGGGATTTTTCTCTTGGCCTAGCCGTGGGGGCTGAGCCTCTTCAGGGACCCCTTCTGGGGGTCCGGCAGGTGACGCAGGGCGGCTGGGCTGGGGGCTGCCCTCAGGACTGGGCTCTGTGCCTTTTTGCAGGGAACTTTCCGAATGGAAACTCTGGTTGCTGTTCTCATCATTGAGATCCAGCAGGATGAGAGGGCCACCCCCTCGGGGACTGGCGCCCCTGCCCTGACGTTCCTGGCCACGGGATCTCTTTGCCCTGCCACCTGCCCGCCTTTGTTCCTCCTCCTGGGGGTCTACCACTGGCACTTACTTGAAGATACGAAGGGAAGTGTCGCCTACAGTCACTCATTGCTTCTTCTATTTCCGGACTTTCTCGATGGTCGCCATTACCTTCTTGATGTTATTTTCGGCCCGGCTCCGGGTCTCGGCCCGTACGGTCCGGCCGGCCATGCTGGCGGGGCTGGGGCCAGAGCCGAGCCTGCGGCGGGGCCGCCTCCCGTCCGGCGGGCTCAGGCTTGGCGCCAGGCCTGGGCGCTGCGCTCTCGGCCTGCCATCCCCCCGGGAGTTGGCCGCGCCCTCTTTCGTCCTTAACGCCTCCGCGAGTCCCCTGTTCTTTGCAGTAGGCACACTGGTCTTTTTCCACTTTTGGCCGCCTCTGCTTCTTTCCCTCTCTCCCTGGTCCTTTCTTTCTCACAACTGCCGCCAGGATTTTTGTTAAATGCTTATCCTTTACTCGGTTCTTACGATCCTCTCGCTCTATCTGTTCCTTCGCTAACCTGGCTTCCCTTTCCTTAGGGGTTTTTTTCTTATCTTGGCCAAATTTGTGGGGCATTTTCCTGCCCCTTTGAGACCCGCCAACAGAGCCTGGCGATAGATTCGGAGACTCTCCTTACCTGGTGCCGTTTCATAGTCCTAGTCTGGGCGGGTGAGGGGAAATCCCTCGTCTATTTTATTGGGAAGTTGGGTTGGGAGGCCTCCTGGTCCTGGCACATTTTTCCGGGCCTCCAAGAGGACTCGCTGCCTTTTTCAGTGGTTAAGAGGACCTGCAGGAGTTGCTGGCAATTATCCTAGGTGGGCTGGTGGGTGAGGAGAATGGATTCTATTAACGAGGTTAGGGCCTGAGAGTCTTGGGAAAAGGAAGGGTTATGGGTCTTCCAGTTATAGAGGTCAGAGGCAGAGAAGGGCCAGTACTGGACTGTGTGACTGACAGTACGGAGGGGAAAAAGGGAGGATTGCTAAGTGAAAGGGCCTTCTGGGTCCTCAGTCCGCCGCAAGCGGAGACGAGGAGGTGTCGGCGGCGGCGTCCGAGGGGTGAGTTTGGGCGGGGCTGGAGGAGGAGACGGGGTGGAGGGAGGGGCTGAGGGAGAAGTTGGAGAAAGGGTAGGGGTCGAGGCGGTAGAGGAAAGAGCTGGGGACAAGACAGGGGGCAAGGGTGAAGCGTAAGGTGGAGGTCCCCGAAGGGGGTTTTGAGGTGGAGGAGGCAGGGGGTCGAGGAGGAGGAGGTCCCTCTGGGGTTCATCTGGGAGGACTGGCTTATGCGGGTCCGGATTCCGATTCTTTGGGGCTTCTAAGGCAAGGAGGGTAGATTGGGATGGGGAAGGGGAATGGAGGAAGGGTTTCACCCAAGAGGGAGGATTTCGGACCAGATCCTCCCAAATAATTATGTAGGCCACCTGGTCCGGGTGTCCGAGTGGCCCAGGATCCATCACTGTTGCTTTAACCTGTAAGATAATTGGGAGGTCAAATGTTCCGTCCCGGGGCCACCCAACATGGAGGGTAGGCCACTTGGACGAGCAGAATTTTCGCCATCGTCCCTTACGGACTTCTATGGAGAGGTTGTGGGCTCGAGCCCGAACGTCAGGGAAGTGAGTCAGGGTCAGAGACAAAGGAGTCGTCAACGTCTGTCTTATTTCGTCCACGTATAACAAGGACAAAACAAAAGTAACAAAAACAAAGACCAGACAAGTAAGGAGAAGCCGCCGGCCAGAGAGTAGCGCCACAAGATTACAAAATATTCAGACGGCAGGGGCGACCTGCCTACAGAGTTGAGGAGGCTGACCGAGTCATCAGCCTTCTCCCAGACTACCGCCAGGGCGTCCCCCAGGGCGTGAGTGGGAAGGTACCGGACACGTCTGTCCCCCTTCCCCACTTAATTCAGAAGGAGTACTCCCCAGAGTTCAGAGTTAGCCGGCAAGACAGACAGAACAAAACGAAAGTACCTGGTAGGTCCGTTCAGTCAGCAGTCCGTGGCCCGGGCCAGATGGGTCTCCGCCGGATGGGTCGGGGGTCCTCGGACGACCCCACTTCCCGGCCAACGCACCAAATGTTGGAACCGAACTGTCCTGGGCAGGGGTCGCCGCGAAGGATCACTGACACGAGATTTACAGCAGAGAGTTATTTATTACTAGCGCGCTAGGGTCCCAAGCTCTAAGTTGGCCCTGGGACCCCGACTGCTTGTTACAGGCTGTTTATATAGGCAAATACAAGTTCAAACACAGCTTAGGGCGCGAAATTCAAACAAAGCTTTAGGCGCGTGGTAATTGGGTCTGTCTATGGCCTGAGCAAGGTGTCTTATGCTAATTGGTTAGAGCAGGACCTTATGAGGTTTTTTTTTTCCTGGAGTTGTTGATTCCGGGAACTTCGAGGCAGGATGGGACCCCCGGAATTGGCAGGGTGGGACCCCATGAGGTTGTTTCCCGGAATTGGCAGGGTGGGACCCTATCAGGGTGGGACCTTATTGAGGCAGGGTGGGACCCTATCCAGAGCCACCTGGTGTTAATTTTTTCTATATGAGGCCTAGTTTCTAAGTTTTATGAGGCCTAGTTTCACCACTAGGACTGTGAGGCCTCCCCAGCCACATGCAACTGTGAGTCCACTAAACCTATTTTTCTTCCCAGTCTCGGGTATGTCTTTATCAGCAGCATGAAAATGGACTAATACATGGGACCACCTCATCACTGACTGGATCACTGTACCTACCCATTCCCTGGTCATCTTGCTTTCAGGGTTGCACCTTTCCAGTCAGTTCTCTGCATTTAAGTGATCCTATTAAAACACAAGTCCACTCACATACCACCCTGCTTTCAGCCTTTTCAGTGCTCCCATCACCCTATGTCTGATATTCAATCTCCTTAGCATGGCATTTGGCGCCCCCATCATGGGGCTACTTTGTGACCGCTCAGCATTTTATTCAGATCTTTCCTTACGCCCATATGCCCTATTTCAGCCACACTCAACTATTTGCAGTGACCCCATATTTCACACTCTTTTGTGACCCTTCCTTCTCCCCTCCCGTCTCCTCTTCTTTCCTTTTTTTTTTGGCGGAGTCTCACTCGGTCCCCCAGGTTGGAGTGCAGTGGCCTGATCTCAGCTCACTGCAACCTCCACCCCCCGGATTCAAGCGATTATCCTGCCTCAGCCTCCGAGTAGCTGGGATTATAGGCGCCTGCCACCGCGCCCAGCTAATTTATATATTTTTAGTAGAGCCGAGGTTTCACCATCTTGGCCAGGCTGGTCTTGAATTCCTGGCCTCGTGATCCACCTGCCTCGGCCTCCCAAAGTGCTGGGATTGTAGGTGTGAGCCACCGCGCCCGGCCGACACTTGCTTTCTTGTAAGTTATTTTCCCTGCCCAGTCTCTTCCCCGTTGGCCTCATAATGTCTCTGGTCCTTCTGAACTCAGCACAGATGCTGTCTTCTCTGGGACTCTGCTGAGCCTATGCAGCTCTTCCTGTGCACCCTCGCAGCCTCTCAGTAGAACTATATCTACGTTAGAGTTGACTCCTCCCTCATCTGCCTCTCCCACTAGCGTTTCCTGTTTCTTGAAGGAAGGTGCTGCATCTTTCTTCACAATTGTATTTCCAGCCTGGTGCCTGGAGGCACTCTGGAAATAGTTCCTCAATGAATACACACTCAGTGTGGTACCTTTTCAGTTCCTGGAATATTTCAGGCCTCTCACTTCAGAACTTCTGCCCTTGGTTTTTCCCTATGTCAGCCAAGTTTTCCCCTGTCTTTTTGTATAATTGGCCCCTTCTAATTCTTCAGGATTCAGCTGAAATTTCACTGTGCTGGAGAAGTTTACTAACCACACTATCTGCTGACCTCCTTCACAACACTAAGCACTGGTTCTTATTACCTTCTATTTGTTTACTTGTTAATTGTATGACACCTCCCAATCCTCTTGCTAAAATATAACCTACATGAGAATCAAAACAGTATCTGTTTTATTATTCACTGTATCCACAACAGCTAGAAGATGGCTGACATATGATACTTGTTTAAAAATCCTTGATGAATAGATTAATGAAAGCAATTGATGTTAACTATCGAAGGGAACTGTTTCTGAGGAGGAATGGGAGAGGTTCGAGTATATTCATAAAGCAAGGGGAAACCTTGAAAGTGGGCAGGTGAAAATTGTTAGGGCTGGGTGTGGTAGCTCACGCCTGTAATCCCCAGCACTTTGGGAGGTCGAGGCAGGCGGATCACAAAGTCAGAAGTTCGAGACCAGCCTGGCCAATATGGTGAAACCCCGTCTCTACTAAAAATACAAAGATTAGCAGGACGTGGTGGCACGCGCCTATAATCCCAGCTACTTAGGAGGCTGAGGCAGGATGATTGCTTGAACTCGGGAGGCAGAGGTTGCAGTGAGCCGAGATTGTGCCGCTGCACTCCAGCCTGGGTGACACAGCAAGACACTGTCTCAAAAAAAAAAAAAAAAAAAAAAAAAAGAGAAAGAAAATGTAAGTTAGCTGGAGATTCTCAAGAACAGAAAAGGTCATGAAGATAGGGCTATGTGTTGACAACTGGATCTGAAAAGTGAAAACAAAACCAAAAGCTAGGGCTCTTCTCATTTGGAAACTGGACCAAAGAAGGCAAGGTCAGTGTAGCAGAGACTGTTTTTGCTCCATCCAGCTCTCGTTGGTCACCCCAGGACTTGCATAAGGGGTCCCTGAGCATGGTAGTCACAGTGGCAAAGATGGATGTGACAGATGCATAGGCCAAGAGCATGGGCTCGCATTCGCCAGATCTGCCTAGATGCTCTCAGTGCCAAAAATGAGAGCCCTGCAGCAAGCCCTAGGTACGGCAGCAAGCCCTAGCACCATCTCTTAAGGAGACAAACCATTAGTGCTAAATTAATTCCATGGGACACCTTCCACCCTGAAGTGAGCAGTAATTTGTCTTTATTCTGATACATATTCTGGGTATGGGGTCACCATCCCTGCCTGCACTGCTTCACTCAGTATCATTAACTGAAGGTTTAAAGAGTCATTTTCCAACATGGGATCTCATATTAAATCACCATGAACCGTGGGATCCACTTTACATGTGTTAGAAATGCTTGTTCCCCGGTGCCATAAAGAAATAGCACTTGAACATAAATTTAATTTCCTCAGCAAGGCCATTTTTACTTTACTTTCTGGTACACTTGCCAGCAGTTTTGCCACGAGAGGACACCGAACAAAGGAGACAGGGTCATTTATAACCTGACGCGTCCACCTTACTGCTGTGTCTGGTTTCCATTCCATTCCATTCCATTCCACTGGAACGGGACCTCACACTCTGTATTTGTCCCGACTGGCTAGCAACTTAGAACTTTTTATAGGAGGCAAAGGCAGAGGAGAACAAAGGAAGGAGGAAGTAACTTGTGGAATGCTGAGAAAGGTAAAAACACCTCCAAATAAGGAAGAGGAACAGGCTATGACCTAATGCTTGCTTGGACCAGTATAAGCCTCCAGGGCAAATATTTAGGCTAAATTGTGGGAGCTAAGAACGTAAAGTACATTGATTTCTTTATCACGGCTAGCAGATATCTAAGAATGTTAGCACAGGTCTTTGAATAGATTTTGCTTCTAAGAGAAGTTACTATTTATTCCTAATTAGTTGGGGAGGAAAGTCTTTGAAGAGGAATCTCTACTTTACTTCTTACTCATGGAATGAGGTTTGACGATGGGCATGTTGCCGTGAGATCCACCGGTCCTATCAAAAGCCGTATTACCCCGAGAGGTTGTCAGCCTGACAGGATATTGGAATGGTCCCTGAGAGGCTCAGCAAAGATGCCAGTGATGTGCCTTCCCATGTGGTTGGGGCAAGATGTGGTATACATTGAACCAAGAGCAATTATAGGATGCTGTGTCCCCAGTAGCAATAATATACAATCCAGAAATCAAGGAGTAGAAGTAATCTCATCTCTACTTCCAGAACTTACTTGGAGTTTTTGTGCATCCATTTCCAAAATTTTAAGGTCTATTGTATTAGAAGATGTGGCCTTCAGGGATGGAATGCTTCCACCTGGAGAAGCAGCAATGGTTCCACTGAATCTAAAGCTACACTGTAGCCCGGTTAATTTGAGCCTCCATGCTGACAGACCAGCAGCAGAGAAAGCATTTACTCTACTGGCATAAGTCACTGATGTTGGTTATGAAAATCCAGAGAGGCTGATGCATAAAGGCCCAGGGATGACTGTACTTGGAACTCAAGAGATAGATTCTCTGGGGACTTCTGGTTGTTTCCATGGCTGCTGATGACAATGAAAGAACAATTGTACCAATCAGGCCTGACAACAGGGCGAAGTCTTTAGAAGCTCAGACCCTTCAGGGATCAAAGTCTGGGTCCCACCTGACACGCCAACTAAGATCAGCAAAAATGTCAGCAAAAGTGAGAAGAATCAAACACAGGTGGAGAAGAGGGAGTCAACGAGTATTAATTATGGCCTCAGATCCAACTGCAGCATCAGGATATTGGCCCATCCCACTAACCTCCCTGTTGTAAGTCTTCTTGGGTTTGCAAGTGGCCACCAAATTGCAGACTCAGTGACAGAACAGAATGGAATTATTCTGGGGCACAAGTGGATCAAAAGGCTGCATGGTGAACTCCAACAAAGTCCAGGGCCCTCACCATGTTTCTTCCTGTCTGATTGCCTCTCTCTGCCTGAGAACATATTCTGGCTGCAGAGTATGCTCCACTTGCATACAGGGGAGGCCTGCAGTGATGGAGAATTAATGTCCCCAGGAATGACCTTCGACCAGTGAGAAATGGGAACTAGGGATCAATACGCCAACTATCTCTGCTCAGTGGGGGGATTTGGAAGCATGGTCCACACAGTCTCCTACAGGATTGCCCACTAGCCCACAGCACAGCAGTCTCTCATGCTCCCTTTGCTCTCTTTCTTTTCTTCTCACCCTTGCTTCTCCAGGCCGTCACAGTGACTCGTGGTGTCACCTCCCATAGAAAACTTGCACTCAAAGCCTTGTCTTGGAATTAGCTTCCGGGCAAGCCCAAATTTTATTCATTTCCTGGGGCAACTGTAATAAATTACACAACCTGGGTGGTTTGAAACAATAGAAATAGGTTATTTCACAGTTTTGGAGAGTTTGCAGTCAGTCTGGGCTGAAAGCAAGATGTTGGCAGAGCCACGCTCCCTCCAGAGACTCTAGGGAGATTCTGCTCCTTGCCTCTTCCAGCTAGCGTGGTAGTTACAGTGGCAAAGATGGATGCAATAGGTACGTGGGCCAACAGCATGGTTCCAATTCACCAGATCATCCTGGATGCTGTCAGTGCCGAAAATGAGAGACCTGCAGCAAGCCCTAGTATGGCACCACCTTTTAAGGAGACAAACCATTAGTGCTAAATTAGCACTGTAGCCACTAATGGAGTTACTGCAGTGTTGGCTGCTGGCATTTCTTGGCTTGTGGTTGCATCATTCCAGTCTTTGCCTTCATCACATGGTTCTCTTCTCTGTGTCTGTGTGTCAAATCTCCCTCTACCTTATAAGGAAACATGTGAGGACATGCAGGGCCCACTGTGATAATACTGGATGATCTCCTTATCTTAAAATCCTTAATTTAACCATATTTGCAAAGACTCTTTTGTTCAAATAAGGTAACATTTACAGGTCCTGGGGATTAGACTTGTTCTCTGGAGGGCTGTGGCGGGTTGGGGGACCGAGGTATTATTCTGCCCAGCACACAAACTAAGACAGATGGACATAAATGTAGATATAAAAGTTATACACGGGGTAGCATGGCAGTAGTGAGTTTATGTCAGTTGTAGCGGTAGATATATTGGTGCCAGACTGCATAGACCTTGAATGTCAGACCAAAAAGACTGCCTTATACTCTTTAGATATTACAAAGTAGAGTATATCACAGCAAGCATTATCTTCCTAAATTTATACTTGAGAAAATAGGTTGAGAGAGGTCAAGCAACTTAAAGTTTATGAAATTCACATGTGGTGGGTTGGAATCCAAAGCAAGGTCTATTTGGTTCATAAGCAATGCTTTTTTCTACTTTACCACACTGCCTACTTAAGTGGGTTAGAAGGGGATGAACACTTATTAAAATGCTCTCTTATTAACATAATTCTGGCTGTGGAAAACAGGAAGGATTCAAAGAGAGAGAAACTAGAGGCAGGAAACGTATCCTGAAGTGGCCCCTTGCTGGGAAAGACCTGCACTTGCCTGGGGCCCCTGTGAAGTTCTTGGTCTGGATGACATGCACATGCAATGTGCTATCGTCATTAGGAACTATTCTTTCATGCAGTCTGCTATGGTCATTATGAACTATTCTTCTGCAGTCTTTTTTTTTTTTTTTTTCTTTGAGACAGAGTCTTGCTCTGTCAGTCAGGCTGGAGTGCAGTGGCAGGATCTCGGCTCACTGCAACCTCTGCCCTCCTGGGCTCAGGCAATTTTCCTGCCTCAGCCTCCGAGTAGCTGGGATTATAGGCCTTTGCCACCACGCCCAGCTAATTTTTGTATTTTTAGTAGAGATGGGGTTTCGCCATGTTGGCCAGGCTGGTCTCAAATGCCTGACCTCAGGTGATCTGCCTGCCTCAGTCTCCCAAAGTGCTGGGATTACAGGCATGAGCCACTGTGCCCAGCCTCTTCTTCAGATTTTATTGAAAGAAGTTAATTTGCAGAAAGAAATGAAAACACCACTAGAAGCAGCTCCAAAATTTTCTGTTAACATTAGCTTTTAACTGTCAGATACAGTAAGTTCCTTTCCAAAGTTTTAATTTCTGACTTCCTTGTTCTTTGTTCTTGGGATCAACTTCTCTGTCCCTTCTCCTAAGCTACCTGCTCTGTAAACAACTTCTCCTGCCAGTCCCACTCTGTAACTCACATCTCTTCCTTGTTTGGAAAGAGTCCTCTTTACTCCTGGCTACCCATTCTGTAAACTGTCCCTCCCCCGAAGCTACCCCTCCCGCCAAAACTACCCTACCCCCTTTGCCGCACCCTGACATGCCCAAACGTGCCTTGTACCATAACAGACAGCCACTGCCTTCCTGCCTAATTAGCCATATTCAATTTTAAAAAGTAGCCAGTTGGATCAGTTTAGCCTGTGTGGTCCTACTCCAGCCAGTGGGGATAGGACACAGAAGCAGAGACTAACCACATTGGGGATAAAAGCCCCTTCCCTCCTTTGTTCAGTGTGCTCTCACAGTGGCTGGAAGTGCAAGCAGCATCCTTCTGTAGAAGTAAATTTGCCTTGCTGAGAAATCCTTCATTTGAGTGCTTGTTTTCCTTGGAACTGTGAGCTCTTGTTTCTAACATAACTCTGGCTGTTTAATGTGCCTGTCACTCATTCACATTTTGTAAATAAGTGGGGATTTATATTGAGATTTACATTCATATGCAGAAAATACTATTTTTTCCTCTGCAGGTGATTACTTCAGCAAGAGCCAAACTATTTTTTGTTTGAAAGAGAAAGTATATGTGTGTGAGAGTATATATGAGAATATTACATGCATTTGAGATTACAGTTTGCATAATGATGTCTCAATCAACAATGAGTCACATATACAATGATGGTCTTGTGGGATTATAATGGAGCCGAAAAATTCTTATCACCTAGAGATGTCATAGCCATTGTTACATTGTAGCACATGTTACTCATGTGTTTGTGATGATGCTGGTGTAAACAAACCTACTGTGCTGCCATCATAAAAAATTCTAGCTCATATCATTATTTATTATACATAATAGTTAATAATGATAGTAAACAACTATGTTACTGGTTTATGTATTTACTAGGCTATACTTTTCATTGTTATTTTAGAGTGTACTTCTACTTATATAAAAAAGTTGACTGTAAACATTACTTAACTGTTAACTGTTTACTGTTAACTGTAACTGTAACTTAACTGTTAACGGTAAAAACCTCAGGCAGGTCCTTCAGGAGGAATCCAGAAGAAGGCATTGTTATCACCGGAGATGACAGCTCCATGTGTGTTATTGTCCCTGAAGACCTTCCAGTGGGACAAGATGTGGAGGTGGAAGACAGTGATATTAATGATCCTGACCCTGGGTAAGCCCAGGCTAATGTGTGTGTTTGTGTCTTAGTTTTTAACAAAAAAGTTTAAAAATTAAAAAAAATTAAAAATGTTTAAAATAGAAAAAAGCTTATATAATAAGGATATAAAGAAAGAAAATGTTTTTGAACATCTGTACAATGTGTGTTTTAAGCTGTCTTTTTAGAAAAGAGTCAAAAGTTAAAAAAATTAAAAAGTTTGTAAAGTAAAACAGTTACCGCAAACTGAGGTTAATTCATTATTGAAGAAGGAAAATGTTTAAGTAAATGTAGTGCAGCCTAAGAATACAGTGTTGATAAAGTTTACTAGAGTGTACAGCAATGTCCTAGACCTTCACATTCACTCACTGATTCACTCAGAGCAAACGTCCAGTCCTGTAAGCTCCATTCATGGTAAGTGCCCTCCAAAGAAGTATCTTTTTTTTTTTTTATTGTTAATGCTGTATTATTACTGCACCTTTTCTATGTTTATAAATGTTTAGATACACAAACACTTACCATTGTGCTACAATTGCTTACAGTACAGTTCACAACATGCCATACAGATTTGTAGCCCAGAGCAATAGTGGGTGCCATGTAGCCTAGGTGTGTAGTAGGCTAGACCATCTAGGTTTGTGTAAGTACATTCTGATGTTCGCACAAAGATGGAAATGCCTAACGACACATTTTCTGTCATTAAGCCCACACGAATGACTATGTGAGTGAAAGTACCTATGTGTGTTTGTATGTGTAAATATATATATACACACACACACAATAGTATGTATATATAATATGTATATATAATTTGTTTATGTATACTAGTTTATATATAATGTGTATACTTTTTTTACTTAATGACAAAACATTAGCACAGAAATATCCCTCTTGGTCAGAGTCAGACTCCTAGTAAACATTCATCTACTTAAATAAAACCTCAGGGTCTAGAAGTACGCAAAAAGCCTCCACGTGCCTGAAATAGTTTACAGAAAGACACTTCACCAAGCCACATTCTTCTTCTTTTAGCCCCCAGTGTTAGTGGCAATTATCTACAGTATGTACTTTTATAATATGCTTAGCCCTGTGGTTTCCTGTTCCACAGAAAATTAGAAGTAGAAGGTTCAGCAAGAACACAGGGGAGCATTAGCAGTCATAAATGAAGAGCACAGGAGCTGCTGGATGTGGCCAGGTAAACTCAAGGACCAAGTTCACTCCATTACCACCCGGAGAGGGAAACATATTGTGACGATGATCCTGTGTAAATATGTGGTTAATGATGTTGAGAATCCTCTATTTAAGAAGCCAGAAAAGTGAATAACATATTTGAAATGCTGTTGACATCATAATGGTTAAGTTGTTTAAAGCTTTATTTTTGAATAGATGAGCTTTAGTTAGAAAATTGGCTGGTGGAAAAGAACTTATTTCTTAAAACAAATAGGAGATTGTTACAGATAATGTTTCTCATCTAAAAGTAGGTAAGTCAGAGCACACAGGTCTCCCACCTGTACTTCCATTCACCCTGAATCCTTTCCAGTGACAGGAAAAGGACATTTTTTAAGACTACATTCGTGACAGCACAGGAAGAATAGAGGTGACATTGAGAGATCCTGAAATTAAAATGAATTAGGAAGATAGAAAGCAGATGGGATTAAATTGACAAAAACTGAAAAAAACCACAGCCCAACATGTGCACAGAAGAAAGAACCCACTAGGAAGACAAGAGCAGTTGCAGAGAAACTCCAAGCTGAGTATTAACAATTACAGAGAGCAGAAGGAGGCCCTCTGGCAATGATCAGGGTAATTAAAGAGCCGCCTGCAGAACGCGGGGCTCCGCTGCCAGTGACTCCCTCCTCGGCTGAAGAGGAAACCCACGCTGTCCTCCTATGTGGTGTTAACTCATCCAGTTCTTCATCCTTAGGCATAAATGGACATGCTTAAGGGAGGAAACCATTAAATTAAAAAGGAAGTAAGAGAAAGAGGCAGAACATCGACCCTAGAGAAAACAGAAAATCCACAATAGAGAAATGAACTGCCAAGCTTTCTATTTAATATCTTCCAGGGGATTCAAGATGACGTTGCCCCCTAAAACAAGAAGAGGCTTCTATGGAAAAGAAACAGAGGACAAACCACAGTTCTTAGTATTATGGAATTACAAACATAGAGTACTTACTGGAAGGAATGAATAGAAGAACAGGCACAATAAAGGACGAATTAGCGATCTAAAACAGAGGTCAGAACATGTTTTTTTCTGTGAAAAGCCAGATTTTAAATATTTTTGGTTTTCCAGGTTACGTTGTCGCTGTCACAACTCCTCAATCTGCCAGGGTGGTAGGCAAGTAGTCACTGACAAATACAAACAAGAAAGAGTTGATTTACCGAATAATATACAGACAAGAAAGGGTTTATTTACAAAATTCACGTTTATTTACAAAACTAGGTGGTGGACTGGATTCGGCCCACGGCCTGTAGTTTAGTGACTTGTGTGACCTAAAAGATGAAGTTAAGGAAATATTCCAAAACATGGAGAAAAAGATAAAAAGACGGGAAAGAGTTAAACAGGAAAACTTGTTTCAAGAGTTCCAACACATCTACCACGGTTTCAGAAACAGAAAAAAATTAAGTGGAGAAAATTACACAGAAAAATAAAAATGTATCATAGCTGAAGAGAAACATAGATTTTCTTTTTTTTTTTTTTACATAAACAGAGCCACCCAAGTGTATTGTAAGAGAAATAATAATCCCTAAGCAATATAAATGGATAAGATGCATCTAGAATGTATCTTTTTTTTTTTTTTTTTTTTTTTTGAGACATTCTCGTTTTGTCGTCCAGGCCGGAGTGCAGTGGTGCCTTCTCACAGCGTTCTCCCACCTCATCCTCCCGAATAACTGGGAACACACGTGTATGTCACCGCGCATGGCTAATCTTTGTACTTTTTGTAGAGACAGTCTCACTGTGTTATCCGTGCTGGTCTCATACTTCTAGGCTCACACAATCTTCCCATCATGGCCTCCCAAACTACTGGAATTACAGGCATGAGCCACCACACCCAGGCTAGAATGTATCCTTATGAAGTCTTAGAGCTGTAGAGTATACAGAGATTTCGAAAAACTCCTAGAGGAAAAACAGATTACTTATATAGAAATTAGAATTATGTTGTCATCGAAATTCTTTTTTTTTTTTTTTTTTTGAGACGGAGTCTCGCTCTGCCGCCCAGGCTGGAGTGCAGTGGCCGGATCTCAGCTCACTGCAGGCTCCGCCTCCCGGGTTCACGCCATTCTCCTGCCTCAGCCTCCCGAGTAGTTGGGACTACAGGCACCCGCCACCGCGCCCGGCTAGTTTTTTGTATTTTTTAGTAGAGACGGGGTTTCACCGTGTTAGCCAGGATGGTCTCGATCTCCTGACCTCGTGATCCGCCCGTCTCGGCCTCCCAAAGTGCTGGGATTACAGGCTTGAGCCACCGCGCCCGGCCTGTCATCGAAATTCTTATTGGCAAAACTGTAGGTTAAAAAAAAATCTGGGCCAGGTGCAGTGGCTCACACCTGTAATCCCAGCACTTTGGGAGGCTGAGGTGGGCGGATCACAAGGTCAAGAGGTCGAGACCAGCCTGGCCAATGTGGTGAAACCCTGTCTCTACTAAAAATACAAAAATTAGCTGGGCACGGTGGTGGGCACCTGTAATCCCAGCTGCTTGGGAGGCTGAGGCAGGAGAATCGCTTGAATCCAGGAGGCAGAGGCTGCAGTGAGCCAAGATAGTGCCACTGTACTCCAGTCTGACGACAGAGCGAGATTCCATCTTAAAAAAAAAAAAAAAAACCAGTCAGGCATGGTGGCTCATGCCTGTAATTCCAGCACGTTTGAGGCTGAGATGGGAGGATCGCTTGAGCTCAGTAGGTTGAGGCGGCAGTGAGATGTGATTGCATCACTGCACTCCAGCCTGGGCAACAGATTTGGACCCCATCTCAAAAGAAACAAATTCTGAGATGTTCTGGGGAAAAATTATTTTTAAACCAATTGTTTCATACCCAACCAAAGAGCACTCAAATGGTAGGGCAATGATATAAAAGTATTTGTAAACATTCAAGGACTCAGAAACAGACCTTCTCTAGAGTTAAGATTTGTTCAAAGATTATTTACTACAAAATGACAATTTTGATCTAAGAAAACAATCACACAAAATATAGTTTAAATAATGGTATGTAAAGTATCCAGGATAATTTATAGGTAAGTTAAATAAAATACATGGTGATACCATCAAACCTTCAACTTTTTCTTAAGTTCAGGTTGCAGTTTGCCTCTCTACCCCACCCCCGAACAGTTTTATGTGGTGTGTAGACATCGCGCCATTAAATCCAGTAATAAGTCACTGTCAGATATCTTGCATACATGCTAGCACTTAAATCAGCATCTCTCTATCCTGGATCCCCCAGGTGATATGGAGGTGATCCTGGCCTGAATAAGGTTTGATGCCTGAGGTGGGCTGAGAATGGCTTCAAAGATATGTTCACATCTTAATTCTGGAAGCCTGTAAATATGACCTCATTTGGAAATAGGGTCTGCACAGATATGCCTAAGTTAAGGATCTCCAGGTAAGACAGTCTTCACAAGCATCTTTATAAGGGAGAGACAGACACAGAGGAGAAGGTGACGTGAAGATGGAGGCAGAGATGGAAGTGATAAGGAAGGCTGAGGAGGCGCAGCAATGTTGGCAACACCGGAAGCTGGACGTGGTGAACAGGGAACTCCCTTAGAGCCTCTGGAGGCCCTGCTGGCACATGAATCTCAGACCTGGCCTCCAGCACTCTGAGAGGAAAATTTTTGTTAACTCACCAAGTGTGTAGTAATTTGTCATCGCAGCCACAGGAGACGAATACAACACCCTTTAACTGACACCACACATAAATACACACTCTCTACAGAACTGTTACTCCCCGTCTCCGGCTTTGTTATGCCTGTACTTGGCTATGTTACTACCCATATCTGGCTATGTTACTCCCCCCCATCTCTGGCTATGTTACTTCTCATATCTAGCCATGTTATTCCAACCATCTCTGGCTATGTTATTCCCCTATATGTGGCTATGTTACTCCCCATATCTGACTGTGTTACTCCTCCCATATTTGGCTAAGTTACTCACCACCAATGGCTATGTTACTCCCCTGATATCTGGCTATGTTACTGCCCCCATATGTGGTTATATTACTGTCTCCATATCTGGCTATGTTACTCCCCATCTCTGACTATGTTACTACCTCTGAATTTGGCTATGTTACTCCCGTCATATCTGAGTATGTTACTCATCATCTCTGGCTGTTAGTCCTCCACATGTGTCAATGTTCCCCCATATCTGGTTATGTTACTACTCCATATGTGGCTATGTCACTTTCCCTTTCTATGGCTATATTACACCCCTCATATATGGCTATGTTACTTCCATCATATATGGCTATGTTACTCCCTAATATGAGGTTATCACTCTCCCCCTATCTGGCTAAGTTACTCCCCATCTCTGGTTATGTTACTCCCCCATATGTGGCTATGTTAGTCTCACCATATCTGACTATGTTACTCCCCCCATATGTGGCTATGTTACCCTCCCCATAACTTGCTATGTTACTCCTTTTCTATCTGGCTATGTTAGTCTCACCGTATCCAGTTATGATACTCGCCATATGTGGCTATGTTACTCTCCCCATAATTGGCTATGTTACTCCCCTCCTATCTGGCTATGTTACTTTCCTAATATGTGGCTATGTTACTCCCCCATATGAGGCTATAACACTCTCCACATATCTAGCTAAGTTACTCAGCATCTCTGGCTATGTTACTCCCCAATATGTGGCTGTGTTACTCTCCCCAATTTTGGCTATGTTACTCCCCTCACACATGGCTACGTTACTCTCCCCATATATGGTTATGTTACTCTCCCCATAACTGGCTATGTTAATCCACCATTTGTGGCTATGTTACTCTCTGTATCTGGCTATGTCACTCCCCTCATATGTGGCTATGTTGCTCCCTTCATAGATGGCTATGTTACTCTCCCCATGTCTGTCTATGTTTCTCCCCTCATATATGGCTATATTACTCTCCCCATATGTGGCTATGTTACCCTCCTCATATCTGGCTATGTTACTCCACCATTTGTGGCTATATTATTCTCCCTGTATCTGGCTATGTTACTCCCCTCATATCTGGCTATGTTGCTCCCTTCATAGATGGCTGTTACTCTCCCCATATCTGGCTATGTTACTCCCCCATATGAGGCTATCTCACTTTCCCCATATTTGGCTAAGTTAATCCCCATCTCTGGCTATGTTACTCTCCCAAATGTGGCTATGTTAGTCTCACCATATCCAGCTATGTTACTCCCTCATATGTGGCTATCTTACTCTCTTCATAACTGGCTATGTTACTCCCTCATATGTGGCTGTTACTACCCCACATGAGGCTATGACAATCTCCACATCTCTGGTTATGTTACTCCCCCTTATGTAGCTATGTTAGTCTCCCCAGATGTGGCTAGGTTACTCCCCCATATGAGGCTATGTCACTCTCACCAAATTTGACTAAGTTACTCCACATCTCTGGCTATGTTACTCCCCTCATATCTGGCTATGCTACTCTCCTATATGTGGCTATGTTACTCTTCCCATCCCTGTCTATGTTACTCCCTTCATATATGGCAAAGGTAATTCCACACATGTGGCTATGTTAATCCATATCTGCCTATGTTACTCCCCTCATATATGGCTGTGTTACTTCCCCATATGTGGCTATGTTACTCTCCCCATCTCTGGCTATGTTACTCTCCCCATCTCTGGCTATGTTACTCCCCCATATCTAGCTATGTTACTCCCCCCATATCTGGCTATGTTACTCCCCCATATTTGGCTATGTTACTCCACCATGTCTGGCTATGTTACTTTCCATCTCTGGTTATGTCACTCCCTCTATATTTGGCTATGTTATGCCCCCCAGTTCTGATTATGTTACTCCCCCCATATCTGGCTATGTTACTCACCAATATCTGACTATGTTTCTCCACCTATATCTGGCTATGTTATTCCTTATCTCTAGTTATGTTACTCCCCTCATATCTGCATGTAACACCCCCATATGGCTCTGTTACTCTCCCCATATCTGGCTATGTTACTTACCAATCTCTGGATATGTTACTCCCTCTATACTTGAGTCTTTTACTCCCCTCATATCTGGCTATGTTACTCTCCATCCCTAGATATGTTGCTTCTCCTATATCTGGCTATGTTACTGCTCCATATGTTATTATGTTACTCTCCCTATATCTGACTATGTTATTCCCCCCATATCTATGTTACTCCCCACCTCTGACTATGTTACTCCCCTAAATGTTGCTATGTTAGTATCCCCATATCTGGCTATGTTACTCTCCCATATGTGGCTTTGTTACTCCCCGACAGGTGGTTGTGTTACAGTCACCATGTTGGACTATGTTACTCCCCCATATGTGGCTATGTTAGTCTCCCAATATCTGGCTATGTTTTTCCCCCATGTAAGGCTATGTTACTTTTCCATACAAGGCTATGTTACTCTTCCCATAGGTGGCTGTGTTAATCTCCACATATGTGGCTATGTTACTCCCCCATAGGTGACTGTGTTACTCTCCCCAGGTCTGGCTATGTTACTCCCCTATATGTGACTATGTTAATATCCCCATATCTGCCTATGTTATTACCCCATACATGGCTATGTTACTACACCATAGGAGGCTATGTTACCCTCCCCATAACTGGCAATGTTACTTCCCTTATATATGGCTATGTTAGTCCCCCATATGAGGCTATATTACTCGCCCCCATCTGGCTATGTCACTGTCCTCACATGTGCCTATGTTACTCCCCCATATGAACCTATGTAACTCTCTCCATATCTAGCTAAGTACTCCCCATCTCTGGCTATGTTACTTCCCCATAGGTGGCTATGTTAGTCTCCCAATATCTGGCTATGTTACTCCCCATTATGTGGCTATGTTACTCCCCATCTCTGGTTATGTTACCCCCTCTATATGTGGCTGTTACTACCCCATATGTGACTATGTTACTCTTCCCATATATGGCTATGTTACTCCCCCATATGTGCCTATGTTATTCTACCCATATATGGCTATGTTGCTCCCTTCATATATGGCTATGTTACTCCCCCATATGTGGCTATGTTACTCTACCCATCTCTGCCTATGTTACTCCCATCATATCTAGCTATGGTACTTCCCCATATGTGGCTACGGTACTCTGCCCATATCTGGCAATGTTACTCCTCTCATATCTGGCTATGTTATTCCTCCCATATCTGGCTATGTGACTCCCCTATATCTGGCTGTGTTAGTCCCCCATCTCTGACTATGTTTTTCCACCTTTGGCTATGTTATTCCCCATCTCTAGCTATGTTACTCCCTTCATATCTGGCTATGTAACTCTCCCATATGTGGCTATGTTACTCTCCCCATATCTGGATATGTTACTTACCAATCTCTGGCCATGTTGCTCCCTCTATCCTTGGCTATATTTTTCCCCTCCTATCTGGCTAGGTTACTGCTCTCCATATGGCTATATTATTCCTCTCATATCTGACTATGTTACTTCCCCCATATGTGGCCATGTTACTCTCCCCATGTTTGGCTGTTAATCCCCTCATTTCTGGCTATGTTACTCCCCCATATGTGGCTATGTTATTCCCCTCTTATCTGGCTATGCTACTCCCCCACATGAGGCGATTGCATTCTTCACATATCTGGTGAAGTTACTCCCCATCTCTGGCTATGTTATTCCCCCACATGTGGCTATGTTAGTATCCCCATATCTGGCTATGTTACTAGCCCATATGTGGCTATGTTACTTCACCAATATCTATGTTTCTCCACCTATATCTGGCTATGTTATTCCCCATCTCTAGCTATGTTACTCCCCTCATATCTAGCTATGTAATTCCCCCATATATGGCTATGTTACCCTCTCTCTTTCTGGCTATGTTACTCCCAATCTCTGGCTATGTTACTCCTTCTACACTTGGCTATGTTACTCCCTCTATAGTTGGCTATGTTACTCCCCTCTTATCTGGCTAGTTACTCTCCATTTCAAGTATGTTGCTTTCCCTATATCTGGCTATATTACTCCCCCATATGTGGTTATGTTACTGTCCCCATATCTGGCTATGTTGCCCACCCATATGTGACTGTGTTACTCTGGCCATATCTGGCTATGTTATTCCCCTCAGATCTGCATATGTTACTCCCCTCATATATGACTCTGTTAATCCCCGATATGAGGCTATGTCACTCTCCCCATATCTGGCTAAGTTACTTCCCATCTCTGGCTATGTTACTTCCCCATATGTAACTATGTGAGTCTCCCTATATCTGGCTATGTTACTTCCCTCATATATGGCTATGTTACTCCTTCATACGTGGCTATGTTACTCCTTCATATGAGGCTATGTTACTTTTCCCATTTCTGGATATGTTACTCCCTTCATATCTGGCTATGTTACTCTCCCATATGTGGCTATGATACTCCTTCATATGTGGCTATGTTACTCCTTCATATGAAGCTATGTTACTCTCCCCATTTCTGGCTATGTTACTCCCCTCATATCTGGCTATGTTACTCTCCCATATGTGGGTATGTTACTCTCCCTATGTTTGGCTATGTGCCTTCCCTCATTTCTGGCTATGATGCTCCCCCATATGTGGCTATGTTACACTTCCCATATCTGGCTATGTTACTCCCAATATATCTGGCTATGTTACTTCCCAATATGTGACTATGTTACTCTCCCATATCTGGTTATGTTACTCCCCTCATATCTGGCTATGTTACTTCCCCACATGAGGCAATGGCACTCTCCACATATCTGGCTAAGTTATTCCCCATCTATGGCTATGTTACTCCCTCATAAGTGGCTATGTTTCTCTTTCCATATCTGGCTATGTTCCACCCCTCTTATATGGCTATGTTACTCCTTCATGTGTGGGTATTTTACTCTCTCCATCTCTGGCTATGTTACTCCCCTTATATCTTGCTATGTTCCTCCCCCATGTGTGGCTATGTTGCTCTCCCCATCTCTGGTTATGTTACTCCCTCTGTATTTGGCTATTTTATGCCCCCATATCTGGCTATGTTACTACCCCTGTATCTGGCTGTTACTCCCCCCATATCTGACTGTGTTATTCCCATCTCTAGCTATGTTACTCCCCTCATATCTAGCTATTTTATTCCCCAATATGTGGCTGTGTTACTCTCCCCATCTCAGGCTATTTTACTCCCAATCTCTGGCTATATTACTCCCTCTGTACATGGCTATGTTACTCCCTTCTTATCTGGCTATGTTACTCTCCATCTCTAGCTATGTTGGTTTCCCTATAACTGGCTATGTTGCTCCCCCATATGTGGTTATATTACTCTCCCCATATCAGGCTATGTTACTCCCATCATATCCAGCTATGTGCATATCCAGCTATTTTTCATATGTGCCTATGTTACTCTCCCCATATCTGGTGCTTTTACTCCCCTCATATATGGGTATGCTACTCCCCCATATGTGGCTATATTACTCCCCCCATATGTGGTGCTTTTACTCTGCTTGTATATGGCTGTGCTACTTTCCCACATGTGCCTGTTATTCTCCCCATATCTGGCAAGGTTACTCCCCTCATATATGGCTATGTTACTCCCCCATATGTGGCTATGTTAATCTTCCCATATCTTGCTGTGTTACTCCCCTTCTCTGGCAATGTTACTTTTCCTGTATCTGGTTATGTTTACTTCCCTATATCTGGCTATGTTAATCACCATCTATAGCTATGCTACTCCACCATTTCTGGCTATGTTACTCCCCCATATTTGGCTATATTACTCTCCCCATATCTGGCTATATTGCTCCCCATTTATGGCTCTTACTTTGTCTATATTTAGCCAGGTTACTCCCCTTATTTGTGGCTTTGTTACTTTCCTCATATACGGCTACATGACTCCCCATATCTGGCTTTGTTACTCTCCCCATATCTGGCTATGTTAATCCCCATATCTTTCTGTGTTATTACCCATATGTGGCTGTTATTCCCCCCATATCTAGCTCTGTTACTCCCCGTCTCTGGCTATGTTACTTTTTCTATGTCTGGCTACATTACTCCCCTTAATCTGGCTACTATGTTACTCCTCCCATATCTGGTTATGTTACTCTCCCCATATCTAGCCATGTAACTTATCCAAATGTGGCTATGTTACTCCCCCATATGTGTCTATGTTACTCTCCCCATCTCTGGCTATGCTACTTTTCCATATGTGGCTATGATACTCTCCCTACATCTGGCTATGTTACTCCACATCTCTGGTTATTTCACTTCCTCTATATTTGGCTACGTTACTCCCATCATATGTGGCTATGTTGCTTTCCTCATTACTCGCTATGTTTCTCCCCCATCTCTGGCTCTGTTACTTTCCATATATCTGACTATGTCAGTCTCCCATATGTGGTTATGTGACTCCCCCTATATCTGGCTATGTTACCCTCTATGTATTTGGCTATGTTACTCCCCTCATATCTGGCTATCTTACTTCCCATCTCTGGCTATGTTACTTTCCTATCTATATGTGGCTATGCTATGCTCTCCATATCTTGCTATGTTACTCTCAATCTCTTGCTATGTTACTGCCTTGATATTTGGCTATGTTACTCCCCATCTGTGGCTATGTTACTTTCCTTATATCTGACTATGTTACTCCTCTCATATCTGGCTGTTTCTTCCCCGATCTCTGGCTATGTTATTCCCCATCTCTGGCTATTTTATTTTCCCTATGTCTGGCTATGTTACTCACCCATAAGTGATCATGTTACTACTGCCATATCTGGCTATGTTACTACTCATCTCTGGCTATGTTACTCTTTGTCTTTGGCTATGTTACTTTCTGTATATCTGACTATGTTACTCCCCCTATATCTGGCTATGTTAACCCTCATTTATAGCTATGTCACTTTCCCTATACCTGGCTTTGTTACTCCCCCATATGTGAGTATGTTACTCTCCCCATATCTCGCTATGTTACTCCCCCATACATGGCTATGTTCCTCTCCCCATATCTGGCTATGTTACCCCCCATCTTTGGCTCTGTTACTCCCAATATATTTGGCAGTGTTACTCCCCTCATATATGGCTATGTTACTGTCCTCATATCTGGCTATGTTATTTCCTATCTTTGGCTATGCTAGTTTCCTTATACCTGGCTGTGTTACTCTCCCATATGTGGTTATGTTACTCCTGCCATATCCGGCTTTGTTATTCCCCATCTCTGGCTATGTTGCTCTCTATATTTGGCTATGTTACTCTTCATCTCTGGCTATGTTACTCCCCCCATATCTGGCTATGTTACTCGCTGTCGCTGGCTATGTTACTCCCCATATCTCACTATCGCAGTGCTTCTAATATTTTAGATTATAGAGGAGTAAAATGTCAAAAGATAATTCTGGCAACTAACATTGGATTGTTCAATTTTTTATCTTAAAATCACACAGAAGAATAAAAATCATAACTATCATTGGTTCATAAATGGAAGGACATTTTAACATGATAGGTATTTACAAAAAGTAATTCCTTAACTTGAATACATTTCAATGTATGAGAAACACACACTATTATCCTTACTGTCATTGTGCAATGGAGCAGTTGGAAACTTCGTGACAGCTGGGTCTTCACCTATAAATGGGCATTTGGCCCTACTGGCTCTGTTGGCTTAAGTCTGACATACCTGTTTCTTTACCTTCTTTACCCTACTATTTGCCATCCCAGCCAGCTGCCAAAGAAAGTGTGCAGAAATTCTAGAACTCTTCTCTATCCAGTTCCCTCTATAAATCAGATTTAGATCAGTGGAGACTACAGTCAAGGAGTATCACTGTATATGTTGGTTAGCAAGAAATCAAGGATTATCAAAAAAGAATAACTTTCTAATTTTTTATATATGAAAAAAATTCTCTTTCCATTACTATGTTAAAAATATAACATTCTTGGCCGGGTGTGGTGGCTCACACCTGTAATCCCAGCATTTTGGGAGGCTGAGGCAGGTGGATCACGAGGTCAGGAGATTGAGACCCCCCTGGCTAACACGGTGAAACCCCGTCTCTTCTAAAAATACAAAAAATTAGCTGGGCATGGTGGTGGGCGCCTGTAGTCCCAGATACTCGGGAAGCTGAGGCAGAAGAATGGCGTGAACCCGGAAGGCAGAGCTTGCAGTGAGCCAAGACCGTGCCACTGTACTCCAGCCTGGGTGACAGAGCGAGACTCTGTCTCAAAAAAAATAAATAAAACATTCTTATGTTTTAAATATTTATTAACAAAAGGAGAGAAAAATAAACATATAGCATCAAGAATTAAAACAGAGATAAAGAGAAGTTTAAGAAGAAATAAGATAATATACAGTTGACCCTTGAACAACAAGGGCTTGAACTATACGGGTTCACCCTTTCTTCCATCTCTGTCACTCCTGAGACTACAAGACCAATCTATCCTTCTTCCTTTTCCTCAGCCTACCCAATGTGAAGACGATGAAGATGAAGACCTTAATAACGATCTACTTCCTCTCAATGAATATTAAGTACGTTTTCTCTTCCTTATGATTTTCTTTTCTCTAACTTTATTATAAGAATGTAGTATGTGGCCAGGTGTGGTGGCTCATGCCTGTAATCCCACCACTTTGGGAGGCTGAGGTGGGTGGATCGCGAGGTCAAGAGATCGAGACCATCCTGGCTAATATGGTGAAACTCTGACTCTTCTAAAAATACAAAAAATTAGCCAGGCATGGTAGCACGCACCTATAGTCCCAGCTAATCGGGAGGCTGAGGCAGGAAAATGGTATGAACCCACAAGGCAGAGCTTGCAGTGAGCTGAGATGGCACCACTGCACTCCAGCATGGGCAACAGAGTGAGACTCTGTCTCAAAAAAAAAAAAAAAAGAATGTAGGATATAATACATATATCATATAAAATATGTGTTAACTGACTGTTGATGTTATCAATAAAGATTCTAGTCAACAGTAGGCTATTAGTGCTTAAATTTTGGTGGATCCAAAAGTTATATGTGGACTTTCTATTGCAAGGGGTGGGGTGGGCTGGGCTGTGTCCATAACCCCTAACTTGTTCAAGGGTCAAATGTATTGTGATGAAGACGAAAGGTAGAGATAACAACATAGATTATGTTCATCTCAGAATCAAACAGCTCTGTTCTGCCTAGGCTCCCAGGTCTGGAACTACACTTCTCATCTTGCTGGGAGATATGAGACTAAAAAGCAAAATTATTAACTTCCTGAATACCCTAGGCTAGAAGTCTTGCTGTTCTCACATATGTTTCTGACAATTGTCATTAAACCAGTGGGTGGATTCAAAAACAACCCTCAACCTTAAAGCTACCTTCCCCAACAAGCTTTCCTCTCCCCTTCTTTTTTTCTGTATAAGCTCTAGTAACTTTTCGTGTTCTGCCAGCAAGCTGATGAGGTATTTCTAGAGGAAAAAAATTAAAACACTTGCAATACTCTTCAAGAGAGAGGTACCTTGCTGTAATCCACTGTCTCCTAAGGTGAGGTCTCCTCCTCAGTTCATATAGCTTCTTATATCTTTTTTCCTCTCATACTGAAACTAACCCAATAATTCCATAGATGGCTTTTTTTTTTTTTTTTTTTTTTTGATAAACATAGAAATTGACCCTTTTGTTCTTAAAGCTTGAAACTTAATATTTGATTTATCTGAGTTCCTTCCTTAGGAAATGATCTTCAGTCCTCTCAAAAAAAAAAATAAAAATAAAAAAGTATCAAAGAACTGAAACTCACCAGGTCACCACATCCAGACAATGAGATGCCAGACCCCTGACTCATCATGATTGCTTCCTGGCCCCTCCCTGGTTCTTGTTTTCTTACACATTGATACATTCTTCCCTGCTACGTAAATCACTAGGTTTAGCTGCTCAGGGAGATGGATTTGAGACTGAACTCTCATCTCTTGCCTGCAGCACCCAATTAAAGCCTTCTTCCTTGGCAAAATCACTGTCTCAGTCATAGGCTTTCTGTGCAGCGAGCAGGAGGACCTAGATCAAACCCCTGACGTTTCTGTAGCAATATTCCTTCAAAAATTCTTAGGTGACCCTGAAATCAACAAGTGGGGACCTCTGTTGTAAGTCAAATATCAAGGCAGATGAGTGACTTTAGATTTGAGAAAAAGGAATTTAGGATAAGGATTTGGTTTATTTGAAAATTTCCCTGTTTGCTTCTGTCTTTGCCTTTGAAGACACTGCTTGGAGAACTTTAAAAATAAAATACTAGAAAAGATTTGGGATTACCTCTTTTTATTATGTTGGAAACACCAAAGTTCAGAGAGGCCATGTGATCAGCCTTTCCTCCTCGATCTCTATTTTTCTGTTTCAGGAAGTTGAAACACAGAAAGTTCAAGAACAAAAAAAGAATCACTGACTTCAAAATGCTTTACATTGTGACATAATCTTAAAGCATGATTACATTGTCATTTAATCTGCCTACCTGCTCCATAACTGTAAATGTCTAGTTACCTTGTCCAAGAAGGCAAAGATACATTTACAACCAAAGGCTTCTCCCTCTCATTTTAGGTGACGAGGTATTCAACAATTTACCAGACTGCTCCTTGTTAAACTGATTATTAAATTTGCCAAATAGCATTATTGTCTGTTTTTGCAACAGTATCAACCAAAACCAGGTGAAATGCACCTTTGTTAAGAGCTTGGCTTATAGTCATTGATCTTGGTTAAAGTTTTGAAAAAGTCATGTGGGGACAATTGCCAATTTGGAAGTGGAATGGAATAAGACTGAGTGTGTTTGAGGTTCCTATTTGGTGGTTTCATCTGGTTTAATTTTTAGGTTTATTTTTGCTTTTTAATTCTTCAAACAAAGCAATTGAACTTTGGGGCTTTTTCTGGCAAGATCTGTATTTGCAGTTCCTTGTTAAATTTCCGTTTTATTGGTTGTGGGTTTTACAGCTTTCCCTCCACCCTCTTTATAGCACCTTGGGTAGTTCTAAGCACTGGGACTGGGTTATTAGGATTGGAGCCTTTCTTATGAGCCAACAAGGCATGAACTGTGAGCATTTTCTTCCACGGTGGGATATTCAGACCTGCTAGTACAGTTACATAACTGGGAACACATTGACACAGTTAAGGTTAATGACCTAATAACAACAGAAGGCACTTTTACAGACAAATGTGTTGTTGTAATTGTTGCAGCAATAACATATTGCACATGGGTGTTCCATCTGCCTTAGCACCACCCAGCCTGAGCACCATTCAATAGGCCGACTGGGAGAAGGAACACTTTGCTTTCAAATAGCTTAAACAACATCACTAGTGAATTCCTGAGTGCCAGAACACCTGTCATAAAGCCTGCTGACGCAGAAAATATCGAGTCCACAGCAGTTCCCATTTCTCCAAGACTGGGGATATCAGTTTGCCTCCGATTTTATTCTGTGCGCAATTTGCACTCTGAGAGTTAAGTTGACCTTTGCAGAAGCAGCACCTACTCTTTCAGGTCACTTAATGAGCACCAATTAACTAATGACTTCACTACGAACCTCTAGTAAATTAACTAATGGAAACAGGACATTGTGACCTCAGCCATTGTGCCTCATTTGCTACCCAAGTAACATGTTAACTTAAGGGCCCGATGAATACCTTGGAGGGCTGCCTTCTGCAGTCACGGAGAGCACTCTTCTGTAGTCACGGGGAGCACTCTTCTGCAGTCACGGGGAGCACTCTTCTGCAGTCAGGGGGAGCACTCTTCTGCAGTCACGGGGAGCACTCTTCTGTAGTCACGGGGAGCACTCTTCTGAATCTCAAGGTGAAATTGATCTTTCCATAAAAATGTTTCTGTCAACTAAAACGGAATGAGAAGGGTTTTCCCGAGAATGCAGTTCCTATTTTGGAAAACTATCAGGCTGTCAGGATGCCCTTAGTACTCTTAAGTAACTCACTTACTGGCACCCTGAGGCCTGGAAGAGTTAACATCCCTTTTGCACTGAGCTACAGCCACATCTACGAGATTGGTAAAAGGATTTTTTTTACTATCCCACTTCCTAGATGGGGAAACTACATTCTGAACATAGGAAATGGTGAAATTCACATCATAAATTACGTTACAATAAAAACTAATCTAGGCGGGGCACAATGGCTCATGCTTGTAATCCGAGTGCTTTGGGAGACTGAGGCAGGAGGATCACTTGAGACCAGGAGTTTGAGACCAGCCTAGGCAATATAGTGAGATCCTATCTCTACACTTAGAAAGAAAAAAAAAAATAAAAAAGGAATCTTGTTCTCATGAAGCACAGTTTCAGAGAACAAACAAGAAGTGAGGACTGATGGGGTCAGAGGAGTGTCTAAGGTGGAAGAGTGGGTATCAGCTCCAGCCATCCCCTTAAAATTCCTTTTTAAATTATCGTTTTCCCCCTCTCCCTTTCTCTTTGTAAGATTTTATTCTATCTTCTTGCCCGTGACAAGTTCTTTTCAGTTTACTGCTTAATGTGGTGGTCTGAAGATGAGTCTGTATTGGAGTAGACGTGGAGAAAAACACTCCATGTCTGGGAGGTTTAATCATTTACCCGATGTGCTACTGATATTTTAAAATGTCATGCTCTTCTGGTTAGAGTTTCCAATGTAATGTGACCCACATCAGCCCTCTCCAGTGTGGTGACACATCACCTCAACATGGGGCAGCAGGCAGGTGGCTGCGTCTGGGCACCCAGCTGGGTGATTCCTCCAGACGTGCTCTCCCTGTCTTCCCCTCTGGCCCTCAGCAGGAAGCCAGGGCCTATTTGAGCTGTTGCTGCAGCAGCCATGTGCATACTTTGCCCAAGAGAAAAGAAAGAAAATCCTTGCTCTTAAACGTAGATAAATTATGCTAACAAGAGAACACAAAATGGCTTCTTGGCAGGTGAGGACCCTGTTTGTGTGAGATCATGTACTTTTCCTTTTGCTTTTCTCCAACAGTTTACTTACAGGACACCCACAAATAGAATGTCACAGTCCTGGGGGACTGTTTCACCAGTATTTCACTGAATATCTGGGAACTGAGAAAGTACAAATGAATCAAACACAGTCCAGACCACAGCGTCGATGAGCAAATTGTCTAAAAAAGGAGTTACAAATGCTAATTCTAAAGCCAGATAGAAAGTTTAGACAGAGAGACCCTGGAGTTCAAGAGAAGGAGCAGTGACTTCTAACTTGGAGAGTTCAGGAAGAAGTGGGAACAGGTGGCCACTTGGAGGGTTCTGGAAGGCCAGTCCTGTTTGTGTTTGTCAACTTGGGCAAGATGTCAGAGGATCTGGGAGAGGAGCAAGAGGAGAATAGAAAGGAAAGACCCAACGTCTTATTGGGTCCAGAGGGTTTTCATTTCTTCAATCGGTAACACAGGTCCTATGGCAAAAAACTGATCACAGCTGATTTTCTGCAATATCGACATCACTTATGCTTTCTCCTGACACATGTAATGAAGTTTGAATCTATTCTTCCTTCCAAAAAGCTCTAAAAAGTTTCCTATGTGTATTGTAAGGAGGTTTAGTGAAATTAGTTGTTTTGAGATGGCTTGTTCTTTGCTCAGCTCCCTGTGCTGTTGTAAAGTGCCAATGCATAACCAGACAGCAATAACAGTTACCAAGAGAATTCCCTCCACAGCAATGTGGCCAGATGGTACTGAGTGATCAGGCACAGCCCGAGGGGCAAGAGGGGCAAGGTCTTGGCATCTGCTTCTTTGTAAAGGTAGATCTGCCGGAAGCACTTGCTTCTGGCCCATAGGAAGTAAGAACTCTGCATCCCCAGGCACACCTCTGAGTCATAAGTCTTGGAAAATTTATAAAAGTCATAAGTCATTAGAATTATGCAATAGGCTTTGGGACAAACGAGACGTTGGAGAGAGTTATTCTAAAATCTGAAAGAAGAAAGCTAGTTTTAAGAAAACAGAAATGGTAGCTACATCTTTGAATATTGTATTTTTAGGGAAACGCATACCCCATTTGAGAAGGTTAGCGACCTTGGCCTAAAGCGCTGTTTATGTTTAACATGAGGAATTGACTGAAATGTGCTCTCATAAGCATTTCTAGCACCATATTGACAACATTGGCCCACAGACAGAATAAGATGTGATCTTCCTATTGGACTAGGTTCATAGGAGCTTTTGTTCCTTAAATAACTCTAGTCGAGGCCGGGTGTCGTGGCTCACGCTTGTAATCTCAGCACTTTGGGAGGCTGAGGCGGGTGGATCACCTGAGGCCAGGAGTTTGAGACCAGGCTGGCCAACATGGTGAAACCCCATCTCTACTGAAAATACAAAAATTAGCCAGGCAAGGTGGCGGGCCTCTGTAATCCCAGCTACTCAGGAGGCTGAGGCAGGAGAATCGCTTGAACCTGGGAGGCAGAGGTAGCAGTGAGCTGAGATCGCACCACTGCACTCCAGCCTGGGTGACAGAGGGAGACTCCCTCTCAAACAAACAACAACCCTCTAGTCTAGCAGAAACCCATAATATGTTATCAGTTCTTCAACTCCATGAATGCTTGGATCCACATATCTTCCAGGATCCTTCCCTCTTGAGTTTGAGTCTGGCTGAACTTTCTCTACAAAAGAAATCACTGAAAAATAGGCAATGCTTCAATAACTGCCGTTTGTTAAGCGAACTTTGTTCCCAGTTGTAATTACTCTGCTTCAAAATAGCACAACAGCACCGGGTGAGAAAGTCATCCACAAAATTGTTTTTCCATCCTCCTGCTTGATGGACAATTGTACTCTCAAAAAAAAAAAAAAAAAAAAAAAAACCATCTTATTTAAAATTGTATTTTGCCATTGCTCTAGCCAAGAATGTCTTCGTAACACTTACCTTATTTTTTTTTCTGTGGTGGTCAATTCCATAATTCCTTTTGTACACTTAGAGGTGAATGGAGACTCACTACCTATATAATATATCTGCAAAGCCGAAGTGAGCAGCATTTGGAAGCCAGCACATCTATATCTGTTTCAGAGTCAGAGAATATATCCCACAGCTACCACTTCATGGTATACAGATGGTCACAAAGGGCAGAGGTCTCTACATTATCTGAACTTTGCCAGCCCTTCCAGCCTCAGCTCCTACTGTATGCTCCTTATCCCCGTCATGCCCTGACAATGCCAGCCAGCACTCCGGAGCCTCTCAGAAGGCACAGGATGTTTCCAGCTTCCATGCCTTTGCTTGCGCTCTTCTCTCCATTCACCGTGGGAGCACTTACACGCAGCTCAAGAGCATGTGGTTGAATTTGCGCAAATCCATTATTGGGTGTGGTATGCCAACTCTCACCAAAAGTCAAGTAAGTCATATATATTACAGGTTTCATTGTCAATAATATTTCTTGTGGAAATTATTACATACCTAACATTTTCTACTGTAGATTAAGTATATCGCAAAGACTTTCAACTTCTCTGCTAAGAATCAAATTTTAATTTCTTTAGTCACCCCTTGCCTATCATTTGATCTATCTTTAAATAGATCCATCCAGGTTAAGGTTCAATTCTTCTGACCAACACCTTTAGGAGACTATCCGACGCTTAACACTATAGTGTTAAGATACTTTATATTTTCTGAATCACAGATCAGGTTGAACAAGGATTTTGTATATCATATTTGTGTATAAGAGGCAGTCTAAATTATACAGTCTAGATGCTATTAGAATTTCTTGAATATTATAAGAATTTGGGGACCACAGTATAATATCGTAATTGGAAATAGGATTGGCCTAGAAATTCTGAGACATACGGTTTCCCTATCATGTTTCTGAATCTTATTGCTATATTTTCTCTTCTTTTGTTTTTAATCTCACTACCTACCACAGAAAGAGGATTTTTTTTCAATGTACATGGCTACATGAGACGTTTCAGAATCATACAATGTTTCATTCAACAAATATCTAGAAACAAGGCAAGTTTTTTTTAGTAGATTCCATTCTACTCCAATTGTCTTCTTAGTGGATGAAAATAGTCTTAAGATTTAGGAATCCAGTTACCCAGACACACAGGGGATTTACTGAACCTAAATACCACCCAGGAGCTCTAATGGGAGCTCCCAGCCTCAGCACCCCATGCATCAATTGGCAAACAGACTTCTTTCAGTCACTAAGGCACAACTACCTGCTGTTTTCAATTACTTCTTGCTTGACAAATGCAGTGGAGGCTACTCGCACAGTTTTTGTAAACTCCGGAAAGTGAAGGAAGACATTTTCAGAAGTCTTCCCACTGTGGGGAGACTTTCAAAGGCATCTGTCATGACTGTAGGGGGGGAAGCTTTGGAGGATTTTTTGCGTTAATAAAGACATCTTACAAGGAGACTTGCACTTAGGGCCCCAGAGTTTCTTCAAAGTGGTTTGTTTTTGACTTCTCGCTCATCTGTATTAGAGCCAAGACGTACGTCAGGGATCTCAGACAGCACATTTTTGTTTTCTAAACCTTCTGTACGCATCAAGCAATGCAGTTTAATGGCTTGTTGGGAATGTTAGTATAGGTTGTTTGTTGTTATTTGTTTCGTCCATTGCATCTTAAACAACACAATAAAACATTTGTATTGCCCCTTCTGAGAATGCGCTGCCAAGTGGATAAAAAGTAAAAGAGACTGAATCAAATAACAAAGATATTGACACTCTCCTGTAGACTCTTTGTTAGACTTTAGCGACTTCTATGAGGCGATAATATGCTATTGATCTGCCATTAGCATGATTTTAAAAGGTCTTATTTATTTAACTGTGTGCATTGAGAAAGATTCTTTTTCTATCTTACGTAGTAAGTAATACTGAAAAGAAAACAGCAATAAGAGTTAGAAACACGTCAGGGAAACCATATGCTTCAGAATTTCCAGGCCTATTTCTAGTTATGATATTGGATACTGGGGCACTGCCTGGCCTCTCCATGTACCAGATGGAGCAGGGTCCTGACTTGGCACACACGGTGATACCTCATGAGCCTACAAACAGCAAATACAGAGTGAGTTTCCCAGCGTAGAATCCCAGAATCCCAGAGTTGGAAAGGTACTTAGAGATGGCAGAATGCAGTCCTCTTTTGTTTTGTTTCGTTTTTTAAATAAGATCTGGGCCCAGGGAATTGATATCACTTGTCCAAGGATAACTGATTAATGGCAGACTTAAAGCTAGAGACCCAAGCTCTTACTCTCAGTCCAGACTTATTCCACTCAGTGCCGCACATTCACTGCTTCTTTGGTGTTCATTGCTCCCAAGGAGCATGGGAACTAATGTTCTGGCTTGATCTCATAAAGAAATGCAGTGAAAGACAGAAAAGCCTGTCATCGGCTGCTATCTCAGCACCAAAATTATCCCCACATCTCCAGGATTTCCTGAGCTACCCACAGGCACTAGGCAGTGGCACTGATCACTGTTGTTACCAACAACCCTTCCTCATGGATCTCTGACCCTGCACCCCCAGCAAACAGGATTGCCACATGGAAATGATAAGTAGAATTGTTATGAGTAAATGGTAGTAATACTTGTAACCATAATTATGGCTAAAACAATATTGAGTATTTAGAACATATTATATATAATGCCAATCACATGCATTGTCTCATTTAACTCTCATAGCAACTTCGTGAAATTAAATACTCTTATTATCTTCATTTCCAGATAAGAAAAATGAGGCCTACACAGATGAACTTGCCTAAGCTTATATACCTACGAAGTAACAAAGCAGGGATTTGAACAGAGACCATCCACCTCCAAAGTTAGCACCTTCCTAACTGTGCTTATGAGATAGACAGGGAGGGGAAGGTAGGTGAAAATTTCAGGGGGAAAAAAACAGTGTATGCAAAGATGTACAGGATATGAGAGCAAATCCTGTTCAAAGAACTACAAGGATTCAGTGCGCCCACAGCCCAGGGTGAGCGCAGTGAATCCAATGGCTGAGGCCTAGATTAGAAGCAAGGAAGGGAGTCTGATCATGAGAGCAGTGCATGGGAGTTAGACTTTGTCTCAGGCAGGAGCATCAGGAACGAAGAAAAGATCTAGCAGAATATTTGGGAAACAAAGTTACATAGGACCTACTGATTTGCTATTCATCTGTCTAAATCGCCTTCTACATGACAAGAAAAGTTTATCTACTCCCTATACACATTGGCAGTTTTTCTTTTAAAAGATATCACAATAAAAAATATCAATAAAGTTATGTGACTGACCAACCTGACCAACACAATGAAACCCCATCTCTACTAATAATGCAAAAGATTAGTCGGGCATGGTGGCTGGCACCTGTAATCCCAGCTACTATGGAGGCTGAGGCAGAAGAATCTCTTGAACTTGGGAGGCAGAGGTTGCAGTGAGCCGAGATAGAACCACTGCACTCCAACCTGGGTGACAAGAGTGAAACTCCATCTCAAAAAAAAAAAAAAGTGACTATTGGAGATGGAAGTAATTTTTCATTTTTTTTCTTAGTTTCAGTCTTGGTTCTTTTATACCACTTTGAATTCAAAAATATTATAGAACAGACATGTGTTATTCAATTAAACTCAGGTTTCATTTTAACATTGATTAGATTTTGAAAGCAGGATTGTCTACATAGAAGAACCAATGAGTCAGATATAGCTAATATGCTTCCAAACCTTGGAACAGAGATGCTGTCTCATCTAGGAGATGTTTCATTCCAACAGGGAGATGGCATTTTTCATATTTTTCTTGATTATTTTCTTTGCAAGATTAACATGAGTAATTGAAAGAGACGTTGGAATTAGCATATTGAGGGAATTGTTTATTATTTATGAGATAGAAATCACACTCCTATATAACCAAACTCATTAAGGCTCACATAATGTTTTTTCCATCTTCCGCAGACATAATTCCCATAACAAGTAAGTAGTTGATGCATCCCCAAAGTACATGAAACTCTCTGAGACCCAAGTTTATTATCCAGGAGTGGATGGCATCGTCCTGACCTGAGCCCTTTCTCCATCCCAGCAGTACTGCCCCAAAATATGCTGCCAGAAATAATACATGGGAAATAGCCCTTGCAAATTGATTTGCACCTGCCCCCAACATAGGGGGACTTGGTTGTTCCTGCACATGGAGCTTGGACGTGGCAATCAGCTCTGCACCCTCTCATTGGTTCTGCCTGTCCCATTTGTGCCCTGTTTGGCATCTCTAGCCAGCTTCCCACTGTGTCCCCTCCCCTGGCTTACAATTCTCTCTGCCACCCTTCCCATCATTCAAGCCCTTGCTCTGGTGCTTGAGGATTTCTTCCTCAGTAGGCTCGAAAGACAAAACACAACAATTTGCCCTTCATCCCCTTCCCTGGGTACTGTCACCTCGCCAGTTTCCTCACCAGTAAGATGCTTCTTCGAGGGTTGAAACAGTGAGCAACCCTGCTGTGCTCATGGCAATGATATGGACAGGAGATGGAAATACTGAGGAGAAGAGGGCGGTTCCCTGGCAAAGGCCCTACCCTCAAGCCTAGATGCCTGCGGCCCTAAGTGGGAACAGGCATTCCTGTTTTTGCACTCAAAAAAGTACCTTTTGTCCCACCATGCTCCCTATCCTGTACCCATATAAACCCTGAACCCCAGGCTCCAGAAGCAGATGAGGAGATGATGAGACAAACATGACGAACACCAGAACAGCGGGGCAGAGAAGGAGAAAAAAGAAGCAACGTCCGGAGGAGTTTGGCTGGGGACGGTTGGAGAGTTGGCTGCTGGATGGCCAAACTCCAGGGGAAGATCATCTTCCCACTCCATCCCCTGTCCAGCTCCCATTCCATCCCACTGAGAACCACCTCCACCACTCAATAAAACCCCCACATTCATCCTTCAAGTCCGTGCGTGACCTGATTTCTCTGGGACTCTGGACAAGAGCTCAGGGTACAGAAAGCTATCACACTGGCCCCCTGTCCTTGCAAAAAGGCACAGGGTCCACTGAACTGGTTCACCCTTAAGCCACCCGGGGACGGCAAGGCTAAAAGAGCGCACTGTAACATGCACCGACTTGGGCTATGGGAGTCACAGACACCCACCCCTGGATGCTGCCTTGGTGCCAGAGCCCAAAAGCGCTTGCCCGGTTCCTGCACCTGCCTGTCTGTATGCTTGCCCTCCGGTAAGGGGACTGAGTCCCAGGCAGCCAAACCGACAGCCCCACGCCCGTCACACGTCCCGCGAGGTGGGTGCAGGGACCTCCCTTTTCAGTACGTTCCAGGTGAGTCTTAGCCCTCCACCAAAGTATCAGCTCCACACAAGCAGGGATTTGGGTTTGTTTGGTTGACGGTGGTGTCCCCAGTATCTAGAACAGTGCTTGGAAGACAGCTGATGTTCGATAAATATTTGTTGAATGAAAAAGTGAATATATTCGTGTAGTAAGTTCTTAAGAAATAAAAATTTTACATTTAAAATTAATTAAATCTATTTGTCTTTTCCCCTCAGGTGCCTGTTTTGGTGACATGATGAGAAAATTATTAACACTTACAAATGTATGAAACTATTTTCACAAATGCACATATCTACTTAAAATCTGTATGTAATATATGTGCACACACATATATGTGTGTGTGTATATATATGTGTTTGTGTGTATACAGCCGACTCTTGAAGGGTTTTAACTGCACTGGTTCACTTATACACAGATTTTCTTGCACTTCTGCCACCCCTGGATAGTAAGACCAACTCCTTCTTCTGCCTCCTCCTCAGCCTACTCAGTGTGAAGACATCCAGGATGAAGACCTTGATGATGATCCACTTCCACTTAATGGAAGTAAATCTATTTTCTCTTCCTTATTTTCTTAATCACACTTTCCTTTTTCTAGCTTACTTTATTGTAAGAATGCAGTATATAATACATATAACATACAAAATATATCTTAGTTGACAGTTTATGTTATCTGTAAGGCTTCTGGTCAACAGTAGGCTATTAGTAGTTAAATTTTTGGAGAGTCAAAAATTATAGGCAAATTAGCCACTGGGCAGGAGGTCAGCACCCTTAACCTCCACATTGTTTAAGGGTCAACCATATACAGAGATGGGGAGAATGAGAGAGAGAGAGAAAGAAAGAGAGAGAGGATTAAATTTCACTGGGTATTTTTTTATGTACCAGACACTGAAATAC
Organism: Macaca nemestrina; assembly: GCF_043159975.1. Classification (NCBI taxonomy): domain Eukaryota; kingdom Metazoa; phylum Chordata; class Mammalia; order Primates; family Cercopithecidae; genus Macaca; species Macaca nemestrina. The sequence continues at coordinate 16,402,083 of NC_092125.1, read as the reverse complement.
TGTGTGTGTATTTTCCCATTTAATCTTCATGATGTTCTTTTTTTTTTTTTTTTTTTTTTTGAGATGGATTCTCGCTCTGTCGCCCAGGCTGGAGTGCAGTGATGCGATCTCGGCTCACTGCAAGCTCTGCCTCCCAGGTTCACGCCATTCTCCTGCCTCAGCCTCCTGAGTAGCTGGGACTACAGGCGCCTGCCACCACGCCCGGCTAATTTTTTGTATTTTTAGTAGAGACGGGGTTTCACTGTGTTAGCCAGGATGGTCTTGATCTCCTGACCTCATGATCTGCCCGTCATGATTGTCTAATCATGACAGAACTTTGTGCCAAATATCATTACCCCAATTTTTTTTCCAGACTAAGAAACAAAGGCTGGAGATTTAGAAACCTTATCTATATTCACACAAAGATGACATTTATATTTAAATTTTAGATTTAAAGTTTTAATCCACCATAAATTTATGTTGATATGAATATAGCCTATCTTGTAGGGGTTATTTCAAGTTCATGGCTTTTTGGCTCCAAAATCCATCAGAACTGCATGGAAGACTACCCACATACACACACACGCACAAACACACACACACTTGCCTATATGCAGAGAGAGAGAGTGTGTGTGAAAAGAATCAGTATCTCTCATCAGATTCTTTAAATGGTTCATAACCTGAAAATGATTGTAAATCATAGGTCGAAGAGATGATTTTGTTCTAAATGGAAAGCCCAGTTTTCCTAATACTGTGTATTAAAAACTATAAGATTCCCTTGTAATTGAAAATGTTATTTTTATAAACAGCTAGAGCTCTGACGTCAGGAAGACCTGGTATTGAATCACAATGCAACCACCTCTTGGCTTTGTGATCTTATGCAAGTGACTTGACCTGTCTGAGGCTATATCCACATCTGTAAAGTGGGATAATCCAGTATCTCATAAGCCCAGTTCTAGGATTAAATCAGGTAATACATGTAGTGTACTCAGCAATGAGTCTGCTTCATAGTAAACCTTCAATAAAAGCATTTATTAATATAATTCCCATATATATTGTGTTCTGGTCTTGAATTTTCTGTGTCACCCACTTTTGTGGATATGTTTGCCTATTACTCCAAGATACGAATATTTAAAGGGTCTTGGCTTTATTGCCAAATTGCTCAAGGAAGTCTATACGAATTTACATCTGCATCCCCCATAGGCAACCTATCAGTGCTGCATCTCCCCCCATCAGCGTAGTGCATTCTGATTTTAAAGAATCTTTGCTTATTTGATGGATGAAAAGTCTTATGTTCACTTTAATTCATGTTTTTTTTAAATTTATTTGTGTGTGTGTTTTTTTTTACGTGGGGTCTCCCTCTGTCACCCAGGCTGGTATGCAGTGGTACAATCACGGCTTACTGCAGCCTCGAACTCCTGGAATCATGCAATCCTCCCACCTCAGCCTCCCAAGTAGCTGGGACTAAAGACACACAAAACCATACCCGGCTAACTCTTTAAATTTTTTCTAAAAACAAGCTCTTTCTATGTTGCCCAGGCTGGTCTTGAACTCCTAGGCTCCAGCAGTCCTCCCACCTTGACCTCCCAAAGTACTAGGATTTCAGGAATGAGCCACTGCAAGCAGCCCCATGTTTCTTTGGTTACTAATGAGGCTTTCCATTTTCCCCAAGTTTATTGACAATGTATATTTCCTTTAAGTGAATGGCAGAGATGGCTGTTCTCCCCTTTTATGGGAACAGCAAAGCCAGACACATGGCTACAGGACAAAACACATTTCCCAGTCTCCCTTGATGAGTGTGCTTATGTCACCAAATTCTCAACAAAACAATGTATGCAACTTTCATCTCACATGAAGAGGAACTGTCTATTGTCTTCCAACTGGCTAGGCAGATGTATCCACAGCCCATCTTCAACCATGCAGACGGGGAAAATGCCTTATGGTAGGGAGAAGCAACGATCTAGAAGTCATCCAGGTTTCTGCCTGTGAGGGAAGGAGTTGCCCTGCCGTCCTGGGGCACTCCCTGGGACAGTTAGATGAAAGAGATAGAAACTTCTGTGTTCTTTAACCTACGATATTTTTAAACAGTTTTTTTGCTCCAGCAGCTTATTTTTTGTATTATTAATAAATATCGTTTGTCCATTTATTCATTGGAATATTAGCACTTTTTACTGATTTGTGGGAATTCTTTGCTGTATTTGAGGCAAACATCTTTATGTAGTCAATTTCATTACGCTTTTTTGGTGTGACATCTTCCTTTGCATTAGCTTAAAAAATTCTTTCTGGCCAGGCATGGTGGCTCACGCCTGTAATCCCAGCACTTTAGGAGGCTGAGGCAGGTGGATCACCTGAGGTCAGGAGTTTGAGAGCAGCTCGGCCAACATGGTGAAACCCCGTCTTCACTAAAAATACAAAAATTAGCCAGGCGTGGCGGCAAGCATGGTGGCAAGCGCCCAGCTACTCGGGAGGCTGAGGCAGGAGAATGGCTTGATCCCAGGTGGCAGAGGTTGCAATGAGCAGAGGTTGCAGTGAGTCGAGATTGCGCCACTGCACTCCAGCCTGGGTGACAAAGCCAGACTCCGTCTCAAAAATCAAACAAACAAACAAAAAACCTCTTTCCTATATAGACATTATATTTATTCCTTTTTTATGATTTTCAAATTTCTGGTTGAATTCATTGATCTAGCTGTTCTTATTACATTGAATGAATGGATGATAAAATATTTCAACATCATTTTCCCAAATAATTCATTTATTCTCACTTCTCAGCACCATTTATAAAACAATCCCTCCTTTTCCTGATGACTACGATGCTATCATCATCATACTCTATATATCAGTTCTCTATTTTAGGATCTGTTTCAGAATTTTATATTCTGAATCACTCATCAGTCTCTTCTAGCACCGGTTCTACATCGCTTTAATAATTGTAGCATAAAGTTGGGCAAATCTCTTTTTATTGCTGTGGCAAGGTGAGTCAGGGCAGTTGCCACGATGTTGTAAAATTTAAAGAAAGCATTTTATGGAGAAACCATATAAATCAAGGATTAGGAGAGAAAGCACATGGTTCCCTGTTCTCTCATCAATCCAGAGAGGTGTTCCAGTGCAGGGCACTGTTGGCACACAGTGAGTGGGGCTGTGATCTAAAAGGGACTCTGCCTTCCCTACCCTACCTGGTTATAGCACAAGCATAATATCTGCTTTACATATGCATGCGCCCTGTATATTCACATTCACTCTTTTTGCTTCTCCACTCTTATATCAACAGAAAATCACATAACATATCATCAATTTAATAGGCGTTGCAAAAGCCAAACAATTTTAAACTTCCTTTTATTTAAAGAAAATTCTTTAATCAACTAATAGATAGTCCCTAGATATAAAGAATATTTAAGAACAATAGCTAGTCTTACATTAAACTGCTAAAAAACAAAATAAGGCGGGGCGCAGTGGCTCATGCCTATAATCCCAGCACTTTGGGAGGCCGAAGCCGGCAGATGACCTGAGGTCAGGAGATTGAGTCCAGCCTGGTCAACATGGTGAAACCCCATCTCCACTAAAAAATACAAAAATTAGTCGGGTGGTGGCACACGCCTGCAATCCCAGCTACTCAGGAGGCTGAGGCAAGAGAATTGCTTGAACCTGGAAGGCGGAGGTTGCAGTGAGCTGAGATCGCACCACTGCACTCAGCCTGAGCAACAGAGTAAGACTCCATTTAAAATAATAATAATAATAATAAACAAAAACAAAAGTAAAAGCTAGAGCATTCCAGTTTAAATTGGAAACAAAACAATGATACTCTTTTTTACCATTATTCTTTAACATTGTTCTGGAATTTCTAGTCAATGCAATAAAATCTGACAGAAATAAGACATTATTATCAGAATTATAATAATATAAAGATACCAATATTTTTAGACAATACTTAGCATTTTCCACGTATAAAGCTATGTTGTTTAAAGTCTGTCTTAGTCCATTCAGGTTGTTATAATAAAATACCTTGGATGGGTAGTTTATAAAGAACAGGTCTGGTGTAGTGGTTCACACCTTTAATCCCAACACTTTCAGAGGCTGATGTGGGAGGATTGCTTGAGGCTAGGAGTTTGAGACCAGCCTGGGCAATACAGTGAGATCCCATCTCTACAAAACCAAAACAAGGTGGGGCACGGTGGCTCACATCAGTAATCTCAGCAATTTGGGAGGCTGAGGTGGGCAGATCACCTGAGGTCAGGAGTTCAAGACCAGCCTACCCAACAGGGCAAAATCCTGTGTCTACTAAAAATACAAAAAATTAGCCAGGCGTGGTGGTGGGTGCCTGTATTCCCAACTACTTGAGAGACTGAGGCAGGATAATCGCTTGAACCCGGGAGGCGGAGGTTGCAGTGAGCCGAGATCACGCCACTGCACTCCAGCCTGGGCGACAAGAATGAAACTCCATCTCAAAAACAACCAAACCAAACCAAACCAAAACAAAAATCCCTAGAATTTACTTCTTATAGTTCTAGAGGCTGAAAATCCAAGATCAAGGCACTGGCAGATTGAGTGTCTGGAGAAGGCCACTTCCTCATACATGATGATCTTCTCACTTTAATCTCACATGGCAGAAAGGGCAAGGCAACTCTCTGGGTCTCTTTCATGAGGGCCTGAATCCCATTCATGAAAGTGGGCCCCTCATGACTTCATCGTCTCCCAGAAGCCCTGTCTGCTAACACCACCACCTTGTTTCAGCATAGGAATTTTGCAGAAGTTGGAGGTGGGACACAAACATTCAGACCACAGCAGTCTTATCAGAAAAGAGAAACAGGTAAATGCACATAAGATGATTTTGGGAAAGAAAGCTGATTACTAGAAACCAGCAAGATTATCCAGTGAATGATGATTGAAATCCCAGATTGTCAGGCTGTGAACCAGTCCGAGCTGAAGGCACCCCTTCCATCCTGGGATGGACTGTGGCCAGAATTCAAACTCAAGGTCTGGGCACTACTGTCTTTCCCCATAACTTGAAACCACGAGGTGCCTGCAGTTGACCACTCCCTGAAGACCTAGCTTCAAAACTCAGACAGCTTAGTGTCTAACTCTGGTAGTAAACATGTTCTCCATTTACAACCACTCTCATGCCTACACTATAAAGAGATAGAGTAGCTGATGGGGAGAGGACGTCTTCCCCTGGGCACAGCATCTCGGTCATTTAGCCCTCTGGACCCTGCACACCTCACTGAGGAATGATGACAGAAGGGGAGATCTTGCGCCTTCTCTTGTTGATCTTTGGTGTGGACATTCCCCAATAAAGTCTGTTCCTTATAGCCATACCTCCTGACATTTGGTTAATGTCACCTGCATTTTCACCTTTAGTCCCCAGTACGGGACAAATTCTGTTCATTCTAGTTAAGGCTTCTGGAATGGCGCAGCCCAGGGTAGGAGATCACTCCTTGCGTGCAGCAGGGGCGGGTCACCTGGCTGAATGCGATTGTGGTGCCTACATCACAGACCACAGGAGCCCTTGGCATCGGTTTCCATAGGAATGGGAGACTGAGGGAGATAAGACTGCCTAGGATTCAACCCCTTAGCCTTTCCTCAGGAATCTACAGTTCTTTTAAGAGGTAAGGGTAAAAAAGGATGGCAGAAAGCCTCAAAACTACACTTCCCTCCCATCCTACCCCCAATAGAAGTCCATAGTATCTTATTTAGGATTCTTACATCATATCCTCTGTAAGTAAACTTGGCCTGTGGTTTCATGTCTTTACTTAAAATGTTGGTATTTTGTTCATTATGGATCTTTTTGCACTAACTTTGAGTTTTTACAACATGGCATTTAAATGGTATTTATTCTGATTACTTCACTCTAGTCTCTACACTTCCTGAAATTCTCAATTAGGCCAAGTCCTCTTTATGAATTGGAGCAGCTTTCCATCCCCTCTCTGAGGAGGTGAGTCTCCCCTGACCTGGAGAACCCATAATGGCCTCCCCAGAGAGGGGTGATGATCCCCCTAAGCAGTATCTCCACCTCCTTTCACCATTTCTAGCCCTATGACCAGTCTCAAGCCAGAACTCAGACTAACCCATCTGGTGAGTATGTCCTGATTGTTTAAAGTGGGCATCATGCTAATTGGACTGGCTTCTGTGCTGAATAGCCAGTGCTCGTCTGTTGTTAAATATGTTGGCTCTTATCCAAACATGGCTAATCAATGTCATAATAGTATGTCAAAGTGATCAGCATTTTTCTTTAAAAAGTCTACTTGATGTCATTGATATGTTGAATTCTCCTACAAGAATTGTGTTTGTCTATTGCTAATTTGACTTGTAGCAGTTTTGTCTCCAGATAGATATATATTTTTTTCACAATTCAGCTTATAAAGTTTGGAAGAAGACATTCACAATTTCATTACCAACTATAGTTTTTAAAATTGGAAATCTACCTATAAAACTGTCTGGACTGGATGATTGTAGAAAACTTGAAATATAGAGAAATAAACAAAGAAAACCATAAAAACTCCCTATAATCCCTCAGCCAGAGGCAGGTCTTATTAACATTTTGGTTGTATATTTTATGAAAACTAAGATTACAAACAATACAATACTTTGTATCAGCTATTTTCGTTATCCATCACACTGGAGAATCAAAAGAATTATCAGCTGTCTGAAGGTGGCAAATTGCTTAAGAGACACATGAGCGTATTCTCTGAGCTTTGGAGGTAAAATCACCAGAGAACCGAAAACAGAAAGGGTCAGGGATGGTGGCCTTTTGGGATGGATGTTCTGGAGTGAGATTGAGGGGGCAGTTTATTTCTTATTTTGCACCCTTCTGTTGAATTTTGAATTTTAATGTGTTTATATGTTTCTTCTTAAATGATAAAATATTTATAATAGATTTTTAAAATATATACATGTTTGAATATTAATAAAAGAGGTACAGGAAAATATGGAGAAAAGATGGATGAATATATTGGACTTCAGGATTCTACATATTTACATTCATATGTAAAATATGTACATGCCACTTCAGAACATATGTCAGGAGCAAGGCTATGGACATACATGATTCTTTCATTTTATTCACTAATTCATTTATTTTATTTTTAGTAACAGTAATACATATAATTGCAGAAAATGTAAAGGATAGAGAAGTATCTGTAACAATCCTAGATAGCCTTATCTAAAGCCAGATTCTATTAACATTTTATTCTGTATTTTATCAATACTAAGATAAAATATGTATTATTTTTCATCTTTTTTCACTTAGTAAATACATTAGAAATATTTTTTCCAATGTTCTTAATTATTTTTTTGCATTACCACTAGTAAATGCTTTCACAATAATCTGTATGCTATAACTGACTTTAAAAACTTCTTGTTTATGTAGTTGGTTTTTCCTTTTCTTTTTGCTGTTATGTCAGGTTCTGTGGATAGATGGCTTGGATCTGTAATTTACTAATTGTGCATTTGTGAGTAACTCACCTAATGGCTAAGCCTAAGTAGTCTTCTTTGTTTTTTTTGTTTTGAGATGGAATTTCACTCTTGTCCCCCATGCTAGAGTGCAGTGGTGTGATCTCAGCTCACTGCAACCTCCACCTCCCGGGTTGAAGTGATTCTCCTGTCTCAGCCTCCTAAGTAGCTGGGATTACAGGTGCCCACCACCACATCTGGCTAATTTTTGTATTTTTAGTAGAGATGGGGTTTCACCGTGTTGGCCAGACTGGTCTCGAACTCCTGACCTCAGGTGATTTGCCCGCCTTGGCCTCTCAAAGTCTGGTATTACAGGCGTGAGCCACTGTGCCCAGCCAACTCTTCTTCACTGATGAAAATTATAAAGAGAGTGCCTCATGAGGTTTTTACAAGGCTGAAATGAGATAATGTATGTTACAACTTTAGCATAACACTTGGCACATGGTAAGCACGGAATGAATGACAACTGATTTTATTCAAAGTATTGGCATAAACATACTTGTAGATAAATTCCCAAGCACATGATGATGTTTTTGTTTAGATGAAATCTTAACAGGTAAAATAGCTGAATCAAAGATGTATTCATAAAAGTTTTGATAGGTGTGGCTAAGCTGTCGCTGGGGAACATTAACAATATAGCAAAGATTCTTTTGCCTGAAATACAGTCGTAGGCAGCTTTCACTTCCTTTCTTTATCAGCTTGTATAATTGGTTAAAGTATTATTTATTTATTTTGAGATGGAGTCTTGCTCTGTCGCCCAGGCTGGAGTGCAGTGGTACGATCTCAGCTCACTGCAACCTCCGCCTCCCAGGTTCAAGCGATTCTCTGCCTCAGCCTCCTGAGTAGCTGGGATTACAGGCGCCTGTCACCATGCCTGGCTAATTTTTTTGTATTTTTAGTAGAGACGGGGTTTCACCACCTTGGCCAGGCTGGTCTTGAACTCCTGACCTCATAAGCCACCTGCCTCGGCCTCCCAAAGTGCTGGTGTTACAGGAGTGAGCCACCGCTCCCGGCCAAGTTTTATTTTTTAATTAGCCACTTACATAGACAAACACAGCACCTCATTTTAACTTATTTCTTTAATGACTAAAAAGGTTGAAGTTGCTCATATTTCCCATAAATACTACTTACTAGTACATTTTTGAGAGTTATTTGTGTTTTGCCTATTTTCCTATTGGATTTGTCAGAGTTTTTTTTTTTTTTTTTTTTTTTTTTGAGTTTGAAAATCGTTTTACATAGCCAAAGACTAGTAATTTTATGCCTTCACTGAAACCTTCACCCCATCTGGAGTTTACTGGGTGTTTGGCTAAGTGAATTTTATTGTTTCTAAGTAGTCTATTGCATAAGGCCTCTCTTATCAGGCGAAGATACAAACCTGGACCATTAGGGTTTTCCATCAAGTTTTAAAGTCTTCAAAGCACAGGAAGTCATAGAATTCAGTCATGAGCCAGAATTGATAAATATCACAAAAGAGTGAACATATTCTCTTAAGCCTAGACTTAGCTAAAACCCCAGGACAGCAACTTTTATAATTTGTAAACCACTTTTTCAAACTACTTAAATCCTTAAAGGTCAGACACATGGAAAGAAGCACAGGGTTCTAGCCTCTCAGGTGAGCAAACACAGATCAAATGTAACGATGTTTCATTCATTTCTTTTAAATTTCACTGTTGACAGCTTCATCTCAAAGTTACCCAGTTTCTAAGCTACAAAATCAGCAACTAAATCGCCTTTTACTGGAGAGAACCTTGTTGGGGGTAAACCATAAAGTAAACTCAATTATGGAGTACATTATTTTATTATAACCATGGAACCCTTAGGGAAGCCAGAGAATGCTCTTGCTGATTAAAGGAGTAGAATATATAAATAGAACCTATAAATGTAATATACAAAAATGTATGTGTGTGTGTGTGTGTGTGTATTTTTCAAACATTGAGAACCCCAGTACAACACCTTTAATTTATACAGAAACCAAAGTGTAGGACTATAGTCTCTAAATATGTTTTCATTTATACTCTTAATAAAAATGTGTGTATATCTGTTTATGAATTGTAATTATGTACTATTTATTAAAGTTTAATGTACCTTGTAAAACAATACATGCTCAATTTTTTTTTTTTTTTTTTTTTTTGAGATGGAGTCTTGCTCTGTGGCCCAGTCTGGAGTGCAGTGGTGCGATCTCGGCTCACTGCAAGCTCCACCTCCCGGGTTCATGCCATTCTCCTGCCTCAGCCTCCCAAGTAGCTGGGACTACAGGAGCCCACCACCATGCCCGGCTAATTTTTTTGTATTTTTTAGTGGAGACGGGGTTTCACTGTGTTAGTCAGGATGGTCACGATCTCCTGACCTCATGATCCTCCTGCCTCAGCCTCCCAAAGTGCTGGGATTACAGGTGTGAGCCACTGCGCCTGGCCCACATGCTCAAATTTTTTAAATGGTTTAATGAAAATAGGCATAACTAGAAATTCTGGTATTCCTCTTCCTTACCCCAGTGGGTCATCTCAAACACACGCATGCCCCCACTTTGAAATCACCTACTTAGAGTTAACTAACTCATCCATGGCCATATGAGGGGCAGAACAGAACTAGAATTATGGTCTTCTAGCCCCAAGCTGTATTTATTGCTACTACATTATCCTGCTTCCTATCAAATATATACCCAAGTTAGAACTGGGCCAAGGTGAACTGGGTTAATAGTTTTCACTCTTGTAAAGTCTCTACTTTGAAATATCTTATAACCACAAATAACTGAACTTTAGATTTAAGGCTAATATTAAAGGCACACTTGTGCTAACTTAGAATCCCCCAAATTGACTTTAAGGTTATATCTGAGGAAAAGCTCCAAATTATTAATTTTCTGCCAGTCTAGCATAACCCTGACTTAAACCTGTGGTATATTCTTAGAAAGCTCCTCCACCCCTACCACCATATACTTCCTGAGCCATCTTTAAAAATTCTGAAATTATAACACAAAGAGATTTCTTTAGGAACATAAGTGTGTCCTCTCGCTCTTGAAGAAAAAAAAAAACAAAAACCAGAGGTCATATTTTTCTCAATCCAAATATCCTCACAGTTGCAAATAACTTTACAACTTCATAAACTGAATTTCTGAAAAATGTCTAGTTTGATATGACCAGAATTCTCCTTAACTAAGTTACTAACTAAAACTGGAGGTTTTATACTTCAGAAAGAGCTAAGAAAAACAGAAAAGCTACAAGGTATAGCTTCATGGAAAGTCGTGATTTTGTCATTGGGATGAACACGAAAGGATTATCATCAGAACTCCAGGCACAGCATGTTCTTAGTCACTTAGCTCAAGCGTTTCTCAAACCGGGCTCACATTTACAGTCGCAGGGCTCTGAGTTCTCTTGAAGGATTGTGTGGGCATCTGCATGTGCCTGCGTGTGCATGCACTTTCGAAGCATGGTAATCTGACGTATACCTGTGTGGTATGCATATCTGGACAGTCTGAATGGTCCTGTTAACCGCAAGTGCTACCATTCAGTTTTCAGTGCTTGGCTTTGCATTTGGGTCTGTGACTGCAGTGGTGCTGAATAGGGCTGGCCTTATTACTGTGGGCTAAATTTGTCAGGACTCCGTTGCTGATCATAAAAAACGAATCCAAACTAGCTGCTCTGCAAAAGAGACAGGGATACCTACACCAGAAGTCCTGTGTCCTGCAAAGATCAAATGTGGTTAACTGAGGAAAAATCTTTCAAGCCAGAAGTAGCAGAGTACACACAGTCTCACAGATTTTCTTTAACCCGATGAGGGATGTGCCAGGGCCAGGCAGTGGGAGAATGCCCGCACCATGCAGGGACTCCACATCTATAATGCGCTACATTTTTTTTTTTTTTGAGACGGAGTTTCACTCTTGTTGCCCAGGCTGGAGTGCAATGGTCCAATCTCGGCTCAGTGCAACTTCCGCCTCCCAGGTTCAAGCGATTCTCCTGCCTCACCCTTCTGAGTAGCTGGCATTGCAGGCATGCACCACAATGGCCAGCTAATTTTTTTTATTTTTTATTTTTAGTAGAGACAGGGTTTCTCCATGCTGATCTAGAGCTGGTCTAGAGCTCCCGACCTCAGGTGATCCGCCCACCTCGGCCTCCCAAAGTGTTGGGATTACAGGTGTGCACCACCGCACCCGGCAGTCTGCTACATTTTGATAGGAGACATCTATGTGGTGCTGTAACGGTGGAAGCTCCTTGCTCAAGAACTTGGCATTTCTGGAAAGAGACAGCCTCTGGGGCGCAGCAGCCAGTGTCGTTCAGTTCTTCTGTGGAGCTCATGCAGGCCTGCAAAGCTAGATCTTGTGAAGCTACTGAAAACGGGTAGAAAATGAGCTTACAAGGCTACTTGGACTTGTTTATGCTCACTAGCTGAAGCTAAATGAGAATATTTATTGGCACCCCTGTCTTCGCACGCCAAGGGTGGCGGTCACCTCGAGACCCAGTTGATGTCACTAAGACGGTTCATCTCTCGGTTACACTGCTTGCTGTGTGTGGATCACACTAACAGGCTTCCTCCTCCGGAGGTGGGAGTGGGTTGAGGGTGAGGTGTGGTGGGGATGGCCACATTAGAGCACAGGGTTTATAACACCCATGTGAAACAACCTTAGAGGAAAGAAAGAGCTACATTCTTTCAGTAGCCAAGTATATAGTACCAGGGAAGGGATCTAATTGCACCTGCTGGAGTCACTTGCCCACTTACACGACCAGAGGGAATGAGTGTTCTGTTCGGCAATTCTAGGTCACGTGGGGACTCTCTTGGAGGCTAAGATACTATGCTTTGCTGCTCATTGGCACACAGGAGTTGGGAAAGAATAGCTATCCAAAAAAAAAGGGATGTTTGTGAGCAAAGAATCAAACAATGTCTTATACTTGGGGAAAGGAGAAGAGAACAGAACAGGCTTAATTCAGAAGTGATGCATTTGAGCTGAATAAATGCCAGATGGCATTGCCTCACGCTATATAATTAAATGATTTAAACTATATACCAGCCTATAATTTAAGTAGTAGTTTGAATAGAAGGAAGTGGTGGCAAAATTAAGTGATCTCATGGCATATGGTGGCATGCCAACTCTAAAAACAATAGCTTTATAGCATCAGTACCATATTCATACTGTTATTTAGTTCCATCAAAGCGGAATCAGCCACCATGTTAAATTAATGCTATGCATTTTTATTGGCTTTTTTGTATTTAATTAATAAATATTTTATTTTTGCTTTGCAAATGTATGCTTGGCTTTATGTTTTATGTATTTTGCTAATATTATGGTGCAATTAATCTCAGGCAATCCCAGCTTTGACTGTTCTTCTTTTATAAAACATCCATATATTACTTAATTCTGAGAAGTCTCACTAACGTATCTATTTCATCCAGTTTCTTTTCTTTTGCAGGCTAAATATTAAATTCCCTCCACTTATATGGTATAGTTTTAAGTTCCTTTAGACCTGGAATTCCCTTGGGGAGTGGTATGCTTTGGCAGGCATATTAGGATCATCTGAGCAAACAGCACAGGTGCCCCTCACCTTCTGAAATGCTCTTCTGTAAGTGAGCGTGCCCCATTGTTGAGAATCACTGCCATAAAAACTCACTTTAACAATGCAACATCTCATGTGTCTCAAGAGTCCTAGGTATAAAATAAGGCAAATGTCATGGTTTTAGAATATCAACTCCCTTAAGTGTAGCACCCAGAACTATAACGGTCTGTGTATGCTATAGTAGCTAAAAAGCAGAGCGAAGTGCTTCACTGAGATCTACAGTTGAATGAATTGCCTATCTAGTTCTCAATTTGTCTCTCCCTTTACTTTGAATCTCCTGCTACTGACTGTGGTAAGCAGGGAGTGGGCTGCCCTGATCCTCCTTAAAGGAAGAATGTGCTGCTCTGCTGCCAGCTTCTTCAGGATCTGCCTGGGTCACAGAGGCCACCTGGTCCAAGGTCCATGACCTTCCAGCGGGACTATTTGGCCAACCAGGGCACATTCTGATGAGCAATCGTAGCTCCAGAGCTTCCCACCAAATCAGCCAAAGATTCACTGGGTCTGTATCACACAGTTCAACATCTTCCTCTATTCACTCCTGCTTCCGCCCCCTTCTCTTCACAGGTGTTGGTCTCTAATAAACATCTTGCACCTGTAACTCCACTTCACCATCTGCTCCCGGAGAGCCCAGCTGCAACACCAACTTCGTCCCAATACTGGCTGTGCTTTCCTGGCTGCCCTACAACATGCTAATCTTGCCCGACAGTCTAGACAGTCCTGCCACTTTCTTGGCAACTCAATGTACTCTGCTGTGACACTCACCTTGAGGATTCCCGGGGCAGATCCCAAGATACAGGGATACCAAAAAGTATTTTCAAACCAGTAGGCTTGCAAGCATTGTTCTAATACTGAAAGATTCATAGTGACCTATATTTATTGGATATTTATCATGTGGCAGGCACTGTTTAATGTGAATTAATCACAACCGTATTGTCCATACTATTAAAGTTTTTTAGGTGAGGAAACTGAGGCATGCTTCAGTCACCAGTTGGTGAGTTGGTGGAGTTGGGATTTAAATTTAGGCATCTTCACAGTCCACGTGTCTTACTCAATTTTCTCTTCCTCAAATTGAGCTTAAATTCAAGTTTCTTATAGTTCTGGAGGCTGAGAAGTCCAAGGTCAAGGAGCCATATCTGGTGAGAGCCTTATTCCTGGTGGGGACTTTACAAGGTCCCAAGGCAGTGCAGGGTATCACATGTTGAAGGTGTGCAAATGTGCTAGCTCAGGTTTCCCATTCTCCTCTTCTAAAGACACCAGTTCCCCTCCCATGATAATCCATTAATCCATTAACCCATTAATCCATGAATGGCTTAATCGATTTATGAGGACAGAGCCCTTGAGATCTAATCACCTCTTAAAGACCCCACCTCTCGATACTAACATATTGGACATTAAGTTTCCACATCAGTTTTGGAGGAAATATTCAACCCATAGCACCATATTAGCCACTATACCAGTGCTTCCCCAATTTTGGCCTGCACTAGAACCACCTGGAGGGCGGTTGGTGGACCTCACTCTTAGAATTTCTAATGCAGTAGGTCTGAGGTAAAGTCTGAATATTTGCATTTCTAACAAGTTCCCAGGTGATGCTGACACTGCTGTTTCAAGGACAACATTTTGGGAACCACTTTACGTGATACAGCCTCTCAAGTACAATTTCAACTGACATCATGTGAAAATGCATTATCGTTTTCCTCATGATAAATAAGAGTTTCCAAGTGCAATAAATTTGGAAACCACTAATTACACAATATTGTCATTGACTCTCCAGTTTCAGGCTTTCCTCATCTTCCTAGTGCTCAGTCTTTCTCTGTTGACCACATGTGTCCAAGGACATCTGGCAAGAGCATCCTGATTACAAAATCCAGTGTTGCTTTCCCTGGATATCAACAAAAACATGCAATTGATTAATAGAGGCTAACATACTTGAGATGCAGAGTTAGGCACCATAATTAGGCACCATAAATGAGGCTTTTAAAATAGTTGCCATTATTAGCTCTGTCAATCGTTTTAAGGCCAGAAAATGCACAACACAGCCTCATACAGTTTTGTTTTTTTTGTTTTTGTTTTTTTTTTTTTGAGACAGGGTCTCACTCTGTCACCTAGATTGGACTGCAGTGGTGCAATCATGGTTCACTGCAGTCTCGAGCTCCTGGGCTCAAGGGATTCTCCCGCTTTAGCCTCCTGAGTAGCTGGGAACACAGGTGCACACTACCACGCCCGGGTAATTTTACAGACAGAATCTCACTTTGTTGCTCCGTCTGGTCTTAAACTCACGGGTTCAAGCAATCCTCCTGCCTCGGCCTCCCAAAGTGTTGGGATCACAGGCATGAGCCACTGCGACTGGCCCGTCATACAGTATTTTAGAAATTTTGTGAACTAGATTGTGTGAAAGCACACATATTTAAAAAACAACAACATTAGGGTTAAAGTTAAGGATAAAAATAAAATATTTTTTAGTTAAATAAAAGAAAAAGCCATTAAAATGTTTGCAATACTTCTCAATCTTGGAAACATTAAGGTGATTTGTCGAATTATTTTCAAACCATGAATCTTTTTTGGTGCATTAATTCATTTGATTAATATTTAGTAAGCACCCACAGGGCTACAGCCTCGCACTTGCAGAATCATATGGTATTATAATTGTTATAGTAACAATCACTAGCGTTTTTATTGTCCTCACTTTCTCAGGCACTTGAAATCTTTTCCAACCTGAGGCCATTGGTTTCCACATCATCTCTGTGAAGCAGGATCATCTATTATGTTATTTTGTCCCATGTGTACCCTAGAAAGCTAAGGTCCTGAGGACCGGGGCTGCCTCCAGGCCGACTCCTGGTGGAACCACAGGTGGAACTTACAGGGCTGGACTTTCAGGCATCAACCTGCCAAACAACTTTCTGTCTCTGGGGAATTTTCTGTCCTAGGTTTCTATGGCAAAATACTTACCTATCATTTTACTTTTTAAAAAAAGAAAATAATTCTATAAGGAAGTTCGAAATTAAGATTTGTTTTGACTTTCCGGTGATTCCAGACAGGGAATCTACTCCGAGTGTGGCGGCGGGTGCCTATAGTCCCAGCTACTTAGGAGGCTGAGGCAGGAGAATCATTGCTTGAACCTGGGAGGTGGAGGTTGTGCTGAGTTGAGATCACGCTATTGGACTCCAGCCTGGGCAACAAGAGTGAAACTCCGTCTCAAAAAAAACAAAACAAAACAAAACAAAAAAACCCATCTAGGTTTGGAGGATAAAATAAACATTCATAAACTATATAATTCAAAGAGAAGACCAGAATACTTCTTTAGGCCAGGTGCAGTGGCTCACACCTGTAATCCCAGCATTTTGGGAGGCGCAGGTGGGTGAATCACCTGAGGTCAGGAGTTCAAGACCAGCCTGGCCGAAACCCTGTCCCTACTGAAAAAAAAGAAAAGTTATCCAGGCATGGTGGTACAAGCCTATAGTCCCAGCTACTCGGGGGTGCTGAGGTAAGAGAATCACTTGAACCCGGGAGGCGGAGGCTGCAGTAAGACGAGATCGCGCCAATGCACTCCAGCGTGGGCAAGAGAGCAAGACTCCATCTCAAAAAAAAGAAAAAAAATAAAGAATACTTCTTTAAATGCCTGCTAGAGTAAATGAAATATAATATTAATTTCATTTTATAGAAGAGACATTATAAGAAAACATATTACAGTATATTTTAATTGTTATTTGACAGCAAAAATAGTCATTCACAAACACCCACAAATTACAAGCTAACTAAAATAATCTCAAGATATTGATAGATCAAAGGAGCTATGAGTATAGTAAAGAAACAAGAAAAAGTAGAGGGAAGATAAAGGTGAGATAAGGAATGGTGCTCCTTCAGCATGAAAGTATGTTCTGGGTGGAGGTGCAGTGTATGTGAGGGTGATCTAATAGGATGGAGATGCAGTGTGGATGGAGTGTGAACGATCAACATAGAGGTGCTATGTGTGTGGAGGGTGATCTATCAGGATGGAGGTGCAGTGTGTGTGGAGGGTGATCTATCAGGATGGAGGTGCAGTGTGGGTGGAGGGTGATCTATCAGGATGGAGGTGCAGGGTGGATGGAGTGTGAACGATCAACATAGAGGTGCTATGTGGGTGGAGGGTGATCTATCAGGATGGAGGTGCAGTGAGTGTGGAGGGTGATCTATTAGGATGGAGATGCAGTGTGTGTGAGGGTGATCTATCAGGATGGAGATGCAGTGTGTGTGAGGGTGATCTATCAGGATGGAGGTGCAGTGTGGGTGGAGGTTGATCTATCAGGATGGAGGTGCAGTGTGTGTGAGGGTGATCTATCAGGATGGAGGTGCAGTGTGGGTGGAGGTTGATCTATCAGGATGGAGGTGCAGTGTGTGTGAGGGTGATCTATCAGGATGGAGGTGCAGTGTGGGTGGAGGGTGATCTATCAGGATGGAGGGGCAGTGTGGGTGGAGGGTGATCTATCAGGATGGAGGGGCAGTGTGGGTGGAGGGTGATCTATCAGCATGTAGTTATGTGGTGGGTGGTGGACCCATATTTGTAGTAGCTCCTCCTCTTCTTATATGGAAACCCATCCTATTGGGTGTCCATATAAGAACATACGCTGAGAAGGACGTATAGTGTGGGGCTCTAATTCAACATCCTGTTATCTTTGGAAGTCTTCATAGCTAATTACAGTACAGTCATATTAGGGGTTAGGGCTTTAATGTATGAATTTTGGGGGACACAATTCCATGCATGTCACTACCAAACTCATTTCCACAGCAGTTTCACTGTTTTATAATTCCACCAATGGTATAGAAGGCCTCCAATTTCCCCACATGCTTGGAAACAGTTCTTATTTTCTGTTTTTTTGCTTGTAGCCATCCTAATGGATGGGAGGTATGACTATGGCCCTTCGTGTGGGACCTGGGACACGTGAGTTGAATAGCCCACCTCGTATATTAGTTCTTTCTATTTATGACAAGTAGCACTGCCCTAATATGCCGGGTTATGCAGGTGCAAAGCAGGGAAACAAAAGAGAAGACTGACATTTCAAAGAAAGGGGGGAATGATTTAAGAAAATCTAAGCTGAGTGAACAGGGAGTCTATTTTTAGCTAGGTTGGATTACAGTTTCATTCGGAGGTTGCATCTTTTAAGAGTAATCATTTAAAAGAAGGCAGAGCTTCCAACTGCACGGTGTCATTTGCAACCTCTGCCGTGGTTGCAATAGGGGTCTCATGCCTCCTGCTGTCTTGTGGACACTGAGCAATCTTCAGAGAATGTTCACTTCCGGTGCTTGCACAGAAAGGAAACCTGCAGAGAAGTACTGCAAGTCATAAAATCGGCATGGAGAGAAGAACACTTAATCCTGTTTAATCTAACTACCTAAGGCCTTGGATTCAGTCAACCATAACTTCAAAATCTAAGGCAAATTGAACACAGTAGGGCCTCTTTGAAAAGTCCTGAACACTGTATGAGCTTCTCCGTGGTTTTGATAAAACACATTCTACACAAAGAACACTGCAAACTGGGAAGCATCATAGCTTTGTTTTAAATATTTGTAAGTTTTTAGCTTATGATATTTTCTGAACTTTGTGTTCTACACAAGCAAGTCCTGTAAGGAACTATACTCTTCATGTATTAATTTATCAAATATTATATATACAAATACTATGTCTAGAAACAAGGTACTGTGTTCATTGCTGTAGGCATGCAAAAATTTAAAAATAACATTGTCAAGGAGCTTATAGAGAACTACAGGCAATAAACTCATGTGTGTAACAGTAATAATACAAGACAGAAGTAATAGTTCACAAAGGAGATTAAGTGTAGCAGAGAAAAGAAAAGATCACTTGCAGCCAGGACTACCAGGAAAGAATTTTAAAAAGACATAGCATTTGATTTAGACTTTAAAGAAAGATGATGTTTAAGATCTGTGGAGAAGCAGAGGAGGGCATTCAAGGTCAAGGGAATATAAACCGTAGATACTAGCACTGAGAATAGGAAAACTACAGTGTATAAACAAGGAACAGCAAATGGTAAAAACAAAAGTGGATTAGTTGCTTGGGATATGGTCTTGAAGGTCCCTGTATTGACAAGGAGGTAAATTATTTCATGTTCTTGTTATTTAAACTTTGAAAATACATTACTAGGTACTTAGCATTTTATGATACATATAAAGCATGGTACCAGCCAGGTGTGGTGGCTTATGCCTGTAATCCCAGCACTTTGGGAGGCCAAGGCGAGTGTAACACCCAAGGTCAGGGGTCCGAGACCAGCCTGACCAACATGGCAAAACCCCGCCTCTAGTGAAAATAACATAAATTAGCCAGATTGGAGGCACATGCCTCTAATCCCAGCTACTTGGGAGGCTGAAATGGGAGAATTGCTTGAACCTGGGAGGAGGAGGTTGCAGTGAGCCGAGATCGAGCCACTGCACTCCAGCCTGGGTGACAGAACAAGACTCCATCTCCAAAAAAAAAAAAAAAAAAAAAAAAAAAAAAAGGTACCCACTGATCTGAATTTGCCTTTTGAATTTCCAGTTCAAAACACGATAAACACATGTATGTTTTAAAGAAAAATAAACTTGTGAATGTAAATTGTGGCTATCATCCTAAAATAGCTGGTTGACAGGGAAGTAAATTAAAGGATAATACGTACATACAAAAGAAAAGGCGATGAGGGTCCCCTTCCTGCCCCTCTGCCCCCCCACCTTGAAGTGGCTGGCATTGAGAAATGAAGCAAGGGCAGAAGGAATTTTAAACATGCTTGGCCTTTAAGATCTATAAAAAGGAGGCATGCTATTTATATATGACCTACTTACAAATACCCCTCATTTTAGGTAGCTACCCAGGACAGCCATCAGAACTTAATTCTGGATATTCTAGATTCTCACAGCTCTAGCAGTAAAAAGCAATTTCCCCTGAAAACATGATTATACATTGTGGTTAGTTTCTACAGTACTGATATCTGGTGCTATACTCAAGTTCACAGTCTTTTACGGCTAATCTGAAACTTGTGAAAGAAAATCCACTATTAGTTTATAAAAAGGTTAAAACATCACTAAAGTACAGAAAAACCACAAGTAACTCCATATATTCCATATGCCTACCCCGTAGATTCCCTAATTGTCAAGACTTTGCCACACTGGCTTTTCTTATGTGGTTTTTCTTTTTCCTTGAGGCATCATAAAGCAAATTCCAGGCATTGTCATTTCAGTCCTACTACTTCAGTTTGTAGCTCTTACCTGCATGAGTATTCTCATAGCTGTAAACTAAAAATAAAATCCTAAACCCTCCAGCAACCAACTGAATGAAACCCTCCCCACCGGGCCAAGGGGACCCCAGAGCAACCTAAAAAATTGAATCCCCAATCATGATGGGAAGGGAGGCTGGACATGCCTCAATACACCCCTTCTTTTTGGAGTTTAGGCACCCCGACCAGCATTAACATTAAAACAGAGATCATGAGACTGAAAAACTGAATTTTTGTGGCACTAAGATACCAAATTCCAACCTGATTCTGGTATAGCATCATATGACAGAAGACCCTGAAGGACATAAAAATATTTTACCCCAAAATATATTTCTTTGACATCTTTTGAAATGGCCCTGAAAGCTTTCTTTGCTGGGGGAAATTTGTATCTGTAGGCAATCTCCATTAATGCAGCCAGGCCATTGCTGGATCTAGGGGATATGAACCAAGAGTCTGACACATTTTAAGGTCTGAAAAGCAACATTTACTACCTATTTTCTTTAAAGGATGTTGCCTGGAGGCTTCATCTACATGACAAGAACCTTCGTCTTCACAATCCCCCTTATCATAATTCAAGCATCTCTTTCCACTGACTTCAAGTCCTGAGACAAAGCATAACTCTTTCAACCAATTGCCAATCAGAAAATATTTGAATTCACCCATAAGGTCCCATTCCAAGATATCCTGCAACCAATGTACACCTTTCATGTACTACGATTTTCCCTACAATTCCTATCTCCCTTAAATGTATGAAACCAACCTGTAACCTGACTGCCTTGGGCACACTTTTCTCAGGACCTCTTTTCACTGTCCCCCCACCCCTGGCCATGGTCACTCATATTGGCTCAGATTAAACCTCTTTAAATGTTTTACAGAGTTTGGTTTTTCCATCAACATAGCTAACCTTCATGAGTTTAACACACTTAACCTTAAACTATATTTTGTATCATCTAAAAGCAATCAGTACTGAAATCACCCCTGTTGTCTCAAACACGTTGTTTTGTTCAGACGGTTTATTTAAGAATTCGAAGAAGGTGCACACGTCACATTTGATGGTTGTGTCTGCTAAAACAGAATCTGAGCTGGGCATGGTGGCTAATGCCTGTAATCTTAACACTTTGGGAGGCCGAGCCTGGTGGATCATCTGAGGTCAGGAGTTCGAGACCAGCCTGGCCAACATGCCAGAAAACCCCGTGCCTACTAAATATGCAAAAATTAGCCAGGCATGGTAGCGCACGCCTGTAATCCCAGTTACTCGGGAGGCTGAGGAAGGAAAGTTGCTTGAACTGGGGAGGTGGAGGTTGCAGTGAGCCGAGATCGCACCACTGCACTCCAGCCTGTGCAACAGCAGCGAGACTCCATCTCAAAAAAAAAAAAGAAACCAAAAAAAAGAAACATAATCTGGAGCAACCCACTTCTCTACCTCCCCTTTTTACATGCCCCTAATTTGTTACTTAAGTCGGGTCTGTTTTCTTACAAAACATAAGATGTTTAGCATTTGCCTCTTTGTTTCCTTGTGGTATTGTTAGATTGCTCCTTTGTACCCCCAAATACATGTTCCAATTGGATAGTGTCAGTTTCCTGTACATTAATACTTTCCTTGAGCATAAACAAATAAGATGAAGGAGTCTAGTGGGATGAACACAAGCTATTTTTTCAAAGACAGGCAGAAATGTATTTTAATGATACTTTACCACTTACTTGCTATGTAACTTTGAATACATTATTTAACGTCTCCAAGTTAGTTACACTGGTTTCCTTAAGAGTATGCCAATAATTTCATGGAGTTGTTATGAAGATTAAATACAGTCTGTAAGAGATCAAATGCAATGCCAAGCACATATGATAAGCTCGATAAAACTGGCAGCTATTTATAGAGCTATCTCAGTGTACCCCAAGCTCCCGTTTTGGTAAGAGTCTCCTAAAGGACAAATCTGCTTGCTACAATTATCAAGACTTTTGATTTATTTCCCATATCTTCCTAATTATGAAAAGAACAGCTGGCTATCTTTTAGAAAAATCTAAATTATGAGTGAGTAGTGTCAAAAGACAAAATCGCAACAAATTTAGTTTAAAGATCTCAGTTGGCTATATTGGCTATTCTAGAATCAGAAAACCCTTCACTCCACAAAATAGAATCAGTGTTTCACAGAGCTGAGCCAAAGAGGTCGGCTTTATAAACAGAGAAGGGCCCAAGAAAGCAGAAAGCAAGAACACAAAGTGCATTGTTCATTTCAAACTTACTTCCTTTGTAAGGCAGGAGCAGGAAAATGGAACAATAGAGAAATAACCAATTGGTTAACATCACGTTACTTTTTATGGTAAGGATTAAAGCAGTTATCCCTTTCTCCTGATAGAGAGACAGTCACATAACTTAATTTCAGTTTGGTGACCTGAAATTACGGCGTGAATTACTGCATTTTGATTTTTAGTCTGTTGGGGCCTAGTGCAGGAGCTTAGTCCAAAACAATGGCCTCCTATAATTTTTATTTAACAAGTAATTTAAAATAAACCCAATTTAAACCTAATTCTACTACATGAGGCAACTATTTACAGAGTCTTGACAAGATGGTCTAGGCCAAAATACCTAACAGTGTTTATATGCATGGGAAGGAAAGAATTTATGAGCAAGATTTGATGTTTCAGCCCTCCCCGCTAACTGAAGGCAGGAGGGTACTCTGTCCAAGGAATCCGTAGTCAGTCTTTCCTGGGGCAGAACAGTGGTTTTGGTGTCTTGGCAGGCAGCATTCTGCTTATGAGGGGGTTTCTCATAAACTCCCTTCCTCTGGGGGCTTTCTGAAGCTTCTTCTGAGTACTTGATGGTAAGCTGTCTCTCTCTCAAGGCTGCTGTTGTTGCTGCTACATTGGCATCTCTTGGCATGGTGGCATGTTGACAGTAATGCTTCATTGCTAAAGGTTACCTACTTCATTTCTTCCATTTCACACTGAAAGTGTGAAAGAAGGAGCTATGATTACATAAATCTTTCATACTATTCTATTGGCATGATTATACTACTTGTTGTATATGATACTACTATATGATCAGCATATACTTGTTACAAATGCAGAAGACAGAAATATGGCTATCTGCAATGTGCCATAAACTAGGATGGTGATTCTCAAAGAAAAGTCCAGTAACTCCCTGTATCAAAATCATCTGGGATGATAGTTAGAAATGTATATTTCTGGGCCTTGCCTCAGACCTAGGAAATCAAAATCTCTGGAAGATGGACCTAAGATTCTGCATTTTAACACGCACACCATAGTTTGAAAATCTGTGAGATAACATGGGAGGAAAATTCCCAGAGTTGAAGAACTTGTCCTAGAGTTACATGGGTATAAAATGGAGAAGCTGATATTTTAATCCAGGACTACCCGACTTCAAAGACTATGTTGATTCCACTACGCTACACTTCTTCTTTTCTTTCTTTCTTTCTTTTTTTTTTTTTTTTTTTTTTGAGATGGAGTTTCATTCTTGTTACCCAGGCTGGAGTGCAGTGGCACAATCTCGGCTCACTGCAGCCTCCGCCTCCCAGGTTCAAGCGATTCTCCTGCCTCAGTCTCTTGAGTAGCTGAGACTACAGGCACGAATCACCATGCCCAGCTAATTTTTGTATTTTTAGTAGAGACGGGATTTCACCATATTGGCCAGGTTGGTCTCAATCTCTTGACCTCATGATCTGCCCGCCTCGGCCTCCCAAAGTGCTGGGATTACAGGCATGAGCCACTGCATCTGGCCTCCACTATGATACATTTCTAATTGCCAATGACAGTCAAATAATTTTCACTAAACCACTCCTACAATTGTATATACGATTTAGCTTATTAATGGACTCATATATTTCCAATACCTTAGGATGCTTCATAATTTCTTTTTCCCCTTCCTTTCTGGTAGAGAGATTTATTGGAGTGGGGTATAGGCCATTCTTTCCCTTTAATCTCTAGTAGTTCCTTTGTTTACTCTCCAGCTCCCAGCCCCTCCCTTCCTTCCACCCTCTAATCTTTCTCCTTGTCCTTCTCAAGTGAATGAATTTCCAGTATCAAGTTCTAGCAAGTTTAAAATAAAAACTGAAAATGCAATGCAGAGCCTTGGTACCATTTTGCAGAATATTTTTAGATTATTTGCATTTATTTACCACAGCTATTTTGTATGTGATATTGGAAATGGTAATCATGTTCTGATCATAACTCTGCCCCTGATTTAATGACAACACATGGAAAAGCTATGATTCCCCCTTTCCAGAAATTTAGAAAAAGAAGGGAATGAAAAGACTGGAAACAAAGAAAAAGATCCACATTCAAACACTGGAGATTTATTCTGAAGATAGAGTCATGCCATCTTTACCAATGATGAAACATGTCAAGGTGAATGTTATTAAAGTTCTGGTCATTTGTGGTGTTAAGTTGTGTGAGATCCATTTGTAATCCAGTTAGCAAAGAGGGAGATATCTGGCTTAGAGTTCAGGAGCCTCTAATCAGGTCTAGAGTCAGGGCAGCTTTCTGCTTAAAACAGGCTTTAATCTGAAGTCCTGAATGAATGACTAGAAATCGGCTTCTCCTGATTGAAATTTTCTTGCTCCAGAAATACAGTATATGTCTAGAATCCTGAAATGCAAGCCCTTGGGAGACAACAGAAGAGGACCTGAGGGAAAGAGAGCTGCAACAAGAACTCCCAACTTCCCAGTCTGTCTCCAGAGGAATTCTAAGAGCTAAGGTTCCCAGGCTTGCCATGCAAATAAGCATATGCTAGGGGTTTTAAACCATAGTCAAGGGAAAAAGGCTTTCACCTGGTCTTTTCACATTTCGATTTTCAAGACTGCAGATTACATTTTCTGGTTTATTTTTTAAAAAATTTTCCTCTAGAATTATTTCTTACTAGGTCTTTCATTATTTTATTAAATTGCAGGTGATTGAAGTTTGGTGTACAAATGATCCCTTCACCCAGGTAGTGGGCATAGTTTCCGACAGGTAGTTTTGCAACCCTCTTTCCCCACCCTCTCCCCTCTAGTAGTCCCCAGTATCTATTGTCCCCATCTTTATGTCCAAGTGTACTCAATGTTTAGCTCCCACTTATAAGTAAGATCGTGTGGTATTGGTGTTATATTCTTTTTGTTGGGGAAAGGAGACACTGGTGTAAAGAATTATTCTGAAATAAGGGATGTTGAATTTCATTTCCTCCTAGTTAGATTCACACAGGTTCTTCTTCCCTCAGCTCTGTTTCTTCCACCTGGTGGGAGAGGATATCTTCAGTCCCCTCTGTCTCTGCCAATTATGGGTGGTTGTACTTGGTTCTAGAGCTAATCCTGATTAAGCAAGGAAGTCTGTAGGCAGCAGGATGTCCCCAATAGTGAGACCTGGAATTAGTATTTGGTGCTTCTAGAATAAGCCTTGGACATTTTCATGTCGACTAGACACACATTTCTCCTAATCAGTGTTTGCTCAGTGCAAACAACTGGATGGCCACATCACTTCCCTCGACAGCCCAGGAGCTCCTTTCCATTTTCCGAAGCTAAGTAGATTAGGTTGCATCCATGACATGCACTTGGGTTTTCCAGGCTCCATGACATTTTCCATGTATCTGGGCTTCTGCTCCAAACTAGACCAACTGCTCTCCTACTTAACTCCAACGACAGCCATTTTGTTACTACTACTGCTACAATGATCCATCTGCTGAATCTATTTCTTGGGGTCCACAGCCCTATGACAACAGGTTTGCCTCTAAACAGCCAGACTCACACAGCTCAGTGAGTTTTACTAATTCAGTTTCTGCTTCCAGCCCAAATTATTAGTCCCATCATGTCCTGAAGGTGTACTACCTTAGTTAATGATGCTGACTTCCTCTGCCCCTTCTCACCCCAAAGTTATTTCCCCTAGAAAAGGTAGTTAACATCATATCTGATCATCAGAGATCAACCCAAAATTCTTGCAATATGTACTGTTTCAAAGTAATTTACATAAAAGAAGAAAATAATGTCTCATTACTATACTAATTCAGGTCTTATATGAAGAAATTAGGTTGCCATCCAACTTTTGATGTATCCTTTCAGCCCAGACCTCTCTTGTAAGTTTCATATCCATATATCTAAGTTAGGTGTATCTACCTGGATGTATATGAGGTATCAAACTCAGCATATCACACACTGAAACTCATACTTTTTACTTGTGTCCTTCCCTACTTCTCTCTCCAATGACAGTAGCTTTTTAGATTTCAATAATCCATAGTCTTTTGCCTAGCCTGACCTTGACCTGTGAAAAAAACAGCTAGCTCCTGCATGAAAAATAAAATACAGAGCATAAAACCTTTTACAGATTGAAAATAATGGGCCCATGTTGGATAAATTATTTTTTTGCTAACTACAATAGCAGTGTTTTAAACACTCAGCTAAAGTCTGCCATGTGGGAAATAATAAATGAAACAATATTTATTTTAACAAATATTTACTATATGCTAGGCACTGTTCTAAGAGTTTTGTAAATATTAATTCACTTAACACACATAATATTTTTATGAGGTAGTTACTGTAACTGTATTTTTTAAAAGAGGATAATGATTCACAGAGAGTTCGGAAACTAGTATAAGGTCACAGGACCAGGATTTGAGCCAGGTAGTTTGCTTCCAGAACCCAGGCGCTCAGCTACTGCACTGTGCTACTTCTCCATGTGTGGTGTAGAAACATGGGGAAAAGGGAAAATATTTGTCATGGCAAAATTTTATTTGTTACCTTTGGCATTATTTACAATTATAAAATATTATTCACATATTATAATACCAGTCATGTGGAGTAGTTGGGTAGATAAGTTATTATCATTGCAGAAACTACATATTGCAGAACTAATGTCTTTATAGAAGAGGGACTTTGCTTTTTCTATTCATATGTAAGAGACATACAACTGATACTAGTGTACACTATTAACCTCATTCAAAAGGCTAACTACAGGATATCTTCTATGAGGAATTTTATCTACTGTATTTCTCTGGCACACGTGGACGCAATACCTCATTGCTTTTCACTTGTGATGATGTCATTTTTTTATTGCTCTACATCATCTATCCATTGAACATGTTGCTTGATATGTGTCCTCTGTAAGTACATAGCAAGATTCTCAAAGCCTAGAAAAGTATCTTGTAATTTTTTTTTTTTTTGGAGATGAAGTCTCGCTTTTTCACCAGGCTGGAGTGCAGTGGCGCAATCTCGGCTCCCTGCAACCTCCGACTCCCTGGTTCAAGCGATTCTCCTGCCTCAGTCTCCCAAGTACCTGGGATTACAGGCATGCACTACCACACCCAGGTAATTTTTGTATTTTTAGTAGAGACGGGGCTTCACCATCTTGGCCAGGCTGGTCTCAATCTCCTGACCTCGTGTTCCACCCACCTCGGCCTCCCAAAGTGCTGGGATTACAGGCATGAGCCACTGCACCTGGCCCGAGAAGTATCTTGTATTTATATATTGCAATGACTCTTCATACTAAAGCATCATATCCCTCCAGTTCTGAATTTCTCTTGAGCTTCACAATGTTATTCTGAGCATGGAAGCAATATAATTTAACTGTAATTTATAAAGCTGAATAAAGTTGTACATATATAATGCCCAGCAGCAGGTACTTCAAACTCTACATATCCCAAAACTAAAAAAAAATTTTTTCCATCAAATCTGCGCCTCCTCAATATTTTCACCTTCAGTAGCAGAAATTTTTCACCCATGACTTTTCTTTCCCATTCACCAAATTTTAAAATTCCTCCATCACAAATGCCTCTTCTGCCACCTCTTTTTAATTTCCACTAGTCCTGACCATGTGCAGGTCATAATTATCTGCCTCATAGACCACTGCAGTAGTCTTCTAATAGATTGCTCTGAATCCAATTTCTAATTAGTAGAATCCATCCTTTGTATTCCTCCCCATGCTGCATTTCCAAATATTGATATGATATACTTATTCAATCAAAACAATTTATACAGAATGTAGTCCAAATGCTTTACCATGGCATTCAAGGCTCTCCATATACTGGACTTGGATTCCTAGCTGGCTAGCTCATTGAGGTTACGAGTATGTTTCTTAAAATATCTGGATAGAGCAGTTAAGTTCTCTGTGTCTCTGGAGGTGTGTGTATATTTATGTATACATATTTGTTTTATTGATGGGATCATTAACATTACTGTCATGCATCATGATGGCTTAGCTGGAAATGTTGTCAAATAAAAAACAGGGCCAGACAGTAGCTGAAGTGGCAAAAACACTGTATTCAGGAACTACTGCAGTAAGAGAAAAGAGATCTCAATACAGAGCTGGGCTCAATTCCAAATACAGCATGGACAAGTGGGGATTTAAAGCCAAAGGGGCGTTGGGTCAAGTGGATGGAAACTTACTAATAGGAAACTTCAGGGGTGGGAGGGTTCTGATTAAACAGACCTAATAGGATATTTGCTGAAGGCAGGCCAGTGTGGTCAGATACTATGGTAGAAAATGAAGAATTTGATCAGGTATCGATGGTAATCAGGTATGAAGGGTTGGGGTTTCTCTCTCAATGGCTATAGCAAGACTCTTGCTACAACTCGGTGATTCAGGCTCCACAGGATTGGAAGCCAAGGTCAAAGCCTGATCGGAAAGAAGACTTAGATGAGCCTGACCAAAGTTCAGCCAAGGAGAGTTTTTGCCAGTGTATTCACACTCCGTGTGTGTGTGGTGTGTGTGTCTCTGTACTATTCTAATTTACCAGGCAGGGGCTCTCCGGCCATGAGAGCAGTGTCACCATCTTTTGGGTAGAACAGCAGACACAGAGAAGGCCTACTGTGGACAGTTAACTACCTGGCTCTTTTTTTAGCATGGGAAAGGAAGGAGAGTCCTGATTTTCTTTCAATATTTCTCAGGTATATTGATCTGACCCCCAAATTACATTAAGATCTGCAGTGATAAAACCATTACCCAAAAAACTCACTGTCTTTTATCACTTATATCCTCAGCATTATCATCAGCAATTGTCTTAATATAAGTCTGGAGGCAAAAAAAAGGCTTACACCAAGTATGCATACAAAAGGGCCAAATACATTCAGCAGCAAAACTCCCAAAGCAGATACCGCCGGGGACCTGCAGGAGCGCTTCCGCAAATCTCGCGAGATAGCAGGCAGCGATCCCTTTTGCTCCGGTTTCTCGTGAGAGCCCGGGGCTTCAGCTTCCCGTTTGCGGAGCCCGCGGCGGCGTTTCCTGGGGCAACAGCAATGGCGGGCTCGCTGTCCGAGCGGTTCTTCTCGCTGGAGCTGCTGGTGGACTGGGTGCGTTTGGAAGCTCGGCTGATGCCGCCCCCCGCTGCCGCAGTGGAGCAGGAGGAAGAAGAGGAGGAAAAGGAGCAGGGGGAGGCCTCGTCGCCGCGCGGTGTGTGCCCCGCCGTGGCCTTCCGCCTGCTGGACTTCCCCACGCTGTTGGTTTACCCTCCTGACGGCCCTGGCGCTCCCGCCCCCGAACCGTGGCCCGGCGTGATCCGCTTCGGTCGCGGCAAGTCCTGCCTCTTCCGCCTGCAGCCTGCTACCCTGCACCGCCGGCTCCTGCGGACCCCGCTTGCCACCTTGCTGCTGCAGCTGCCCCCCGGGCGCCCGACGCCCACCCCACAGCTCCTGGGGGCCTGCGACATTTCGCTGGCCACCGCGGCCCGCAGGGTTGTGGGGCCGGCCGCCTCCGGATGCTCCCACCGTCACCGGGGACGTTTCCCCCTGCATAATCAAGTGGGCGAGCGGACTGGGGATATTGCACTGGCCTACCGCCTGACTGACCTGGGAAGCCGCCTGCTGGGCCAACTTGAGCGGCCCCTCACCGTCACCCCCACAGGAGGCGGAGCGGAGGTCAGTCCCCAAACCCAGCAGGAAAGACAGCAGCTACAGCAGCCAGCCTCACAGCCAAGCCCCAGAGAGGCTGATAGGCCGCTGGGGGAGTTAGAAATCCCAGAGGCACAGAAGGATTTGAAGGAAATGGTTCTCCAAAGTAAGGCTGAATCTGATAATGTGGGTTCTGTGGAGAATAGCAAAACCAGTTCTGTTGTTACATGTTCAAGTGCTGTCAGTGGGAGAAATGTTAGCTCCCTAAATGAGGAAGTCACAGAGTTGGACATGGAGACCAATATATTTTGCCCTCCTCCTTTGTATTACACTAACTTGACCCAAGAAAAACCGCCCCCTGCACAGGCTAAAATCACCATTGAGCCTCAAATGAATGTACCTGAGGAATTGGATGGTGCTTCTCCTGAAAAAAAGCGTGTAAATCCCCCAACAGACACGAGTTGTCTAAAACATCCAAGTTCTGCAACACAAGAGCATCCTCCAGTGCTTGTAAATCCTCCACATATTCAGGATATAGGAGCAACTAATCAAACATGTCAAACTGAACAAAATAGAATTAATACAATAAGGCAGTTGCCTTTGTTAAATGCTTTGTTAGTTGAGTTGTCGTTGTTGTATGACCAACCTGTGACAAGTCCTGCTCATATACATCCTCACCTAGCCTGGTTATACAGGAATGAGGATAAGAAGTCACCCGAATCTTCTGCCAAATCCACATGCCAGTCTGAATCCAAGAAGGATAAGCGTTCTATGGGGGGATGTGAGAAGTCAGTGAGTCTTCAGTATAAAAAGAGCCAAATTGAAAACTGTAAGAAAGATAAATATTCTGAAAAGAGCAGTGGTACCTTCCAAAAAAGAGTTCCAAAAGGGAGGCTACTTTATGGCTTAACAAATACATTAAGACTACGTTTAAAGCTGACAAATCCTGATATGTTGGTGGTACATGAAAAAAGAGAACTATATAGAAAATCACAGTCACAAATGTTGGGTACAAAATTCAGAATTCCATCATCCAAAGTTAAACTATTAAGCTCTGCAGAACAAAGTCAGGAGCCACAACTGCCTAAAGATGAGTATTTAGATTCAGATGCATCTTTTACTGAAAATAGTGATACCTCAAGACAAATCAG
Source organism: Macaca nemestrina (assembly GCF_043159975.1). Lineage (NCBI taxonomy): Eukaryota > Metazoa > Chordata > Mammalia > Primates > Cercopithecidae > Macaca > Macaca nemestrina. Next base: position 16,370,926 of record NC_092125.1, on the reverse strand, counting down.
TGGAGTTTTTGATGATCCCAGAACAAGTAAAGGAACTAAACTGAAATATGCAACTGAAAAAAAGACAGTTGATTGTAGTAAAAATAGAATCAATAATGTTTCATTGGAAGAAGTTGTGAGTCCTGCAAATTCCATTATTCCAGAAAGGCTCACCCCTACAAATATTTTGGGAGGAAATGTGGAAATGAAAATCCAAAGTCCGTGTGTTTTCCAACAGGATGCTGTTGTTGACAGAATTGTAGATAAAGAAATAGGTATTAGACAAGTCAAAACCACAGATAATGACATTCTTATGGCTGATGTAAGTGACAATAGACCAGATAAGAATAGTTGCTATGAAAACATCTCAGAACTAAAGTATTCGGATGACTTGTCTAGCCCTTGCTATTCTGAAGATTTCTGTACCACTGAGGACACCAGCAGAAGTAAAGCTCATGATAGCAGTTCAAGGACAGAAAATCCAAAACATAGTCAATATACAAGGAAGTCTAGTGAAACAAGAGTGTCCAAAAAGAAAGCTAGTAGTGACAAGAGTTCTATCCTTAGCCCACCTTTTTCAGCTGGGTCACCTGTCCACTCATACAGAAAATGTCATATTTCAAAGACTCAGGATAAAAGTTTGGAGGAAGCATCTAGCATCTCGGCTAGTGATTTATCTTCATCACATTGGACTGGCGAGAAAGAAAACCGGTTAGATCAAAACAGTATGCACAATTCTAAAATTACAAAGAGAGGTCAAGACATCTCTGTTAAAACCAGAAGTAGTTGGAAATCTTTAGAAAAAAGCCAGTCACTACGAACATCCCAAGTGAGTTCTTACCTGCCTTCAAATGTGTCCGAACTAGAACTTAATGTCCTGGATAGCAGTACATCAGATCACTTTGAAGAAGAGAGTGATGATGTTGGTTCACTAAATATTTCCAAGCAATGCAAAGATATTTGTGAATTATTAATAAATAAACTTCCAGGATACACAGTGTAAAAATACATGCTTTTAAAAAACTTTCAACAACCTATGTGTACTGTTAGTGAAAAAAATTTTAAAGCTGTTTTAGTTCATGAATTATGTGAATAATTTTTTAAAGAAATATGAATGTTACTCCTTTGATGTTTAAATAGTATTCTACCATTAAATCTGATAATATTGACTATTAAATCATATAAAGATTTCTTTTTAAATTGTTTAATCATAAGAATAAAAGTATATCTTTCTAAATTGTCTCTCAAAGTGTCTACAGTATTCATCATTCTAAAGCTGACTTCATGCACAGCACTGAAAAAAGAAGGCTAGTGAGTAAGGACAGCCTCAAATTTTAATTGGAACAAATTATTTAACAAATATAGAAGACTTACTGTGTTAGATGCAGAAAGATGCAGAATCTCTCTATGATAGAGCCCTTGCTGTTTTAGAGCTTACAGTTGTATGTAGATAAGAAGTCGTCTTGACATATACATATCCCATGTCCCCAATAGGTGAAGTTGCTTTTATATGCTGTCATAGTGCTCTGCACCTTTTCTTTGAAAACCACAATTTGTGTAATTACTTAAAGTTTGTCTTCCACTAACCTTCAGTTGTGTGATGGGATCATATTTGCTACACATCAGTATATTTTTGTATCTAGCACAATTCCTGGCATGTGGCTGCAATGCAATAAAAACATTTGTTGAAAAAAATGAAGCCCAGGCATTTAAAATACCTAATGGGAGGGTTTAGAGTGAAGCAGCAAAAATAAGCAGATTCCCTAAAAATAAACCTGCAGAAAATCCTTATTGGAGATATGTTTGACTGTAATATTTTTGTTTTGCTTGATATAAATAGCCGTCAGGTGTTCTTTGAAATATTTGGAAAGGAGAACTTAAAAAGGTGTCTTTCTATACAGTTTCTGATATAGGAGTTCAGTTTCTTGTCATTTCAGTTTGTTCAATGGTTATTTTTAGTGTATGAAAATTTGTTTTTATGAAATCCAGTGATAATTTATAATTTATTCCATTGGTTTTATATTTAGACTTTATTCTGTGTTCAAATATTTACATATATTTTCTTCTAGCTGTGTTATACTTTAATTTTTAGACTTTTAAATATATCTAACATTTTTGAATGTATGAAGTGAGGTTCTAATTTCCTTTCTTTACAGGTAATTAATTATATAGGTATTCTGAATGATCATAATACTAGAATATAGATAGATGGTAAAAAGAGAGAAGAGGATGTTATATTTTGGGGAGCAATATGAATGAAAGAATGATGATGGGAATGAGCCTGATATATTTATGGGACAATTTAAAATATTATCTTGAGTAGAATGATAGATTCATGCTACAGAGTGGTAGAAAGGACATTTGTTGAGCAAGGAAAGTGCCAGATTACAGACAGCCTCAAATGCTAAGCATAATAACAGAGTTCTAAAAAATAGGAACAACAGATGATTTTAGGTTATAAATGAGCACTAGTAAGTAGTCATGACGTTTTGAATATTTTAAATTATTGAAAATAATAGGCAGAGAAATTATATCTGTAAAATTTTTGAAATATGAAAGGTTTCTATGGCTAGTGGCTATGATCTTAATTTTTCTAAAATACAAAGCGTATAGTATAACATTTCACAAAATCAAAATATTTTAATGCCAGGTATTGTAACTAGATGTTTAATGATGTCAACTGTGTAAATTGTTTAATAGCAATTTGTCATTACTATGGAAGAGACAATAAAAATATAAGCAATATCAGAATCATCAAAGAAATAATTCCTTATAAACCAACGTTTTATTTGGTAGAGAGTAAGTCATTGTCTGTGGTAAGAATAGGTAAAATGATTAATTTAGCATGTCTAAGGTACAAGACCAAAGAAGTAATGCATTTTAAATTACAAAACTGAGCAGCTGAATCTGCTTCTCTTTGAGTTAATCCATGAATACTTATTTCTAGAATTGTGATAATTGTTTCTTCTAGTCTAATTCTAGTGAAAAATATCTGTTTTCATGTATTTAGTGCTTCCTATTACATTCTACAAATTCTAGTCCATGTTTTAATTCTACAATCTATAAGCTTATTTTAAGAGAATTTTGTAATATATACTATTCATAGAGACTTATTTATCTCCTTAATTGCTTAAAATTATTGAAACATGAAATAGTATTTCAAGTCACAAGTAAGGGAGACTGTCATTTCATTGTAAAATCAAGCTATTGCAAACCTTCCAAAAGGTCTTCTGAATAGCATGGGTATTTAAACTGCTATGGACAAAGCTGAGTAGGAGAGGGTCTAAAATGCAAAGTGAGCCACAGAAAAGATGTTAAGACCTACCTCTATGTAATATTGAATGTTTATAGCTTAGGAACCAACCGCCAATAATTACTGTCCTATAAACATTTGCAGAGGGCTGTGCAGATGCATAGAATATACGCTGGGTTTTTTCCCTTCAGTCATATGCATGCTATTGATGACATTTTCAGATGCAGAGAACAATGATATTAAACTTCTGTCATGCAATTATTATGGCTTTGTGCTGAGAGCCACCCCTTTACATGTCAATTAATTTAGATTTTTCTTCATGTACAAGCAGTGAATTTAGTATGGAATTATAGTTAGGAACCAGACTTTTATTGGTAGCAAAATACAGGTCAAGACTGTTAATTAAAAAACCCAGCTTTTAAATTACCACACTGTGTTGTTGGCAAGGCAAATAAATTTCATAGCAAAGCAACATATAAATAATATTTAAATTTGCTGCATGAAACTGTCCTTAGGCCTAGAGAAAGTCATTCTTCAGGCTATGTTTTAATTCAGATTTAAATATTTAGGGAGTTGTATAGAATGACAATATATAGGCCAAAACTTGCTAAGTCATTCTTTTCTTATTTTTAACTTAAAACAATACAAGGAAAACTTTACTTGGTCAAGGACTAAGGCTTTCTAAAGTGATTTTCTCTGGAGACCTAAGTGTTATGCCAGGAAGTAACAGACTTCAGGAGTATCTTCATTAGCTTGGAGTGCCAAGCCATAGTGTTAGAAGTATTTCCTTATTTTTAAAAACTCTTCTCAGATCTCTGTTATACTGAACTATACTCATTCTAGAAAAAAAATTATAAAACGTAGATAAGAGGTTTTGCTTCAAAATTGCGTACTAAGGAAAGGTTATAGTGTTTTCCTTACAAAATTCCACTGAAATGACCGATGTAAAAATATGAATGCACCCAAAGCAGCCCTGGAAAACAAAAATGCTGGTGGTGGACAACACACCCAGTTTGAGGAACTTCTGGAAGACACAAAGCAGTTGGGATTATGTTGATGAAAAAATTGGTTACAAATCCACTCTTCAACACAGCCCCATGAGAGTGCTTCTGGAGAAATGAGAAGATGGTATCTTCCAACAGAGCCCCAGATTAAGTTCAAGCTGGTCAGCAGGGCTTGGGCATAGAAACAGGTTAAGGGACAACAGAGGGAAAAGCAGAACCCTGAGGACAGGGAAGAAGCTGGGGTGGGCTCAAGATTATCTACTAGAATAAGTGTTGGGACCAAAGAGAAAAACTATTTTTCAACTTTGACACCAAAACATATATTCAAACTGTCTCAATGTTATTGGTGAGACTACTAACCCTCATGCAAATTAAAGTGGTATAAGCCTGGTCATTGGAGGCAGACAAATGGCGTTTGCATCCTTGATTATTTTACTCCTTGGAGACTTTCTTCATTATAGAATTGGTTTCAGGATTGAGTCAAATAACATATATAGCATATATAACAGTGAGTGTGAGTGAGTGTTAGATGATGTATTTAGTGATATTACAGAGAATGCACCGTGGTGTCTTATTCCAGCCTAGGGGGATGTATTTTCAATTAAAACTTCAGTCAAGAAATCAACTCTTCCTTCCAGAAGGTTTAAACAACTTTCCTATAGCATAGCAAGGCAAAAGAAGTCCATGATGATAAAAGAGGCAGCACAGATTTCTGGCCAGGGAAGAAGACTTTAAGTCACAGAGCAGAGCCACAAAACCAAGCAGAAGAAGTATCTCAAAATATTAAGCAAAATGGGGCATCTAGCTTTGTGCAGAGTACTTTGTGCAGAGTACTCAGGAGAGGGGACTACAAAATGTCCTTTATACAGAAAGAAAGGAAACACTGATCCAGGTCCCCAGTAAAGACAAAATGTTCTAAAAGAGTAAGAAAGTGGTGTATCAGTGCTGGGAAGCATACGTTTCCCTGCAAACCTAGGTAAGTAGCCCCTCCTATAGGAGGTTGTTTTAAAACCTCCTAAACAATTTGTTTTCCTGTTTATATATTCCATGTTTTTTCATAGTAGGTACACAATAAATGTTTATTCTTTCCTTTGAATACCTTGAGGACTGGGGTGGGGATGGGGTGAGTGGGGAAGGAGCTGTCATAATGCATCATGATAAAATAGGTACAAACTTACAGAACAAGTTGGGAAGGGATGAGACTTAGCTTTCAGGCCAGATACTGTAAAGTAGTGAAGCGCTTGGTAGCAGAAATCCATGAAAATATTTGGGTTTTAAATCAAAAGGAAGTTTGTGCTTTCCAGGAACAGGGCAGCACAGGAAATTAGATGAGCTCCTGAGCAATAGTGAGACAAGGTAACAACTGAAGGTCATATTCAGAAAGAACATGGAAGAGAAGAGGTCCCTAAGTCAGTAAGTCAGTTGGTTACTGCAGGATCAGAAACCTATACTTGTAGCTTGACTATTTAGATACTCTATGTTGTGTCCCTTTCTATGTGCTTCTTGGTTTTAATATTGTTCTTTTTCAAGGATCTTCTAGTTGATCCATATGAGCAATAGGAAATGACTTTGGTTGTGGCTCATAATTGAGCAGAAATCCTAAAGGGGGTGCGGCATACCCCTAGAGTCTACATTATCAAAAGACTGAGAAAAAATATATAGGGGCTTTTAGAAAAATCCCTTCTTTCTACCCAAAGATTTTTCCTTCAGCTTTTCTTCACCAAAGACCTTGGAGCACTTCACATTTTGTTTTATTAAGGGAAGCTGTTCAATCACAGAGAGTCTCACACCCATCAGCTGTCTTGAGTACTGTATCTCATTACTTAACGATTTCAGCATCAACCTTGTGGAGGGAATTGGGACTGAATTCTGGCCTCAGAATGACATAACAAATAGTGGATTGCTTTAGATACAGAGGAGTCTATTGTCAAAAGAGTTGGCCTGAAAATTGTTTCTTGCATATCCAACCTTTTTAAGACTATTTCTGAGTACTCTGGGATAGTGTTTGTTAACCTGAGGTAAAAGATCTTTGTAATCTCCTGAGAAAGTCCAGCATGGGTGACAAAAGTGAGACTCCATCTCCACAAAAAAAAAAAAAAAAAAAAAAGAAGTCCTGAGTATGAACATGCATGCTTCTTGTTAGCAAAGTACTCTATATCCTTAATATTCTCTGTAATAGCCAGAAGCCAAGTATGTCGGAGGGCAGAACTTACATTTTCAGGGGAAACTATTATAGTGCTTCTTTTCTGCAGTGATTTCTTGGTGCCCTCTTCCTACCTCACTGATCACAGTGTGAGTTCCGACTGTCCGCCTCTAAAAACCAGTGTGAGAGGCAGGATCTTACTAAAATTATGGCTTCATTTTTCATTGGCAAATAGGATTGCTAATAAAAAAAAGTAATTTGTTGATGTGTTGTTTTCATTAATTTTAACACTAATGTCTTCTTATACTGAATAGCACTTTACAACTTATGAAGGACTTCCACTATCTCACTTCATCTTTACCAGAACCCTGTGAGCTAAGTATTAATATAGATGAGGAAACAGGCTGTTTTCCATATTCATTGCCTTTCTCACTTTCATAGAGAAACTGAAAGACTTTCAGCATAAATCTCAGAAAAATAATGTTCCTTTAATCCTTATAATATTTCCAGAATCAGAGTCTATCAATAGATTAAATTCCAGTTTATTTTATTTTATTTTGTTGTGTTATGATAAGAACATTTAACATGAGATCTATGCTTCTAGCAAATTTTTAAGCATACAATTCATTCTTGTTGACTGTAGGCACAGCAGCTCTCTAGAGCTTATTAACCTTGCTTGACTGACACTTTATGCCCAATGATTAATAATTTCCCATATCCCCCTCACCTCAGCCCCTGACAACCCCATTCCATCCTTTGATTTTACACATCTGACTATTTTAGATGCCTTGAGCAGAGGACCCACCTAAGCAATGCCTGGACTCCTGACCCATGAACGATATCAGAAAACATGGCTATTGTTTTAAGCTACTAATTTGTTATGCAGCAATGGAAAAATAATGCAAGTGGCCAATAAAAAACACCATGGCAAATCAAGATGAGGAGACTTTGAAAGAAAGGAAAAAGCTTTATATTTTAGGTACTTTAAAAAAGATCCCTTTTTGTTCCTTTTTTGAGCAATAAGGTCTACATTTTCATTTTTGATGGAGTGCCACAAATTGTATAGCTGGCCCTGGTGGTTACTCCAAGCTGGTAGAGGCAAATCCAATTGCTTACAGGTTTTCCATTGTGTTATCCAAGTACATATAGTATTTGGCACTACCTTTGTGGGCATAGTTGATGTGTATCATACTGAAGCATACTCTGTTGGGGGCTACACATTTTCTCTTTAGAATCTAGAACATTATCTTTAAAATTTTAATTTTACAGTCTGAACTAAAATGCCTACATTTCACACTACTGACAAATTTGGCTTCTAACACTTGTATACAGGATTACTCATAGTAACTCTTGGGAGGTAGAGCTAATGTGATTCTGCATACAGTATTTTCAGTACATAACATGAAATTATTGAACAATACATAACCATTTATTAACTGTCTCTATTCTTGTCAGTTACGGTGATTTCCAAGGATTTTTATAAAGATTGACTTTCTTCATAATGTTTCTTTAGCACTAGTTGCAGACTTCTATAGTAGTGCTATGCCCTTCAAATGGGTTGTTTTGGAGATGTTCTTGGGATATGTAAGTATAACCAGTATGGCCCCCTGCACTAGTGTGGGGTATAAATATAACAATCCCCCTTTTACATTCCAGTGGATTATTCTAACTCCATATATTTATGTTAGCAGGAAATCCAGCACCAAGTTTTTATGAACCCCATCATCCTAAATGGTCCAAGATCCTGAGAAGCTTACTTGGCCTTATTTGCTTGGTTGCTCTTGCTTACAAATGCCAGGCCATGTGATCTGCCCACCAACTAGGCTTAGTTTTCAACTGCTGTGGCTTCTATTGCTGTGACACAGTGTTGCATCTAAAGACCAGTTGCCTCCCTGGTTCTGTTTGCCACACAGATCTCCAAGGTACAAGTGATTATGGTTTTTACTGACAAGCTAACATTAATGGGGTGGCTGGGTCTGGAGTTGTCTTAAAGGCCTTCTTCATGATGCTCTATATATTCTGTGTGGAACAAGGATCACTAGTACAGGTTGTTACTTTCCTCGTTTTCTTTGGGTTTTTAAGGTCCTTTCCTACAAGAGAACTTTGACTGACATTATCCTAAAACCTCAGAGTTCCTAATAATTCTAATCATCTAAAGAGAAAGGGTCATGGGCTTTATCTTATTCCTCACTGAAGCCTACTTAACTCCATGCAAATTTACTTTCCCTCTCTCCATTTCCACCAAATCACAAAAAGAATCTGAGATCTGTAGGCCAATAGATGTTGTCTTAGTTCATTTATGCTGCTATAACAGCATACCACAGACCGGGAATTTAGATGAACTGAAGTTTATTGGCTCACAGTTCTGGAGGCTAAGAAGTACAAGATTGAGGGGCTGGCACTTGGAGAGGGACTTCTGCTGCATCATAACATGGCCAAAGGTGAGTGACTGAGAGTCTAAAGGGGGACAAACTCATCTTTTTATAAGGAACCCATTCCCATGATAATGACATGACATTATTCATGAGGACAGAGCCCTCATGGCCTAACTACCTCTTAAACATCCCTCTTCCTAGTACCATTCCAATGGCAATAAATTTCAACATGAGTTTGGAAGGCAACAAATGTTCAACCCATAACATATGTTATGCTACTTCTATTTACATAACCAAGAGTGACCTTTAGAGTGTTATGGGAAGAGTCCAAGAACCTTTTTTTGCAGAGTTTTCTGTGTCCTCTTATGGAAATGAAGTTGGCAGTGCTAACTTAAATAAACAAAATCTGGTTTACCTGCGCCAACTACCTGTACAGATGTATATGTTGAGAATGTCTTATTTAATTTTCTTCTCCCTAATCACTAGCAAGGAGGCTAGCACAGTGCCTTCACAAAACATATTGTCTCGGTTCATTTGTGCTGGTATAATAAAATACCACAGACTGGGTAATTTATTTTAAAAACAGAAATTTATTTCTCACAGTTCTGAAGGCTGGGAGTCTAATATCCTGGCACCAGCAGGTTCAGTGTCTGGTGAGGACTCAATCTCCAATTCCAAGATGGTACTATGTTTCTGTATCCTCTGGAGAGGATGAATACTGGGTCCTTATATGGAAGAAGGGGCAGAAGACCAAGAGAGATGAACTCCCTTCTCAGGCCCTTTCATAAGGGCACCTAATTCTATTTATGACATGACTCAATCACCTCCTAAAGGCCACACTTCTTCGTATGTTGCATTGGAGATTAAGTTTCAACATGAATTTTGGAGAGGACGAAAACATTCAAACCATAGCATATATGCTTCATGAATGTATGTGGAATTGAATAGAAACAATAATTAATACTAGCATAAATTCTCATCTTACAAATTATGGTGTTTCACACTTTGTCGACCTCACTGCTTAGCTAAGAGTTACTCTGCTATCTAGAAATTTGGAGGTTGGACGCTTGGAATAATGATCCATGAAACTAGCTTGCTTAGTCCCCTGCTATCCCAAGGAGGAAACCAAGACAAAACTATTTTGATAACTCCTCAAACCAATCCATTTGGCTGATACTATTTGGGTCCACCTGGGTTAAGAACGGAGATGAACACAGACCAGGATGATGTCATTGCCCATTCTTGATGCTGCCCCATTGTCTGAATTTACTCTTGGGATAAGTTATGCAAACTGACTTCCCCCAGAAGGATGCACTTTTGTAGCGGATGTTTTTCTGGCTGACAATGATTCCAACATATGGCACCTCCTAAGAGACACCAGAAGATTGAAACACTCTGATCTCCATGCTTCAACTGCATTCCTTCAAATAGCTTGGTTATAAAACCTACAACAAATAAAACTTCCTTTAACACTATCAGAGTGTTAGGAGGAGCTAGACTGTGGTGTATATTTAGACCACTTTGTACCTGAATTTAAATTTTAACATTCTCTTTGTAGGCAACCAGTTTCACTGTGTGCATTATACAGAATGAGAATGCAAATGAATGTGGTCCCAGTAGCTTGCTTTTACTATGTAGTATTTCAAACATTCAGGAGAATAAATAACACAACGAACTCCTATGTACACATCACCCAGATTTAACTTAGTGATGACATTGTGCTGTGTTTTCAGTCTTTCTCTTTCTCCCTCCCTCCCTCCCTTATTTTCTCATAAATAAACAGATACAACTGAAAGTCTTTTGTTTCCCCTCCCCATTGCTTTGGCTTCCCTTCCAAGGGGTAACTCTTGCTCTGGGCTTGCTGTATTTCCTTTGCATTTCCACTGGGGGATGCATAGGTTGTTTCCAGATTTCCCTTATTGGAAACAGTGCTGCAATTCATATTTTTATCTCTCTGTTCACAAGCACTTGAATTTCCTTAGGGTTTTATACGTAGAACTGGAATATCAGGCCCTAAGTTATGCATATCTTCAACATTGCCAAGTCACTCTCCAAAGCAGTTGAACCATTTGCCATGCCACTAGCAGCATGTGAGAGTTCTTTCTTCACCTCCTAGCCCCAAACTGACAAAGGATAGATGTTTTAATTTTGACTGCTATATATTCAACTACCCTAGCTTTACTTTATCAAGTCAGTCTTGATATTCAGAGATAAAAGTCTACCCTCTATTTTACTTTCTTTTTTATGCTAAGTCAGCAGTTCTCAAACTTTTGGTCTTAGGAACCCCTTACACTTTTAGAAATTACTGAAAATTCCAAAGAGTTTTTAAAATGTGGATTATATCCATCAATATTTGCTCTATTAGAAATTAAAAGTTATTTAATGCTTATTTATGAATTCATTTAAAAGTAATATTACTAAACCCGTTGCATGTTAATATAACATTTAAAAAATAAAAGTAATAAATTTTCCAAAGCAAACATTTAGAAGAAGGGCATTACTTTACAGTTTTGCCATTTTAAAAAATGTCTGGCTTAATAGAAGATAGCTAGATTATCACATCTGTTTAATTGAAGATAGCCTCCTACCTGCTTCTTCATTCAATCTTGCATGATATCACATATTGTGTAGGCTCTGGAAAACTCCACAGTACACTAATGAGAGAATGAGAGTGAATACGGCAAATAGCGTTTCAGCATTATTATGAAAATGGTTTTGACCTCATGGACCCCGTCCTGACCCTTCCCAAAAAGGTTCTTGGGAACCCTTAAGAATTTCTAATCACACTTTGAAAAGTGCTTTTCTAGACTCTTTTTGGCCCTTTTACTTTCACGTGAATTATAGGATCACTTTATGAAGATCAAGGAAATAAATTTCTTAATCGATTGGAGTGATTTGTCCTTTAAGGGTTGGTAAAACTTGCCTATAAATATGTCTGGGCCTTGTGTTTCTTTGTGGTAGAACTTGTTGCTCACATTGTTTGGGGACCTGATTTTATTAATATATGCTTAAAAATATCATTTGGACTGCTGTTGTTTCCTGAAGTTTTAAAATTTAGTGTACTTTATATACTTTTATAAAACATGTAAAGTTGTTTAAAGCTCTTTTTTTTTTTTTTTTTTTGAGAAGGAATCTCTCTCTGTCACCCATGCTGGAATGCAGCGGCGCGATCTTGGCTCACTGCAACCCTTGCCTCCCACGTTCAAGTGATTCTCCTGCCTCAGCCTCCCAAGTGGCTGGGATTACAGGCAAGTGCCACCATGCCCGGCTAACTTTTTGTATCTTTAATAGAGACAGGGTTTCACCATGTTGGCCAGGGTGGTCTCGAACTCCTAACCTTGTGATAGACCCACCTTGGCCTCCCAAAGTGCTGGGATTACAGGAGTGAGTCACTGTGCCCAGCCTAAAGATTTTTAAAAATATAATTTTGAAAAGTAAAAAAGGAGTCAAAGATTGTCTATTACTTTCATTGACTCCAAGGAACACATTTCTGTATTTATTTTACTGACCTCTCAGTTGCATTCGACATACTTACCTACTTACTATATCTTCTGCTACTTTCCATTCTTGCATTTCTTGACATCCCATTATTCTAATTTTTCCCCTATCTTTCTAGACTCTCACTCTACATCCAAATACTGGATTCTAACCCTTACTCCTTCTCTTTTAAATCTCTCTCTAAATTGTCTCAGTTATCTCATCTCTCCTATTGCTTTAAAAACAACCTAGATGTTGATAACTTCCCTATTTTAATTTTCAACACAAATCTCTTTTCCGAGTTGTGGATTCATATTTCTACATGAAATATCAATTTATATTTCACAGGTGTCTCAAATGTAATGAGTACAAAATGTGACTTTTGATTCCCACTCTCCAAAACAGTTCCTTTACTAGTTATCAGTACTGAGTATTCTCCATTTACACCCTCTATTCTCTCTGTACCTTTCTCCACCCTGGTTTGAGCCCAGGATGCTGCTACCTGTATAGCCTGCATCAGTGGTCAACTTTGGATTTTGGCTTCTATTTCGGGTTTGTTGGTGGTGGGGTAGGGCAGGAGATTGGAGGGCAGGAGGAAAGAAAAGTTGGGGTATTGAGTTCCCTGGTTCCCTTCCTGCCAGCCTTGAGCATTTCTACAAAAAAGTCACAGCTTTCATGGGACTTTTTTTTTTTTTTTTTTTTTTAAGCTGTGGCTACAACTACAACTCTGTTTCAGGAACTGACTACTCCACTTGCCCTTCCAGACCTAGGAAGGATAATGGCTTCTCGCATTGCTAGTTCTGGAGTCCTTTGCCATCCCTTGTTTGTTTCTTTTAACTCTGTCCACTCCTTTGTAAATGGCGCCTGCCATTAAACTTTCATCAGTGATCTTGTCTGAGTGTACCATCTGTTTCCTGCCAAGATCCTGACTGATGCATCTTCCCAGTTTCAGAAAGCCACCGCCTCTCTGACAACTTAAGCCAGAAAACTGGCACCATCGTCCCTTCTATTCACCTTCCACATCCAATCCATTAACCCATCGTGGTGGCACTGCTTCCTACACACACCTTGAAATAAGCCATGGCCAAGTGTTATAGAAGCCTCTTTACTGTCCTTACCATTTTCAGCTTTGCCTCATTCAAACTATTCACTGCATGGCAGACAGAGTTATCTTAAAAAATATCTATCAGGCCGTAATTCTTCACTGCTTAAAACACATTAATGGCATTCTTTTAGATTTTCAGTAAAATCCAAATTCTTGATCATGGGCCTACAAGCCGTCATATGGTCAGATCTCTACTTGCCTCTCCAAATGCACCTCATACCTCATTGCAACTTGCCCTCTGATGTTCCAGACACCTGTCTCCCATGTTGTTCCTTAAACATGGAGAAGTTATTTACACCCCAGGACCTTTGCTCGAGCTGTTCCCCTTGCAGGGAACTCTCAATCTCCTACACAGAGCACTTATTACTCTGCTTTTCACATGCTCTTCTCATCCTTTAGGTTTCTATTTAAATGTCACTTCTTCGAAGAGGCATTATGAAAATCCTGTCAAATTAAGTTTCTCAATCTCACCTTGCCCACACTACATTATTTTCTATCATTGCATTTGTTAATTCTTTTATAGTTTATTACAACATATAATATCAGTAATATGTTATAATATATAATAACATATCAATCGCTTTTTCTATTTATTTTTTTACTTTTTTATTTTGTGTCTTCTTCCCTAGACCATAAACTCTTTGATGATAGAGACTTATGACTGTTTTGTCCACCACTGTATATGCAGCTTTTAGTACAGCTTCTATTATGCTGGCATATACTGATGTTTTGCATTCAATAAATATTTGTTTAATGCATAGATATTTAATCATTTAAGTAAGAAAAAAGTAGTGTGTTTTAAAAAAGGTTCACAAAAAAATGGCAATGGAAACTGAAGAGAGAATTTTCTTTACAACGACGACAACAAAGGCTTATCACTCTCCCTATATACGTTTTTCCTCTTTTCCCTTGAGAAAATGATCAGCATTTAGATGTTCTTAGCCTGTTAAGGATCCAGAAAAACCACTTAGCTGCAGAGAAAATTTCAATTACACAATGGAGATTAAAGTTTCAGTACTTGGGAATAATTATAAAGATGTTTTCCATTATATATGTTCAAGAAAGTAAAAAAGAAAGGCATTAAAACTCAATGGAAAAGCATTTCAAATGATAATCAACTTATTATCTTTATTGCAATCACAGGAAAATTATTTCAAAACCTCACATCTTGGGTCTAAGACCCAAAGACTAATCACTTAATGACGTGGTTAAAACTGAAGAATTCAAAAAAGCCTGGATTGAGCAGGAACATTTTAAAGCATCATACTATTACCAAAACCATTAAATGAAGGGATAACATTTGGCTAATCATTGAAACACACAGTGATGTTTTCTCCTCTGAGATGCATTTGTTATTTGTACAACTAACTTACCACTTAGAATTCTGAGTCTTTAATTGCAATTATTTTTCATGTGTCTGTAGTTTATTCCCTGCTTCTATGTGATAATTTAGAATTCTGAGTCTTTAATTGCAATTATTTCTTGTGTATCTGTAGTTTATTCCTTGCTTCTATGTGATAATTTTGCGGCTAGGAATGCATTTTAAATGTCTTCTTATTCTCTAAATAATCTTCTAGAGGACTGCGGTGAACATCTATTAATTTTACCACCTAGAATCCATTCACTTTTCTTTAGCTAACAGTTTACTGTACTTGTCCTCTGAGAAAGCTCCTCAGTCACTTCTCTTGAGCATTGTGATTTGATGAGCTTAATCCCACCTCTAGTTTAAAACAGCAAGCATATTTACTCTTCCAGGAAGAGTAATTGGATGGCACGTGATTTCACATCAGGAAATGTTTTAAAACTGTTCTGGGAGGAACGTTGTCTTTTTCCCACTGGGTCTGAATGATGAAGTATGTTGGAACCCATCTTGGAAGCAATCACAAGGGAGATTCTTCCTGAGGAGGAGCCAACACCAAGAAAGAAAAACATAGAAACAGTCCTGGTCACGTTGAGTCCTACGTCATACATCTGAAAAGAGTTAATTCTTGGACTCTTAAATTGCATTAGCGAGTAAACTCATTTTTTTAAAAAAGACCATTTTAGATTTATAGGTCTCTCACTTGCAACCAGAATAATTCCTGTACGCAGTAGGCACTTGATTAATGTTGTTGATTAATTTGTGCAAGTTTCCTCTTTATTTCAAGACCTCTTACAAAAATCTTGAAAGGCCCTCTTGATTTGATTAAATGGAAAAACAAATTTGTGTCATGATGAATGTTCTTTAGTTTTTCTGGATCAAACATCTCTGTTTGAAACACCAAAATTTACTGATTAATATACTGCTATTTCCAGGCCATTCCTGGTGTATGGGAAACTTTCCCTCTTATATTTACAAAAACAAATAAGGAATCTTTAATTTTTTTTTTTTTTTTTTTTT
The DNA here is from genome assembly GCF_043159975.1 of Macaca nemestrina. NCBI lineage: Eukaryota > Metazoa > Chordata > Mammalia > Primates > Cercopithecidae > Macaca > Macaca nemestrina. The sequence continues at coordinate 16,355,210 of NC_092125.1, read as the reverse complement.
TTTTTTTGAGACAGTCTCACACTTTTGCCCAGGCTGGAGAGCAGTAGCACAATCTTGGCTCACTGCAACCTCTGTCTCCCGAGTTCAAGCGATTCTCATGCCTTAGCTGCTTGAGTAGCTGGGACTACAAGCATCCACCACCACACCCAGCTAATTTTTTATATTTTAGTAGAGATGTGGTTTCACCATGTTGGCCAGGCTGGTTTTGAACTGCTGACCTCAGGCAATTCATCTGCCTGGGCCTCCCAAAGCACTAGGATTATAGGCGTGAGCCACCACATCCGGCCCCAATTTTATACTCATTTAAAATTAGAATGCATTTATTTATTCTGAAGAAACCATTTCCTTGTTTTTGTCAGCCACAAAGAAATGCATTCTTCAGAATAAAGACCTGTAATTAAACAGGTCAATTTAGTTTAATGTTGTACCTAATAAAGGAGTTTAAAACCATTTAAAAAGTAGACTTAATTTTCCAGAATTTACGCATGACAAATACTTTTGTTTAAAATTAAATGATTTAGTCCAGTATGGTGGCTCACGCCTGTAATCCCAGCTGCTTGGGAGGGAGAAGCGCTTGAACTCAGGTGGCAGAGGTTGCAGCAAGCTGTGATGCACTCCAGCCTGGGCGACAGAGTGAGATCCTGTCTCAATCAATCAACTAATCAATCAATAAAATTAAATTATTCAGATGTGTAAACAGAAAATGAAAATTGCTTGTAATCTCATTCCTAGAAATAATAGCTGATATTTCAAAGCATATTGTTCTAAACACTTTCTATTCATAGTGTTTTTGTTAAATGTTAAAAATAGAAATATCCTATTATTCTAATAATTATTTAGTAGCAGTGACAATAATGTGGCAGTCTTTCCATGTCAACATAAATAAATACCATTTTTAATGACTGCTCAGTACTCCATTGTATGGATATAACATAATATTTTTGAAGAACACATCGCTTGTTGAAGAACATTCACATTGATTCTCTAACATTAGTATTATAAATGAGGTTAATAAATCATCACATATTTATACGATTTTTTTAGAATACAATCCAAGAAGAGTAATAGCTGGCACATTTGAAAATTTAATACACATTGCCAAATTGTCTTCTAAAAAAGTTGCACCTTCCAGCTTTCCATATAATTACAAACTCTGTGAATGAACATCCTTGTTTATTTTCATCCATCTCATAGACAATAAATGGTCTGACTTTGCTGGTTTAGTTTTAATTTCTTTGACAATTAATGAGTGAATCTTTTTTATGGGTGAACTATCAGTTTTTATGGCTGTATGGAAAAACACCCAAAAACTTAAGGCAACCATTCATTACTCCAGGGGTCAGCCAAGCGGTTCTGACTTGGCCTGTGTTGCCTGGGCTCACTAGTGAGTCTTTGGCTTGCTGCAGGCAGGCCAGATGCTTTTGCTTCCAGAACTGGCTGTGAGCAAGCTGGGGCACCTTGGTTTTCTTCCACACGGCTCCCAGCATCATCAGAAAAAGTCCAAGCTGGTTTACTGGTAGTGGCATGGTTCCAGGAGAATGAACAGAACGTGCAAAGCCTCTTGATACTAGACTTGGAACTGGCACAATATCCCATGTGCCTCATTCTACTTGTCAAAGTAAGTCACAGGCTAGTTGAGATATAACAGGTGGGGAAAAACACACGCACACAAGAAAACAAAAAACTATACCACTGTCGCCAGGAGCTACAAACTCACACTGCAAAAGGGCACAGACACAGGGAGAAAATAATTTGAGCTGTATTTTAAAACCGTTTACCACCACATGTTTTCTTTAGATCAGTAAGTAGGCCAAAAGTCTCATTAAGCATCTTTTTTTTAAAAAAAAAAACAATTATTTTCACAGGTTATTGGGGAACAGGTGGTGCTTGGTTACATGAATAAGTTCTACGGTGGTGATTTGTGAGATTTTGGCACACCTATCACCCAAGCAGTATATACTGCACCCAATTTGTGGTCTTTCATCCCTCACCTCCTTCCAGCCCTTTCCCCCTGTGTCCCCAAAGTCAACTGTGTCTTTCTTATGTCTTTGCATCTCATAGCTTAGCCCCCACACATGAATGAGAACATATGATGTTTGTTTTTCCATTCTTGAGTTACTTCACTTAGAATAATAGCCTCCAAACTCATCCAGGTCGCTGTGAATGCCATTGATTCATTCCTTTTTATGGCTGAGTAGTATTCCATCGTGTGTGTGTGTGTGTGTGTGTGTGTGCGTGTGTGTGTGTGTGTATCTCACAGTTTCTTTATCCACTCGTTGATTGATGGGATGGGCATTTGGGTTGGTTCCATGTTTTTGCAATTGCAAATTGTGCTGCTATAAGCATGCATGTACAAGTATCTTTTTCATATAGTGACTTATGTTCCTCTTGGTAGATACCCAGCAGTGAGATTGCTGGATCAAATGGTAGATGTACTTTTAGTTCTTTAAGGAATCTCCACACTGTTTTCCATAGCGATTGTACTAGTTTACATTCCCACCAACAGTGTAGAAGTGTTCCCTGTTCACTGCATGCATGCTAACACCTATTATTTGTTTATTTTTTTGTTGTTGTTGTTTTGTTTTGTTTTTGAGACAGAGGCTTGCTCTGCCACCCAGACTGGAGTGCTGTGGCATAATCTCGGCTCACTGCAACCTCCGCCTCCCGGGTTCAAGTGATTCTCCTTCCTCAGCCTCCTGAGTAGCTGGGATTATAGGCATGCACCACCACGCCCGGCTAATTTTTGTATTTTTTAGTAGAGACAGGACAGGGTTTCACTACATTGCTCAGGCTGGTCTCAAATTCCTGACCTCAGGTGATCCACCAACCTCGGCTTCCCAAAGTGCTGGGATTACAGGTGTGGGCCACCATGCCAGGCCTATTTTTTGATTTTTGATTTTTTTGTTATGGCCATTCTTGCAGGAGTAAGGTGGCATCGCATTGTGGTTTTGATTTGCATTTCCCTGATCATTAGTGATGTCGAGCATTTTTTCATATGTTTGTGGGCCATTTGTAGATCCTCTGTTGAGAATTGTCTATTCATGTCCTTAGCCCACTTTTTGATGGGACTGTTTGTTTTTTTCTTGCTAATTTGTTTGAGTTCATTGTAGATTATGGATATTAGTCCTTTGTCAGGTATACGGATTGTGAAGATTTCTCCCACTCTGTGGGTTGTTTGTTTACTCTGCTGATTGTTCCTTTTGCTGTGCAAATGCTTTTTGGTTAATTAAGCCCAAACTATCTTTGTTTTTATTACATTTGCTTTTGGGTTTTAGGTCATGAAATCCTTGCCTAAGCCAATGTCTAGAAGAGTTTTTCCAATGTTGTCTTCTAGAAGTTCTATAGTTTCAGGTCTTAGATTTAAGTTCTTGATCCATCTTGAGTTGATTTTTGTATAATGTAAGAGATGAGGATCCAGTTTCATTCTTCTACATGTGACTTGCCATTTATCCCAGTGCCATTTGTTAAATAGGGTGTCTTTCCACCACTTTATGTTTTTGTTTATTTTGTTGAAGACCAGTTAGCTGTAAGTATTAGGGTTCATTTCTTGGTTATCTATTCTGTTCCATTGGTCTATGTGCCTATTTTTATGCCAGTACCATACTGTTTTGGTGACTATGGCCTTATAGTATACTTTGAAATCAGGTAATGTGATGCCTCCAGATTTATTCTTTTTGCTTAATCTTGCTTTGGCTATGTGGGCTCTTTTTTGGTTCCATATGAATTTTAGGATTTTTTTTCTAATTCTGTGAAGAATGATAGTGGTATTTTGATGGGAATTGCATTGAATTTGTAGATTGCTTTTGGCAGTGTGGTCTGTTTCACAATATTGATTCTACCTATCCACGAGCATGAGCTTGGGGTGTGTTTCCATTTGTTTGTGTTGTCTATGATTTCTTTCAGCAGTGTTTTGTAGTTTTCCTTGAAGATACCCATTGTCACCACTCCTTTTCAACATAGTACTAGAAGTCCTAGCCAGAGCAATCAGACAAGAGAAAGAAATAAAGGGCACCCAAATTGGTAAAGAGGAAGCCAAACTGTTGCTGTTTGCTGATGATATGGTTGTTTAGATAGAAAACCCTAAAGACTCCTTCAGAAAGCTCCTGGAGCTGATAAAAGAATTCAGCAAAGTTTCTGGATACAAAATCAATGTACACAAATCAGTAGCTCTTCTATACACCAACAGCGACCAAGATGAGAATCAAATCAACAACTCAGGCCGGGCATGGTCTCTCATGCCTGTAATCTCAGCACTTTGGGAGGCTGAGGTGAGCAGATCACCTGAGGTCAGGAATTCGAGACCAGTCTGGCCAACGTGGTGAAACCCTGTCTCTACTAAAAATACAAAAATTAGCTGGGCTGTGATGGCGAGCCTGTAATCCCAGCTACTTGGGAGGCTGAGGCAGGAGAATCACTTGAACCCGGGAGGTGGAAGTTGCAGTGAGCTGAGATCATGCCACTGCACTCAAGCCTGGGTAACAGAGTGAGACTCCATCTCAAAACAACAACAACAATATCAACACAACAACAAAAAACCCCCACAAAAATCAATAACTCAACCCCTTTTACAATAGCTGCAAAAAAATAAAATAAAATACTTAAGAATATACCTAATCATTAAGCACTTTGGAAACAAATTAATATTTTGGAAGGTATTCAGATTTTTTTCCCTCTATGTGAAAGGTAAATCATGATAAATTTATTTCTTCTTTTGTCTCTTGGGTCACCAAAAGCATTAATTTAATGTCTTCTATTAGCTGTATCTTTTTTTCTGTCACCCCAGTTTTCATTTCAGGTTAATTGAAGTGTGGGTTTTCCAAATTGGTTTTTGCTTAGGCTCACTAAAGTTGATCCATTAGCTCTGAATTTCTTTCTGTACATACTTCAAAAGCTAGAGTTACTGAAAGGAGTATTTTTTTTTCCATTTAAATGTACTTTACTTATTATTTCCTAGGTTCTGATAATATACTGCTCAGTGGGAAAAGATTTCTCCTGTGATTGAATTTTCCTAGCACTGTGTTTAGGAAATTTCTTTCAATTTTTTCTCTTAATATTTTTCTAGTGCTAAGATTCTGCAGTTTGAAGGACTTTTATTTCAGAGACATAGGCCATGCTTAGTGGAGACTCATTCAGAATGGAAACAAAGCTTAGATGCTGACTATCCAAAGAGCCTATTTTGAATATGAGACTCTTCTTATTGAAAGGACAATTTGGAGAGATATATGGTCAAATGACTAGGCTAACTTTATCTATATTAATTTCCTAAACAATGTAGGTAAATTGCACATTTTAAAATATTCCAGCCTCTCAAAACATGGCACCTACCCTCAATATTTCTAATAATCATTCACTTGTTTAGCACATATAGAGCACTTACCCACATGAACGCTTTGTAAAAGTCTAGGGGAACATGAGAAATAAGTCAGACACAGTCCCTGTTGTCCCTATTTACAATCTACTGTGAGACACAGATAATTAAGGAGGTGATTACAACCATGTGGGAAAAGCAGTTCTTCCTGTAGATTCAGACAAGAGATTCCAGATTTTCAAGGGATCTACATCTCAAACCCAAAGAAGTAAATCCCTCAAAGCATAATGGGGCCGGGCATGGTGGCTCGAGCCTGTAATCCCAGCACTTTGGGATGCCAAGGCAGGTGGATCACCTGAGGTCAGGAGTTTGAGACCAGCCTAGTCAACATGGTGAAACCTCGTCTCTACTAAAAATACAAAAATTAGCTGGGTGTGATGGCACATGCCTGCAATTCCAGCTACTCAGGAGGCTGAGGCAGAAGAATCTCTTGAACCCAGGAGGCAGAGGTTGCAGTGAGCCGAGATCACAACACTGCACTCCAGCCTGGGCAACAGAGCAAGGCTCCATCTCAAAAAAAAAAAAAAAAAAAAGCCAAGAGAAAATAAATTGAACTCAGGTAAGGAGAGATGATATGTAAAAGGATTACTGCAACAAAGGCAGGAAGACTCTTGCTCTAGGAAAGGAAACTGCAGCATTAGGGAAGGAGATTATAGCAAGGTAGAGAGTGCCGTAACCATGAGATCAGCGTGCATCTCCGAGGTCAGCAGAAAAAGGTCTTTCTTTCATAGGGAGTAGAGAAGGCTACAAAGAACCGTGTGAGGGGCGGGATGAGGTGGTGGCATGATCAAACAGTGGCTCAGTCTCTGTTTGTAGCCATCGCATTCTCTGGAGCAGGTCTTATAGAGAGGCTTTTCTGCATTCCTACATGCGAGAAAGGACCAAAGTCCAGGGGCCTGGGGGAAGGTGAGGAGGCTAAGCAGAGTTTGGTCAAGTCACATTGATGATATTTTGTCGACACTGGCCAGTGGGGACCAATGGCTAATCATTCATGAGACACAGAATGGAATTGGAAGGTCTGTGTCTGACCCTGTTATAGGTGAACAAGGAGGTCATCGGTGGGTCTTATCTAAATCTTATGGGGAAAAGGAATTCCTTGCAAGAAGTCATTTTTTGGAACACTGAAGGTGTGTGTTGGGAAGGGGTAGTTTTGTAATCTCCCCTATTTTCAAGAGGCACAGGACTTGGGGAAAGTTCAATATCACCAGTGCCTCTGACACAAAGTGACCTATAACCTTGAACACCCGGTGGCAGGATGAATGGTGTCCACGGTAAGTGCCACCACAGAAAGTCATCAGCCAGTAGTGTTGACATTACCTGGAGTCTTGCTAAAAATGCAGATTCTCAGACCTGTTGAATCAGAATCTTCATTTACAGTTGAGTCCCGGGATGATCCATCCACAGGTGAAAGTTTTTGAAGCGTGGATCTGGGGAAGTCAGGAAAGCATTGCTAGAAGAAATGATCCCCTAGTTAACTCTCTTTCTTTGGTAATGCTTTGATTTGAGCATTCACACATTCATTCATTTACAAAAACTAATTGTTTTTCCAAGAAAGTTGTATTAGTATCTATGAGTATTAGTTATATATTGCTCTGTAAACTACCCCCGGATTTAGTGGCTTAAAACAACAAACATTTATTATTCTCACAGTTTCTATGGGTCAAAAATTTAGGAACAGCTAGTTGGGTGGTTTGCAGTCAAGATATCAGCCATGGCTGAAATCAGCTGAAGACCTGGCTGAGGCTGTAGGACTCAAGGTGGTCCACTCCCATAGCTGGCAAGTTGGTTCTTCTCCAGGCTAGGCTCTCCATCCTGGGGCTTCTCCACATGGCTGCTTGGGTGTCCTCACAACATGGCGACTAGCTTACCCCAGAGAAAGAGACAGAGGAAAGCTATCCTTTTTATGACATAGCCTTGGATGTCATATGGAATCACTTCCAGCACAATGTGTTCATTAGAAGCAAGTTATCAAGTCCAGCCCCACTTTGGGAGGTTGGAGAGAATTAGGCTCCAGTTTTTGTTTTTTTTTTTTTAACAGAGGAAAGCGTGAACACAGTCTCCCACTGCTACACATTATGCAGTTGGGTTTCCTACATTTGAGGAAATTGCAGGGATCAGCACATTTTGAGTGCAATGGATGAGCCTTGCCCTGGGAAAACCACCTTTGAGATCATGGTATCTCCCCTGCCAGGTAAGTATAGGCTCCAACTTTTAAAGGAAAGAATATCAATGGAGTTCCGGACATTATACAGCCTTGTACAGGTCAACTTTGTAAAAGTCAATGATGTTTATCAATTTAATTTATTTGACATTTTGCCGCTGAAGACAGATAACTGATTCTGTTTTTCAGTCTCCAAAACTCACAAGAACATGCCTCATGCTATCTTAACAAGACAGAAACTTTCAACTGTCAGAATACTTTTTGAGAAAACTGTAGTTGTTGGTGAAATTCAAAGGTGATAAGATTGAACTTTCATGGGTGACAAGAGAATGACTTTGCAGTTTGCTTTGTGGGCAGTATGTGGAGGTGGGAGGGACAGGAAAGAAACATAAAGAGCAGAGGGTAGAAGCCAAGAGATAGTGGAAAATCACATGTTCTGTCCTGGTACTCCTCGCTGCTCTCCAGATTTTTAGTAAAAAGGTGTTGAGCTCATGTAAAGTACAAGGTGAGTGGTGCTTTTTTACAGACTGTGATGGGGCTAGGCTCTATATCTGGACTGAGTCGAACCAAACTAAGAAACACATGCAAATATGGAAGATGAACAGAGAGAAGCAAGAGGAAGTAAAGTCAGGGGAGTTTGCAGAATTGGTGTGAGAGGTGAGGTGGACCATGGTGGGTGGTGAAGGAAGCATCTCAAAGGCCATGGAATAGAGGAGTGCAGTCATTTTTAGCTAGGTATCCAAGGGACAGAGGCACCTTAGTTGACATGTGGATGGCACTTGATTTCTGGCAGTTCTTCTCTTTTGCTGAGTCAACGGCATGATCAGAATATTATTTACTGAATTTCAGCTTTTGATGCTGACTATTTTAAAGTAACATTAGAAAGTAACTATGGAAAATATCTCAAGTTAGAAGAAAATTTTTATTCATTTATTTAGGTTTGGAGTGGCAAGGTGTAGAGCTTGAAATGTAATTTCACTTACCAGCAACATGTTTACATTGCTGCCTTAACGCTCCCTCTGGAATCAGAATAACCTCTAGCATTTAGGGACCTCCTAGTTCATAAATGCTGTGGCCCTTTTTTTTCTGTTTTAGAAGCACACTCTTTTAATCTTATAAAATCCTGGCCAGGAATGAAAGAATGATCTAAAACAATCGGTCAACATGACCTTTTATCTTGCTTAATAGTTGGAAAATCTGTTTCGCAAAGCTAAAAGCAAAATGACTTTCCTCAAAAAGCTTTTGCTGTATTTGGGGTTAGAAAAACATATTTTTTGAGAAGACAGTACATTTCCCCGAATTTCATCTTCTAAAGGCTTAAATAATTTTCATAGTAAAACAAAATTGCCTCAAGTGCTATTGCCTCCCTCTCCTAGACACCCATTAATATAAAATAAAACTAATCTATAATAAGCGCTTGTTCTAAGAACACTCAGCAGAAGCCAGGTATAATTTAACATTCTGTACAGCATTCAGTGATGAAGGACACACTATGATTGTTTTGCAGCATTGCAGAAATTCTTTTTAAACAAATCTTAGCTTTTAAAATTGAAGCTCAGAATTTTGCTCAGCCCGTTTTGTTTCCTAGGTCCCATATATTGGGCATCTACACACTCAAAATTGATAAAGTTAGGCATACAGAGACAGAATATTTCTAGTTTATAAATAAAAGCAAGTTTTATTCAACCCAATAAGAGCACTCCTAAAAAAATTAGTAAAGGAAATAAATAAAAATGTAAAATAAATTATTCAATAAAACCAAATCTAATGCACCCAAAGAGTTCACCATCTAAATTCCTGGAGGGAAGAGTTGGGTAGCTGGGCTATAAATCTCAAATAATTTCATTTCTTCCAATCCCTGTATTCATCTGTGCTTTGCCAAATTCTCCTTTCATGCTTCTTAATGAACTTTCAGCCCCCCTTTATAAATGGTCTGGCTGAACATTTTGATTTTATCATCAACTTACTGCTCCAACCCAGAATGGAAGCCAATCTCTCCCTTTTTCTGACACCAGTATTCTCTGTAGGTAACTTTTCTAGAATAGAGGTCAGAAAATGTTTTTTGTAAAGGAATGGTTAGTAAACATTTTCAGCTTTGTGAGCCATATGGTCTCTGTTTTGACTATTCAACTTTGAAGTTGGGGTGAGAAAGCAGCCACAGACAACATGAAAATGAATGGGCATGGCTGTGTTCCAATAAAACTTTATTTACAAAAATAGATGGTGGGCTGGATTTGGCCCACAGGCTGATGTGAAAGTTGTCAGAATCAAAATAGAGTCACTTGTGACCATTGGAACTGGGAAAGGCTGTAATGGGAGGGTTCTCATGCTTGTATGCCTGATAACAAGAACTATCACAAACAAACTGCAAAAAAGCACAACCTTGCACAAAGGCCACAAAACCTTACACAGAAAATACTTTTGCAAGGACATCTGTCCAGCAACTGCTTGTCCAACCTTAGACTGACACCACCCTTGTTATTGATCCATACAGCCAAGGATAATTGATTCAAAATAACTTATGTCATTCTCTTCATTTTGCCTTCAAAAACTGTCCCTTGCCTCAACCTTCCTGATGATCTGCATAGTTTACTCTGGCACATGTATTTCAATTGCAAACCCATTCCCAAGTACGTATCGTTTTCTTTTAGAGTCTCCTTCTCAGTCTGTTGTGAAGGTTTGACACTGCATGTCCTACAGCATGTCCCCATTCGGTTTGACATAGGAGCTGGAGAAGAGAGAGGTGAAGAGAGAGAGAAAGCCCAGCTGTCTTCGCACAGCCATGGATGTTTCTCCTGTCTCTCCCATCATCCTCCTCCTCATCCCACTCTGAGTTTTTTGCTCATGTTGATTGTGGAGGAGCACGGTAGAATGGAGGTTCAGTGAGGGGAGCAGAATTGATTGGAATATCTCTTAGAGAGCCCTCCTGTAGATGACACCATCCCTACTGTTTGCAATTCTTTGGGAATACAGGGAATTGGAGGCTCCTTTCTGTCAGTTTTAGACCCAAGTCTTGAGCATAAAAAGAGCCCTGCTCTACCTTCTGTGACACTCTTTACCACCATGTTTTATTCTGTGGGTCAGTGATTGTAAGGATAGATATAGTTCAGGAATATAGAAATACACTAGTAGTTCATCAGTGGCAGCTGTTCGTTGACATTGTCCCAATCTCGGTCTGTCACGTTCTTGACGAAATTCCAGGGCTTTCCACACATTCTAGTGTTGCCTAAAATATGAAGTGTTTACAAATGTAGTTTGTTTCTTTTGCTTCACTGAGATAGAGGTTTTTTGGTGGTGGTTGTTCTTTTGTTTGTTTAATTTTTGTATGTTTTCAGTTAACTTTAGCTTTCCAGGCTGGAGTGCAGTGGCACAATCATAGCCCACTGCAGCTTTGACCTCCCAGGCTCAAATGATCCTCCTGTCTTAGCCTCCCTAGGAGCTGCGACTATGCCACCATGCCTGGCTATGTTTTTTGAGATGAGGTCTCAGTGTGTTGCCCAGGCTGGTCTCAAACTCCTGAGCTCAAGCAATCCTCCCATCTCCGAAAGCTCTGAGATTACAAGTGTGAGCCACTGCACCCAGCTGGCTTGACATTTTTGAGTCTCCTCTATCCCTTCTGTCCCTTAATGAGCATTCTTCTCTTCCTTAATCCTGTTTTATTTCAAATAGTTTCTTTTTATGGCCTCCATAATAACACCTATTAGACTACTTTTGTGATTGTACTTTCTCTAAAGGCGTATTTTCCCATCGGCCTAAGAATAACTTCCTTTAGAAATGATTCTTTCCCTTCTCCTGTCTCACTTGGATGTACCCCATGGCCTCACCTGCTGACCCTGGCTGCCCTGCTCTCTTCCTTGACTTAAATGAATTTTCAGCTCCTGCTATAAGCCACACTGTTCTACATCCTGGAGCTACAGAGATGTAGCTCCTGCCTTCAAGGAGCTCTCAGTGCAGAAAAGTGAGAAGATAAACATAAAAACAAGGCCAATGACACCAGGGGCAATTCACTCTCTTTGGTGGACTGTAGACACCCATGTCTGTAAACAGGGCACACTCTTAGTCGTATGGGAAAGGTTCAGGCTGTGGTACGTTATTGCACTCCAAGACAAGGACAGAGGAGTGGCATCTCTTAAACATGGAGGCTGAGCCAAGGTACTGTTAACTTGTGGCTCATGGTTCAAACCATTCATACCATGGTCATGAAATGTACTTACCCTCCCACCCCACCAAAAGGGAAAGCTCTCTTGCTATGGGGCTATGCTGCCCCTGTTGGGCCCACTGGAAAATTTCCATTCCATTCCCCAATGGAAAATTTAAATGGAAAATTTTCAGGGTCATGTTGTTCTAACAGATTCCAGATTCTTCTGATTACCCAATACTAGATCTTACGGGGGAAAAACCCAAAGACCCTGCCTTCAAATTGCATATGGTCTGTTTATTAGAAGGGATAGTCAGGAGACACAGAGAAGAAACAACCAAATGATTTTTATAGAACAACATATTAGCCAGCACAAATTAGTCTAGCAGAGTGCCCACTGAGAGAGCACAGAAGATGAGAGAATAAACAAAGATGGTTGTGGTTGCCTTCCAAAGGAGGAGAGTTTTGAGAATTTAATTTGCTTCCAGTCTTTGCTATTATAAGGTATATATTATGAAGAACCTGTTGACTCATAAATCTCTTACTATATTTTGGATAATTTCTCAGGACAAATGCCCCCAAATAGAATTACTAAGTTAAACGGATATCAAGGAAATACACATTTTTAAGAGATTTTGATATATTGCCAGATAGATTACAATTGCTGTCTAGAAAGATTATATAAATGTATGCTTCTTACCCCCAGCAGTGTATAAGGGTATCCACCTCACAAAAACTTGGAAGCATCAATAATTATGATTTTTTAAAATCTCTAATATAGCAATTGAAAATATCTAATTTTTTTCTTCACATTTCCTTTGTGCTAGTGGTGTTGAACATTTTTTCATATGTTTATGACTCATTGTTATATCCTCTTTTGCCAGCTAACTATCTTCTTTGTCTTTTGCTCCATGGGTCCTCTGTAGATGAGTTATATAATAGCAGTAGAACAGCGTCCAATCAATATGCTGGGTTATTTTGTAACTTTAGACTGATAAGGCATTCAGAGTTGAAAGGTGTGGTTCTTAATACAGCTCAAGGACGTTATGTCCAGATAAACACTCTCAGGTCAGGAAACAATTCTGTAAGGAGTAGAGTTCTACTAGAAACACAGCGAGGGTTACAAGTATCAGCTACTGCCTGAGGTATGTCTACATGTTATCCCCAAATTTGATCAAAACATTTGACGAATAAAGGGGAACAACAATGAGATACCATCTCACATCAGTTGGAATGGCTAATATGAAAAAGTCAAAAATAACAGGTGTGCGAGGTTGCGGAGAAAAGGGACTGCTTACACACTGTTGGTGGGAATGAAAATTAGTTCAGTGCCCTGTGGAAAACATCTTGGAGATTTCTCAAAGAACTAAACACAGAATCACCATTCCACCCAGCAATTCAGCATTACTAGGTATAGCCCCAAAGGAAAATAAATTGTTCTACCCAAAAGATAACTGCACTTGTTGGCCAGGCACAGTGGCTCACACCTGTAATCCCTGCACTTTGGGAGGCCGAGACAGGCGGATCATGACGTCAGGAGCTTGAGACGAGCCTGGCCAAGATGGTGAAACCCTGTTTCCATTAAAAATACAAAAATTAGCTGGGCGTGGTGGCACGCACCTGTATGTAGTCCCAGCTACTTGGGAGGCTGAGGCAGAAGAATTGCTTGAACCCGGGAGGCGGAGGTTGCAGTGAGCCAAGATAGTGCCACTGCACTCCAGCCTGGGCAACAGAGTGAGACTCTGTCCCGCACGCAAAAAAATACCTACACTTGTATGTTCACTACAGCACTATTCACAATAGCAAAGAAATGGACTCAACCTAGATGCCCATCAGTGGTGTACTGGATAAAGAAAATGTGGTACATATGCAATATGGAATACTACTATGCAACCATAAAAAAGAATGAAATCATATTATTTACAGCAACATGGATGCAGCTGGAGGTCATAATCCTAGGTGAATTATAGCAAAAACAGAAAACCAAATACTCCAACATGTTCTCACTTATAAGTGGGAGCTGAACATTGGGTATACACAGACACAAAGATAGGAACAATAAACACTGGGGATTCCAAAAGAGTGGGAGGAGGTGGGGGCAAGGGTCGAAAACTATCTATTGGGTACTGTGTTCACTTGGACATTAGAAGCCCAAACCTCAGCATCACATAATATACCCAAGTAACAAGCCTGCACATGTACTCCCTGAATCTAAAATTTAAAAAGTAAAAACAAACAAACAAACAAAAAACTAGTAGAATTATCAAAGTGCATTCTAGTATAAAGTGATACAGGTCTGTATGCAATTGTGGTTGCACTCATCTTGCAATCTCAATTTGGAGGAAAAAAAGGGAAGAATTTGGAATTGATTTCTTAGCCTCATAACATGTTAAAACTGGGTACATTTTTACAAATCTAGCTTCCTGCCAAATCTTGAAATACGCCTACATTAATAATTAAGTTAGTTTTCTAGATATTTAGATTTTCCCTTTGGAGATATACAGATATGATAAATATTTATTTTTTATTTTGTAGAACAAAAGAAGAAAAATGTATTTGGATTACCAGATCCCTGACTCTCTGTGTTTGCTTTTGTTGATTATTAAGGCATTTTCATATAGGCTTAGATTCTTTAAATATCACAGCTATATGCATAAGTATCAGTCATAGTTCTGCTTTTTCCTTACTAATAATTTTTAATTAAAAGAAATACAGAATTTAGCATGAAAAAACAAAATGATGTAGAGTCTAGGCAGAAAATATCTCTAAGGGTCATGACATGCGACATTGTAGGAGCAAATCTAACACACACAAAGACGAGTATGTGGAAATGAGTTTTAGAATATAGCATATGATTCAGGTTCTTCTTCTGACTTTGTCTGATGGGGTGACATCAAAAGGTGATCGTTTTAATATTTCGTCATCTGTGCATTTATTTTGTTTTGTATATTTTAGCAAGTGCTTTCAGGCTGCAGGTATCTCTTGGAAACATTTACCTCTCTTCCAGCTAAATGAATAAATAATGATGCTATGCCCTTTGCATTCAAATGCAAAGGTTATAAACCACTCTCAGTAAGGTCTGGCTTTGAGTCATTTGGCCAAGGAAAATGACAGGTTCTAATGTGGAACACTTCATACTGTCTTTGAAAAACCCACGAATGCCAAGAAAGTGGCTCAGGATTTGCTGTGGGGGAGGACTGTGTGTGGTGCAGGAAAGGCCATGAGAAAGGACGAAGAGATTAGGGCTCGTGGTCATCTGTATTGGCTCCATTTCCGATGTGTTCTAATATTGGAATCCTGTGCAAAGTTTGTTTGAAAATAGAGATATGATTTTGCAAAAAAAAAAAAAAAAAAAAAATTTGGGCCAGGCGCTGTGGCTCATGCCTGTAATCCCAGCACTTTGGGAGGCCAAGGCAAGCAGATCACCAGAGATCAGGTGCTCGGAACAGGCCCCAAAATCTGGCCATAAACAGGCCCCAAAACTGGCCATAAACAAAATCTCTCCAGCACTGTGACATGCTTGTGATGGCTATGGCGCCCACGCTGAAGGTTGTTGGTTTACCGGAATGAGGGCAAGAAATACCTGGCCCACCCTGGGCGGAAAACCGCTTAAGGCGTTCCTGAACCATACACAATAGCATGAGCGATCTGTGCCTTAAGGACACGTTCCTGCTGCAGATAACTAGCCAGAGCCCATCCCTTTGTTTCCCATTTTAGTTAATCTGTAATCTATAGAAACAATACTTATCACTGGTTTGCTGTCAATAAATATGTGGGTAAAACTCTGTTCATGGCTCTCAGCTCTGAAGGCTATCAGCTCCCTGAATCCCACTTCGCACTCTATATTTCTATGTGTGTGTCTTTAATTCCTCCAGCACTGCTGGATTAGGGTCTCCACGACTGAGCTGGTCTCGGCAATCAGGAGTTCCAGGACAACCTATCCAACGTGGTGAAACCCCATATCTGGTAAAAATACAAAAGAAAAACAAAAAAATTAGCTGGGCATGGTGGTGTGCGCCTGTAATCCCAGCTATTTGGGAGTCTGAGGCAAGAGAATTGCTTCAACCCAGGAGGTGGAGGTTGCAGTGAGCCAAGATCCTGCCATTGTATTCCATCCTGGCTAACAGAGCAAGACTTCATCTCAAAAACAAATTTTTTTTTTTTTTTTTTTTTTGCAAACTACACTTCTTATTCCATAAGCTGCATTCCACTGTATAGACATACCATCGTTTATCCAGTCTCCTGTTTATGTACCTTTGGGCTGCTTCCAGCTTTTCAGTATTATAAATATATCTTCTTTGAACTTTCTTGTTTAAGTCATGTTGTGGACTTACATTTTCATTTCTGTTAAGTCAGACCTGATGGGTCAAAAAGGGAGTCTGTGTTTAAGTTTATAAGACATTATCAAAATATTTTCCAAATTGGTTGTACCATTTTACAGTCTCATTTGCAATGCATGTCTCATTTTACAGTCTCATTTGCAATGCCAGTTGCTCCACAGTCTTACAGTATTTGATGTTTTGTGGTAGCTCATCGGCAGGGTTTGATTTGCATTTCTCTGAGGCTTAATGATGTTAATTATATTTTCATGAGTTTATCACCTATGTGTTTATCTTCTTTTGTGAAGTATGAAGTCTGCTCAAGTCCTATGCCCCTATTTTTATGGGCTGTATTTTTACTTACTGTGTTGTAGGAATTCTATGTGTATTCTAGATATGGGTCCTTTGGCAGATAAACGTGTTAATCATTTCCCCACTCTGGCTTGTCTTTCGTTTTCTCAGTGGCATCTTTTACCATTAAACTTCTTATTTCTAGCTCGTTCTGTGTAAGAAGTTTAAAAAGTTTTGATAAGGTTGTATTTATCAAACTTTTGTCTTCTTTTATGAATAGTGCTTTTGTGGTTTAGTTCAGAAATATTTGAATAGTAGTGATGAGAGAGGACATCATTGCCTTGTCCTTGATTATGTCTTGTTCCTAGTCATTAACAGCAGACATTTGCTGTTAGAGAGGAAATTAGTTGTAGGTTTTTCATAGATGTTCTTTGTTAAGTTTAGGAAGTTTCCTTCTATAGTTTCCTAAGGATTTTTTTTTCCATGGGTGTTAAATTTTTACAATACATTTACTGTATCTACTGAGATAATCCTATGTTTTCTTCTTACTCTGGGATTCTGTTATTATTTACCATAATATTATATTAATTGATTTTATAATTACATTGAGTAACTTTATAACGTTAAAAACCTTGCATTTCTGGGATAAAACTCAAGGTTGTAGAATGTATTACCATTTTTATTTTGTATTAGTCCATTCTCACATTGCTATAAGAAAATAACTGAGACTGGGTAATTTATAAAGAAAAGAGGTCTAATTGGCTCAAGGTTCTGCAGGCTGTACAGAAAGCATGATGCTGGCATCTGCTCAGCTTCTGGGGAAGCCTCAGGAAACTTACATTTCTGGCAAAAGCTGAAGCAGGAGTAGGCATTGCTTACATGGCAGAAGCAGCAGCAAAGGGGCGGGGGGGAGTGCTACACACTTTTAAACAACCAGATCTTTTGATAACTCACACTCACTATCACAAGAACAGCGCCAAGGGGATGGTGCTAAACTACTCATGAACAACCCCCATGATACAATCACCTCCCACCAGGCCCCACCTCCAACCTTGGGGGTTACAATCCGACATGAGACTCGGACATGCCCCACTGTTAAAAACCCCCACTGATGTGCAGTTTGTTTCAGGATGAGTGTAAACTCTTTAGCATGTATTAAATCCTTCACAGATATTCAAGGTCATTTCTGATCATTCCTGGTTATGTACCATAGGTTCCAGCCTCCTTGTCTTTTCACTATTCTCTGGACACCCATCATCCTTCAAGCCTCTCTACATTTGCACATGTTGTCACTTGTTTAAAATAGTCTTCCTTCTCTTTCTATCTGAGAAATTTCTGCTCATCTCTGTCAGAACTGAAGCTGAAGTTTCCCATCATAGCAAGCCATTTCTTTTACTCCACTTAAAGTCATATGATCCTGTGCTATCATTATCTGCTGACAACTTTATTTCTCCACTGACAGTGAGCAGCTTGAAGGTCTTACCCTTCTTTTTTTTTTTTTAAACAGGGTCTTGCTCTGTTGCCCTGTATGGAGAGCAGTGGTATGATCACAGCTCACTCTAACCTTGAATTCCTGGGCTCAAGCTATCCTCCCACTTCAGCCTCACAAGTAGCTAGGACTTCAGGGATACATCACCATGCCCAGCTAATTTTTATTTTTTACTTTTGTAGAAGCAGGGTCTTGCTATGATGCCCAGGCTGGTCTGGAACTCTGGACCTCCAGGAACCCTCCTGCAGTGTCTCCCAAAGTGTTGGGATTACAGGCATGAGCCACCCTGCCTGGTCCTGATCTTGCCTTTGATCCTCAGCACCTAATAAAGGGCCTGGGGTGAGTAGAAACTCAATAAATGTGACCAAATTAACAAAGGAAACAGATGGAGGATGGCATACAAAAGAAAACATGCCATACCTGCACATTTTTAAATGTTTTCCCTAAATGTTTTTATTTCCTTTTATGATAAAGTCAGAAGGAAATAAAATAGGGCCGGGTCACCAAAGATTATACAGTTCATTTTCATTCCTGGGTTTTTCCAGCAAGAGCAAGATTATGGTTCTCCTATTGGGCTGCAGCTGCTTTTAGTTTGAGTTGTCCTGTTTTCAGCAATACATATGATGATTAACTGCTAGAATTCAATAATGGGCAGTAACATTAAGTGATGATTGAAGATTAATTTAAATACAGTCTGAGGTTAAGTGAGGAAAAGCAAGTATTTTATTTTTGTCAAAATTTGAAGTATTATTAATGCTGGGATCAGTGGTATAACTAGAAATAATAGATTAAAATTAAGAAAGGAAAATTTTTAGAGAAAGATAAAAAGTCTCCAGACAATGAGACCTACTAGACTGTGAAATAGATTTTCAAGTAAAGTGATGGAACACAATCCCTGGAGACATTCTAAATAAAGGGACAATGGACTAGAAAGTGTTTTGCAGAGAAGAATTCTGCACTGATGACTGGAGTGAGAAGGGGGCAGGGAAATGGGAGGATGACCAGATGTGGCCCATGGCAAGGCCGTGCATTGTGAAGGGAGGAGGAGAGTCTGAGATCCGGGAGCCCTGCAGAGAGTTTGCTGAAGAGTGAAGAAAGGATGGTTAGTCATGGGAGGAGGGACACTGGAGTCCGAATTAACAAAGCACACAGAGAGACATTCAGGCTGGTAGAAAAGGCTGGCTAGATCCAACCACTGACAAAGAAAAAGAAGATTGGATGGAGAGAGTAGATCTCGCTCAAAGAGGATCTTGATAGATTAGAAGCATTTAATCCTGGCATAATGGGTAGCAGGAATAAAGTTCAGACTCCTGAACTTGGAATATGCCCTGTGCAATAGAATACTTACAGTCACTTATATTCTCTCTCCTTATGGAAGGCAAGTGTAAGGTGGGGATGGGGCAAGGTGCTATTTGTTTCTGCAAACCCTGCATCTGCCAGAGAATGGATATTTGCTGAATATTTGTTGAATGAAGGAAAGAATGACTGGATAAAAATTACATAATCAAAGTAGAATTGTAAAAAAGATTAGTTTTACAGTCAGGTGCAGGACAGATTAGAAGAGAAAGAAGCTAGAGACAGCACAACCATAGAGAAGCCTCTTGGAGCATGATATAGAGTGCTGGCTTTCAAACTTCCTGTCCAAGTAAGAAATATATGGCGGGGCATCATATCTTTCTCACATCTGTAATCCCAGCACTTTGAGAGGCCAAAGTGAGTATCACTTGAGGCCAGGAGTTTGAGACCAGCCCTGGCAACCTAGTAAGACCCTGTCTTTACAAAAAATAAAATTTAAAAAAAAGCCAGGAATGGTGGCTTGTGCCTGTGGTCCTAGCTACTCACAAGGCTGAGGTGGAAGGACTGCTTGAGCCCAGGAGGTCAAGGCTGCAGTGAGCTATGATTGCACCACTGCACTCTAGCCTAGGTAACAGAGACCCTGTCTCAAAAAATTTTTTTTAATTAAAAAAAGTTATATTGTGACTTAGTGTACACATACACACGCCCACATACATAAGTATATCACAAAACAATACATTCGCTATTGAGTAAAGAATGATATGAATGTTTTTTGTATTCTATTTTATTTTTTAATGCTGGCTGGGACATACTAAATTGACTTTATAACTGGCTAATGTAAATGCAATTTGAAAAGCATTGCTCTGAAAATAAATAGCCAATTACTATAATCAAATGAGACACAATAAAAAAAAAAGCACAAAAAATAAATTGAAGACATATTGAAGTCTGACTTTTCTTTTTTGTTTGTTTGGGTTTCTGTTTTGTTTTGAGATGGAGTCTGTCTCACTGCAAGGCCCAGACTGGAGTGCAATGGCATGATCTTGGCTCACTGCAGCCTCTGCTTCCTGGGTTCAGGCTATTCTCCTGTCTCAGCCTCCCGAGTAGCTGGGATTACAAGCATGCACCACCATGCCTGGCTAATTTTTGTATTTTTAGTAGAGACTGGGTTTCACCGTATAGGCTAGGCTGGTCTTGAACTCCTGACCTCAAGTGATCCACCCACCTTGGCCTCCCAAAGTGCTGGGATTACTTAGAGCGGGAAATTCTCAGCAGCTGACCAGTCTTTCAGACCAGGGAGATGTGGTTAGTCAAATAGAGGAAAGGTGCAGTGACCTCAGATACACTGTGAAAATTCTCCTTTCGAACTTGCCAGAACCTTTGTTATGCTCATATATCCCTCAACACACAGAACTCAGAGCACTTTTAGGAAACTTACTGAGGATTCTAGGTGTGGGAATCAGTTAAATACCCAAGGGGTTGTTTTGATAATTCAGATTAATGCCAGCATATGACAGAAAGCTCAAAAGAAAGTTATTATTATTATTATTATTTTGGTAGAAAATGTGTAACGGGCCTTCTAATCTAGGACAGAATTGAATTGAATTTTAAGGTTAAATATTAATCCCACCAAGCTTTTCATCTTCCCAGTTTTTTTTCTCAATGACACAGATTCGTCTTACTTTTACAATTCCTTCCAGTCCAAATCTCTTGGATAAAGATGTTTGTAAGTTGTTCTAATTTCTGTTGCTCTTCCCACTGGCAGACAGAAAACTGTTTTT
The DNA here is from genome assembly GCF_043159975.1 of Macaca nemestrina. Taxonomy (NCBI): domain Eukaryota; kingdom Metazoa; phylum Chordata; class Mammalia; order Primates; family Cercopithecidae; genus Macaca; species Macaca nemestrina. Next base: position 16,334,367 of record NC_092125.1, on the reverse strand, counting down.
CTGCCTGAGCTTCCCAATAGGCCTGTTGATCTAATTCTCCCTTCATTTCTTAATAGGTTTTGAATGATCCTCTCTGGTATTCATTTCTCTCCTGACACTCCAGTAAAAGGCCATCTTACTTCCCTTGACTCTGGCTGACAGTAATATATTCTTTTCTTTTCTTGGCCTTAATTGACATTGTTTATACTCACAGGGATCTCTTATCCCTCTTCCTTCCTGGTGGTTTAAAAAACCCACCTATATTCACGCCTCGTTTGTCTGAGAGCATTCCCTCGAGAAGCTTTGTTGGCAGTTACTTGGTCCTTTGGAAGCTCTTTTTAAATCTTGGCCTCCCCTCTGGGTCTTAATTATGTGTTTCTGAAAATTCTTCAGCTTTCTCAAAGACTTGTGGAGAGCAATGCAATGGGATTTCACTTAATAGATCCTCTAGGAAAGAAGACCTTTATAATCCACTGTGTTTGTATTTTTTAAAAGGCAAAACAAAATAATCCTTATAAACTGGTACGCGGTGTTGGTTTGCTATCTAGGCTCAAGGGAGATAGATTGCCCTTTGCCACTGTTCTTGAAAAAGTGGAGAGAGAAGGTGGATCCTTGTGAGGTGGAGCTAAAGACACCTGAGTTTGGAGGTGGACACATCTAGGTTTTAGTACTGGGTCTGCCACTAATTTGCTTTGTGACTTTGGGCTGGGTATTTAGTCCCTCTGAACCTCAGTTTCTCCATCAGTAAAATAAGTGTAAGACTATTTACTTTAGTAAAATAACAGATTAGATAGGAGGATGTATATTAAGTGCTAGCACAGTGGTTCTCAACTTTGCTGTGTATCATAATCACATACAGATTAATAAGGAATACAGAGGCCCACTTGCACTGAGGTCAGCTAAGCTTCTTTGTATTTGTACCAAGATCCCCATGTGATTCTGCTATCCACTGAAGTTGGAAAACCTAGTCTAGCATCCTGTAGACATTCAATATATATTAGCCCATTGCCCCATTTTAACACTCAAAGCAGTCAAAAAGCAATTTCAACAATGTAAAGGAAATTAATTTTGACTTAACCTTGAGTTTCTTTTTTTTTTTTTTTTTTTTTTTTTTGAGACGGAGTCTCGCTCTGTCGCCCAGGCTGGAGTGCAGTGGCCAGATCTCAGCTCACTGCAAGCTCTGCCTCCCGGGTTTACGCCATTCTCCTGCCTCAGCCTCCCGAGTAGCTGGGACTACAGGCGCCTGCCACCTCGCCCAGCTAGTTTTTTTTTTTTTTTTTTTTTTTTTTTTGTATTTTTTTTAAGTAGAGACGGGGTTTCACCGGGTTAGCCAGGATGGTCTCGATCTCCTGACCTCGTGATCCGCCCGTCTCAGCCTCCCAAAGTTCTGGGATTACAGGCTTGAGCCACCGCGCCCGGCCAAGTTTCAAAGGCCAGAGAACTGGAGAGAAAAGGAGTTGTGTTGAAGATAAATCTATTTTATGTCTCCCAATCTGTAGCCCTAGAGGCCAGAACTTTCAGCCCAATATTGCAGCTCCCAGCTGGTAATTGTCATCTTTTGCATATTGATAGGAAAGCATACTCTAGAAATATGTAGGTTTATACACTTTTAAATCAAAAAGTAAAATTCATCTTAATTTTTAAAAGTTTTTTCATAGTTTGTACTTTTTACTACCTTGCAGTTCCTATTTAATATTTTTAGAAAAAGGCCTCCATTTTGTTACTTTTTAATCAAGATTATCCTATATTACTTGTATCTTTGATAGCACTGGTGTTCTATTTTGTTTATCTCTTTATTTATTTTGTATCATGTTTTATTCCAAAAGCATTTGAGGAGGCTTACAGAAACGTGTGATGGACCTCTGCCTTCTGCTGAGGATGTAAAAACCTGGAAAGAGAGCCTCTCTTTTTCTAAGAACAAGAAAGAGTTAGATAACCTCCCAAATCATAATTTTCTTGAATTTATCAGAGATCTGAGGTCACAGGGCAACCAAATACCTGAAATCTAAGGAAAAACAAGCACTTCTAAGGAGTCATCATAACCCTGGCTTACCTGTGAGAGAGGAAGGAGACACTATCCCTGATATAGTTTAGAAGACTTTAGCCGAAAGTTTTAATAAATTGCTAAAGGTTAAGTATAAGCTCACATGAGAATATAGAATCCTTGGGAGTCTCAGATACAAGGGGAGCTGGCACTCATTCAGATTCTTCTCCATGAACCTCACCATGTACTCACAGGAAAGACTCAGGGCAGACCCAGAAACCCGAGAAGGTTTCCCTCAGTTGTGCACACTTGGAAGACCGGGGGTGGCCACCATTATTGGAAGGCATCAAGTGCCCCTTTCCCCAGACTTGTTTTCTCCATCTCTCCTTAAGCTATTGGGGGAAAGATGACAAACAATCTTGTTCCCAGGACAGAGAGGAAGACACATCTCAGCTGGGGCAAACCAAGGGACAAAAGCCCTTGACACTTGAGGGAGAGGGAACAACAATCTGTTGTAGCTTCAGATCATTAGAAATCTCCTACCATGGAGGATGGTGCAGGAAACTCATATAAGATATGTCAAAAATACAAGATAGAGTTTGGCTGCCGTAGGAAATAGGCCAGCATAATTTGATTGTTCCACCACTGAGACCCAATGACACAGGGCTTATCTAAGACTGTGGATGAATGAAAACAACAGAAAACTTCCCCCCACTCCATGGCTAGCAAATGTCAAGTAACAACTAGCAGCAAATCTACCACTGGGGAAGGAGCAAGAGCACGGAACAAAACCCTCTCTGAGGTTCAGTTACACAGGTAAAGCCTAAAGATGAGAGTGAAATGAGAATGTAGAGAATAATTCTTAAACATAAAATACTACTAGAAAATAATACCTGTGATTCATTGACAGTAATCATAGCAATAAAACTCACATCCAGCTCAATGACTGACTAGATTGTCTCAACCTTCACTCTAAAGACATAGCAGAAACATGTATGTGGCCAGGTCCAGTAGCTCATGCCTGTAATCCCAGCACTTTGGGAGGCTGAGGTGGTGGACAGATTGCTTGAGACCAGGAATTCAAGATCAGCCTGGCCACCAATTTACCAACAAGAGGCAAATTGATTAACAGAAACAGACTTAGAAACGAACATGATATTGAAACTATCAGACAGAATTGAAAATAACAATGATCAATATAGTAATTAGTAACGTAGACATCATGCACAAAGACATGGGGAATTTTAGTAGAGCAATGGAAATTATAAGAAAGCAGAAAATGAAAATTTTAGAAATAATAGAGTAACAGAGATGAAGAATGTCTTTAATGGACAATTCATAAACTTGACACAGACAAGGAAATAATTTGTATATTTAAAGATAGGCCATTGGAAATAATGCGAACAACAACAACAAAAAAAGAATAAAACAATGGCACATCCAAGAGCTATAGGATAATATTGAATAGTCTAATATTCATGTAATTGGAATCCCAGTGGGGAAAAACAGAGAAGAAGATAGAAGATGTATTTGAAGAGTAATGAAGAAATAATGGCTGATAATTTTCCAAATCATTGAAAGGTATTAAATCCCAAATCTAAGAAACATACAGAAAATCAAGCAATATAAATACGACACATACACACACACATACACACACACACTCTTAGATGTATTGTATTCAAATTGCTGACAACAAAAAATAAAGAGGAAAAATGTGAAGATAGCCAAGGAAAATAAATACATATTATGTACATACAGAGGAAATATTTTCCCTCATTTTGAGGGTGGCTCTTCACTTTCTTGGTATCCTTTGAAACACAAAAGTTTTTCATATTGATAAGTATGACTTATCCAGCTTTTTCATAACTTCTACATTTGGTGTCATATCTAGGAAAATGTTACCCAATCTAGTTTCTCAAAGATTTGGTTCTGTTTTCTTCTAAGGGTTTTATAGGCCTAGCTCTTACATTTAGGGTTAGGATTCATTTTGAGTTATTTTTTGTGTATGCTGTAAGAAAGGAGTCCAGCTTCATACTTTTTGCATGTGGCTATCCAGTTGTCCCAGCACTATTTGTTGAAAAGTCTATTCTTTCCCCCATTGAACTTCCTTGGCATCATTGTCTAAAATCAACTGACCATAAATATAAGTTTTTCTCTACAACCTCTCAATTCAATTTCATTTAACTATTTATCTATCTTTATGTAATTAACACACTATCTTGTTATCATAACTTTGTAGTAAGTTTGAAATCAGAAAATGTGAGTCTTCCTGCTTTGTTCTTTTTCAATAGTGCTTTAGTTATTGTTGGTTCCTTCTGTTTCCACATAAAATTTAGGATCATCTTGTCAATTCCTGCAAAGAATGCAGCTGGGACTTTTTAGGAATTGCTTTGAATTTATAGTTGGATTTGAAGAGTATTGCCATCTTAACCATGTCAAATCTTCCAATGCATGAACATAAAAATGTCTTTCCATTTATTTAGATCTTTAATTTATTTCAAAGATGTTTTGAAGTTTTCAGTGTACAAGTTTTGCATCTCATTTAAAAGATTTATCCCAAAACATTGTATTCTCCTTGAGGGTATTATAAAATAAAATGGTTTACTTAGTTTCATTTTTGGATTGTTCATTGCTGATATATAGAAATACAATAGATTTTTATGTATTGATTCTATATCTGCCTCCTTACTGAACTTATTTATTAGTTCAAATAGTTTGGGTTTTTAAAAGTTCCTTAGAATTTGTTGTGTGTGTGTGTGTGTGTGTGTGTGTGTGTATGTGTATATATATATAATTAGTTGTATATATGTGTGTGTATACATGTGTGTATATATGTGTGTATGTATACATGAAATATTTCATTATCAAGTAAAGATAATGAATCATGATGTCTTTTATTTCATTTTCTTGCCAAATTGTCCTGGATAGAACCTCCAGTATAATGTTTGAATAGAAGTGGCAAGAGCAGGCATCCTTGCCTTCTTGTTAATCATGGGAGGAAAGCATTCAGTGTTTTACCACTTAGTATGATGTTAGCTATGTTTTTCATAGATGCCTTCTATCAGGTTGGGGAAGTTCTCTTTTATGCCTAGTTTTTGGATATTTTTATTATTACAAGCCATTGTATTTTGTCAAAAAATATTTCTGTTTCTATGGAGATGATTATGTAGTTATTATCTTATTATATTAATGTGGTGCATTATGTTAACTGATCTTTGTATATCAAACAAGCCTTGCCTGCCTTGGATAAATTGTATTTGGTTAGGGTGTGTGATTATTTGTATAATCTTCATATGTTGTTAGCTTTGGTTTACTTACATTTGTGGCTAATTTTTGCCTCTGTATTCATAAAAGGTATTGGTTTGTAGTTTTCTTGTGATGGCTTTATTAGCTTTGTTATCAGGATACTTCTTGCTTCAGAGAATGACTCAGAAAGCACTCCTGCTTTTGTAAATTTTGGAAGAGTTTATGAGGGATTGTTGTTACGTCTATTCTAAACATTTTTAAAATTTACCAGTGAAGTCATCTGAAATTGGGCTTTTCTTTTTTTATGAAGTCTTTTTCGCTGATAACTCACTATCTTTACTTGTTCTAGATCTATTTAGATTTCCTATTTCTTCTTGAGATAGAAGCCCATCGTTCCCTCTCCAGCGGCCAATGGTCTTCTGGTTTTCATGAATATCTTGATTGACCATTTGTTGGTTTTTGTGGATAGAGGGCTGGGAAGAGGGTTCTGAGAAATGAGCAAGTTACACCACCCCAAAGGTTGTTGTTTTTACTAAGATGTAACTGTTTTTCTTGAATAAATGCTCCTCAGATTGTTGCAAGCCTTTGATTAATTTCCAAAGTTCTGAAAAAAATTATTTGATTATTTTCCTACAGTCCTTATTTCTTTGATAGAGGAACAGATTTTCAGATGTTCTTATCTGGCCATTCCTACTTGCATCACTCCCAAAGATTTATTTGTATGTGTCATAATTAGCAGCAACCTTACAGTTTAATCCAGGCCAAGTCTCTAATTTCATAGGTATATAGCAGAAGAACAGATCATGTAATCTTTCTTTTCTGAACTTAGGAGGTCGTAAGAGTGTCTAAACTTTGAAACTCTTAAAAGCAGGGATTTTTTCTTTCTTACTGCTTATCCATAAGAGCCTAGTACTGTTTGGCACGTGCCAAGTGTACAAAAAAAAAAAAAGTTGCTCTCTTTGTCTGTCTGTATATTTGAATAGTATCCCCATGCCACCGCACGCCCTGCAGTTTATAAATCAACTGGAAGAGTTAAGATCCTTAGGGCCAAGAGTGGGGTGTGCTGCCTGGACTTAAATTCGGTATCTCTCTCACCTAGCAATACCAGACAAACTGTCAATTATATGCAGAAGTCTTATAGACTCTGTAGTCTGGAAGTTTAATGTTAATACCTCAGCCTATACCTGGATTAGTATTGATTTAGCTCAATTTTCTAAATCTCTGACTTGTACATTTACAATAATAATCATTTTAATAGTGGGATAGAAATGCCTGAAAACCCTGAAGAACATTCCAAAAGATGTAAGAACACTAATGAAAGACAACTATTTCTTTCAAGATACCTTTATTGTGTTACAAGTTTTTGACAACAGCTAAATTATTCACTCATTTCTTATGCTAAGCGCTGGGGTTATAATGGTGACTAAGACAAGCATGGTTTCATTCCCTCTTAAAAAGTAAATGGTAACTCCAATCCAAGCAGAAAATGAGAATGGAATCACCAGAGTGCTCCATTCACAGCCATTCTGGATAAACAGATATATACTGAAATAATACCGCTAGAATATCTTCTGGCATACTGCAAGCTCATGAGGGTTGAAACCATTTTCAACTAATTTCCCTGTATTCCTTTCCTTTTCCTTCATCACTTGGTATCTTACTTCTCCAAGAGTTCTGGTGTGGACTTTCCACACCTTCTGTGGTCTCTTCAATTCCCCCATCTTTTCCATTTATTTTCTTCTTCATCCCCTCAAAGAAAAGCCTGATGGCATGTTTCCTTATTTAAATAGTTTGTTCTTTAAATATAGAATGCAGGGTAAGATGTAGGAATATGTAAAGAAAGTCACCAAGGGGATGGTAGAATTTCAGAGACTCCAGGACTTCTCTTCTCCATCATTGCTTGGCACTGCGTAATTACAGTCTTGTTTCATTTCAGAAAGCTGTGGGATCTGCCTAAAATGCAAATACCCCTGGGGAAATTGTTGTTTTGAGTCTTATAAGTCATTTCTATATTGAAGTGAATGAGTTTATTTAAACCTTTTCTGAGAACAGATTTTGAGTGGGAAAGATAGAAAAATTGTGAGCAGTAGGTAACTGAAATTATTGAGGGAGGAGGTGGAAAAGGGAGGTTGAGGATACCACCATTATGAAGGAGAAGCAAGTCAGCTTTTCACAATAGACTGAATTTCCTGTACTTTCAAACTATACTGCTAAGTTCTTTTAAAATGCTCTCAGAAATTACATTAACAATTAAAATTATCTTAATGATAAGTACTCAAGTTGCACTGAATATGACACTTGGGATGGAATGACCCTAGGTTATATGAAAGGATTTGGAATTCTTCCCTATGTATTCAGTGCCTCTGATGTATTTCTTTAATGCAAACCCCTTCCCACCCCAATTTTAAGGGTGATAAGTCTTGGCTTTCTGAGTACAAAGTACTGAATACTAAGTCAGTGGATTCAAAATTGAGATTAAAGAAGAACATAAATGAGATTTTTAGAATGATCAAAGAAGCACTGAAATTTAGAGACAGAACAGAAACTAAGTGCTTATTTTATAGATGAGGATACAGGCTGAGGTTTGGTTAGATCATTTGTTAAAATATGACATATTCCTTATCTTCTGCCATGCTTATATGTCAATTTCTGCCTCATATACACAAATCTAGATGTTTCTGTACAAATATTTTCACTCTCTTTGGGAATGCAGTTCAGATCGTAATCATTAATTATTCTTTTAGTTTCAGGAGGACTGTTTTAATCATTTTTTCAATTTTAACTAATTAATTTTAATGATATATTTTATAGTAATATTAAACAATAAGGTTTTTAATATGAAAAAAATGTCTTAAATGAACCCAGCATTTAAATGAATAGCAGTTGTGTGAAATTGTGTGTGATACCATCCAATATAAAATATGTGGACATAACAATTACAGACCATCTGTTAAACTGGCATCTTGTTGTACAGGAATGAAATTTCAATTAAATTTTATTATCAGGAAGTGTAAATGACAGATCCCATATGAAAGTCCACAGCCAGTAAACTGTCTAAATAAAGAGTGGGATGCCACACAGTTAATGAGTTGGATTGGGTTTCCTGATTACATACTTTGTAAATAATGTGCTTGTTCACCAGCTTTTGGAAACGAGTACTGCTTGGAAGGATGGTGGTTGTTTTTAAAATGATGCCCATATGGAAGGTAAATTGGAATGGTCGTGCGACACAGTCCAGTCATCTGGTTAATGTATGATTCACCACTTTAGCTGGAGAGACTGAAATTAAACCATGCATGAGATAAAAGAATGACTTGAAAGTGAAGAAACAGAAATCAGATCTCAACCATCTCTAATGAATTTTGATTTACTGGAAGCCATGTATCCATGGCTCATAGACCAGTTCACAACTGCAAGGAACTGACGTCATCATCCAACAGTGGGTTCAGCTGTGGGTTTGAATCACCAGGGAGGGAGAAAGTCTAATAGTATCAGCAAGTTTCAGGACAAGGGTCTACATTATTAATGGGAGAACACATGAGCTTATAGTTTTTAGCAGTGATATGTGTCTCATAACTCATTGAGCAAGTTCCTCATTTTCTGCTGTCACTGTTATTAATATCTATTATTTGTTGGGGTAGTCAAGAAAAAAAGAAATCATATCCAAAATCTAATTGCTTCAGTGGCAACATGGAGTGTTGTCAGAAAGAAGCTTAATTCTCATTCCATAAAACAAGATAAGAAGAATCTCAAGCCATTTCTCTTTACTATATTTCTGAAAAACATAAGTAACGCTCTAATGGATCATAAAATGCATAATCCACAGCTATGGACCTTTGAAAAGTTATTCAAACTCTTCCAGGACTTATGCTGAGTAATATCTGTGTGATTTAGCAGGCAGGATACAACACAGGACAGGATTCGCTGGAGGCATCTTCAGCCAGGTAACCCATCCACTCTGGGCCCTGATACTTCCACATTTCAAGGTTACTGAAAGGATACCATATCCCAGAAAGGGAATTCTTCAGTGGACTTTTACTGTTATGTTAGCTCTTCTAGCTTTTAATGGAGAGTGAATATTTTTTTTCTTCTTTGTATTGGCTTTTACTTGGATTAAGGCTATGTAAGTCTACATTTTTTGGAGGTAGGGTAGAAAAAGTAATATGCTATGGAGTACCTGGCACTAAGGCCAAGGCTAGCCTTGGGGTGACACCAGAATAGCAGGCAAGTGTCAAGATTGCAGATGAGATATTACTTAATTTTTAAGAATTTTGTTATAGGATATAATTTACAAACAGTGAAAGGCACAGATCTTAAGTCTATTGTTCAATCATTTTTGACAAATGATATACCCACGTAATTCACATCCCTTTCAATATATAGAATACTTCCATGACACCAGAAAGTCTTCTTGTGCCTCTTCCCAGTCAATTCCCCTGCTCCTGACTCTCAGGCAACCACTGATCTGATTTTTATCACCACAGATTCATTTTGCCTATTGTAGAAATCATGTAAGTGAAATCAAACAGTATGTATGCTTTTGTGTAGGGCTTCTTTCACTTGGCATGATGTCTTAGAGATTAATCCATGTTGCATGTTTCATGTATCGGTAATTTGTTTTTATTGATAAGGAGTATATTCTCTCATATAAATACAGCAACAGAGAGCTTGTCTGTTTTTCAGTCAATGAACTCTTGTACTGTTTCTAGTTTGGAGCTATTATAAATAAAGCTGCAATGAACATTCTTGGATAATATTTTTGGGAACATTTTATTTTTCTTGAATAAATATCTAGGAATGGAATTTCTGGGTTATAGGGTAGGTATATATTTAACTTCCTAAGAAGATTTCTGTGTTGAGAGTCATCGTACCATTTTATGCACCCATCGGTTAATCCACATCCTCACCAACATTTGATGTTGTTGTTATTTTCTTATTTCAGTCTATCTCGTAGGAAGGTAAAGGCTGAGTTACTTTTAAGGCATTAAAATACAATAACTGGCCAGGCATGGTGGCTCATGCCTGTAATCCCAGCACTCTGGAAGGTCGAGGTGGGCAGATCACAAGGTCAGGAGTTTGAGACCAGCCTGGCCAACATGGTGAAACCCGTCTCTACTAAAAATACAAAAATTAGCCAGGTGTGGTGGTGTGCACCTGTAATCCCAGCTACTCGGGAGGCTGAGGCAGGAGAATCGTTTGAACCTGGAGGTGGAGGTTGCGGTGAGCTGAGATTGCACCACCACATCCAGCCTGGGTGACAGAGTGAGACTCTGTCTCAAAACAAAAAACAAAAACAAACCACCCCAGACCTCTAAGTCTAGAGGCTGGAAATAGAGGACCTAGATTTGAAGCTGGTTCCAACTCTTCGGGGGTGAGGGCCTGGAAGGCCATGGCTGTAGTGCAGGAAGATTTGATTCATGAGAATTCTGAAGTCTTTATCCATACCTAAGGCAGATCTCTCACACTTCCTTTTCCTCACTCTCACTCCCTGCATCTATCTGGGCACCAAATCCCATCCACACTCCCTCCCCACTGCTCCTTTTGCAGTTTCCGCTCATCACTTCCCAGCTTTTGAGCTTCGTTGTGGTCCTTCATTATTTTTCCTCTGCACCACTGCAAGTTTCCTAATCACTTGACCTGCCCCGGAGAGGGATCATTCTAAAATGTGGATCTCCTCATAACACCATCTGGTTTAAACTCCTTCAGTGGCTCCTCATTTCCCGTAAGATTTAAACAAATAACGGCTGACGTGTATTAAGGGCTCAGGCTGTGCCAGGCACTGTATTAAGCACTTTATTCTGCTATTGGATATCTCTTTGAAATAATTATTCATATTAGCACCATTTATATAGGATGAACCAAGGCTTAGAGAGTAAAAATGACTCCCCAGAGTCACACATCTACTCAGTGGCCGAGTTTGGAATCAAACCCAGATGCATTAGACTCCCAAACCTGTGACCTTTACAGATACAGGATAAGCCCTTAATCAAGCTTCTTAGGAAATGTCTCAACAGGAAGATGTACTTCCCAGAGGACAGCGCTAAGAAGCAACTTGGGCCCACTCCCCAGTGAAAAAAAAGCAAAATTATTGAAACGAAAATAAAAACAAACAACTATGTAAAATCTCTGAAAATTTTCCTAATGGTATAAACAACAAATGATGAATAATTATCCCAGAAAGTCTACTAAAACTCAGGAAGAACAGTGTGTTTGTGGTATCTGAGCCACAACCACCTGCTCCCTCCCTCTCCCTTCACCTCCTTTCAGTTTGGTGGGTTTGACAGAAGCTGCACTCCAGGCAGGTTGGGATCAAGAAGGCAGGGCCTCCTATACTCTTAGCTCCAGTTAAGCATCACTATATCTCACTGGAAGGGGCAGGCTGCCATCATTTCTCATTCTCTCCAACCTCAAGTCGAAGAGGCTACATTCAATTCTCATTCCCCTGAGAGGTCAGGGTCTACCTTCCTCTATCTAGTCAATTCTCAGGAAATGGAGGCTCTCCCCAAATCAGGGAAGGCTGAAAATACTGGGGTCCTTTTATCCTCATCTCAACTTGATCGTAAAGCAGAGATTCAACATCAGGAGAGGAAAGCTGAGAAGACAGAGGCTATCTCCCAGCCAGCACACAGAGTAGTGGCTGAGACATTTTGCTAGGAGGAGAGACAGTCAATAAGAAGAGTGCTCCAGAGCATTCCAAAGGAACTATTTGAAACAGTATATGGAAGTTCAAATCTAAGGGAGCTGTCAAAAACAATAGCTCCTCTTTAATTAAGAGCAACAGGACCAGGTGCAGTGGCTCATGCCTGTAATCCTAGCACTCTGGGAGGCCAAGGTGGGTGGATCACTTGAAGTCAGGAGTTCAAGAGCAGCCTGGCCAATATGGTGAAACCCCATCTCTACTAAAAATACAAAAATTAGCCAGGTATGGTGGCATGTGCCTATAATTCCAGCTACTTGGGAGGCTGAGGCAGGAGAATCGCTTGAACTCAGCAGACGGAGGTTGCAGTGAACCAAGATCGCACCACTGCACTCCAGCCTGGGCAACAAAGCAAGACTCTGTCTCAAAATAAATAAATTTAAAAAAAATTAAGAACAACAGGTTAGATGATGGACCAGCTAGCTCACCAGAGCTAGCATAAAATAAACTTTGCTTCAAGATCTTGGGATGGGATGCAGGGGTGGGAGTGGGCAGAATAACTGGATGACTTTACCCCTTTCCAGTTCTAAATTCTCAGGAAAATACATCATCTCTTGCACTTGGGTGGAAGAGAGCAGAAGTCCTTGGTTAACAGGATTACACGCAACGGTGCAGAAAGCATTCTCTAAAGAAAAATCAGAGAGGAAGAAACACTGCATGAAGAATCCAACAAACACTCTAAGAATTTAAGTTAAAATGTCGGAGGTAAGAAAGTGACAATCCTTGGAGGAATGTTTTTGAGCATTAAGCAGGTGAATTAGAAGAAACAGCAGTGACAAGATACAATTAGTCTTTCTTCTTTTCTTCAGAAACACTGAATATCTATTATGTGCCATATATTGACCTGTAAATGAGGGTGTACAATGAAAGTCATTTCTGGTTTGAATTCACACTTGTATGGCAAAGACTGTGTGAGGTGTGTAAGCATTTTAACTTTGCTGAATTTATCTGAAGACCCATTACTTTCCCTAGTGAGATGAATGAAGGTTTTTAACCTTTCAACTATGGGACATAGATAATTCTATTTATCTCAATGAAAATACTTTTCTGGAGAATGCTGAAATTCTAGGACAATCGAAATGTAAGAAATCATTAAAAACTGAATTTTATTTTACTGCATATTACTTATTTTCAGGTTTTGCTAAGTGAGCTTTTCTTTCCTTCTTTTCTTCTTTCTTTCTCCCTTCCTTCCTTTCTCCATCCCTTCCTTCCTCTCCCTTTCTTTCTCTCTTTCTTTCTTTTTCTTTCTTTCTTTCTTTCTTTCTTTCTTTCTTTCTTTCTTTCTTTCTTTCTTTCTTTCTTTCTTTCTTTCTTTGTCTGTCTTTCTGTCTTTCTTTCTTTCCTGTATTTCTCTCTCTTTTTTTCTTTCTTTTTTTCTCCTTCCTTCCTTCCTTCCTTCCTTCCTTCCTTCCTTCCTTCCTTCCTTCCTTCCTTCCTTCCTTCCTTCCTTCTTCCCTGCCTCCCTTCCTCCACAACTATCTACCCAATATTTGGCATAGAAGAGCAAGATTATACACAAGCCAACTACCCAGGAATCCTTCAGCCTCAGAGACAGAAGGGGTGGTGATATGTGCAGTGAAGAAGACTGGACCCTTTTTAACTGAAAGAAAAAAAAAGCAGATAGGGAGAAAGAGAATGATTTTAAATCATAGCAAATAGACTCAAGAGAACAGTTGGGGTAGGAGCAGGTTATCACTCCAGAAACTTTCTTTCAAACCATTTTGAAGGGAAATGTTTGAAAATGGCAGAAAGAGAGCATCAAAGTGAGGGAGGGAGGGCAAAATAGAAGATAAGTACAATCGGGGACTGTGAATGGAGCTATGAAGATTTTATCTTCACATGTAATTGAATATAGTTGAGAATAAAATGATTACTATACAATTATGTATTTCATTTCGTGTTCTGTACTGAATATGCAAGCTCAGTTTTAATTGGGGATGGAGATATGAATTGTTTAGCTCATACAAAAAATTCGAACAATTGTACCCAAATTACAATGAGATTTACAGAAAATAATCCCAAAGGACTGTAATTTTATAATTTTCTGCTTTTGTTCTGTTGGGAAGGATTTGAGGACATTTGACAGTATTGTAGGAAATCACTTGCAATGGCACTGGGGAAGGATAATAATGTTCTGAGGTGAATGTGGCCCCTGAATACACCAAGTCAGCCTGCTGCCCCCACACCTGGACTGCAGCTGCACCAGGGAGTCCTCGGTCCTGAAGGAAAGTCCTAAAGCAGGGGCCAGACTCCACTGAATGGTAGTAGAATCACCTGGTGAACCTTTGCAGCTATCAATGCCTGTGGCTACTGTATACCAATTAAACAGTATCTTTGGGAATACGGACCAGGCACAGCTATTTTCTCAAACCTCCCCAGGTAATTGCAATTTCCGAAAGAGTTGAGAATTAGAAAGACTTGGGAGAAGTAGAAACACAAATACAATTGCCTGTGGGACCGACTGGGGCTGAACAGAGATGAGGGCTGTGGAAAGGGACCAGAGAAGATGAAACACAAGAGAGAAGGGCAAGGGAGGTTTCAGACTGAGTGACTGAGGAATGGTCACATTCTGTCCAAAGTGAGAAAGAGAGCTAAGCACTGCTTTTCCCAACACGCTGAAGCCCAGACAGGCAGCACAGGAGACTGGATACTGTTAGAATTCCTTGAGCAGAGGGAATCCTTAAGAAATTTGCAAATACAGTGGACAGTGGTCCCTCTAGACAAAGAACTTCAGTCTTACCAACTTCAAAGAACTCCACATATCCAATAGCAAGAAAAGCTTTGAAGAGCAAGATTTCTGCACAGCATAGAGGTGGCTGCTGGCCAGAGCCAACTGTGTTCTTCCTGGAGGAGGCATGAGCAACGTGGTGGAGTGAATGGCCCCAAGCATTAAGCTTTTAGTAGTAAAACAGACCCCAGAGGCTGCAATCTTCAAAAGGCATCTGTGAACTGAACATGGCATTTCAAATAGAGCTGCTGAGTCAATCACAGGACACCTGGGTAAATTTATATTTCACATAAAAAATGAAGAGCTTTTTATAATTGTATGGGATATACTTATATTAAAACCTTATTCACTGTTTATCTGAAGTTCAAATTTAACTGGGCATCCTGTCCTTTTATTTACTAAACCTGGCAACTCTTACTCCCAGTGAGTTCTTAGTAATTTCTAAAATATTTCTGGAAAGGGGGAAATGGCCAAGACCCACCTGAGCACCCAGATGAGAGGGTGCTGTGAAACGGTGGTGTGATGAGAAAGCAAAGTGTCCGGTCAGTACAGACATCCATGCTCAGTGGGAGCCAAAGGTTCAAAATGGCAACAGAAAGACCTAATAATGTCTTCCAATGAGAAGTTCTCACAAAGAGCGGGTGCTCCAGAGTGTGCAGTACACAGCCTTTTTGAATGATAGTCAGTATAGCAGACATCCGTCAACAGGCTGCAGGGCTCTTGTCCCAGAAAGGGGACAGAGATGATATAAGTAGATACCCAGAATCAGCAGTGTGCTGGGACCCTAGACCAGAACCTACAAGCGAGGCCCAGGAGTGAAGCTTCGTTAGAGAAACGGGGTTCCCACATCAGGTCAAAGTAGCAGCAACAGCAACAACATACGTATGTGTGTATATGGGTGTGTCGTGTGTGTGTGTGTGTGTGTATATATATGTGTGTATATGTGTATATCCTTTGAATATCACCTTAGGAACTGGCCTAATGCCTCCTGCCTCAAACCAAAATTGATTCCAGGGACAAAGCACATTGCTGAGCCTGCAGTGAGAATTACCTGGTTCCAGCCAGCGGGGAGAGAACAATCTGAAGGCGGGTTGGAGACCAGCGGCCCAAGCTGGCTGGCAGAATCTCTATAGGGTTTGTGGGCATCTTCACAAACAGGCTGGATAAAATGTCATGATTCTTATTTGGCAGTTTATACAGTGGCAAATTGATGTTTTGCTCCTCGTGGCTATCCACTGAAAATGCCCAGGGATGCTCAAGGATAACAGAAAAATGTGTGAAATCACCGACTCCTAAGCCTTGCTCTAATGGTGATTGGTGACCGCTGGGCAGAGTTGGTGTCGGTGCAGAATGGCGCAAGGTCGATTTTACTTAAACAAGCCAGGGAATATACCTAGGTGGCCAATCAAGGAATTTTCTATGTAAGAATGTTATTCTTCCAAAAAAGCCGAATCTCTGCTTAATTTATAATTGTTTAATGTTTAAGATTTCCAGTAGCACAAGAATTCTGTTCTCTCCACGTTGAATGCAGATTCTTTTCATTGACCATACCTGCGGAAGTGTCAGAGGTTCAACTCTCAGAAATAGGGAGAATTGGATTTTAACAACACTGCATGGTCTTTTAAACTTTCGCTTGCAAATATTTAAGCAACAATCTCCTTCTTGGCGCTCTGTGAAGCTGGAATAGAGCTGAGAGTTCGTGCTTTGCTAAGTTGTATATAAAATGTAGTAAGGTCACAATCGTTTAGGAAGCCACCCTGGGGCCTCTAAAAACTACTAGGCCACGTGTAGTGGCTCACACCTGTAATTTTAGCACTCCAGGAGGCTGAGGTGGGCGGATTGCATGAGTCCAGGAGTTTGAGACCACCTAGGCAACATAGATAAACCCCCACTCTACTAAAAATAAAAAAAATTAACTAAGCGTGGTAGTGTATGCCTGTAATCACAGCTACTCAAGGGGTTGGGGTGGGATAATCACCTGAGCCCAGGCGGTTGAGGCTACAGTGGGCCAAGATTGTGCCACTGCACTCCAGCCTGGGCAACAGAGCAAGGCTCTGTCTCCAAAAAAAAAAAAAAAAAGAAAAAAAAATTTGTTTTAAAATTACCTAGGCGTAGTGATGCAAGCCTGTAGTCCCAGCTACTCAGGAGGCTGAGATGGGAGGATTGGTCAAGCCCAGGAAGTCGAGGTTGTGGTGTGCTGTGATTGTGCCACTGCACTCAGCCTGGGTGACAGAGTGAAACCCTGTCTCAAAAACAAAACAAAATGAAACCAACCAACCAACACCACCACCACCAACACAACTCTACTATTTGTGAAGGCTTTTAAGCTGTGTTTGCACCACCCTCCTAAACAGCTCATTCCAATATAAATGATCACTTGGAAGGATCAGTCAAGTTAAATTAACAGCTTGATTTAAATGTAGAACAATCAATGAACTGATTTGAAGTTGTCTGCTCAGTGAAACGTCTTGAACAGGGCTTTGACTTCCATCAAAGTTTGGCTTTGTAATGGAATAGAATGGTATTGAACATGTTAGATCTTATTAGCAACTTTTGATATCTTTGACAAACTATATAGTTAGATAGTTAAACATTAGAAATCTGTCTGAATTAAGTTCTAAACATGGATAAATTTTGTTCTAAAGCAGTTTCTGTCTTTAAGAAGATACAGAATGACATGGTTCTGTTCTTATAATTAATAAGAATTAAATGATCGACTGGTTTCTGAAGTTGGATTCTGGATATATCACAATCTCCTTGAGTATGAGCTAGCAGAATGGCTAGGTAGCAAAGGGCCGATAAAAGGGGTGCTTGTAATCCGGGCAAGGGTGGCCTTAGAATTAAGAAAATCTTTGAGTTCCCTTATCTTTTCTCTCACCTTTATAGTATATACCCAAAGACAAATGTACAGATTATTTTTACTCCTTTTATAATTGAAATACAAAAAAGAGAAAATTCTGGCAACTTCAGAAACCACCTTGTTAGTTTATTGTGGGTATCCATCATTGTACAAACCAATTTAATAGGGTGCTATGGTTGCCAAAGAGTCTGATCTCCAGATTTTCTCAGCACTTCCCATCTGCTCACACAATAGCCAGAGACGTTTGCTTTCCTGGAGATAGCATAATGCTTTAAAACTGCCTGAAGAAATCTACTCACCCAAGCTGTTTTAATAAGGTTAAGTATATAAAATATTCATCCCACAGGATATATGCCCATATGCCATCTTATCATTAGTCACAAAAAATGGACACTTAATTATTCTGATCTCTAAGGTCCATCTTTGTGGTTAGGCTCCAAGGGACTCTATGAACCAGGCGGTCTTATTTATCAATGACAGTGTCTCTATCCAGACTTACTCCATGTTGTCATGGTATTTTATTTGTCTATCCGTCTTGTAAATGCTTATTCCTTGCTGTCAACCATCTCAACATGCTTGGAGGCAGATGGGCCCCTGGCACTCTCCATGGTATTCTTCACATCTCTTGGGCTGTCATATGCACTTAAACACGCGTAGGGAACACTGAAATTTTGCTCTTTCTTCTAGAGAGTCTAGAGAGCCAGGAAGGAAGTTGTTGCTTACAGACCTGCAATAAGAAGACCATAAACTGTGCCGGGCGTGGTGGCTCACGCCTGTAATCCCAGCACTTTGGGAGGCCAAGGCAGGCAGATCTCGAGGTCAGGAGTTCAAGACCAGCTTGGCCAACATGATGAAACCCCACCTCTACTAAAAATACACAAATTAGCCAGGCGTGGTGGCTGGCACCTGTAATCCCTACTACCTGGGAGGCGGAGGCAGGAGAATCGTTTGAACCTGGGAGGTGGAGATTGTAGTGAGCTGAGATCACGCCATTGCACTCCAACCTGGGCGACAGGCGGAAACTCCGTCTCAAAAAAAAAAAAAAAAAAGAAGAAGATCATAAACTGTTGCTTGAAATCCTACTTCCTCGGGCCTCTGAAAGACCATACAGTGATATTTCCCTTATGTCCTTATTCACAGTCATCACCCACATTAGGCACTGAATGGAGACAGAATAGGTGCATGTATCATTAAGATTACATTTTCCCAGAGGCAAAGTTGTCTGCACTTTCTTTTTGCAGTAATTTTAAATCAGCATGCATTCCAAATAGCACAAGTATATTACTACAGCAGACATCTTTATATACCTAGTTAGGTATAATATAGCAATTAGATACCTATTTATATCTTAAATAAAATATATTTATCATTATGTATCTATTTAAAATACCTATCAGATACTTTAATATACTATTTATCTATTTTGATCTACTGAAGACATTATTATATACCTATTTAAATACCTAGATACCTATTTAAGTGTCTACATTTCTATCTATATATATAGATCTCAAATGATGTCTACCTAAACATTAAAAGCAGTTCTCTCTAGGTGGTATAATTATAGATGGATTTCATTTCCTCCTATCAGCTTTTTGGTAGTTTAAAATTTTTCAACCAAAAATATGCTTTACTTGTGTAACGATGGAAAAAAAATGTTAAAACAACCCTTTCTAAACTAAAAACAGGATCTTTATGTGAGTGTAAATGATGTATGACTACCCCAATTATAAAAGCCATGGAAATCCAAAGATAGCCTCACGTCTGTCTCTCCCACAGAATGTACATCAGCAATGCACGCATGTGTTCCTTCTGCACCGCATCACTGCTTCCCTGAAGAAGCCTGGCTCACTCAAGGACAACAAGAAGCACGGAGGAAAGAGTAGATTGGGGTCAGACAGAGCAATTGCAATCTTCCACTTTGATTTCCTGAGAAAATAGTGGTGGGCAGAAACGCACTATCAAAAAAGAGAGTAGGAAGAAACTAATGTTAGTAAGTGCCTATTTATGGCCTAGGAATTGAATGTGTTTATTGTATCCTTTTTTCTTTGTAATCTAGCATCGCTCCTGTTTTGCAGATAAGGAAACTGAGGCTTGGAGAGGTAGACAACTCACTCATTGTGTCTCACTAACCTATTGCAGAGCCAGCGCTTGAACTGATCCTAAAAATTGCCACTCTTCCCACTCTACCTCATTGTGTTATGTTTTCCAGCTTCTAGAGAAGATAAGGCAGATCCATGCGACACAGACACATGTCAGCCACCCGTAACCACACTGTTTCTCTAGTGCTTTCCTATTGTGGGAGATAAACACCCCCCAGACTCTTTCTAAGGCTACGTTTTCATGAGCCTTTTGGTGGCAAACTCCCCCAATTAACAAAATTCTTTTGGACTTTTGATAATAAAACCCATGCATGTAAGATTGAGGTTTTGCCATCCACCATCGTACAGTATGTGCTAACTAGGTCACCATCAGTAAAAATTGCCATTCGAAGTGTCACAAAATCTTGCCATGAAATCACTGATGAATCCTTCTAATTGTCCTTTCTTGACCCTGATTGACTACAAGTGGAATGAGTAAGTATGGGAGGAATCTTTGATCCATTTTCCAATTGGCCACCTAATTTTGACTTGTACCCTGAATGTGACACTTGACTTGGAAGGAGCCCTGGAAGCGGGCTGGACCTACCTCCCAGGCTACAGCCCGGAGGAAGACTGTTAGGGTGACTGAGGCACCTGGTAGGACCTCTCCATGGGTTTGGGAATTCTCTCTTTTTTCCACCTGCAACCTACTTTCCAGCAGCCACCGCTCAGTATTGACAGAGGACAGACTCTAATACTGTCTCTTCTCATGTTTGAAGCTCGAATTATCACCTCTTCTCCAGGCAAAACTTGTAGTTACTTGAAGCCTATATAAGATTGAGTGTTTATTATGTGTTTTCTTTGTATTCTCTCTCTCTCCATTCTCACACATCTTATGGAGAAGGCACCATGGCTTTCAGGCCCCTCTCTATCCTGGTCAGCCTTGTTTAACCATGTTATAATTTGACAAAAGTATCTTAATACATGGGGCCTATCATCTAAAGTTAACCAAGTCAAAGGTTATTAATCTCACCTGTTTCCCCTTCAATTTCATCCTTTCCCAATGGAATGTATACAAATCTCCCTCTGTTCCTTTCCCTCCCTCCCTCTCTCTCTCTTTTTCTGCCTCTTTTGCCCAAAGCATAATGTATTCCACATGTACAATATGGAAGTGTTCTTTTTTCATTAAATATATATCATGGATATTCCTCTTGGTTAATGTATGCAGATCTATTTTCAGAAGCTGCACAACAGCCATTATTTGGATGTAACATAATTAACTCAACCATTTTCTTCTTGAGGAATATTCCAGTTGTTTCTCTTTCTTTTTCTTTCCTTGTGTGTGTGTATGTACATTTTACCTTCCCTCCTTTTTCTTATTCCTTCTGTCAACTAAAAAATCACACAATTTATATATTTAGAAAGGGGATTTTATTTCTTATAAAGGCTTAGAGCCTATAGGGTGGCCATCCTGACAGGCTGGGAAGTGTAGCCTCCGGCAGAGGCCATGAGCAAGCACTGTGAAGGAGGAAAGGTGAGACAGGAAGGTATGCCACAGAGAGTTCATTCTGTAAGTCCTGTGATCTCTATTTTAACATTAATGCTGGTCAGTTGTGGCTAAACTGCTAAAAGAAAGGTACTTAATGAGGTGTGTCTGACCTCCCACCCACCCTATCATGTTTTTAAGGTTTTTCTAGGGTCCCCTTGGCCAATAGAGGGTCTGTCCTGTTGGTTGGGGGGCTTAAGATTGTATCTGTAGTTCTCACTTTCTTCCCTGTCTCCCTACTCCCGCTTTCTTTCCTGAAACTCAATATATAAAGTTGCAATAAGCATCTAGCTATTTTCCTTTTGTCTTTTGTCACTCTTATTTCTGTAACATACACAAATACTGCCAAGGAGCCAAAGTTTGTACCTCCTTCACTGATGTAATCAGGTACTAATTTTTCCACAACCTTAACAGTGACAGACATTATTACAAATTTTAAATTTTACCTAGTAGTTTTTAAAGTTTGCCCATTTTTTATTGCATTATTTGTCCTTTTTGCATCAATATTTAGAAGGCTTTGACTACGAAGAATATTAACTCTTTGGTTGCCATATGTGTGTTCAATAATGTTTCCTACTATTTGATTTTTGGCTTTATCTATGATATCTTTCATTATACAGAATATTTTAAATTCATATAATTATATATGTCCTATATTTTCTTTATAAATCTTGAATTTCCTGTCATGTGTAAGAATGTTTTATTCATCCCAGGGTTGTACAAATATTTGCCTACATTTTCTGATTCTTTCATTGGTTGATTGCTGCATTTAGATCTTTCATTTATCTTAGGTTTGTTTTTGCACATGGAGTGAAATTGAAATCTACTGTATTTTATTCCTGACAGATAAACAATTAAACACCTTTTTTCTCACTAAAAATAATGTCACATTGATTATATATTCTTGGTATTCTTCCTTGTCTTTCTGTTCTAGTTTATTGATCTAATCATCCATTTCTTTGTCAACCCTTTACTATTTTGATTAGGGTTATTATAGTTTTATCTGGTAAGGTATGTTCCCCACCCCTCCAAACTAGTTCCAGAAAACACCAAATGCATTGGCATTCTGATTGAGATTATGTTGAAAATACAAATTCACTAAGGGAGATTGTTTTTCAATGGTAAGTTCTCCCATTGGGCACAAGGTAAATCTCCCAGTTCATTTTGGCTCTGGTTTTGTGTTTTTCAATGAGATTTTATAGCTTGCTTCCATGGGTCCTGCCCCCCTTGCTAAATTTTAAAACTATATATAAAATTAAAACAGCTTTTCAAGATTCTGTTCAAGATTCTAAATCTCTTCTTTACACTAGTGCCTCTTAAAACCACCTTCATTGGAATCACATTGTAAAATACTCACAAAAATGTATATTCTGGCTGGACGCAGAGGCTCACGCCTGTAATCCCAGCACTTTGGGAGGCCAAGGCAGGTGGATCCTGAGGTCAAGAGATCGAGACCATCCTGGACAACATGGAGAAACCCCATCTCTACTAAAAATACAAAAAATAGCTGGTGCATGCCTGTAGTCTCAGCTACGTGGGAGACTGAGGCAGGAGAATCACTTGAACCTGGGAGGTGGAGGTTGGCAATAGAGTGAGACTCCGTCTCAAAAAAAAGAAGTATATTCCTATGTCCCCCAAAACTTAAGTCAAAATCTCTGGGTGTGCCCCAGAAACCTGCATTTAAATGAATTCCTACAGGTGGCACCAGTGTACACTGAAGGCCAAGGGCATTGTTTTTGTGTACTTTACCCAACTAGGACCAAACATGCACCCTCTCCACACCTCCCTGTTTAACTGAGTTGGAATAGATCAGTTTCCAACACCTTCTCCCACTGGAACTCTTTAACAAGCCCATCCCACTGCTTTGGGGCCATGAGAATTGATGTGTGCTTCTCAGGAGGAGCATACCAGCATCTCTCAGGATACATTTTTTAAATGAGCTGATAATGCCTAAGACCATCATTGTTGATTCTGGCAAGGCTGAAAATAGCAGCAACCAGCAAATATTTTGCCCTTCCTGTAGCTTTTGGCAGTGTTGCAGCTGTTGCCTCATCTAGTGAATGTGCCAGGCCTAAGGGCAAACAGACACTTAATTAGGTTAGGGTGAGCTTCAAAAACTCGAGAGTAGGCAGAGAAGTAATGCCCACCACACTTTCTCACTAAGAATACTCAATGCATGCAAAGAAATAATTATCCCAAGAAGCTATGGTTTCTTTCCCCTACCCCTCACCTTTTTTGGCTGTTTTATTTGAGATCCATGACCTGATAGAGTTACTCATTCAAAGAATGCAGTGGTGTTCAATCATGCAATAGGAGCCATGCAATATGAAATACCTGAAAGTCAGTGTTGGTCTTTAGATGTGAGTTTCAGCATGAGCTGAGTTTCAACAACCCTTGGTATCAACAGCAGAACCCTATTAATAGAAGAAAAACAGTCCAACCCTGGCCTGACAGAAAAATCAAGGTGAACATGGTCTTTTTCTTTTTTTTTTTTTTTTTTTTGAGACGGAGTCTCATTCTGTTGTCCAAGCTGGAGTGCAGTGGCGCGATCTTGGCTCACGGCAAGCTGCACCTCCTGGGTTCACGCCATTCTCCTGCCTCAGCCTCCCGAGTAGCTGGGAATACAGGTGCCTGCCACCACGCCTGGCTAATTTTTTTGTATTTTTTTTTAGTAGAGACGGGGTGTTTTATTTTTATTTTTATTTTTTATTTTTGAGACAGAGTGTCTGTTGCCCAGGCTGGAGTGCTGTGGTGCGATCTCAGCTTACTGCAATCTCCGCCTCCCGGGTTCAACTAATTCTCTGCCTCAGCCTCCCGAGTAGCTGGGATTACAGGCGCCTGCCACCACATCAGGCTAATTTTTGTATTTTTAGTAGAGACGGGGTTTCACTATCTTGGCCAGGCTGGTCTTGAACTCCTGACCTCATGATCCACCTGCCTCGGCCTCCCAAAGTGCTGGGATTATGGGCGTGAGCCACTGCCCTTGGCCCAAAGTGAACATGCTCTAATCAAAAAGAGACTCAGTTTTCTTGAAAATTCATGCTTGGTTGGTCAGAACATGCCCAGTGGGGCCACTGGGGACATTTTCAATATAGTTGACTATATATTTTATTGATTGTTGTTGTACAAAATGACAACCATCTGCTACCTATAAGCAAGGATCTCGTATGGTCAAGCTGGAATTCAGGGGGCATCTTTTGTCTTTTGAGACTGGCCAGAACAGCAGTACTTCTTTCTGTCCTTCTTCTCAGTCATAGACTGAGGGGACCACTGGTGCATCAAAGGCCAGAGGAAACTAGATCACAAATGCACATGTGTGCACATACATATTCATCTATTCTAGGCTCCATTTATTTGGTTGTCCCATTGCCTGTGCTATTTCTTATTTCATTGTGTGGGGTGTGCGAGGCTCCATTTATTTGGTTGCCCCATTGCTTGTGCTATTTCTTGTTTCGTTGTGTGTGGGGGGTGTGTGTGTGTGTTGGGGGGTGTGTGTGTGTGTGTGTGTTATGCTGTTATGATGGCTTTGTGGTTTGTCAATTCAGCTAAGCTAATTCCCCAGAATTTCCCAGTATGTGGGAGGGGTGGGCTATACCAGATACTCTCTCATAAAAGTTGGAAGGGAAGCCGCAGGTATTCTGCAGCATGCGCACACTTTCTCCTAGGTGTTTCTGTGAAGGGACTTTGCAGATATACATAAAGTCCTTAATCAATTGACTTTAAGTTAGGGAGATTATCTTGGGTGGGCTTTAACCAACTGAAATGCCTTAAAAGAGGACATATGCCTTTCCTGGAAAGACAGCAAGCAGTTCCTCCCTGTGGACAGCAGTTTTAGTCCATGCATGTGGTGTGCGTGCTTGTTTTTGTTTGTGTGTATGGTGGGTGTGTTGTGTTTGTATGTGATGTATGTTATGAGTATGCTGTTTGTGTATATGTGTCATGTCTGGGGGGTGTGTGTGGTATATATGCACATGCACACTTGAGCCTGCATACTAGACCAGAAATAAAGCCAAGTTCATTTTCAAGACCTACTCCAGATTAAAGCAGAGCCCAAGGCCTTCCTGGTTCATTCTCAAACTGGGTTGTCGTGAGGGAAACCAACATAAAATTGGGGTTGCTTGACCCAATATATTGTTATTCATCTGATGTCCAATTTATCAGTTGCTCAATTTTCCAGTCATTGTGGCATAAAATGCAAAACTATTCATGCAGAAACATTCACTGAATTCAATAGATCTTGGAATATTTGATCCCCTCAGGCCATCACCTGTCACAGATATGACAGATACATTAGGCTGTTTGCAAGTGAGAGAATTATATAGCATTTAAAAAATACCAAGAGAGGATCAAGTTTGTCAGGAATGAATTTTGTGTAATAACTTCTATGGAGAGAAGCTGATGTGTTCAATGGGATTGACGAAGGAAGCCTAAATTGAAGGGGACACCCGACAAAATGATGGGCAGTCGCCCAGTCTACTTTCGGGAATAAGCGGGCCACTGCTCCTCGAATGGCCGCCTGCAGGACTGAGTGGACTGTGAACCTCCAAGAAGATACCTAGGCTGCTCTCTGTGCCTGCCAGAGCTTGCCACTGGAATAAGAGTCTCTGTGCTTTGTCTCTCTAGATACGTAAGGGAAGGGCTCTGTCTTCCAAGACGGCTAACCACACAACAGGGTCATCTTTTCCAGACCACTATGATAATGTTGGCAGAGGGTTTTAGCCTCTTAAGAACAAAAGTGATGTGCAGATATAGGAATGGATTAACAACCACAGGGAGCGGATCCCTGCTTCTCACATCTAACTCATTAAATATCGTGATGTAACTATTGGCTCCCACTAATAAAACACAGATCCCAGTCAACACAGCCTAATAAGATAATCCTTTCTATTATGATAATATCTTTGAAATGAGTTTTTAATTATTATTTTTACAAAGCATCTGCAGGTGTTTAGCCTATCACGTTGGCCCATTAGTTGAGCAATCCCAAACTGAGATATTATTATTATTATTACTACTATTTTTGCTAGAGGACATAGCGCCTTCTTCATTAACTGTAGATCATTTCAACGAGGAATTCTTTTGACTGTATTTAAGTGCAGAGTTTTCTTTTCACCCCCTTCATCTTTTCCTAGCTTAAGCCAAAATTTTTAAATATGCAAATAAGACTGCCTCCCCACCCTACATTAATAGCTGTGTCCTCAAATAGTGTCTCTGCTCGTGCCTGTTGAGGCAGCTCTCTGGGCCATTACCCCAGAAGCATGCTGCCGCCTGTTCAGTAAGAGAAAGATGGTTCTCATCTCAAGTAGGCTGGGCCCCACTCCATGGCATGGCTCTTGAGAATCATTAGGAGACGGTGAGATGGGATGGTTAGTGACAGCATCTCCCGCCTGACAAGGTGGTTGGCTCATTGCTCATTCTTTTGTTCCTTTGACAGCTGTTGAAGGACTGGGGGAATGAAAGTGGAGGCTTGCTCCAGGGATGTAGGCATGAGCCGGACCATGCCTGGCAGAAGCAGCAATGTGGGGAGAGCCAGAGGGAGCGTTAGGGCTGCAGCTTTGCCTCCTCAGGATTGCCGTGGGGACCCTTTCTGAAAACCAGCAGGTGTCTGTAGACAGGACTTAAAATGTCAAGATGTCAGTATCACAATTTAGGGATTGGGGAGAGAGGAAATTTTTAATAATTGCAGTGGAGTTTAATCCACATGGTACAAACGGGCAGCCTGTGACCTAAGTATGACCCATGGACATTTTTTGGTTTTCCCCCACAGAGTTGAGCCACATTGTATATTTTAAAAAATATATATATATTCAATTGTGCATTACCACATAAAGCGGATTTCACATAACATTTTCAAATTCCACCTGACCTCAAAGAATCAGCAAATCTGGTCACCCTGGGTGCGTGCTCCTACATGCAACAATGGCAGGCGCTGGGCTGCAGGAACTCCTTTCCACAGAATGGAATTCTCTGCTGGTGTAGCTCCTACTCCTCTCTGCCATCTCCCCAACGCGGAGCTCATGCGTCCACTCTCTGTCCCTGCACATGCACTGTTTATTGCACTGAAGATGAGGAAGACATCACCTTGTAGGAAGTGACAAGCAGTCATACAAGCTTAAAATGCAAACAGAGAATGTCGAAAGAACACAATGTAAGGTGCTTTTATGAAACAACTTTGACCACTCTGCCCATTTATATTATTATGACTTCCTCAGCCTTGTTGGTATTAGGGTTTTCGAACCGTATTTTTATTGGATTTGGGGGCATCTTTTTTAAATGGCATAGAAGACAGGTGTGTTTTGATAGAGGTGGGCATTGTAGAAATGTCCAGGGCAAAAGCCCTGCCAGGCAGGGGCCCCAAGACACCTGGGGAGGGCACGTTTCTGAGCTCACAGAAGGCTTCTGGAATTCAGGAGGAGGTAGGGTGGCCAACTGTCCTGGTTTTTCTGGATCTGAGGGGTTCCTGGAATGCAGAACTTTCAGTGCTAAAAACATGAAAGTCCCCGCTATATAGGGGTGGTTGGTCAGGCCAGGAGGAGCAAAGTGGTTAAGAGATCACTAGAATGAGCCCTGCCTTCTTCACAACTTTGTTCAGAGACAAACTCAGTGGTTGCTCCTCTCACTCTCTTGGGCCTAGACGTGGCTGGTTCCCCAGGACCCTGGAGTCTCACTTGTCACTAAGGACTGTACATACATAATGCTGGTGTGCCTAATTCCCTTAGTGTTCTGTGGAACGGATCTGGCCTGGGTTTAGGCTTGGAGTTTCTTTGAGAAACTCAAATGGCTAGTCAATTTGGTTTGCTTCTAGCTTATAAGCTCCCTGGAGTCTCTCCCTGAGCTGGAGAAAGAGGGGCTGGGAGCCATTGACAGGCATGTTGGGTGCTAAAGAGGACAAGCATGATGCTAAAATAAAGTTGCTTGGCCTGAAATGTTGTTATTCATCTGGTTTCTAGTTTACCAATCACTCTACCTGAAGATTCCCTGAAGAGTCATTTTTAAGGGAAAACAATTAGTTACCCTTGGCAGAGGAGGATTTGTAGCATCACCTCTTTTCAGGGTCATTTTCTCCATGTCAAATGGCTGTTCCCCAAGCCTCCCCCTGCCAATCCCCATCCTTCCCTATTTGGACACAGCTCAGCATTTGCCTCCCCAGTGATTCCTTCCTAGCCCAGCTCCACCTGGCTCAGTCACCGCCATCAACCTCCTGGGCCCCTGGGCTCCCCTGCATCCTGATGACTGAGCACCATGTTCATATGTAATTCAGATTTCACTACATTGGAATACCTGAGAAGTCAATCTAGGCTCAGCTGAGTTTTACTGTGGCTTATATTTTATGAAAAAAAAAAGGCTTTCACAAAACCAATACTGACAACAAAATTACATGCACGTTTGGTTTAATAAAGAGGACAATCTGCCAAAACTCTCTTCATGCTTTGGGGCCTACTTCAAATCCCTTGACATCTGTAATAAGTGTCTGGCACACAATGCAGGCTGGACACCTTCTCTTTCCTCTTCTGGAAACCTTCCCTCATCATCGTCCAGGCCTAATTGACCTCTCCCTCCTCTGATCTTCATGGCAGTTTGGGGCCTGGAACTTCTTTGAGTGTGAACTTGCTCTTTCTGCAGTCAATTCTTTCCCAGTGTGTACCACACACCTTTCCCATGTCACTTCGGATGCCTTGGTTTCACCTACCTCTGGTGTCTTCTACCTGCAGAACCGTGAGTCAAACAAACCTCTTTTCTTTATAAGTTACCCAGCCTTAGATATTACTTCATAGCCATGCAAAGGTCCTAAGACCACTTCTGCCTAAGATTTCACTGGGGAAAAGTAACTCGGTTGCTAAATTGTGTCTTTGGCTTCTTTCTGGACAGTCACCATGTGGTGACCAGCTCTGCACAGGCTGTGACCAACTCCAGTCGGCACAGTCCCACGGTGGCTCACTCGTGCCTGGAGCCTATGCCCTGTGTCTCCTTCCCAGTTGATACTGAGACATGAGATGTTGCATGACCCACAAGACTCAATCTAAAGTGTGGGGGACGCTCTGCAGAACAATTTATGACCAACAGGAAACAAGAGCCAAAGGATGAATTGTTCCCCTCTTTCCGTCTTCTGGACCCATTGCTCTGAGACATATTTAGTCTTATAGCCTCCCCTGTATGACCAAGCAGTCAGTAGAGGTTGGTTGGTAGTGCATCCTGCTAGTGGCTCCCCATCTTTCCCTTTGTTCTTTCCTGCATCCTGGTAGGAGAATGCCTAATAAGACAGTTGCATGTTAAGTCTGCTCTCAGGTAGTGTTTTTTCAGCAACTCAAGCATATATTTCTCATACACCCCCCACTTCAGTCACTTTCTTCCTACCTGTTTTGAAAGTGTCTTGAAGCCAAGTTAAGATGACAACATGGAGGTTAATCCCAGGGATCAGTAAATGGGCAACTTGTTGAGTCTGGGTATGGCTCGGTTCAGGAGGAGAAGCCACCAAGGCAGGATACAGAGAACAAACGGATGAACTGTGGTGTTCACGGGTCTCTTCACACATGGTACTTAGAGTCTTCTCTGTTTCTGTTTTCAACTAGGCTATTCTGGAAGCTTTAGAGGAGGCTGGTCTTCTTCAGCAAAAAGATGATTGCCTGGGATGTCGGTTTCAGTTTTGAAAATGTCACTGGAAGGAAAACCTCAAGTGATACTGTGGCTGTTTCTCCCGTGTATTTTTCACCAGCTCTTAATTATAGAATTTTGCCTTATTCTATGATGGGAAAATATACATGCCATAGAATTTACCACATTCATTATTTTTTTTGTGTACAGTTCAGTGGTATTAAGTACATTCACATTTTGGTGCGACCATCAGCACCATCCATCTCCAGAACTCATTCATCATCCCAAACAGAAACTCACACCCATTTAACACCAACTCCCCATTCCCCCTCCCACAGACCACCACTTTACTTTCTGTCTCTATGAACCTGACTACTCTAGACCTCATCCTAGTAGAATCATACAGGATTTGCCTTTTTATGACTGGCTTATTTCACTTCACATAATGTCCTCAAGGTTCATCCATGGTATGGCATGTGTCAGAATTTCCTCTCTGTTTAAGGATGAATAAATCATAGGATTTTAAAGCTTAAAATTCTAAAAGTTTTCCTCTGTTCACTAAGGGGAAAATTAGTGGGGTATTGACAATGCTATGGGTGGACTGAGACCCCTCTGAGGTTGCTGCCTGAGTGACAGTAGGGGTTTACTGGGCTAGAGGAGGAGGCAGAGCTACTGTCTTCATCCACCCAGTACTGGGTTCCTAATATAGTCTGGATATTTGTCTCCTCCAAGGATCATGTTGAAATTTGATCCCCCATGTTGGAAGTGGGGCCTGGTGGGAAATGTTTGGGTCCACAGGGGCAGATCTCTCCTGAATGACTTGGTGCCATCCCCAAGGTCATGAGTGAGTTCTCGCTCTATTAGTTCCCATGAGAGCTGCTTGTTAAAAAGACCCTGGCACCTTCCCCCTACTTCTCTCTCACTTCCTCTCTCTGTCATCATGTGATCTCTGCACATGCTGCCTCCCCTTTGCTTTCCACCATGAGTGGAAGCAGCCTGAAGCCCTCCCCAGAAGTGGATGCTGGCACCATGCTACCTGTACAGCATGCAGAACCACAAGCCAAACAAACCTCTTTTCTTTATAAATTACCCAGCCTCAGGTATTCCTTCATAGCAATGCAGATGTACTAAGAGAGCTTCTGCCTAAGATTTCACTGGGGAAAAAGAGTTCTGCTGCTAAAAATAGCTTGAAAACCTTTAGAGTCACTTACTTCTTCTCCATTTGCCTTTCCTTACATTTCTACATTCTCTGCCATTTCTCTCCCCATCTAATGATAGTTCCTGAGTATATGTCATCCTGGCTCTGAAAAAAAAAGCCAAGAACCTACTGCCATTCAGACCTCACCACGGATAAAAAGAGGGATCCCACTCTGCCCTGGTTCAGAATGGGTGCGGATATGGTACCAAGGGTGATTTAGGTCAGTTCCAAGCACACTGCACTACTGAAAAAACGGCACTGTTGTGAGATCTGTTCAGTGGACCTAAAAATTAACTTCACAGCTGAAACTGCAGCAACTCAACACTTTTCCTCCCAGTGCCTACCTGGACTCCTCTCACACCAGGAAGAAAATCAGAGAGTGTAATAATTACAAATAGATATACCACATGGTCCAAGCTGTTGGAATCAAATCCAGACTTATATCGTCCTTCATAGACCTAGTGGGCTACATAACTATACTCCCTGCCTTTCTTCCAAACACACCCTAAACTTTCCCACTTTTTTTTTTTTTTTTTTTTCCGGATAAACATGTTTTCTCCATCTGGGAAGGGCTCCGTCTGCAGCATCCAACTGTCACAGCTGGGACTGAGGACCTGGAATGTTTTCACCTGGAGGTGCAGTTCCATGTGGGCCCTAAAGCCTGAGAGTCAAAGCCTGGTCGGTCATTAGAAGCCCTTCCTGACCAGCCATGTGGGAGCCCCTGGAAATAGTCATCCTCCCTTGTCCCCAGAGTCCAGGGAGCTCCAGGGAAGGATCTGGAACCTTGGGTTGCCAAATGGCAATGCAGCTTGTCAGTTCTACACAATCTGGGGGCAGCTTGTCTCCAAACTGGCATTTTGGTGCAGAATCCTGGCAATTAGAATCTCTCTCCAGCCTTAATAGGGATGTATGTTATGCCCGATCAGGAACTGAAGACTAGGGAAATGTAGAAGGGTTTGGCCCTAATGCCTAGTTTCCGCTAGTAACTTTCCTTTATACTCTACTTCTGACAGAACTCACTGTTACATCCTGGGATGTAACTGCCGTAAACTTTAATGAATGCTCTGCCCATTACAAGATCATTGTGCAAACTTAATTCCAAAGAGTGCCTTAACAAAGATGGCTCATTTTGTCTGTGATTGTTGAATGAATGAATGAGTAGGAGGGGACTCAGCCACAGTCAGTTTAACAGCGCTCTTCATCAGAGAATTCTCCTGTCTCCTGGACTTCCAACTGACATCAGCCAGTACTTTTGTGCCCAGCGTCTGACTGCCCAAAATGAATGGACTAAGTGAACATTCAGTCACAAGGTGTTGTACCACCTACCTGAGTGATAATTTGATTTCAGCTTCTGTCAACCCACACTTCACTTCAAACTCTCTTGTCTCCAGTGATTATCTTTGGCTCTGTTTGGTTCTTCCCCTGGTCACCTGGTAATTGCAGCTGATACTTGTATGCTTGAGCTCCAGGATGCTTGGGCAGATTTGCAGGGTATCTTGTTAGGTGCTTTAAATAGGCAAATGGCAGGCTCCAGAGGACTTTCCTATTTCCTCCCTAAGAAACCAGCTGCACCTTTCCCCTAATGTCCTATGTCCCTGTTAAGCTCATTTCCCACCCAAAGTCCAAGCCTCCAGGGTCTTCCACCAACACTTAGACTTTTGTCTCCATATGGCTTCTTTGCACATTCCTTAATCTGACCCAAGTTCCCAGCCCTCTTCAATCCTCTAAACCTCTGCGCTGAGCTCTATAAAAGCATTGGTTTGTTATCAGTTTAAATCCTCTCTATCCTTTTATTTATTATTTTTTTTGAGACGGAGTCTCGCTCTGTTACCCAGGCTGGAGTGCAGTGGTGAAATCTTGGCTCACTGCAAGCTCCACCTCCTGAATTCACTCCATTCTCCCGAGTAGCTGGGACTACATATGCCCACCACCAGGCCCAGCCAAATTTTTT
This sequence comes from Macaca nemestrina, assembly GCF_043159975.1. NCBI lineage: Eukaryota > Metazoa > Chordata > Mammalia > Primates > Cercopithecidae > Macaca > Macaca nemestrina. Next base: position 16,301,502 of record NC_092125.1, on the reverse strand, counting down.
TTTCTGTATTTTTAGTAGAGACAGGGTTTCACTGTGTTAGCCAGGATGGACTCGATCTCCTGACCTCATGATCTGCCTGCCTCAGCCTTCCAAAGTGCTGGGAATACAAGCGTGAGCCACTGTGCCCGGCCTAAATCCTCTATATTCTTAACTGCTTCAATAAAAGCTCTCTCCCGTTGCTTTCTCCTATTTTAGGCTTTATGTTGTTTTTAATTGGCACATAATAATTATACCATGGGGTATAGTGCCATTTTCCATACATGTATAAATTGTGTAATGATCAAATCAGAGTATTCAGCATATTCATCACCTTAAACATGTATCATTTTCTTATGATGAGAACATTAAAAGGAAGGATGGGGAGGGATTTGTTAATGGGTACAGTTTCAGTTAGATAAGAGGAACAAGTTCTGGTGTTTTGTTGCCCCAGCAGGGCATATAGTTAACAACATTGCATCGCATCTCTCTCCTGTTTCTTGCTGCAACTGAAACACAGCGCCCCCAGAGGACTCTGCTTTCCCTGCAGCCCTCTTAAGCTGTGGCTTGCTTTGTTTCTCCCATACTCCATGCTCTTGGACCTGGAGTGGCGCAAGTGCCTTCTTTGCTCCTCATTGTTCCTTGCAGACCACTTCTTCTCTCCACCAGAAAACAAAAGCAAACAAAACAAAACAGGAAACAGCCCAGATCCTGGAAGAAAATGCCATCTGATTATGCTGTCTGCCACTACTCCTCTTTTCAGTCATTCAACTTGCAGCCATGCACCCTAATGCGTTAATGATCTTATACCTATCCCACTGCCTTCTCTCTCCCTCAGTTCCTGCCTGCTTCTTGGAACATCAACATTCACATCGACAAGCATCCCGAACCCCGAGTCCCTCAGATCCTTCCCCTCCTTAATTCTGCCCCCATCCCAGCCTTCCATCTCATGGTCATAGTCTGTCTTGTCATTATTCAAAACAGATCAGCTCTAAAACCTTGATGTACAACATTTCATTCTCTAACCAGAGCCTCTCTTACTTTTGGGCTCACCTGCCCTAGGTTCTCACTCCAAAAATTCTTTGCTCTGCTGGGACCTCTGATCCTTTGGTCCTTCAGACGACTGTCTGTCCAGACCTCTCCTAATATCCTCACTTCTCTCTCGTCTAGTTTAGATTTCATGGCCCATTATCATAATTTCTCTTCCCCTGTCACACTCACTAGTCAAAACCCCAAATGTAGTTAATTCTGCCTCTCCACTTCCCCAACCCCTGCATCTGAGCAGCTGACTATAGTTGCAAAAAAACACAAGGATGTGCTGATGGATCTTGCTTTAACATTATGAAAACAGAGCCCCAGGAGGTCTTCATCATGCTTCGAGATCCTACTACGCTCTCCTTTCCTTGCCACCCCTCCTCTCCGTGGTGATCTCGCTTTAACATTAGGAAAGTAGAAGCTCACGGGAGAAAATGTCCTCATCCACTCATCACCATATCCACGTGTATCCTGTGGTTCCATAGGATACATGTCTTCCCTTCATTGTATTGTTACAATGGATGACAATAAGAAGAAAAAGAGCTAACATTTATTGATTGCTTCCTAGTCCACATACAGTTGTAAGTGTTTTATATGCATTAATACACTTAATCCTCATCACAATCGTGTGTAATAGATACAAAGATCATTTCTACTTCTCAGGTGAGGAAACTGAGGCACGAGGAGGTTAAGTTGCTTGAGTGAATGGTGTTAAATGCTTTTATCTAAAAAGACAACTCCTCCATTTGTTCCCTAAGTTTCTCTTCTTGTTTCTTGGTCATTGCTTCTTCTCTGATAGATTATTCCTATTATGCAAATTTCCTGAAATATCTTCCCTCTTAAGTAAAATTGTGTCCATACTCCAGCTATTGGCTCATTTCTCTGCTCTCTCTGATAGTTAAAGTTCACTTTTCCCCTGAACTCACTCCAGACAGACTTCCACACCCATCACTTCAATGAAACCCTTGTATCAAAATTGCCAATGACCTCCACGTTTTCCAATCCTGTTTTTCTCTGCGTCTGAACACAGCAACCACCCACTTCTCTCAACTTTAGTCCGGGGAGGCTGCTTGATCTTGGTTCTCCTCCCACCTCACTGGTAGCTACTTCTCAGACCCTTTGCAGGTTCCTTCTCATCTTCCTGACCTGGGAATATCACAGTCGTAGGTCTGTTTCTCTTTTCTTTCTACACGCTAAATCCTTTTTCTTCATCATAGCTGTAAATACCATCTATTCACTCAGGAATGTCAAAGTTATTTCTCTGGCAAAGACCTTTCTAGAGTTCCAGAATCTTACATCTAAGCATGTAGCTGGGACTATAGGTGCCCGCCATCACACCCGGCTAATTTTTTGTATTTTTAGTAGAGACAGGGTTTCACCGTGTTAGCCAGGATGGTCTCAATCTCCTGACCTCGTGATCCGCCCGCCTCGGCCTCCCAAAGTGCTGGGATTATAGGCGTGAGCTACTGCGCCCGGTCCTACATGTCATCTTCTTGCCCACTCCACACCATCCACTCTGGCCTCTTTGCTATGCTTCAAGGACACACAAAGTCATGCTGTCCTGAGGGCCTTTGCATTACCGTTTCTTACTTCCTACCCCTCACCCCTCAGATTTGTATGGCTGACTCTCTCTCTGCTCAAATGTCAGCACTTTGGAAAAGCCTTTTGTCCAACCTCAAATAGTTCCTTGTTACCCTCTACCTGTTTACCCTGCTTCATTTGTCTCTACAGCACATTTACTATCTGACATTACATTAGATGCTTGATTGAAAGTTTATTATCTGCCTTTCCCACAGAATGTAAGGTCTATGGGAAGAAGAGAATGCATCTTCTTTTTGCCACTGTATGCTCAGAGCCTAGAACCGTCCCCAGCATATAGTGGGCTTCCAATAATACAGGCTGATTGATTGAAATGAATGAATGGGGACCACACCCAGCTCTTCTTATATCATGGGTTTCCCTGTAGATCCTTAAGCAGTATAATTAATGCCCGTTTGAAAGATGGACAATTCAGCATCTTTCTGCCTTGAGTTCCCTCAATGTTGAGGGGTCACTCCACACTTTTCTACTTCTCCCTAAGCTGCACCCACTGGCACCTGGAACATTGCCCAGTGGCAGCTGCACCAGCACAGCAATGGTCAAAAGGAAGCTACAACTTGAGTCCGAGCAGCTTCACGCTCCACAGATGTCCTGGTCAATGCTGAGCTCACATTGACTCACTAGGGGTGTGCATCTTGACTGACTCTCCTGTCAGCCTCATCAAGTTTCCTTAAAACTATCCCTAAATTCTGGTGTTAACACCCTGCCTTGGGCTTTGCCCCCACTTTAAAACTGCTTCTACTTCTGGTTTGATGTCCAGGAAATGGCCCATTTGTAGCTGCAGATCTTAATCTTTGAGGCTTGTGCTGGTCATTTTATCTGCCCCTTTAGATGGGCCAGGGACTTAGGTAATACTCCATCTGAGCCCTCCATCTTTCCCTATTTTTGTCTGTTCTCCGTTGCCTGGCACCTCTGCTGGGAGTTGCCATGCAGTTCCCAGAGTCATGCTTTGCACAAAGTAAACACTCAAAAAATAGTAACTGAATTGAATTAATTCAATTCAATTTAATTAGAAGAGTGCTTCAGTAATCTATAGTTTCAGAAAAAAAAAAAAAAAGACCCACCCTAAAACAACCACTTACATTTCTCATGACTGTATGAGATGACCAGGCAGTTCTGTCCCATGTGATATCCACTAGGGTACTAGGACAGAGACGCACGGGCCCGGCACAGTATGAACCAGCAGCCACCGTCTGGGAGCTGAGGTGGGGCCATGGCCAAAGGCTTGGCTGTTTCTCCACGCAGGCTTCTCGACATGATGATCCAGGCTTCCTTACAGCAGAATAGGTGAACTTAATGCTTGGCTTTTCATATGCTTCCTGACGCCCATCAGCCAAAGCTAGTGACCGTCTGGGTGGGAGGAAGCTCTGTAGAGACAAGATTATTGGGATGTGGGCTCACTGGAATCCCTGAAGTAGCAGTCTACCACAACGACACCCTCTAACCCCTGAGGAGGCTTCCTGTCTTCATCCAACATACACTGTATTCCAGGTCTCTCTGCAAAATGGTTATGAAATCAGACCTGATTCATCTGTGAGCACACACATTGGCCCAGCCACTGCCCTACTGCTGTGTCACTAATAACATCACGTGAGTGGAGTGCATGCTCTTCACGCCTGTTTTAGCTTAATAACCATAATTCTTTACATTTCCATTGCCTTCTAAGGATCCCCTAAACCTCCATCTACTCACCCTCATGAGTTCTGATGTTGTGAAAGATGGAAAGGAGGTAGTTCTCTGCTCTATTTTACAAATGGAACCTAAGACCTCTTACCTGGGGTAATCGCTATAATACCGTTGGGCAAAGAATAATTTTAATTTTTTCTGGGCAATCTTAATATATAGACTGTAGACTAGCAACAGACTGTTGTTAATCACAGCAGCAGAAGAAGCTAGATTAAAAAAATTAAAAACTCATCAACTGGGAAGAATATTATGGAATTAAAAACATATCATCTCTTATGAGCCCAGAGCCACTCAGCCAGGATGGCAAATAGATAGAAAATCATTTCAGCTAATGCACTCTCTCGGAGTGGAAGCCAGTTCTGGGAATGAGTCAAGTGCTTCTTAGCCCAATAATGCTGGGGTCTTTGTTTCACAAGGGGCAAGGTCCCATCTACAAGAATTACAGAAGCAGTCTTTCCCCACTGTGAAATTAGATTGTGCTGTCTTCCAGAGAGAATTAATGCAGGCCTTGGCGGCATGTGCTTGCTTCTTAGACTGGTAAGAAAATCAGCCTCCAGACTTGCTGGTCAGGAGGCAGATGTAGAATTGGTACCTTTGCTCCAACTCCTGAGACTAGAGCCCTTCTTCCTCCCCTTCTCCCTCTCCTAGTACAGAGTGCCTGAAATGGGAGAGAATTATGTGCATCAAGCCTGGGGTTCAGGGGGACTTTGGAGTGAGCTTCAGAATCCCCCCCGCCCCGCTCTTTTAGGAAAGAGTGGAATTTGCTGAGGGAGGAGCTGAAGCCACCAGCCTCAGGGACTTGAAGGAGAGGGTTGTAGAAAAAAGGATATAGTTGCCTGGGCTCGGTGGTTCATGCCTGTAATCTTAGGGCTTTAGGAGGTTGAGATGGAAGGACTGCTTCAGACCAGGAGTTTGAGACCAGTCTGGGCAACATAGTGAGACCTCTGTCTCTACCAAAAATTAAAAAAATTAGCCAGGCATGGTGGTGTGCTGTAATCCAAGCTACTCAGGAGGCTGATACAGGAGGATCGCTTGAGCCCAGGAGTTCAAGGCTGCGGTGAGCCTTGATTGTGCCATTGCACTCCAGCCTGGGTGATACAGTGAGACTGTCTATAAAAAAGAAAAGAAAAGAAAAAGAATCTAACATGGAAAAGCAAAAGAGAGGCAGATTTAAGGAGTGCCCTCCATTCCGAACTCAGTCTGTGGTGGGTTCCTGCTGTCATGTGGCATAAGGGAACAACTACATTTGTCCAAGTTACAGCCTCTGCTTGGAGGTTGACCACTTTGAATTACCTGCATTGTAGTCACCTGGGTATTTGTGATCCTGAGGATGTAATGGGAGGTCAGAGCCATGCCAGGGAGACTGATAAAGCAGAGGCACCCAGGAAGAGGATAAGCACTCACAGTCATCTTTACTCTAGGGAACCTTGGCTGGGGTTGGGGGCAAAAAACATATTCCTCTCCCAAAAAAGCATTATGCAGTGGTCAAGGCTGCCCTCATTCCAGGGCCTCCACTAACCCACGTAATGCCATTGTGCAAACTGAGAAAATGATGCCCCTCTGGGAAGATGACAAACTCTGGGAGAGAGGTGGGTTGGCTGGATTTCAGCCCCATTTTCACTCAATGAATCAATGTGTAACTTGCACAACCTCTACCTCTGATAGTTTCCCATAGACTACTAAATTACATGCATGGAGATGGAAAACGAAGGGCTCTGTCCTAGCTGGGTTATGTAACAGTCATAATCATAATCCCCTTTGTTCAGAGTTTCCTAGAAGCCAGGCACTAAGCTAAGGGCTTTACTTTCATGACCTCACTCAATCTTCCCAATAAGCAGGTTGTCAGCCTCATCAGCTTGTTGGCAAGTGAGGAATCCGAGGCTTTGCAAGTTAAGCAACTTGTCCCAGGACAAACAGCTTGAAACCACAGAGCGTCTGCTTACCAGCTTCTGTCTCTCTCTCTCTCTGGATGCTCTTTCTCCTCGAAATCATTCTTATGTTCGGAAGCCTGGCTCCTCTGACCAAACGGATGCCAACAGCCTGCAGATTCTATCAGGTGCTACGAAATAGTAGATCCAAAAGGTAGACATTGGTTGGCCTCCCAAGCCTGGGATCACTCTACGGGTGTCACTCTCTTCCCTCTACCACCTTGGTTTGTCTTGTACCAGCCTAACTTTGGTGACTATAGCAAAGGCCACCTATCCTGTGCGACTGGGGAGGCAAAGTGCAATGAAGCCATGCCGTCCCCACTCCCCTGGCTGTGGTCTAGCCTGGTTCCCCCCTGTGGAGGTTGTGCTGCTCTTTCTTCTGCACAGCCTCCTTCTCTGCCTCCTAACACTTCTCTTGCTAGTAGTTCACTCGGGGGGATTGACTCCAGGGGCATCTCAGATGGGCTCCATCTACTTTTCTGATTCTCTCCAGGCTGACTCGGGACTTGCTATGATAGAGCTCAAGGATAACTGCTTTTCCTGCATCACCATTTGCAAAGACATCATCACTAAACCATTTCGTTTAATGTTCTTTAATTTTTATTGTCAAGAATTCCCTACATGTCTGTGACTGTAACTCTGTGGATATCGTCCACACCCTAGTGTCCCTCTGCGGGGTGCTGTGTGGCCTCCCCAAGTTGTTATCATCTCTTTGTCTATTGAAAGAATCATCTCCGAAGCAAGTTATACAGATGTATATATGTCTGTGGGTGTGCGGGTGTGCATGTGCGTGTAGTTCTTGATTCATAAATATTACCAAATTATTGACGGTTTAAATCTTGTTACTTTTAATGAGTAGGTTATGTAGACATTAAGTTGGCAAAAAGCAATGAAATGTCTCAATAATTCCTTCCCTCTAAGACAGCAAAGTGATGAGCCTGGTTGTCTTGCGGGCTCTGGCCCAGCCCTTCACACGGGAGTTAAGAGCATGGGGGCCTCTGAGTATGATACTCTCTCCTCTCAGCTTGAGGTTATGCAACTACAGGTGCTTTGGGCTGTGTGGAAACCATCCTCAGAGGCTGCTGCAGGGTAGAGCAGAGAGCTGCTAGGCACCTCCAAGTGGAAAGACACCAGAAAAGAGATGCTCTATGTTTCTTTACAGGCCCAAACACCTTTATTTGTGTGTTCCAATTCAGATTATGGGGGGAGGGCCGGGCGCGGTGGCTCAAGCCTGTAATCCCAGCACTTTGGGAGGCCGAGACGGGCGGATCACAAGGTCAGGAGATCGAGACCATCCTGGCTAACACGGCGAAACCCCGTCTCTACTAAAAACACAAAAAATTAGCCGGGCGAGGTGGCGGCGCCTGTGGTCCCAGCTACTCGGGAGGCTGAGGCAGGAGAATGGCGGGAACCCGGGAGGCGGAGCTTGCAGTGAGCTGAGATCTGGCCACTGCACTCCAGCCTGGGCAACAGAGCGAGACTCCGTCTCAAAAAAAAAAAAAAAAAAAACAGATTATGGGGGGAGAAACAAAAAGCACGGCATTAAAAAAAGTCCAGCCATGATGATTTATGTGTATCATTATGCAATTTAATGAGATGCAACTTTTGTACAAATGCTAATTTTAAAAGGCAGGAAATTCGGCAGGAAAAGCAGGGTGGTAGAAAGGAGAGGTTCTTTCCGCAGACTGGAAGAAACTTTGCCAGGGTTGCAGAGCCTCAGGGATGTGGGGAGCCCCTTCAGAATCTGAGGGATGGTTGCTGATCACCCAACAATTCCAGATGAGAATCTCAAGGGCGATCGTGACTGCAGCTGTATGAAGTGCAAAGCCATGAAAGCAGAGCTGCCAGACAGCAAGTCAAAATACAGGAAGCCCAGTGCAGTTTGACTTTCCAATAAACAGCAGAGGCTGGGCACAGTGGCTCACGCCTGTAATCCCAGCACTTTGGGAGGCCATGGCGGGTGGATCACCTGAGGCCAGGAGTTCAATACCAGCCTGACCAACATGGTGAAACCCTGTCTCTACTAAGAGTACAAAAAATTAGCAGGGAATGGTCACATGTGCCTGTAATCCCAGCTACTTGGGAGGCTGAGGCAGGAGAATCGTTTGAACCTAGGAGGCAGAGTGAGCCGAGATCACGCCACTGCACTCCAGCCTGGTGACATAGCAAGACTTTGTCTCAAAAAAAGAAAAAAAAAAAAACCCAGCAGATACTTTTTTAGTATAAATATGCCCCATGTAATATTTGGGGCCAACTTATATTGAAAAAGTATTTGTTGTTGATCACAAATTCAAATTGAACTCAGTGTCTTATATTTTATCTGGCAACCTTACTTGCATGGCCTTCTGGCCATACCCCAACACATAATAAGCGCACAGGATAAGAAGGGAGGTGAGTAAGGAAGGCATGCAGGGAAAATCAGTGCTTTCTTTTTGGATAGCTGCAGGTAAGTAGTGAACAAGGCTTTGGTACTAAAGCTACTTAAAATGACTTTAAACAGTGATTAGAAACGGTTAAATTTAGGGAGGTAATTCCCGTTTCCTTAGTTCTTCCCTCCTTCCCTCTATTCCTTTCTCCCTCCCTTTATCCTTCCCTCCCTTTTCTTTTCTTCTTCTTTATTTTCTTTGTTTTCTCTTGCTCTCCTTTCTAATTTTCTTTCATTGAATAAACATTTACTGGTGATCGACTTTGCACAAAGGAAATCTTCAAAATGTGATTTCACTCTTATCCAAGTGTATCTTTCTTTAAGAGTTTTTGAACAATTATAATCATATAGATAATCTAAAATTTCAGTAGAAACATAGCCTCAAAAAAGATGATTACTTCATTGTAAAATGTATCTTGTTGGACCTGAGAAAGAAGAAGCTAGGAATAAAAAGGCCAATTTGGTTGATTCATGACAACCTTGGGCAAGCAATAAGCTCCTAGAACAATCTAATGGCATTGTTAACTCGAAAAGAAAAGATGCAATTATTTTCAACGTAAACTCTAAAATATGCTAAGCTGCTTCTAAACCTCCTTTTGGAAACACTTCAGTAAAAATGAAAAAGGATAACTTGGGTCATAGAAGAGGCAAAAGCCCAGAATCAAGAAAATATAGGTTGTTTCTATACTTAATTCTTAGGCTAATATTCCCTTCAGAAATAGTTTCTAATCACCTCTCCATCCTTGGTTGCCATAAGAGATATAGAATGAGCTGGGCGCGGTGGCTCACGCCTGTAATCCCAGCACTTTGGGAGGCCAAGGCAGGTGGATCGCGAGGTCAGGAGATCGAGACCATCCTGCTTACACAGTGAAACCCCATCTCTACTAAAAATACAAAAAAAATTAGCCGGGCATTGTGGCAGGTGCCTGTAGTCTCAGCTACTCGGGAGGCTGAGGCAAGAGAATGGCGTGAACCCAGGAGGCGGGTTCTATATATATATAGAATGAAATTAGAAGGAAAATCATATAAGCTGCTTTGTTTCCCTATTTTCCACTTGATCTTAGGCAAAAGTCCGAGAAGCAATGTTTCCTTATTTTCCAAATCTTTTGTCCAGATATTGGGCAGGTAATTTCTTTCCTTTTTTTTTCTTCTTCTTTTTTTTTGTTTTTTGAGATGGAGTCTTGGTCTGTCACCCAGGCTGGAGTGGAGTGGTGCCATCTCGGCTCACTGCAACTTCTGCCTCCTGGTTCAAGTGATTCTTGTGTTGTGCCTCAGCCTCCTGAGTAGCTGGGATTACAGGCCCCCGCCACCATGCCCAGCTAATTTTTATATTTTTAGTAGACACGGGGTTTCACCATGTTGGCCAGGCTGATCTTGAACTCCTGACCTCAAGTGATCTGCTCACCTCGGCCTCCCAAAATGGTGGGATTATAGGCTTAAGCCACCATGCCCAGCTGGGCAGGTAATTTCTGATTCCAGGGCCTCCCTATGGGACACTAAGAGACAACACAACTGGCTTGACTCAATAAACAGGGACTATGTGCCAGCTAACATTTATTGTGCATCTCTATCAACTAAGCACCCTGCATTCTCGAACTGTTGAAATCCCACATGTATGACAACCTCTTCTGTATTTGTGTGTATCAGGCATGGACTCTTATTTTCCATGGAGTTTGAGTTTGCTGACTCTCCCATTAGTACTTACACAAAGAAATGTCAGTCACCCTCTTCCTGGCCCTTCTCATCCTCTCAGGGAGCTGTCACCATAGGCAGCCTCAAATTCACAGCCTGTCTCTCATAGCTGTTTCTGGGAATGATCCTCCTAAGCTTTGTACTTGAGTCCGTCACTCTGCATAAGAGGATGTTCTTGACTACATTGCCACCTTTTGTTCCTTTCGTCAAATGGAAATTAGCTTTGTTATGAAATCATTGGTTGACATATAATTTACTCTTGCTGTGATCTGGTAGAAAACTGTACATTGAAAGAAAGTCTCAAATACGACAGCACCCAAGTTGAAAATGTCCTATTATTTCCCAAAGAGAAGGACAAAAAGCAAAAGGTATCAGAAAATATTGTGAACAAATGGAAGATTGTCATTAGTGTTGGATGACTAACTCAGCACTGATGGCATTCCAGTGGCTATAATTTAGCTCCACACTCAGTTGATAGTATTAAATGCTTCCCTTTGGTGCACTTTTGTGGCTGAAGCAACGGCCTCCTATGAGTTCTGTGTGCAATTTCTCTTCAAATCAGCTGCCTACCATTTTGTTCCAGTTCACAGTGCCTTTTGGCCCCAGGATACAGTGCAAGTTCAAAGGAGGCACTAAAAGTGATGTGGTTGAATGACAGTAAAGTCATTTGCAAGGTCCTCAGCTCCAGCTATGAGGTCAGCACTAGACGGGTCAACTTTTCATTCTTGGCCTGTGATTTTGAGGTTTCTTACATAGCTAGCATTTTCAATTGGTTAAATTCCTATTTATTTCATGGGTTAGTCATACATACCAACAGTGAGGGTTCTTCTTAGCACAACAGAAAGTCTTTGCTGGAGGAAACATTGTGGCTCATCTAATCTAGTTGTTATTTTTTAGATTAGGACATTAAAGCCCAGGAAAAAAAAAAAGAAAGAAAGAAAGAAAAAAAAAAAAACTGCTCAAGATCATATGCCTCCTTTTATTTTTCTTTAATTGAGAATTCTTGTCACAATGTCCCAACTGCCTCACATGGCAGGCATGTTTTACACTCTTTGTATTCCTCGCAGATGCCAGCTTGTAAGATGGTCCTACTCTGTTGGGTGCACATAGATACTTGCAGGATAAATAATCATGACTGTTTATTAAACATGAACTATTAGAAGTGTTTTTAAAACAGTATCTATAGTCCTCAGAACAACCCTACAATGTATGTACAAAACACATGTTACAGATGAAGAAACTGAGGTTGAAAAGGCTTAAATAACTGGAAAAAGATTGCACAAATAATGAATCATAGAGATGGGATTTCAACTCAGATCTGTTAGCCCCAAAAGTGCATGCTTCTTTCACAATAACAGTCTCACTTGCAAACACTATAAATTTTAAAATACAGTTAATACCTATCATGAAATTAAGAAAAAAATATTAAAACAAAGTTTTTTTTAAAAAAAATGCAGTTAGACTTCTTAGAATTTCAATAGAAGCAACATGATTCTATTTGTGTCTTTCTATGGACAGTTATGTGATCTGAATCCCAATACTAACTCAAGAGAGCTGAAGACTCACAGCTTGTACATAGCTTGCAACAGTCTCAACAAACAAAAATAAGCTTTACAAGTCCCAGGGCTGAAGGGTTATGAATGTTGGAGGAAGATATGAGTTCATCTATACTTACTTGTATGGGTTGTAATTCTCTTTCATTTACCTTAGAATATGAAAGTCAGAATTACAGGAGCTAAATAATTCAGCGGTCTTGAAGGCTCAGTCGTATCTCCCTCAGAGTACTTTGACAAAAAGGAATAGCTCTCCAACATTAAAATTCCAGGCTTCAGTGCACAGGAGGAAGAAGCGGTTCTTAGAACAAGGGCATGGTTTATTCCGAGTGATAGGCAGAATACTGGTCCGCAAAGATGTCCCCGTCCTGGAATCAGTGAATCTGTTAGGTGATATAGCAAAGGAGAATGAAGGCTGCAGTTGGAGCTAAAATTATGAATCTGATGATGCTGAAAAGGGGAGATTATTCTGTACTATGTGAGTGGGTCTAATGTAGTCACAAGAGTCTGTATAAACGGAAGAAGGAGGCAAAAGAGGAGGGTCAGAGGGACCTGTGATGATGGGAGTAAGGTTGGAGTGATGCGATGAAAGTGCCCAACCTGGCGTTGTTGGCTTTACCAATGGGAGAAGGGGCCATGAGCCAAGGAATGTGGGCAGCCTCTGCAAGCTGGAAAAGGCAAGGGAACAGATTCTTCCCCTAAAGTCCCAGGAGAAACGTAGCTCTGTCAATGCCTTGATTTTAGGACTTCTGCCCTCCAGAGTTGAAAGATAATGAATGTGAGTTGTTTTAAGCCACTAAGGTAGGGTAAATTGTTACAGCAGCAATAGGAAGCTAATGCATCTAGCTTCCCTACTTACTCAAAAAACTGACATTAGTTATAAGAGCAGTACTATGTTAGGATATTGGTTTGGCTGATAAAGATGAAAATAACAGTGGCTTAAATAAGATAAGAGATTTACTTCTTTCATGTAAAAGTCCAAACTGACAGGTGGTGCAAAGTTCCACTTTGTTCTGTGAGGTTCCACAGGGACCCAAGCTCCTCTTATCTTCTTCTTCTACCATTTCTCGAGGTGATAGCCCTCATCAGCATGGGTGAAGGTAGTTCACTATTAGACCCTGGACTAGAATAGGTGAAGGGGGCAGAAAGGAATTTGTCCTTTTTCATAAGGGCATGAAGGGGATAGAGATTAAGTAGGGAAATAGTAACCAGCCCCATTTCTGGAAGTCGGGGATCAGAGGTCAAATCCTGGCATTCTTAAAATCTCCCTGCTCGGCAGGGCGTGGTGGCTCACGCCTGTAATCCCAGCACGTTGGGAGGCCAAGGCGGGCAGATCACGAGGTCAGGAGATCAAGACCATCCTGGCTAACATGGAGAAACCCCATCTGCACTAAAAATACAAAAAATTAGCCGGGTGTGGTGGTATGTGCCTGTAATTCCAGCTACTTAGAAAGCTGAGACAGGAGAATTGCTTGAACCCTGAGGCGGAAGTTGCAGTCAGCTGAGATCGCACTCCAGTCTGGGTGACAGAGCGAGACTCTGTCTAAATAAATAAATAAATAAATAAATAATCCCTGCTCAATATCTCTGGATCAGGCTGACACAGTCACCAATTAAGTGGAAGATTCTAAATTGCTGCCACTACCCTGAAAAATGTAGCCATCCACAGGAACCTAAATTGTCCCCATTAAAATGTAAGATATAGAGCTATCAGATGGCATCACGTAATGCTAAATTGTGGCCAGGACTGGAAGGAATTTACATTGTACAGCCCTGTCACTCGGAATCTCAGCCAGCTCTCTGCACATGCTCACCCCTGTCATTTCATTAACTTTGCAAAAACGTGGGCCTGTATTTCACATCACTGAATTTTTTATTCAGTGATGTGAAATAGCTAGCTTTTTCTGTTTTATCTCCTTTAATCATCACAACAATGCTACAAGGGAGATACATTATTATTCCTATTTAACAAATGAGGAAAGGCAGACACAGAGTCATGAATAACTTGCCCAAGTTTACATAGGTAATAAGTAATGAAATGAGATTTGAATCACCAGACAGTCTGGCTGCAGTCTTTGCAAGGGAAGAATGGATACTGGAGGAAAATTAGCAGTCTCCGCCATAAGTTCTTGTACTAATGTGAGCTAAAGAAGACTGTAGTCATATGTAATTTTGCACCAAAGAAAATGTAAACACAGCCCAAAAGACCGTATACACTTGTTCAGAACTGCAAGCCAATATGAAAACTCTTCTAAGTCATTGTGCTATCAGATAAGCCCCTGAATGACAAGGGCTTATCTGGCTATCCTTTAGCATGGGGTTAAGAAATTCATGCCAGAATTTTCCTCTCCATGCACGAGGCCAGATATCTTAAATCAGTTAATTTTTTCTACATAACGAACTATGCCAAAACTTAGTAGTTTAAACAATAGCCATCTATTAGCTCATAACGTTGTGGATTACCAGTTTGGGTTGGGCTCAGCTGGCTGGTTGTTCGCTGACCTTAGCTGGGCTCACTTCACATGTCTGTGGTCTGCTACCATTCAGCTTGTAGGCTGTGTTTCTGCAAATGGGTTGCCACAGGCCAGCAACAGGAATGAAGGGACTACATTCATGACATCACTCATCCAGTAGGCCAGCTTGGGCTGAGTCATGTGGTGCAGGAAGGTTCCAAGTACAACAATAGGACAAGTTCCAGTGGACATGTGCTTCCCCAGTTTCTGCTTACATCCCATTTTCTACTATTCCATTGGCCAAAGAAGGTCACACAGACAACCCAGACATAGGGATGGAGGAAGACTTCACCTATGGATGGGAGGAGCTACAAAGCTATGTGCAAGGGTGTGGATTACAGGGAGGAGAATACTTGATGACCATTTGCACAATCCACCGTAATATTAAAAGTAAAAATAACTTTGGCCCAAGAAGAAGGAGTGTTTCTCAGCAATATTTCATCTTGAAGGTGAGTTTTATCAATCTGAAATACAAATTGCCTCTTAAAATACAATTAAAAACATTTGTCCCTAAATAACCACCACATGGAAGAAAAAAAGCAGAGAGAATGCCTGCAATATCATTATAGTGAGAAGAACTGGGTTCCCATTAACAATGGAAAGTTCAGATACTCTTGAAATAATGAATAATGATAACTGGAACAAGATCTCTATTCTTTATTTTTCCCCATTTAACATATAGATCCACTATTAAAATCTCAGGGTCACAACCTTACATTCTGAAAATGCACTTCAATGGCAGGGCTACCTGGCAAGGGTGGTAATGCTGCTGGCCTCTTCCGGGTTCAGACTGCAGCAATCCTGTCTCGTACAACTTGCCAGCTCCATTCTAATGGCCTCACCCCAGTGGCTGGAGTCACCTGGTGTCAGAAAGGCACCCTACTGATAAAAGAAAAAATGCTTACCTGGGATCCCTGACTGCCAAACTCTGAATGTTTCAGTTAGATTGAATGAGAAAAATAATTGCCCATCAAAACAGTTAATTACATTTGAGAAACCTTGTGTCCATCTTTCTTTTTGACAGGAGGCCTCATATGTCTTCTTCTAGGAGGACTCTCAGCTGATGTTGGTTTTCTTCAGTCTGCATAAGCGATGGACAAGCTGTTACTACCCTTTAGATTTTGGGTGGTCTGGGAGGACCATCCCAAGTTCGAGGAAAGTTGGCAATGGAAAAAGGAGCATCTGATAGGAGCAGTCAGTGAAGTTCTTGGGTGAGTGAAGTTTTATTTATTTACGTACCATTCCTCCCCATGAAAAGGAGATTTCAGGTGGCCGTCAAAAATATACATATAACAGAATTTTACAAATAAATTAGAATCAACGGAAAATAGGGCAGAAAGAATTGCAAGCGAAATACTAATTGGGTACCAGGTTTTTTGTTTTTTTTTTTTTAAGGCAGGTCATATCAGGAATATATAATGTCAGGGAAGAAAGATTTCTTTTCCTCTTCCATTGTTAGGTTCATGGCTATAACCAAAGACAGATTAACAATAGAAAAGCATACAAATGTATTGAAGTTTTTCATGACATTGAAACCTTCAGAAATGAAGATCCAAAGAAACAGGTGAACTTGTCTATTTTTATATTTATTTTGAAAAAGAATGAATAGTTGTGAAGAAGTATAATTGGACAAAGGAGATGACCTAACGATGATAACTGGGGACAACTTAGCAAGGCCTCTTTGTTCCGACTCATCTCTGGCCCTGTGTCTTCACAAATAAGGATGTTGCTTTTCTCTGGGTATAGGAAGGCACTTCTCAAATGAGGGTTTTCTGACCTGCTTCAGGGGAGAAGGGCAGAAGAAAGTCGAAGAGTGACCTTCCTGGGTTTTATGACATCCATCAGGGAAGAAGGGCTAAGGGACAGTGAGAGAGACTTCCCTGCTTCCACTGTTTCCTCAAATGCCCAGGTGCCATATTCTGGGGTAGTATGTCCTGAACCCCATCAATAACCTACTTCATGAGTCCCAGTGTTCATGAGATAAAATTTAGCCAATTTCTCTGGAGAAGAGCATTTCCTCTTACTACTAGGCTTCGAGATATTCTCCAGAGAGTCCACATAGTGAAGATACCTGTAATACTGTGAACTGGTGTCTCACCAACCTCCTGTTGTAAAAACTGGGTGACCAGCTTCATAGGTTACGAACCCCCAAGGGTTGGGCTTCCTCAGCCCAGTTACCTAGTGAGGTCCAGAAAGACAAGGCCCTGTGGGTCTGGATAGGCCAGCCCATTTCTTTCATTGCCAGCGTAGAAAGATCATCAGTAAGGGTTCAGCTGCCCTCTGGATTCCTGAAGGGTTTTTAGAAATGTGCTAAGAATTCTTTTAAGGGAACCTAAAACTGGATTCTCCTTTAGAAAAGAGACATTTACATGAAGGCCATACTCAAGCGTATGCCACAGGGCTGGTAAAGACACCTGGGAGGCTGCCCCATCTAGGCCTAGCTGGGACTGGGGCATGTGCCTTCCCAGGCTCACACAGACAGGGAGGTATGCCCAGCCAACCCTGATGAGATCTGGACCAGATTTCTGAAAGCTGAACTCACAGGACTACTTGGGAAACAGAGAGAGAATAGGTGAAGTGACTGCAGAAGCGTTCTGAGCCCCTGATGCCTCCAGATTTCTAGTTCTTACGGAGGCAGAGAGCATACTGTTCAGGCGCAAATGCTGGAGTTGGACACACCCAGATGTCAGTGTGAAAGGAAAATAAAATTCCAGGACCCCAAACTCAATACACCAAAGGGAAAAGGAAAGTTTGGAAGCTAAGTCACACAAAAAAACTGTCTTTTGTTCCTAAATAGACAGCTACAAGATAAAAGGACCCATGTCTGTCCAGGTGGCCTCCCTCACCTTGACAGTGTGAATTAACAGCTTATTTCCATGGGCATGGGACAAGAGGAGACTGGAAATCATCTCCCACACCACCCTCTCCAAGACAAATTCGTATTTAACTTCTGCTTCTGCTCTGTTTACTTTATCCTATGTAAAGTACAGATTTACTAAGCACGAGACAAATGCATAATTGACTATTTCTCTACCCTCTCCTTTTCACATGCAACACACAGATTCAGTGAGCACTAATAGAAATCTCACAAGAATGTGACCATCCTCTCCCTCTTTTTGTCTTTCCTCCTTTCATCTCCTGCCAGCTTTTTACCCTTTAAATATTAAAGCCCTGAAACTCCTCTTTGGAAAAAATGCAAGGTGTGTGTGGCCTGTGTCTCCATTTCCTGGGCGCATTCTCAACCTTGGCAAAATGAACCACTAAATTGATTGAGACTCACCTAAGTCATTTTCCTCAGGGTACACCAGCATTACCACTGGTAGGCTGAGTGGCACTGAACAAGTGACATAACCTATGTTGCCCTAGACTCCTTATGATGGCAGGGGTGGCCCATCTGGGGTGGCCGCTGTGAAGACGCTGGTTGCAATGGGGGAGGCACGGCTAGGGCTGCGTACTCCGTGGAGACGTCCAGAGCCAGCAACAGGCAGGAGCCATGCCCTCTTCTGAATTGAAGGGGTGGGAGCCCCACCCTCCTGGGCATAGCTGCAGTCTCCCAGCTGCGGCTGTGGACCTGGGCATCCCTGTGCTCTGGGGGACCCAGGAAGGCCCCCTGCTCCCGCAGGCTTGGAAGTGCCTGCTCTTGCTGCCTGACCTCTCCCTGCTCCCGGCACCCACTCCAATTTTGGAGCAAAGTTGTGGCTGAGCCTGGGTGCTGTCACCACTGACCAGGTGTGTGTGCACTTGAGGTAGTGCTGACACACCAGCTCCCGGCTGCCTTGGCTCCCTCTGGACTTGGGCACTGAGGAGCATAGGAGGGAGGCCGAGGGGGTGCTGAGGGTGGTTTGGTATGGGCCTGCAGACACTCCTCAGCATGAACAGCCTGGGCACCATGGGTGATATGTAGACGGTGGCAGGAGGCAGACAGGTTTCTGGGCAGAAAAGGGCAGGTCTGTGGTGAAGCCCACCTTCAGCCAGGGAGGGTCTGAAGCCTGGGGGCTGGGTTGCCAGTTCCATGTGGAGTCCACAGCCAGGAATGAAAACCTCTGGTGCTTTTTCTGGGCCACCCATAGACCAATCAACATGCACTTTCTCCCTTCTGAACCCATAAAACCCTTGGACTCAGCTGGACTCAGTCAGACTCAGGGAGATGTCAGGACAATCTGCCTGCAGATAGGAGCTACCCACTGTGGGTATCCTCTCTGCTGATCTGCTGAGGGCTGCACACTCATCAGGACGACTTGCCTAAGCACAGGAGCTACCTACTCCAGCTCTCCTCTGCTGAGGGCTGCACACTTGTTGGGATGAGCTGCCTGTAGATAGAAGCTAGCCAGTTTGGGTCACCTGGCAGCTGTACTGTCACTTAATAAAGCACCTCTTCACCTTGCTCATACTACAGTTGTCTGCACACCTCATTCTTCCTGGATATCAGACAAGAACTCAGGACCCACTGAATGGCGGGACTGAGAGAGCTGTAACGCAACAACACAATAGGGCTGAAACACATCCCCTGCTCACCTTGTTGTGGGCAAAAAGGAGAGAAGGAGAGAAGAGCTGCAGCCCTTTGGGGAACCTAGACCTAGGAGCTCCCCGAGCCAGGGTTGTAATACCCTCTTTGAGGCTCAGCAGTTCCTGGCATCTCCAAGCTTGTGGGCACCACTCTGTTCCCCAGTGCCTGCAGTGGAGATCGCTTGTGGTACACCTGGTCCAGCTGCAGCCTCTCAGGGAGTTGGTACCCATGCGGGCACCTGCACCTGGAGCTGCCTTCCCTGCCACAGCCAGCGTGCCTGGCTGTGCACAGTGGCCAGACCCTGTGATCACTCACTCACGCACCCCTCACAGCACCGCACCGCCTGGCTCACCCTTGGCAGGCATGGGATCTGGGCTGGTAGCATGAGCCAGGTGCGGCCTGCCAGACTAAGTGAGCAGAACGAGTCCAGTGGGCCCTAGCAAAACTTGGGGAACGGCGTCACCAGCCACAGAGGCTTCTGGTTGCAAAGGCAACACCCAAAGGATCCTATGGCACTTACATGATAAAGAGCTATGCAATTGCTAAGTACATGGTTACAAGTTACAGAGCATTCAACTAACCCAAGCTTAACTAAAAAGGAAGATATTCATCTCACACAACCAGGCGTCTGGGGGTCTAAAGTCCAGGGCTGGTAGAATGGCTCAGCAGAAGCCTCAAGGACTCAGGTTCTTTCTAAATTCCTTTTCTAAAGAACTTTCATTCTCATGCTGCTCCTCTGGGCTTTATGTCTGAGTTCCAGGCAGGAAGAAGGCAAACAAGACCAAGCCTTCTGAATAAGGCTTTGTTGTTTTCTCCAGAGGAGAAGAAACTTCAGCTTCTATCTCATTGGTCAGAGTCTGTCACATGGTCATCCACAGTTGCAAGGAAGGATGGGAAGGCTGCTTTCCTTGCTCCTCCATTATGGTAGAGGAAGGCAAGGGAATGGACCATGGCATGTGAGTTGCCATTCCGCACTGCATATTCCAAGCCAGGACCAGCATTTCTGTCAAAGCCCTTTTGAGGAGTGTCTTTGAAGCATTTAGCCCAGTACCTGGAACATAGAAAGTACAAAAATGTTGCTGTTATTCATGCCACAGGGTAGACCACCCAAAAACATGGTCTTGGCTAGCTGGACCTAGGGATTTGTCAACTAAATGTACCAGATTTTCAAGATCAGTCACAATTTAAGTAATTCATTGTCTGAATATGCATTAGATAATGAGCCGTGATTTAGGGTTCAGAAAATCTGATCAACATACCAAGAAATAGTTCTGGTGGCAAGAGTTGAAGTAAAAGTTGTTTGATATGGTTTTCAGGGAATCAACATATAAGCCTGGGAAATGGAAGAAATAGATCCATGAGGTATTTCTATACAGAAATGCAGCAACACAATAACTGTGCTCTGAAAAATAAAACAGAGTTTAAATCTCTTGGGGAAATCTAGGCTTTATGGAATGACTAGGGTGTTTTTTTTTTTTTTTTCCCAGTAAAAATTATAGAGAGGAAAAAAGATTTTCTTACAGAGCTTAATATTAATTTACAGGAGCTAGGATTCGGAGCTCTGCCCTTCCCCACCCCCTTCCAGCCTGTAGGAGACTGAATCTATGCCCCAGGGCACACGTAGTAGGAGCCACTTACAATGCAGCCCCTGAGGGATTAGGGTGCTGACCACAATTATTTCTGGAAATCCAGCCAGGGGTGAAATTCCTGGAGCTGCTTCCCTGAGGTCTAGCCCACCCCATTTAGCAAGAAGGAAAGCAAGAAGGAAGCAGGGCTAGGTAATGTTTCTATCACCCATCTACAAATAGTGTGAGCTGCCAGCCTTGCTGTGCATAGTACATGAACTTCAAAGGAGAGGACACAGGCCGCAGAAACTGGCACCGGGGCTTGGCGTTCTGGGAATCTCTGTGTGAAGGCGAAGTCGCTGCTAAACTTAGAAATTTGATCTATTTCCTTATTTGTGACAGTGTCCTTTTTAGTTCCCTGTGGAATTCCAGGTCTGCCCTGCTAATTCTAGAAAGCTAAGGGAGGGCTAGGAGGAGGTCATATAATTGATACATAATGCACAGGTACTAATTAAAGATCAAACTCACAGGATGGTAAGGGATATCTCATTGTATGGGCCAGCCAAGTGTCACAGTCCAAGGCTTCAGCAAGGTGGGAGAGCCCTTTTCAAGTGCTCTGACCTAGAATCTGCTCTCTTTCTGTCAAATGCCAAAGCAGGCCATGTCATTTTCTCAACTGTTAAAACTATGCAAAGAGAAAAAATGCTCAGAAAGAAAGCAGGAAGCCAAGTCCTGGTAATAAGCACCTGCAGCTTTCACTTTAGGGAGATGCACCGAGAAAGGCAAATCCTCTTAAATGCCAAGATTGCACTGACTTTACGCTGCTAATTTAGGAATAGAAGTCACCAGCGACTGCCCTTCCTAGGGTCCTTCAAGCCCGCTTAGCCCATCCAGGCATTATAATCTGCAGGCCTCTAACGGTGAAGTAGGGGCTGCAACATGTCACTTAAAAACACCACAGCCCCCACACCCCTCTCTCTGGAAAATAGAGGAAAATATCATTTCAGTGCCTACTTGCACAGACAGGTTTATCCCAGAGAACACAGAGGAGATTCGCTGGGACACACACCTGGGATGAGAAGAAATAGAATCTTGAAAGGACTACACTGGACTTTCTCACATCTTGCTTGAGGTCTCAGTGATTCCTTAGCAAGAGGGGAAGGCTGAGCCTGCTAGCTGTCCTTGTCTATTTTAGCCTGGCCTATATGGCTACCCATGTAACTGCCCAACAGGTTCACTTTGCCTGCTGCCTAGACAGAGTCAATTTAATAAGACACAGTAACTGCAATAGAGACAGAGTAATTCACACAGAACTGGCTGTATGGGAGATGGGAGTTTTATTATTACTCAAATCAGTCTCCCTGAGCATTCGGGGACTGGCGGTTTTGAGAATAACTTGGTGGATAGGGAGCAGCCAGTGAGTAAGGAGTGCTGATTGGTCAGGTCAGAGATGAAATCATAGGTAGTCGAAGCTGTCTTACACTGAATCAGTTCCTGGGAGGGGCCCACAAAATCAGATGAACCTGTTTATTGACCTGGGTGGTGCCAGCTGAGCCACCAAGTGCAGGGTCTGCAAAGTATCTCAAGCACTGATCTGAAGCTTTACAATAGTGATGTTATCCCCAGGAACAATTTGAGAAGGATCAGAATCTTGTAGCCTCCAGCTGCATAAGTCCTAAACCATAATCTTTTGGCTAATTTGTTAGTCCTACAAAGGCAGTTTAGTCCCCAGCCAAGAAGGGAGTTTGTTTTGGGAAAGGGCTGTTATCTTCTTTGTTTTACACTATAAACTATAAACTAAGTTCCTCCCAAAGTTAGTTGAGTCTACACCCAGGAATGAATAAGGACAGCTTGGAAGTTAGAAGCAAGATGGAATTGGTTAGGTCAGATCTCTTTCACTGTCTCAGATATAACTTTGCAACGGTGGTTTCACCCAGAGTAAAGACTTCATTTTCTCCTGTCCCATACAGTGTAGTGTGGTTATGTGATTGGATTTTAGCCAATGGGCTATAACAAGAGTAGTGGGAAACTTCTGGAAAGGGTCCTTAAAATGCTGGGGTACCAGTGTAAAGAGTCCAGCTCTGTAAAATACTTGAAGAGATTTATTCTGAGCCACATGCGAGGACCATGACCCATGACACAGCCCCAGGAGGTCGTGAGAACATGTACCCAAGGTGGTTGGTTTACAGCTTGATTGTACCATTTAAGGGAACAGAAGTTACAGGCAAACATCAATCGATACATGTAAGGTGTACATTGGCTCGAAATGGGAAGGGGGTTGATGGGGTGGGGGAAACTTCCTGGTCATAGATGGATTTAAAGATTTTCTGATTGGCAATTGGTTGGAAGAGTTAAGTTATTATCTAAAGATCTGGAAGCAATAGAAAGGAGTATCTGGGTTAAGATAAGAGGGTGTGGAGATCAAGGTTCTTTTTTTTTTTTTTTTCTTTTTTTTTTTTTTTGGAGACAGAGTCTTGCTCTGTCACCCCGGCTGGAGTGCAGTGGCACGATCTCGGCTCACTGCAACCTCTGCCTCCCGGGTTCACGCCATTCTCCCGCCTCAGTCTCCTGAGTAGCTGGGACTACAGGCACCCACTACCATGCCCAGCTAATTTTTTATATTTTTAGTAAAGACAGGGTTTCACCGTGTTAGCCAGGATGGTCTCAATCTCCTGACCTCGTGATCCACCTCAGCCTCCCAGAGTGCTAAGGTTATAGGCGTGAGCCACCGTGCCCGACCGATCAAGGTTCTTATGATGCAGCCTCCAGGTAGCAGGCTTCAGTGCTCTTATCAGATCTAAAAGGTGCCAGACTCTTGGTTAATTCTCTCCTGGATCGGGGAAGAGACCTGGAAAGGGAAGGAGATTCTCTACAGAATGTACATTTTCTTCACAAGAGACAGCTTTGCAGGGCGATTGCAAAATATGTCAAAGAAATATATTTGGGGGTAAAATACTCTGATTTCTTTCAGGGCCTGTTCTATCTGTCATATGATGTTATACTAGAGTTAGGTTGGAATTTGCTATCTTATTGCCACAAAGAGTCTGTTTTGTCAGTCTTATATCTTTTAATGATAATGCTGGGCAGTTCTGCCTTAATTCCAAAGGGAGGAGAGTACAATGATGCATGTCTGACTCCCACTGCCCATCATGGCCTGAACTACTTTTTCAGGTTTACTTTGGAATGCCCTTAGCTGAGAGGGGGATCCATCAGTTGGTTGGTGGGCTTAGAATGTTACTTTTGGTTTACAGGGGCATTACCTTATTCTCCTTTCCTTGCTCTTGCTGTCTGAAATGAGCTGGTCATGTGACGACTGGAGCTGGAGCAGCCACATTGGACCATGCAGTGGCTTTGGGATCAAGGCCCAGAGTTGATAAAGTGGCAAAATAGAACAAGTCTGGGTCCCTGAGGATTTTAGGAAGTAGAGGAAATATGCCAGATCTGGACTGTCTATTTTCAGGTTTAAGTGAGAGAGAGAGAAAAAAAAAATTTCTGACTTATTTAAGTTATTTTTATTTGGAGTTTTGCTGTACTTGTCCTTACTACTATAGAAGGAGGCAGGCTTTATTTTAAAATCATGTTGTGATTTATTGTGTGTGCCCAGACATCTACATAGAAGTATATAAGTAATAGCTTGAGAGCTTCTGTAACTTAAACCTCTAAAACCATAATAAAATGAATGACTGAACTCACTATACATAGTCCTAAACACATATATATGCATGCTGATATTAATATTATATTGTACTAGACTAAGCTACATATATTTTAGTCCATGATGAGATATCCTACCTTCCTGGCCATTTTGCTTTTTTTATAGAATATCAAGGTATCAAGCTCCTTCAGAAGTTGATAAGAAGTGGGGTGTGACCTGGACGTAGCCACTGTGGAAAGGATCCCACTGCCCCGCCTTGGGGACAGTGGCAGGTAAGGACTGTACTCTGTCTCTCTGGGCACTGCCCCGCTGGGAGACCATGCCTCCTCAGCTACATGGGATCACTTGGATGTCAGTGTGCCCCAGGTGCTTGATGGCACTTATGACTAGCTGCACCAGCTTTGAATGTCCTCCTTCCACATTTATGGGGTAAGTAAAATTAGGAATCTCCATCTGTATTCAAAGCTCTGGTGTCAGGCTTTTTGATACTTGCTTGACTGATAACCCATTCTTGACTGATAAATCTCTTCTAGTAGAATCCCATTTTATTGAGGCTAATGACTTCTCACTGGGCATACGTTTCCCTGAAAACCCAGGCCCATTAGTGCCTCTGTTTCAGCCCCAGCACCTGTGCAGTATCTGCACAGACCAGCTCTTGTATGTTGTGTGCTGAGTGAGTTCATATTGCAGTTAGCAGTGGCAGTGAGGAGAGCTGAGTCATTCCACCACATCATTCTGTTAGCATACAAAGCCCATGAGTGAGCTTGGACCCAGGCAGCAGACTTGAGCCCTTCTCATGCAATCCAGCAGGTTAGCTTCAAAACACATTCTAAAACTTCTTTCTTCTTCTTTTTCTCCTTTCTCCCTAGTCTCAAGATGAAACCTTGAAGCAAATTACAGAAAGCTTTTTTCCCTTAGTTTTAAAACATAGCCTTGACATTTACTTTGGAATTCCCCTCTCTTCCCTTTCCCACCATACACTCTATTACCCCATGCACATTTATCTAACTGTATGCTTGTTAAACTCATACCATGCACATTTATCTAACTATATGCTTGTTAAGAAATTCCAGGGGCAAATTTGAAACAAATCAGGTATAAAAGCGCCATTGTGGAATTCTCCCCCACTTGAAGATTAGACACTCTAAAGGCTGTCCATTGTTGAGATGGTGCCAGCCTATGCTCCAGGTGGACCATAACTCAAGATAGTCATTGAAACAAGACATACATCCCCTACACGCCCACACAACTCCTGCATGCCTCCCATATCAAAGTTCCCTGTTTAAATCCCTGCACTCAATCCAGGCTTTTGAAGTGGTTCCTTTAGAGCATGAGCCTTGGCCATTTCCCTACTCCCAGTGCTAGCTTTGGAACTAAAGTCACCTTTCTTTCACTGCACTTCATCCTTGTTACTGGCTTTGGAAACAGCGAGCAGCTGAGCCTGTGCTCAGTTACACTGAGACCTGCTGAGTCAGCATCTTCTGTCATGAGTCTTCATTTGAATCAGAGGAAGCTGAATTTGGAAACCACTGATCTCAATGACAGAATGGATATTCCTATTTCCAAGTCAAATGGTCGTAATTCGCCTATTAGTAGATACTACTGGTTGCAAACAGAACACAAATTTTCTCTTCCTTCCTTGCAGTCAGAGCCTCAATTGCGCTCAGGTGTCTATCCATTCCCTGCTCAGCCTCCTGCCTCAGGAGGTGCAGATTCCACCACTAGCTCCAAAGAAGAGCCATTTGGGTGTGAGGACAATGATGTCGTTTCCTGTTGCCAGGGTTGATTCAGGAGTGGACCTGTGACCCAGCCTCAACAATAAGAAATGAGATAAAGATATCCAGGGGTTTCTGTCTCCTAAGAAAGCACTTCCAGCGGAGACCGTAGCTCTTTTTCACCAGCTCTTGGGTCTAGATATGATGTCTGGAATAGCTGCAGCCATATAGCTACTGGCTCAAGGGCCACAGAGAGGAGAGAGGGATATACTTTTGATATAATTGGGCTGCTAAATCAAGTAATCTGTGAAGTTTTTTATGAAGTTTTTATCTGCACTCCCTTACTAACCGCAATTAGGCTTTCTTCTCCCTTTCCAAAGACTCCACCACTGATACTGACAAACTGCCAGATGCTACCTCTCCTTTTTTGACTGATAAGAGACCACTGGCCAGGGAATGGTTCTGGCTAGTCTATGAAGAATGTACCACAGTACATGTTTTTGTGCTCTCTGCTTCACTTTTTGACATCAGAGAGCCAACTCCTCCCTCGGGTCATGTTAGTGCTGCTGTTTTTTGTATCTGGGACCCATGAAGGGGCATGAAGCTCAATCGCTCACACGCATGTTTCTCCTTTCATAGATATTCATGACACTTCCTAGAGCTTATGAAATACATATATTTGGGCACCCCACTCAGCATCAATTTCTGTTCCCTTTGTCCCTTCCTCACAGTGTCAGGCTGGACTGCGCTGGCCTGGCTGGAGGCTCCACTTCCCAGCCTGTCAGGGTGGCCACCCTGCAGGCTGCAGCCATTTATGAGAAATACATTTCCTAATTTATGAACATCATCATTTTTCAGTTGACAGGTCCTTAAGCACCCTTCCCACACATACACACCTGCTCAGGATTAGAAAATATAGTTATCACAGAAGGGCTACTTTTCCGTCTTGAGCACCTGTGCTTGTCAAAGACCCTCTAACATCTCAAAGCTCTTTTCACATTGTGCCTCCTCCACCAGTGGAGCCCATCACAATCTCTCTCTCCCTCATAGAGCTCTCTTTTCCCTTAAAATTTGTGTCCCTGCTTATGGTCATTTGCACACACATGGATCTTCCCTTCTTCACTGTGAAATGCTGGGAATTAGGGTCTTGTCAATCACCTCCACATTTCCACCCAACATCTGTCCCAGGCGTGGCAGATTCTTGCAGATTCTTGCAGAGGCGATGAAAACTCAGTGCAGAATGGCACAAGGTGTGTGTGCGGGAACTGCATACTGCCTGTGCTTGTTGACAGGGTTTTGCTTTGCCGTGGTCAAGTCCCAAGTTAACATCCAACCAATTCTCACTAAAGCAGCCACGGAGAGGTATGATGGAGTTGTTCTATTCAGTGTTATTACACCTCCAATACCCCGCACTCCTGAGTAAAGACAATCTCACTAGGGAATTTCGGGGCCAGGATTTCTTCTTCTTTGTTAATGTCACATTATTTGCATTTCAGGAATCTGCATTTGAATGGATAAAAACCACAATTTAATTTGGAACAAACCTGGATGGAAGAAACATACTAAGGAAAAAAAATGAACAAGAAGTAAGGGGGTGGGGAAAGAATCATCCTGTGGAAAATTTAGTCACAAATTGGATTTTCTTTTTTCTGGTACTTTAATTTGCTCCTTCCATGCTTTCGTTATTTGACTTAAAAAAAAAGCAAAAACCTTTAACTGGTAATAATATTGCCTACAAGTTAAGTATTCCCTTTTAACAGTATCAATCATAATGGCAGCTACACTGTAGCTATTTTATTAGCAAATTAAGTAATTTCCAATCAATCAAAATGAATTTCTTTTCCAACAGCTATTTTATTATCTTCGTATGT
Source organism: Macaca nemestrina (assembly GCF_043159975.1). Lineage (NCBI taxonomy): Eukaryota > Metazoa > Chordata > Mammalia > Primates > Cercopithecidae > Macaca > Macaca nemestrina. The sequence continues at coordinate 16,273,782 of NC_092125.1, read as the reverse complement.
TTTCTTTGCAGAGCTTCTAAAATGTTTTTGCCCCTAATCAAAGAGATTAACGTGTATTTTCTCCTCTCTCTTTCTTTCTCTCCCTCCCCCTTGCTCTATTACTGAAAAGAAACATTCTCAAATGCCTTAACCTTTGGGTCTCAATAATGAATAAAAGGATATATTATGTATTATCAAGAATAGCCTTTTCTAAAAATGTAATGTGGACACTGTTTCATGTTTTCTGGATGGTAGCCAGCAGTGGTAAGTAGGTTCCGACATGGATCACATCTCTATAGTCTATTTTTTTAAATGGTGCTTTTTAAGTCTCTGACTAAATTTGTCATAGAGGTTTTAATGTAGGAAGCAGTTAAAGTTTTATTTTTCTTTAAAATATAAAGTGAAGCCTTCTACCCTGCAAAATAACCAACCAGGAGCAAAATGGGGAGAAGTCATCCAACTTTATTTTTCTTTCCCTCCTTTTTTTTTTTTTTTGCATCAAAGGCACTGGCCCTCCAAGCACAATGACGGGCTACTTTGACTGTTCCTGACACCCAGGTGACCTGGGCATGCGTTGGTTGAGCGGTAAAGTGCAGGAGAGAATATCAGTGATAGTTGCTTCTCCCAGGGACATTTACTTGTGCTGCATAAAAAATGTGATGGTGCTGGGTGGGGCCACCTGCTGTTAGCTAAGGCTCTGAGCTAGAAGTGTGGGGCCCATGGCACTACATGAAAACTTGCCAACTTGGGTTATTGAGTTGAATGAAGTCTTCCTCTAAAGACACGCCTTGACAGCACAGGACAGAAGGAAGGAAATCTGCCACATCAAGCATAAATCCTGTTAATTCATAAAGTAGACAGCAGCAATTTGCAAAGGGCATTAGCAAGAAGGGAACTTTCTAGAAATTACCAAGTGGTAAAGACTCAACCCATACAGACTTGATTTTCAGGAAAGGGAGAAGCAAAGAAACAGTCCTGAAGGAGGAGGGGCCGCGGCAATTTTAGGCTTCCCAGGGCTGGCAGAGTAGGGTAGCCCTCGTGGGACACACAGAGAGACCCTTCCCTTCCTCACTCTCAGCTCTTGTCCTTATTCTGTATTTCCCTGAGAAAAAAAGAAGCATCAGAAGAAGTCCCGCAAATCCCACTATGAAATCCCCCACTTCGCCTGCCTCTCTGTTTCCAGGACAACATCCTTCAATCTTTCCTGTCATTGGCTTCTCCCTCCCTAGAGAATAAATGGGCGTCAAGAGCTCTCTTCCTAACAGCTATGACAGTACAACGATAATAGCAAAACCCTCCCGATCCTGCCACCTCTTCCCACTGCTGTGTCTTTTCTTTGCTTCCCTCACCTACATTTCTGAGGTGGTAGTTATGACTGACAGCTGCCCATTCCACTGCATCTATCATTCCATACACCCGCCCTTACTAGGCCTTCATTCTCCCTGTCTTCTCAGTCTGCTCTTGTCCAGATACCCAGATCTGTGCATTGCTAAATCCAGGGGTCAGTGTCCCAGTCTTAATGCCTGCTGCCTCGTCAAAAGACTTTCTTCTCTCGGCCTCTAGGACACCTGCTGTTTTGGTCTCTGTGCCATTGTGAAGTGTATATTTGGTCTTTGGCCTACTTTGTGGCATATGAATCCTAAAATCCCTGGAATCTCCAAAGCGATATCTTTTTGTATGCTCATGAGTTGACTAATGGCTGGCGGCCCCTCGGTAGCTTCAGGTTGGGTGCTGGTTACCTGAAAGACCACAGCAGGATTAGATTGGGTGACTCAGCTGCACCTCAACCTGGGCTTTCCATAAGCATTGGAAATGGGAGGCAGGCTTGTGGACAGATCCCTCAACCCGTGGGATCTGATGCTACCTCCAGGTATACATCGTCAGAATGGAGTTGGATTGGAGGACAACGTGCTGATAACTGCTGCAGAATTGATTGCACGCTTGCTGGTAGGAAGAAATCCTCACATATTGGGTCACAGAAGTCTTCTGTGTTGATTATTTTTGAGTAAGAGAATAGACAAAACACTTCAAGTGTGTTTTTTCATGCTCGGCATCTCTATAATACTTGATGGGCTACTCCTTCTCAGTCTCAGTCTCATTTGCGGGTTTCTCTTCCTCTTTCTAGTTTCCAAACAGTAGCTTCTTAGGAGGTCTTTGATCTTTCCACGTTCATCCCCATCCCACGGCTTTAAAGACATCTACAGGAGGAAGACTTCCATACTAATGTCTAGACCTGCCTTCCGAAATGCACGCTCACACACTTAACATCTCCTCTGACATTCTATAGACTCTCACATTTTGCATGTCCAGAGCCGAACTCTCCATTTTTACCACAGACATGTTCTCTGCACAGTTCTTCACATCTCAGTTCTCGTATCAACCTCATTCTTTCTAGTTGCTCATGTAAAAAATGAAAATATTCTAGAGTCCATATTCCACATCCCAACCATCAGCAAATCCTTTCCGCTCTGCTTCAAAATCTACCCAGAATCCGGTCACTCCCACTCCCTCTGGCCCACATTGCTTCAGTGGACTTTCAACCAGTCTCCCTGAATCCATCCTTGTCCCTACCCTCTCCACTCCCAAGAGTGGTTCTTGTTCTCAGCCAATGCTAGCTGGAGAGCTGGGGTACGTTGTGGCTGGATTTAATGAGGGTGACACGGGGAAATGGAAGGGACACTGTCCCAGCGAATTCCTGACTGCTAGACCAAAAGGAAAGCCATCTCCATGGTGACATTTCCTGCAACAAATAGCTCAAATTCTAGTTCCTTCCTTCTCTCCCATTTGTGAGTCTCTGACCTGGCAAAGGAAAGTTACCGAAAATGTATCTGTTCTCTCCTTTCTCCTTTTATGTGAGCCTGAAGATTTGAACGGTGAGCCATCCAGATACAGGCTGGGACTGACACAGGTGCAGACCTCCCTGCAGAAGGAAGACCAAACAGAAAACCACCAGATCTGCTAAACAATAATGTGGTTAACGCTAAGAAGCACATTCCTAGCGGTTAGAACAAAGGTCTCCTAAAACGCTACTTATTATGAAAAAAGAACATGAACAATCTGGAAATTGTCAAATTCAGGTCCTTAAGATGATCGAGAACTTGACGTCTACAAATCTACCAACACAAATTTGTAAACTTTCTTAAACCGTTATGAGATTTTGCAATTTTTTTTGTTAAGCTCATCAGCTATCGTTAGTGTTAGTGTGTTTTTTTTGTGTGGCTCAAGACAATTCTACTTCTTCCAGTATGGCCCAGGGAAGCCAAAAGATTGGACACCCCTGCTCTAGAGGGACTGTCCCTCCAGGTTAACTAATTCCTAAAGATGGTAAACAACTCGCCTGTGAGCACACCCTTCATATGTACATCGACCAATACAAAGCCCACACTCAGGCCACTATCCATCCACCGCCCATTACCCCAGGGCAAGACATCAGACACTGAGGACATTTCCTATGCCCTAGAGCCTGCTGAAATTTTTCAAGCTAGTAAAGCCTAAGCCTTTTTGTTCCGCCTCACCCATTCCTTCCTGCAGAAATAATAATAAAAGCTCTGGTCCGCAGTTCCCCGTCTCCCTCACTCTCCTGATCCACCCTGGTGCTTCCCCATGGTGTGTGGTGTGTCCCTCCTCCTGGGAACTATGAATAACAAACTGTCTTTTCAATGGCAAAATCTTACCCTAATCTGTTGGCATCCCTATACTTCGAACTTTGTCTCAATACACTATATTTTAAAGCAAACACATCCACACAAAATATATTTAAAAACTGAAAAGTAAAATATAAGCAATATAGAGAATCCTAGAAGATAAGAGAGTAAATGTTAGAAATAATAATTGGAAGAAAGTTTAGACAGTAGTGTCAGTTTGAGCACCAGAGAAAAATTGTTTAAGAGGTCAATATTTAATCGTAGCTGGGAGAAGAATTTGAATTTCAAGAATAAACTCAAAATTATGTAGATGTTCAGACAGGAATGCCTACAGAAATATAGAGAATAAAAAAGTTACCTACCAAAGAATGAACAGACTTCTCTTCAGCACCCTGTTCCAAAACAGTGAACCGACAATGGAATACCATATCCAGCCAAAGTGTCACTTATGTATGATGTTAACTGAAAGACATTCTCAAACTATGCAAGGTCCCAGAAAGCACATCACCTTCAAGTTCTCCTTAAAACAGTCATCTCTTTCTATACATTGGCCAATTGATGAGTAAATTTAAATGACCTAAAAAGAGAGAGAGAACTATGTTAAACATAATATGGGTTGGGGGCATCCCTTACCCTAGATGCTAGTCTTTCGGACTTTGGATTTTTTTTTCAGATTTTGGAATGTTTGTGTTATACTTACTGGTTGAGCCTCTTTAATCTGAAAATCTGAAATCTGAAATGCTACAATAGCTTTTCCTTTGGGCATCATGTTGGTACTCAAAAAGTTTCAGATTTGGGAGCATTTTGGATTTCGGACTTTCAGATTAAGGAGATTAAAGCTATGCTACTGAAAGTGAATTATTAAACCCAACCAATTCCATTTATTGTGTTATAATTGATGCAAACATCAAATAATCATTGAAAGAGATGTTGCTAAGCAGCCTAAAATTGTATATAATTTTGATTGATTGTATTATATTCGTCAGATTAAATTCAGATAAATAGAGTGAAACACAGGGCAGGGACTGCGGCTAAACCCGGAAAAGGACTGTCCATATCCAAGTAGCTCTGCCCAGACAGCAAGGTCATGTAGTAAACGGCTGCAGTGGCCCCATTCCTGGGTGCATGGTAGCAGGGGTGGGAGGACAGTAGTTACCAGTTTAGGGAAGAGAGACACCTCAAAAATAACAACTGCATGAACCGAGATCTCACCACTGCACTCCAGCCTGCGCAACAGAGCAAGACCCCATCTCACACACACACACACACACACACACACACACACACACACACACACAAACAAAAACAAAAAAAACTGCAGAAGAGATAGAAAATGTTTCACTGCAGATGTTGAAAAGAGGAAAAAGCTAGTTTCTGATATACTTCTTGAGTGTCACCACTCGTAGAATAAGAGTAGAATGAATAGTTTCTAAATTTCTAGGCATAAAAATGCTCAGTTGTTTCTCAGGAACCTTTTGTTGACTTCAGAATTACCGAATTTAGGAACCTTTCCGAGTATTGTTAAATGACCGACTGACCCATGAGGCCACTTTGGAACTCTGACTGTCGTGATCCCAGTACCCAGAATGGACAAAACCAGGTAAGCAGCACCCCTTGCAAAGTATTGTTTTAACAAGATTTATTCCTATCGGGGTCTGCTACAGATGATTGGGCCCAGGACTAACACAAGCACATGGGCTTTTCCTGATCCTGTGTGGCAGACATTTCCCAGCTTTCTGGAAATTACAACATCCTGTTGTTTATTTGATTCCCTAACTTCCTCTCCAGTTCCCTCCACCCAAATTAAATATGGTTTATTTATTTAGTTTGTAATGGATGGGAATTTAAATTGTTATTGTTCTGGAAATTTTTAGAGACTTTTACAATATCCTCTTACATAATGTGAGCTATTACTGGGTGCTGAGAATCATAGCTTTAAGGCAATGTTCAAAAGAAAGAATGGATGCAGAGCCAGGAGGGGAAAAAAAATAAATCAACAGTGAAGGAGTGTGACATGGAATCAGGAAGGGTAGAAATCAACAGATAACTTAATTAGTAAAAGACAATGGAACTCCCAAATGTCCCCCAACAGAACCTAGGTGGGGGTGGATTTTTATATTCATATAATTGCCAGGGGGATTGACTTTGCTCAATTCCTTAATTCAAAATAGAAATATTTTTGAACACACACTTGCAATGGTGTAGGCAATTTGGTAGCTATCAAAGAAAAAATAAAGATCAATAAAATAATGTTGATTCCCTTGAGGAACTTTCTTATAGATTGTATGAGGGAAAATGAATGGGAAACTGAATCAGAGAATAATAAACAACTATGTTCATGAAGACGGGACCAGAACCCAGGCCCCAGTCACACCTATAGACTCTTTTGACCAAATTAGGCTCCTTCTCTTGTTATCGATGTTATCGGGTGTCAGAAGAACAGCTGCCCTGTTAATTACCCTTGTTTTGCCAAACAGCTTGGGAATCTCATTAAAAAGAATCTCTCAAGGGATGAGCACAGAATGCCCAAGGGAGGCCCTGTTGACGTATCCACATTTATTTAGAAAAGAACTTGATTAAAAGGTGTTGATATTTATAAATTGATATGATAGTTATATATTAAATTATATTATATATTAATTTTCTTATTTATTAATTTATATTTTAAATTTATATATTAAATTTTTTATTTTATTTTAAATTTAAAATTATATTTTAAATTTATATATAAATATAAAAATATTACATATTAAACCATATAATATAATTTAATTTAAATTTAATTTCTGTTCAAGATCTTCACTCCAGGACACTCAGTCAGGTGCTTGGCAAGATGACACATTTCCTGGTCTGAAGCTCACAGCCAATCCTCTCACCCAGGTGGAACACCCATTCTCCTATGCTCTCTCAGAACATAAATTTAATTTCCTCAGCAAGGCCATTTTTACTTTCTGCAGAAAGAGTACACTCGCCAGCAGTTTTGCCACTTTGTTCGAGAGGACACGGAACAAAGGAGACAGGGTCATTTATAACTTGACGCATTCACCTTACTGCTGTGTCCGGTTTCCATTGACCGGAACGGGACCTCACACTCTGTATTTGTCCCGACTGGCTGGAAACTTAGAACTTTTTAAAGGAGGCAAAGGCAGAGGAGAACAAGGGAAGGAGGAAGTAACTTGCGGAATGCTGAGAAAGGTAAAAACACCTTCAAATTAGGAAGAGGAACAGGCTATGACCTAATGCTTGCTTGGACCAGTAAAAGCCTCCAGGGCAAGTATTTAGGCCAAACTGTGGGAGCTAAGAGGATAAAGTACGTTGATTTCTTTATCATGGCTAGCAGTTATCTAAGAACGTTAGCACGGGTCTTTGAATAGATTTTGCTTCTAAGAGAAGGTGCTGTTTATTCCTAATTAGATGGGGAGGAAAGTCTTTGAAGAAGAACATCTGCTTTACTTTTTTACAGTTATATGTTATATAGTTATAATATTGATAGTTTACAAATGTCTTGTTTGTGAAAGTGACTATAACCTGAACTTTTTTTTTTTTTAAAGAGGATGTGAAAGTTGTATGGATTTTTTTGTTATCTTCACTTTATTGCATAGGAAACAATCTTCCTCATCATTTAAAATGACATGGGTGTCGGTGTTGTAGACCTTTGGGTTTTTTCTTCAGGTTTAATTTCAGTTAACAAAATTTAAAACATGACATTCCCCTGCAGACATTGTTGTACACCAATATGTACGGTTTCTTCTCTTTTTAAAATGTTTTTGACCATCACGTCGCAGTCGTCAGTGAGTTTATAATACTGACAATGTGCTGTATATCTTCTCTCAATAAGTTTTAAGCAACATTTAAAAATATTAAAGCATGTTACTTGACCTAATTTTTTAACTTTTGAGTCGTTCCATTAAATGGAGCATCTCATACATTTTAAGTATTTTATACTTGCAGTTGTTAAGAGTTAAAAGGTAGTTGGATTTGTCGCAGACAATGAGTTAAGGCATCCTTTCACGTTTTTCCCAACTTTAAAATTAAGGATTCTCAGGGTCCCGTGTAGAGCAATGAAAATAAGACCTCATGTGTGTATCTGTGTGTGTGTGTGTGTGTGTGTGAGCACGTGTTTATGTGTGCCTGGAGGAGAATGGGTGTTCCACTTGGGTGAGAGGATTGGCTGTGAGCTTCAGACCAGGAAATGTGTCATCTTGCCAGGCACCTCGCTAAGTGTCCTGGAGTGAAGATCTCGAACAGAAACTTCTTTTTATGTTATTATTCACTACAAAGCTAAAATGACCAAATACATACTGTGAAAATTGGTTTCTTTTAACAAAAGATCAGATCCCTCCTTCAGCCGTACACATTTTAAAATAAAATCATATTGAACTAAAAAAAATGTGTTGATATTGAGCATACAGCTAAGGCAGGTAAAGGAAAAGTAAATATTTACGAAGGTGAAAGTAAAGGGAAATATGAATTCTCACCACCTCATAGCTCATAGCCTTACATCCTATAAGAAGATGACACTGGCAGGGTGGGAAGGGGAGGGAAGTTTAGAGCTGGGTTTCAAGGCTGCTCTTACATTTCCTTTAGCAGGGGCACAGCACTCAGCACGATATCTGCCCAATATCCGGGGCTCAAAAATGTTGCATGGCCGGATGGCGGCCTGGATGGACGGGCATGATGGCCTTCTGCTAGTTAGTTCAGATGTAGGTTAGTAAGTAGATAGCCACCTTCCCAGGAAGAATTCTGTAGCCTGAGTTCTCCAGTCAGCCATTTGCCAAATAAAATAAAAGCCTCCCTTAAGGAAAAGACCATAACGCAGCCTCTCTTATGTAGATTCTTACCTGAGTCTTAGGCTACTTCAAGTTCACTTTCTATGCCAATGATTCCTTCTGGTAGAAAGGATCACTTTTGTGATCAAGGGCTCAAGCTTCTTGATCAATGGACAGAGCCCTTCCAGACTTCCTCCCAACTTGCTGTATCTCTGCCTGCATTTGCCACTCTTTCTTGCTACAGCTACTGCCTGAGACTACAACAGAGTAAACTTTCCCAGTAATCTCTCCAATGTAGCACAACTGAGATCACTTTTGTGTATGTCTTCCATAGGCATATGCCTTAAATAATTATACCAGTAGTGCTTGTACCTGCTTGTACCTAGCATTTATATTTTTCAAAGTTATAACTGCTCCTAGTTGAAAATATCAAATCATTCTAGAAAGAAAAATAGCAGTCTCCTGCCATGCTCCTCCCCCTCACAATTCTCACTTCTGACTGGCAACATTCTTAACTTGAGCTGTTCCTTACACTGCTGTTTCTTGATAGTTTTAATAGTTTAGAAATCATTGCCATTTACTATTTTAAAAATGGTTTCACACTCTTACTTCCCATATCTCTGAACATGTTTTTCTTTCCACACTCATATTCCCTTCTACCCAATTAGGTTGCACAGTACTTTACATTTAATGTTTATATTATGACCCTATAAATATTTGTGGCTGAGCTATTTATTGAACCCTGATTATATTTTCTTTCTTGGACAAATTGCATTTTTCTGGATGTAATATGTGTCTCTGCTGGAGGCATATCCCTCTCTCGATACTTTAGCAGAGGAAACCTACCAGCTTTTTTCTTATCCATGGAGACCCCCCTCCTGCACCCTTCTGCCACCTTGCCCTGTATGGAGAGGTTGCCCTCTGGGCCTGTTGTGCAACAACCATCTTCTGAGCTCTCTCACATCATCCTGGAGATGGCTTCACTCTCTCTCTTGTTGGAGCCCCTGGTATATAAGTTAATGCCTTTCTAGTTTTGCTCCTATGTTTTCAAAGAGTACAAACAGTAGCTTCTTGAGAAAGCATATGTGGGAGAGTTTTTCTTTTTGTTTTTCAGTATCATGCATATCTAAAAAACTCTTTACTGCAGAGGCCAGACCATGAGGCCCGTTCCATCAAGCCCGCCCTGGGCCAGCAGGAAGATGAACAAAACTGAGAGGAGCTTTGATTCAAGCTGGAAGAGACCTGGGAGGTGCAGGACTTGAGGAAGAAACTAGACATGTGAGAGCTGTGGCCCTGCAGATGGGACAGGGGGTACAAGTGGAGGCCACTCTAGTGGGTGATTTCCTTCAGATTAAGACAGGTAGTATGTGTGTGGGGCAGGAGGAGAAGGGCATGGATGGGATCAGTAAAGAGGAAGACCTCCAGCCACGGATGTCATTTTCTGAAGAAACCAACCCAAGGTAGGAGGGTATGAGCATGATGAAGTACATGTAGACAAAGACAAAGCAGAGGAAAGGGCTCCTGGACCACAGGAACAGAAAAGCAAATGGAAGAGTGCAGAGGACTATCTCTATGAACTTTCAGAAAACACACGTTTGCTCTTCAAAGAAGGCCAAGGAGATGCTTCCTGCCTGATGCTGGGTGCATCCCAAGGTGGATATCTGCCCTGGTGCTAAAATAGAATGCATTGCCACCGAGGAAGCTAAAGCCTGGTTGCTAGCAGGGTATTAGAATAAGAAGAAAGACATTGAGACATCCTGTGTGCACAACATGGTTGTGATTATATGTGATACCACCCATTTGATCCCAAGGGCTCGATGCCTTCAGAGGGAGAAACAAAGAAGAGTCCAAGGCCTGACCCTAGAGTAGATGACATGAAGAAGCCTAAGCAGCCCCTTCCAGATCACCAGTGTCCTGCTAAAGAGAAAGCCACCGATGCCCATCACCATGAAGAGTTCAAGAAAAAGGAACAGCCCTGAGAGCTGCTGAAGGGCAGATATGCAGGATAGGATGTAAATAGCACCCCGCTCCTAATAAAAGACTTCCTAGACTAAGGCCTACTGATTGGGAGTAGCAGACAGTCCCCCAGATCCACTCCATTAGTCCTGCTGCTCACCTGCCTGATTTCTCAAGCACTGGATGTGTAACCTTTTGAAACAAAACGATATTCAGTTTTCCTACTTGGAAGCAACTTCATTCTTAGGAGCATTAACATATATTTTGTATATGTATTACATACTGTGTTCTTATAATGAAGCAAGCCAGAGGAAAGAAAGTGTTATTAAGAAAATCACAAGGAAAAGAAGATATATTTACTATTGATTAAGTGCAAATGGATCATTACAAAGTTCTTCATCCTTCTTGTCTTCACATTGAATAGGCTGAGGAGGAGGAAGAAGATAAAGAGTTGGTCTTGCTGTCTTAGGAGTAGCAGAGGAGGAAGAGGTGAGGGAGGTAGAAAGGGAGGCAGGAGAGGCAAGCATACTCATAACTTTTATTTTTAAAAATCCACATTTAAGGGCCAGGCATGGTGGCTCATGTCTGTAATCCCAGCACTTTGGGAGGCCAAGGCGGGCGGATCACGAGGTCAGGAGTTCAAGACCAGCCTGGCCAACATAGTGAAACCCTATCTCTACTAAAAATACAAAAATTAGCTGGGCGTGGTGGTGCATGCCTGTAATCCCAACTACTTGGGAGGCTGAGGCAGGAGAATCGCTAGAACCCAGCAGGCAGAGGTTGCAGTGAGCCAAGACCACGCCACTGCACTCCAGCCTGGGCAACAGAGCGAGACTCCATCTCAAAAAAAAAAAAAAAAAAAAATCCACATTTAAATAGGCTTGTGCAGTTCAAACCCATGTTGTTCAAGGGTCAACTGTATGTGCATGTTTGTGTGTGTGTACACACATGGTACCACTCTAACTTACTGTAGTCTATAATAATTTATGATAACCAGCAGTGAAAATCATCCCACTTTGTTCTTCTCTAAGATTTCCTTGACTATTATTTGCCATTTGCAGTTTCATACAAATTTTACAATCACCTTGCAAAACTTCACAAAATTCTACTGGAATGTTGACCAGAATTGCATTGAATCTAGAGATTAATTTGAAAAGAAAGTTCACATATTTACAAAACTGGGTCTTCTACTTCTTGAACTTGGTTTATTTCTGCATTTATTTATATTATAATTAACTTCTCTTAATGTGTATGCTATGATTTGAATATAGTTTATTTGGCCTCACCAAGTCTCATGTTGAAATTTGATCCCCAGTGTTGGAGGTGGGGCCTAGGTGACAGGTGTTTGGGTCATTGGGGTGGATCCTTCATGAATGACTTGGTGCCACTATAGCAGGAGTGAGTGAGTTCTCACTCAGTTGCTGTGACAACTGATTGTTAAAAAGAACCTGGCATCTCTTTTCTCCTTCTCTTCTTCCCTGTCTCTCCAAGTAATGGGTGGCTCCCCTTCACATTGCTCCAAGAGTGGCAGCTCCCTGAGGCCCTCATCAGAGGCAGATGCTGACATCATGCTTCTTGTACAGACTGCAGAACAGTGAGCCAAATAAACCTCTTTTATTTGTAAATTACTCAGTCTCAAGTATTCCTTTGTAGCAACACAAATGAACTAAGACAATATGTTTTTTCCTTGATAAAAGTTATGTAAATCTATCATTAAATTTATTCCTTTGTACATGATGCTTTGATACTGTTATAAATGATATCTTTTTAAGGTTTTTCTTTTCAGTTTAATTGTTTACTTCAGTTATATAGAACTACAATTGATATGTGTGTGTGTGTGTGTGTGTGTGTTATTTGTTTTCGATTAAAGTTATTTAAGGTCTTTCAGGTGCATCTCTGTTACTCTGGGTATGTGCAATTGATTTTATATCCAGTGGCCTTGCTAAATTCTCTTTCAATTCTAATATTTTAGTGAAAATTATCTTTGGATTTCCTACATGCATTATCATGTTCCTTGTGAGCAATGACATATTTGTTTCTTCCCAATCTCTAAACCTTTATTTACTTTATCCTTATTCTTTTGCACTGCCTAGGACATCCAGTGCCCTGCTGGCACCTTTTTCCACCCCATCACAGTCCTGTTGATCAACTAAAGGCAAACATTAGGAAGAGCATTTCCAGGAAAGGAGTGGGAAAGGGTTTCTTTCTAAGACTGAGAGCAGAGCTGGCCTAACCTACACAGTTCAGGCTTTCTGTGGATAATATCTCTAAAGAAAAGATCTAGGGAAAGATTTGAGTTTTCAGATAGCACTTATCTCTGGAAAATCAAAACCATAAGGAAATTATTTCCATCAAAGAATCTGAAGAGACAACAGAGAGCTCCCCTTTGCCCTAGCTGGACCATGTGTGGAGCTTTAACTCCTTTCCTTGTTCTACCTCCTTACTTATTGAATGTACCTTAGGGACAATGGTACAATGCAATTGTTACGGACTGAATGGTGTCTCCTTTTAAAATTTATATGTTGGAGTCCTAACCCTCAGGGCCTTAAAATGTGAGCTTATCAGAAAATGGGGTTGTTGTAGACATCATTAGTTCAGAGGAGGTCATTAGGGTGGGCCCTAATCCAATATAACTGGTGTCCTTATAAAAAGGTGGAAATTTGGACACAGAGACACACACACAGGTGCAAAGAGAAGACCATGTGAAGATGAGGACAGAGATCAGAGTGATGCATTTACAAGCCAAAAGATGACAAAAATTGCCGGAAAACCAGCAGAAGCCAGGAGAGAAACATGGAACAAATTCTTCCCCACAGCCCTCAGAAGGGCTGCCAACACATTGATTTTGGACTTCCAGCCTCCTACATGCCCAAGGCAGCTGCCACAAATGGGGCTCTTTCCCTCCGCACCTTATGGGAGTGGTCCAAGCAGCCACAATAATTTCATCAGAGAGTGGGTTTGAGTTGAAATCTCCTTGTCATCTCTTCCTTAATGAGTATATAAAACTTTTTTTAGCAGAGGATTTGAATAAATTTCATAGCTCATCTTTAAAAAGAATCATTAAAGCCCTATGAACTAAGATGTGCCTTTCACTAATAGATTAAAATTGAGGCTCCAAAAGATGGGTAGCTGTTTTTGTTTGTACAAAAGCCTTGCAGCCTCTAGCAGTTTTCCCAGCACATAGTAGGTATCAAAATTATTGAAAGAATAAATGAGCAGAATTAGTCTTACCAAATAGAGCTAATGATGACAATAATCAATGATAGGTCCAGCCTTACTCATGGATAGCGTAGATGGTCATGGGCATGATGTATGTGTGAGTTCTCCAGAGTTCCAATGAAACAACATTTCTTGTATATTGAGAAGAAAAAAATATGGCATTACTCCAAAGGGACATGATAATGCAAGTAGCAAATCCAAAGATAATGTGTGTGTGTGTGTGTGTGTGTGTGTGTATATATATCGTATATATATCTCTATATATCATATATGTACATAAATATATATATCCAGAGAGAGAGAGATTTATTTTAAGGAATTGCTGCACTGACAGATGTGCCTGTTTTTGCCATCTTGGGATTTCTTTCTGTTATTTTAAGAAAAACTCAATGAGCTTGATTTTGAAAGCTGCTGCCTTGGCCATGTTAGTGTTTGAGGCTCAAAGTGTTGAAACTTCCTATAAATAGTATCCTCAGCAATGGGTCATCGCCATGTGTATTGCTCCAACATTATGTTGGCATACATTTGAGTGAAAGATTGATATTGTTGACTACAGTTGCTTGTATGATTTGTGTTTGTAGTTGGCCTCCTTTTATATTTTTTTGTGAATGGTTGGGACCACAAGAAATGTTGTTTCATTGGAAGAGAAAGGAAAGGAGAAAATACTCATTACCAGACTCAATATAATGACTCATGTTCGCATTCCCTAATGGGCTGCCTAACATGAGAAAGGGGAGAAGGAGATATGTTTCTTGTCACAAGGTTTCTATTTCATGATTGAAGCTATTTATCTTTTGAGGGAAAAAAGAAAGATTTATAATGTTTCCAATAAAGTTGCCTGTATTAATCTATTTGAGCTTCCATAATAAAATGTCATAGATTGAGTGCCTTAAACAACAGACATTTATTTTGCATAGTTCTGGAGGCTGAAAATCTATGATCAAAATCCAGCATTGTTTGGTTTCTGGTGAGGGCTCTCTTCCTGGCTTCTAGATTGCCACCTTCTCACGGTGTCCTTAGATGGTCTTTCCTTTGAGTGTACTTGGAGAGACAGATCTTTCTCTTCCTCTTATAAGGCCACTGATCTTGTGTGATTAGAGACCTACCCTTGTGACCTCATTTAACCTTAATTACCTCCTAAAGGCCCTATCTCAAACTACAATCACATTAGGGTGAAGGTTTCAATATATTGGGGGGATATAATTCAGTCCATGGCAGTGTCAATTACATTATAAAATAATACTGTTTTTCAAAGGCATAGGAAACTAGCAAGGGAGAATTATTACGTATTCACAGAGTTGAAGGAAAGGAGGGGTGATGTGGTAAAAATCGACAATTACTTGCCACTTACCTCTCTCTCTCTCTCTTGTTTTTTAGAGACAGGGTCTTACCCTGTCACCCAGGATAGAGGGCAGTGGCACCAACATATTTCACTCGAGCCTCAACCTCCTGCTTCAGCCTCCCAAGTAGCTGGGAGTACATATGTGTGCACCACCATGACTTGCTAATTTTTTTTAAAGAAATTTTTGTAGAGACAAGGTCTCACTATGTTGCCTAAGCTAGTCACAAACTTCTGGACTCAAGCAATACTCCTGGCTTAGTCAGCCTCCCAAAGTGCTGCAATTACAGGCATGAGCCACTGCATCTGGCCTACTTTTCCTGCAATAAAATCCAGATACAGTTTTAGGGTTTTTTTCTGGGTATAAAATATTGTGGTAAAATCTTTAGATTAATGACTTAATTTTTTAGGAAGTAAGAAGCATTTTAAGACAATGTACCACACATCTCCTACTATGCTACGTGAGGGTTAAAAATGCAGCAAAAAATATGGACCTTTACTTTGAGAATTTAGAATTTTACCGGCAATATTGAGGTATGAGTTTGCTAATTCTCAAAGGAATCTTATATGTGTCTATTCAGGAACAGTAATTTGATTATTTTGAATAAATATGCCTGATGACAGTGTATTAGTCAATTTTCATGCTGCTGATAAAGACATACCAAGACTGGGAAGAAAAAGAGGTTTAATTGGACTTATAGTTCCACATGGTTGGGGAGGCCTCAGAATCATGGTGGGAGGTGAAAGGCACTTCTTACATGGTGGTGGCAAGAGAAAATGAGGAAGAAGCAAAAGCAGAAAGCCCTGATAAACCCATCAGATCTTGTGAAACTTATTCACTATCATGAGAATAGCATGGGAAAGACTGGCCCCCATAATTCAATTATCTCACTCTGGGTACCACCCAACAACACATGAGAATTCTGGGAGATACAATTCCAGTTGAGATTTGGGTGGGGACACAGCAAAACCATATCACTTAGTAAAGTAAACAGTTTGATTTTCAAAAGTTTCTTGTTTTGATTGGTTACAGGCTTAATTGACCAAATGAATTCATCTTTTGGCACAATGATGGCAAAATCTGTCAGTCCAGTGATTGGTCACACATTCTATTTGCACTGTATGCAAGCATATTAGCTATTGTTTCTTGAAAAATCAGTGTCTTCCTTGGCAATGAGAGGATGATGGGGAACTTTTATTTCGAATAATGCCATGTTTAAGCACTCGACAAATCTTGGGCCAGATTCATTCTCCCCGCCTGGAAGGCTGAACCAGGAAGTAGAGCCCAGCAATGTTGAATACTCATTAACTCTTCCAGATCACTCTTCTGGTCCCATTCAGTTAATTGCTACTTCAGATCCTTGGCTTCTGGAGAGATCCTGATTCACTCTCACTCAGCTTTAATCATCCTCTGAAAGTGGACTGTGGGTTGGGAACAAGGGTGAGTAAGGACATGTCAGTGCTCCTCTCAACCCAAGGGATACTAGGTGCAGCTGAGTTGGTAGCTCACATCCCTGCTGTGGCTGTAAAGGGAGGGAAGATGGCATTTTATTGTGAACTTGCAGTAGAGGTGAAGGACTGCTCTTCCAAAAGAGGGGCAGCTGCTAATGACGAGATCAGATTCTGTGACACTGTTGTCACTTTGCTAAGTCAGGAACAGATATAGTTTTATGCATCGACGTGGTTAGCGCTTGCCAGAAACCGACCCAAGGGTGTGCTATCTTGCTTTCTTTTTCTTTGTCTTTTGGGCTAAGTTACATCTACCGTTTCAGTCTCTGGAAGCTGGCGGTCTTAAGCAAAGCCGTGTTTACTTCCTAAACTGTTCAACAAATCAAAACCCTGTTCAGAAAGGCAGGAGGAGCCAGGTGCTGTGTGGTGACCTCTTCCTTCACTGCCTGGCCGGACTCAGAAGCCCTACAGTGCACTGCAGCAAAGGAGACTTTGATCTCAAAGTCATTTTCATCTTGATCTCATCTATAGGCCCTGAAGACTCTTCCTGGGTGTCTGTCAATGCAAGGAGTGGGCCTTGGCATTTGTTGTAATGAACTGAAAACTGACCACAAATCACCATCTTCCATGTTGATGGGGACTGTTTGTTTAATGGCATTGCTTAGGCCATTAAAAGACCCCTCTGGAATCAGGAAGGGGTGAAGATTTGAAACATTTTCATCCTTGGTTCAAGACAATAGATGGAGATGCCTTTACCCCAGTGATGTGGATATCAAGAGTGTCCAGGGTGAGAGGTCACAGAGTTATCCGCCTGACTGAGTCTGCACGAGCAAGGATAGAGAGGATGAGACTGAAAATTCTTCTGCTTCATTTATTTCTGGGCCATGCCCTGCAACAATTGCAAAGATGAACTGCAGTGAATTGGAACGACCTAACATTTCTGTGACATCTGATTATGTCGTACCCGAACGTCCCAGAGACCACACCACTCAAGGGAAATGTATACTTGGAAAATATCTTGGGAAGGTCTTTAAGCCAGAAAATAAAAATGGACTTTTCGGAGCTAGCAAAGATCCACTTTCGAGCCTGATGAAGCCTCTCTGGTGATTTATAATGCATTGACAGTATTCCCCAGATAATTATTAGAGCCCTCCATTACCACCCAATGAATAGAGGCCATCTCACGGGGATGTCAGGGAGAGTGAAATTTGCTAAGAATTTACTAGCCCAGAGAAATGCATGAGAGAGAAGTGCCAGATGAGACATCTGGAAGAGACCACTGCTGATTCTATAGATGCAAAATCACATGCAGTCAGGGTAGCGACTTACCTGGGACCACACAGCTAACCGTGGCAGTGCAGAGGCAGGACTAGCGTTCATGTCTCTGAACACCCAGCTTTGTGTTTAAAGACTGCACTGACCACTAGGAAAAATAGGTCTGGTTAATGCACCATTGGCCATTCTGACAATGCTTTACTAACTACCTGAGATAGACCAAGACCTCCTTCAGCAGTCAGGAAGTCAGAAGAGCAAGGAAGCAATTTGGCTCTACAGGGTGGAGACAAAATGCCTTATTTTCAATAGGTTGCTACGTTCTCCATTTAACAAGAGCCAAAGAAAAAGTTCATACCAAAAGCACCTTATAAACAAACTTCATCCTTTATACAGACATCTGCACTTCTTCAGTGGGGGCTGCGGGCCATTAGGGCCATATGCTTGTCACTACACTTGCAGCAGATGTTTGTTGCTACTTTAAGATCTCCCTGTGATGTGGTTATTGTTTAATTATCCTGTAAGGAGAGTTTTGCTCAAATTAAACAGGAAGGCTTAAATGTGAACCAGGGTGCAATGTCCTCCTGTGCATTTGTTACAGTGGCACATGAAAGCTCTAAGAAAGGGGCTTAGGGTTTCTTCAAGCTCACCAGAGGCCCCCAAAGCACTATGCCATGGTGAGTGAGAGAAGCTGTGTCTCATTTTCATATGCATTTATGTTCAACTACATTGCAGGGTTGTTCTGTTAGCCCTATTGTGCCTATTGTTCAAAAGCCAGACTGCTTTGAAGTGAGCTGGCGGGGCATGATGACAGAGGGCCATTCGGGCAGGGCCCGTGGCCAGAGCCTGGAAAGGCAGTAGGAAAAGCTGTATTCTTCATGCCTGACCAGGTCTCCGCACTTCACATGAGCAAATGGACTCACTTTAAGAAAGGATTATTAGAAAGTCAAATGCGAGATGAAAAGCGACTGTCTATTGTGACACGTGTGCTGAGACTGAGAAAGGAATCAATGGTGAGATCAACAAATATTTCATTAAGCACCTCCCTTGGTCAAGAAGCAAAAGACTGGGCAATGTTTGCTCTCCTGGGGCGATTATAATTATAAATCCACTCTCTTATCACCTAGGAGCTAGACAGAACCTAAACATATTAGGAATTAAAGCGTGAAGGTTGAAAAAATATTTCAAGAAGAGAACAGAAGAGGGAGAGTGATTCACTAAATGAACAGTCTGTATTTGCCATGGGTCCAGGGAGAAAGAGTCTGGTCTGGCCGGGTAAAGCTTTCCTGAAGAGGAGAAGCTTCTCTAGTGGGAAGCAGTTGGTTTGGACTTTACTGGATGGTATTAGTTTCTGTGTCACATCCTTGTCTGTGAAAAAGTAAGGCCTTATTACTCTTCTTAAGGAGTTAAGAGCCACCTGACTGCCACAGACATTAATTCCTTTGTGATGGGATCCCGTGCAAATGAAAACAACATGATTAATGATGGGATGGTCTTATTCTTAGGTGGCAGCAAGGCTCACAATTTTTCACATTCACATACGTGACTGCATGGATTTTCTAACTAATAACCTGCTGCCCATAGCAACACCTAGACAATGGATCTCCACTCACTCTTCCTTGTCACTCAGAAAAAAATCCACATGATTCCCAGGTTTAAATCCCATCAAGGTTATGATTCAGGTTCTCTTGGCTCCAGGCCTGATCCTCCTCTTTCTCTTCCAAATAATTTTCCAGGTTCACAAAAATGGACATTTATGGAGCTTTTGACTTTTTTTCTCTTGGGAGAACCAGCAAGAACCTACCCTTTCCCAAACTTACATTCACTCATTTATTTCTTTCTTTATTGAACACTAGCTATGTGTCAAGCACTGTCCTAGGTGCAGGAGATTCAATAATAAAAACATTGGAATGCATAGTGAAGTGAAGTGATAGAGGGAAGCAAAGAGCTTATGATGATAGTGATGTAAGAGGTTATGATGATAGTGATGTAAGAGGTTATGATGATAGTGATGTAAGAGGTTATGATGATAGTGATGTGCAGTGATAAAAGGAAGGACACAGGAGGGGGGCTCTGGTTCCTGACTTGGGGTGTAAAGAAGGTATCTGTATTAGTCTGTTTTCATGCTGCTGATAAAGACATACCGGAGATGGGGCAATTTACAAAAGAAAGCAGTTTAATTGGACTTACAATTCCACGTGGCTGGGGAAGCCTCACAATTGTGGTGGAAGGCAAGCAGGAGCAAGTCACGTCTTGGATGGCAGCAGGCAAAGAGAGAGAGAGCATGTGCAGGGGAACTCCTCTTTTTAAAACCATGAGATCTCGTGAGACTTATTCACTCTCATGAGAACAGCAGGGGAAAGACTTGCCCTCATGATTCAATTACCTCCCACCAGGTCCCTCCCACAACACATGGGAATTCAAGATGAGATTTGGGTGGGGGCACAGTCAAACCATATCAGTATCCCAGGAGGTGATGTCAAAGCTGAACCTGAGTGAGCAGAGCAGGAGGTGGTCAGGCAAGGGTGGACAGAGCAGAGGGCATTCTGACCACTCGGGCTTGCATAGGAAACACCTGGAGGCTTGGCAGTCCTGTTGTAAAAGTCCAAATGCTGTTTCAGAGGATGGAGCCAAAAATGACACCATGGAGAAGAGCAGAGGTCAGTTGCTGAAGGCCGTATGAGAACATCAAGAGTTTTGGCTCTCACGAGGGGACCGGGGCACTAACAGAGAGTTATAAGTGCCTCGTTGCAACAAGCTCAGAGTGACCTGCCATTTAACACTCACTGGGCACATTAGTCTCTCTCAGCATTTTAAAGAAATGACTGCATCCCGGTAAAGGCTTTGCAGACTCACAGAAGAGCAAAGGTTTTCTCATTTTACAGGTGAAGAAACTTGAGATACATGGAGGTGACAAGGCTCAAGGAGTTCATACAGGAACCAAGAGTAAAAGGTGAACAATCAGCAAAGTTTGTGACAGGAGAGGGGAAATGTGATAAGGGCACAATTAATGTACTGTCCAAGCTGAACTAAGCTAATGTGCAGCATAAATTCTTTAAATGATTTTTTTAAACCAAACTCTTTGCTTGAAACTTAATCAGGAATTTACTGTGGGACATTGAAGGTCAAGGTTTTAGAGTGCCACTACAAATAGCTCTTATCCTGAGTCCTAGTGATACAGCCAGACTAGGCAGTGTGTCAAAACCAAGAGCTCCCTTTGCTATGTAGAAATGCAGGAGGGAGAGCCCAGGATCAATGACTTGAAACTGGTGGCAGATAGACAGTGGTCTCTCCCCTTGAGTGTACAGAGAGGTAATAACAGGACCCACCTCCTCACACGAGGACATGTGAGTTAATACATGTTGTAGTGTATTGAGCAGAACCTGGCATATGATAAGTGCTTGATTTGTTAGCTGTTCTTTCCTGTGTGCTCCCTTAAAGATATAGGTATCCAGTTTGAGAAACATGGTGGTACAAGAGTCTTCTAACAACACACAGCTTTTCTGTCATCTAGCAGTGCTATAATTGTGCCATTAGGCAAATGGAATCAAACTTGACAAGGAAGATGCTGTACCAAGTGCCCCTGCAATACCCAGCACTTCTTCATCCCAGCAGCGTTCACCATGCACCTTCCAAACATTCACTGGTGTTAACGTGGAAGCGCAGAGAACTGGCTTCTGGTGTGGATCCTCAGAAACAGGTGGCCAAATAAAAATGGACAGAATCTATCCCATGTGAAGAGGGAGTAAGCTGAAAGTGCGGTGTCTGGAAATTATTGTAATTTTTATTGCATTTGTAATTTCATGTTATATGTGATTTAATTAAATATACAACATTTAATAAAAGTCCCTGGGAATCCAGATATGAGTTACACATAAAAAGGAAGAAGAAAATATATTTTTTTACTTAAAAAGTCACCCTTTTCAGTGACTTACCTCAGATTATTATTATTATTACTGAGACAGAATCTCACTCTGTCGCCCAGGCTGGAGTGCAGTGGTACAATCTCAGTTCACTGTAACTTCCACCTCCCAGGTCCAAGTGATTCTTGTGCCTCAGCATCCTGAGTAGCTGGGATTATAGGCGCATGCTACATGCCTGGCTAATTTTTATATTTTTAGTAGAGACAGGGTTTCACCATGTTGGCCAGGCTGGTCTCGAACCCCTGACCTCAAGTGATCCACCCACCTCAGCCTTCCAAAGTGCTGCGATTACAGGTGTGAACCTCTGTGCCTGACGAACTTATGTCAGTTTAACAGATCCATGCTGTCTGCTCTGCATTTTCTGACTGATCCTTTGTAGTAATCTCTGAACCATCAATTCAATGAGGAATTAAGAGATAGGAGACTTCACCATTCTGTAGAAGCCTTTGGCATTTAGATGGGCTCTCCAGCCTGTAACTCACACAAAAACAACACAGATTAATAAGAAAGATGTTATAAGTGGAAACAAACAAACATACACACAAGTGTATACCACCTGACATTCCCTAATAGGCAAAACAAAACTATTTTGATAAAAATCAGAACAGGGGCTGTTCGGGGTGTGTGTGACGAGGGATTGTCTAAGAAGGGGTACAAGGAAACATTCCTGGGTGATAAAAATGCTGTATCAATATGCATTTGTCAAAACTAATGGAAGGGTAGGTATCTTTATTTTAAAAAGTGGCTATCTCAGTAGCATCGCTATGTGGATCAACTGAGATAATGCCTGTAACGCATTAAGCATACAGCCCAATGCATAATAAACGCATTTTCCCAAGCAATGTTAGAAGCATCTGGTTCCAAAATAGAAACCATAATAAGCTAAAGAGAAACAGGTATTGTAAAAGTTGCCTATCTGTTTAAAACTTCTCCCCAAATCCCAAAGACTAGAGTTATTATGAAAGCAACTGGGCAGAGAAAAAAGAGCTTCAAAGGAAATGAATTAAGGGGAGCAGGAAGAAGGAAAATAGCCTCTCTCAAAGAGATAGAAAGAAAAGAAGGATTAATTTGCTTTCTAACTTAAAATTGTGTCTTTGTATAATTAAACTACTGCTTATTTGTAAAACCTAGTAGATAGGCAAAATGTGCATGTTCTGAGTTTGCAATTTAACAAAACATGTTTTAAATAAAGCAAGAAAAGCATTAATTATAAGTCATTGTTTTTTAATTACAGGAGGAGACTGTGAGGTAATTCAGTAAAGTGTTTCAGTTTCCTAGAAAGGGCTCAAGGCTTAAAGTTCATCGGTAGCTTAAAAGTAATTTATAGCCATATAAACCTACACAGATGCCTAGATACTCTTGAACCCAGAGACCACTGGAGCGATTCAAACCTTCTGACATAGAGGAGAACTAAGTTACCCTTTATAATGTGGAAAGGAAACTTGAGAATGTTTACCTCACCCCAAAAGAACTGAGATTAGAGCAAAAGGGAAAATTTCTGCCATATTCCTTGGTGTAAAAGTGGTTTTGAAAAGTAATTTGAAATAAACTCATGGAGCTCTTTATTTCTAAACCCCATGCAACGTCTGCCTACATCCCTTCTTCCTACTTTCGTTTTCTTTCGTTTTTGTAGGGAGGTTTACACAAATGGGCTCCCCAAGGTATACCCAAGACTAGTCCTGGCTCTGAACCAACTATGGGTTGGTATTAATTTATTGTCTTGCCAACTAGTCCTGAGACAAAGGTTGTCATCATAGGCACATAAGGTGTTCCCTAACCCAGCCAGGCATGGATTGCATGTATAGGCAGAGCCTCTGCAAAGCAGAGTGACAGTAGCAGGCAGCAGGCAGAACAATCACACACAGCCGCCATCAATTGTAAATGAGACGGTGCTCTTTGTGTCAAATATTTGTAGGGTACACTGCTGAGCTGTAAACTTGACTTGTTCTACAAGTGGGCACTCTGGGACAAAGACGAGCCATTCTACTTACACAAAATATAATGGTTTGTAGACCCTGTGTCTGTCTTTCCTGGCCTGTCCGGGTAGTGGACTTGCTAAAATGACTATTTCTTGACACTTGGTGGTTAGACACAGAGGAGGTGGTGGTGAAATGTTCTTTAGACCAGAATGACAGTGGGAACTGTTGTGATGGAAATGGATTCCCTGAATTCACTGAGGATGATGGGATCCTGGTGGACTGGGGAGTCAAACTGAAGCTCTGAATCTCAGACGAGGATGTGTGGTAATGGGGAGCAGGGCCCAAGCAGCCACCAGAGTAGTTTGACCTGCAGTGTCTTTGGTGTTGATCGTGGTGTCCTTGAAACTGAAGTAGTTGAGCAGCTTACTGAAGTCTTCATCTGTATAGGCAAGAAAGCTTTACATCTGGGGAATAGAAGTCTAAATTGGGTCACCACAATAGACGGTTGCAGCTTCTCGTCTAACTGTCAGACTCAAGTCAATTCAGGGCCTGGACTAGAGTGAGGCAAGAAGGCACCTGGGGTGCAAAACTTCAGAAGGCACCCACTTCCAGGGTCATGTAGGTGCCCACAGGCAGGGTCATGCACTTGCATGACCCAACAGTAATCATCTCCTTAAGTTGGGTACAAGAGTCCTTCTCTTACCTTTCCCTAGTCCCAGGCCAAACAGAACTCCTTGAATGAAAGAGAGGCCAAGACCTCTGGAGGAAGTTCTGCTTTATGGCAGAAGTTTACACTTAATCTCCCTCCTAGCGTCCTCCAAAAGAACCTAGGGCCATTTACAAGAGTGACTATGTGTTGAGGAAGGGTAAATAATCAAACCTTTCAGGGATTACTGAACACGGGCTCTAAATGGAAATTAATTTCTAGAGCAAAAACACCACTCGTAAGAAGAGGGGCTTGTGAAGGTCAGGTGGTCAATTACAATTTTATGTAAGTCCATTTCATCATAGACTTGATCAGACCCATCCTTTGGTGATTTCCCCAGTTCGGACTGCAAAATTGGGATACGCATACTCTGCAACTGGCAAAACCCCGACATGGGTTTCCTGACCTGTGAAGTGGAGATGCTATGGTAGGAAAGACCAAGAGACAGCCACTAAAGCTGCCTCTACATAGCAAGTAGTCAACTGATAGCAGCTACATTCCTGAAGGAATTTTAAAGATTCGTGCCACCTAATCAAGGACTTGAAAGGTGGAAGATAGTGATTCCGATCATGTTCCATTCCACTCACCTATTTGGCCTGTACAGAAAACAGATGAATCTGTGAGAACGACAGTGATTATTGCAAATCTCATTATACCATGACTTCAACTGCAGGTATTATTCCAAGTGTATTTTTCTTGCCATATCAAATCAATACTTCCCTAGCAAGTGTATACAGCCATTGATCTGACAAATGCTTTTTTCTCTACACCTGTTATCAAGGACCATATAAAGCCATTTTCTTTCAACTAGCAAGGTCAGAAACATGGCTTCACTATCCTGTCTCAGAGCTATATCCACTCTCCAGTCCTGTGTCATATTTTAGTCCTTGGGGAACTTTATCAACTTTCCATTCCACAGGACATCACGCTGGCCCATTACATTGGTAATATCATGCTGATTTTTCCCTGGTGAAGAGAAAGCAACAACTGTTGGGAAATAACTTGGGTTTTTTTTTCATATTTCTACAGGCCTTGCAAGTAGAAGAACTGACTGCCTTTGTTCTGAACCATCTTTTCAAGGAAGTTTGTATAGTGACTAGGCTTGGAGGAAAGACACAGTGTCTCCCTCCAGAGCAAAAGTTAGGCATGTGTACTGTACAGTATAATAATAATGATGCCTGCTTCTGGAGCAAGGGGCAGATACGCTTACTGCCCATTATAAAAGACTCAGGTTCCCAAAACTCAGGGTTCTGTTCCTGTAATGGAATCCAATGTGTGTACATGTGTCACATGATCCTCTTTGTGCTGCCCTGTAGGAAGTGGGGTCACTCTCTCTCTCTCCCCCAATCCTATCAGTTCTGCTTCTCAGGAGAACTCTGACTAATGCATTCATAGTAAGCTCCCGAGTAGCTGGGATTACATGCGTGTGCCACCACACCCAGACACCCAGCTAATTTTTGTGTTTTTAGTAGAGATGGATAAAAGGACTTTTTATCTTTTTGGGGGAGGAGGGTTAGCAAGTTTGTTTCCTTTGTACAAGGAATTGCTGCATCATTCTGGGCAGAAGAATGATGTCACTATCATCGTTACTTGGAGATTCAGTTTCGTTAAGTGCACTGTATGCGGAAGCCACCTAGATGCTGGGCAGGCTATGATGACTTTGGACTGTCTCAACCTAATGAAGGTGGAGTTACATTTTCCAGAATTCCCTCCGTGGTACTTCTGGGTTAGCTTTGGCCACAGGAAGCATCTTGTGTAAGACTTAAAGGCAGCAGTAGAGGAGCAGCTTTGTGTTTTGCCCTTGGAGAGCCAGTTCAATCCAGGTGCCTGGGGCAGCTCTGCATGTCTTTGCTGATCAACCAACCAGCTCTCTTGTTGCTGTGGGGACACCTGGACTCTTGGCTCCTCCTTCGGCTCCTCCAGGCCCCGGACCTCTGTGTGCAGCTTTGAGGCAAAGGTGCCAGCATCTTCCAAAGGCCACCCCCATCACTGAGGCAGGAGATGGTGTGAAACAGGCTCCAGTCTGTGCTTGTCCCCATTGTCTCTAACAGTTTCCCTTCCCAGCTGCAGTTTGACAGACCTTCAGGGACAGCAGGCTCCACACTGGACACAAGAAGCAAGCTGGCCCCACCAGCTCCCATAACTGTGTAAGGGTGAAGCTTATGATAAAAGCCTGACTCTCTCGCCCAGAGAGGCTCAGTTTCTCTGATCAAACTATATCCGGCACAGAAGGCAAGACTATTAATGGAGTCATCTTTAAATAGAGAGACTTTCTTAAGACAGGAAATGGACTTGAAGGAACCTGTGTGGCAGTGAGAGGTTTTTCAAGGCCACAGAGGCAGAGCACTGGCTAAGCTCCTTCACCTGGGCAGGCCCCTCAGCGAGAGTGAGTGAGAGCGTCTGTCCATGGACGTGTGAGTGAGTGAAGGGCCCTTTACACAAGAGAGCAGAAAGGCCATCTGGTTCTGACCTCAAATGCTCTCCCGACACACAATCACAGCAATCACACAATGACAGGAACTGAAGATGAAGACAGATATCATACAACTTAAACTCAGAACAAGCTACTTAAAATCGGTACCAGATCACATCACCCATAGTGATAGTTAATTGTATGTGTCAACTTGGCTGGGCCAAGGTGCTCGGATATTTAGCCAAACGTTTTCCTAAATGCTTTGGTGTGGGTGTTTTTGGATGAGATTGACATTTAAATTGGTGGACTTTGAGTAAAACAGACTGCCCTTCATAATGCGGGTGGGCCTCATTCAATCAGTTGAAAGCCTGAATAGAATGAAGACTTAGCTCCTCGTTCAAGAATAAATTATCTAGCCTAACGGTCTACTCTGCAGATTTTGTGCGAGCCAATTTCTTAAAGCAAATCTCTCTCTTTCTCTCTCCCCATCCTATCAGTTCTGCTTCTCAGGAGAACCCTCACTAATGCACCCATAGTAAGCTATAAATTAAATTTTGAATAATTGTTGCAATCATTTTGTGAAAAGCATAGTTATATGGGATTGCATTTCTGTTTTAAATTTTAATTTGGGGTTGAGCGCGGTGGCTCATGCCTGTAATCCCAACACTTCGGGAGGTGAGGTAGGTGGATCACTTGAGGTCAGGGGTTCGAGAGAGGCCTGGCCAACATGGTGAAACCCCATCACTATTAAAAATACAAAAATCAGTCAGGCATGGAGGCAGCCACCTATAATCCCAGCTACTCAGGAGGCTGAGGCCGGAGAATTGCTTGAACCTGGGAGGCAGAGGTTGCAGTGAACTGAGATGGCGCCATGGCACTCCAGCCTGGGCAACAGAGCAAGACTCCATCTAAAAATAAATAAATAAATAAAATAAATTTTAATCTGCTAAAGGTAATTTTTCTAAAAGTACACAATATTTTATAATCCTCTTCTACTACTCTCCCTTTAGCTCACTCTGATCCAACTATACTAGCCTCCTTCCCATTCCTTAAATATACCTCAAAGACCTTGCATTTGCTATTCCTTCTTCTGGGAATACTGTTCCCTCAGATTACTGCATGACTTGCTCCCTTGCTTTCTTCAGAACTTTAGCCAACTATATTTGCAGTGAAGCTTTCCTCCCCTCGACTTATCTTAAGCAGAGTTGTGAGTGTGGTGCAGTCTGTGCATGCATATCTGTGCATGACAGAAGGCCTCCTCTCAGCTCACCCAGCATCTCCTGTACCACATGCAGACTTTCAGCTGCTTTCCCAATTCAGTGCACAGCGCCCATGTAAAGGGTTATGGCTATGCCTTTTCTTTAGTGACAGCCATTTTCAGGGCAATTACTGAGCCACAGTGGTAATGGATCTAAAGATGCCTCAATACATTTGAATTTCAGCAAAGCACTCGGTTGTCACATAGGGAAATGAAATCAAATCAAGTTATGCATTAGAACAGGCCAGAAGATGTCCTTCCTTTACCCGATACAATGCACGTGTAGGGCATGAGTGTCCTTATTCCTGGCCATGCCTGAATCCCACAACATCATGTCTTTTTGTGTGTGTGTGCGTGGGAGTGGGGGTGTATATGTGCATATTTTCAAAAGCGTTATTTATAATTTGGAAGACGCTACATACAGAAAAGTACTATGATGAAATTTAACTCATTTTCCCACAATTCACCCACATGACCATTACTCTTTCTAATAACTTTCTTCTGATTATATGCAACTGTTTTAAATTTATTTTTATACACTTGTAATTACATTGCACATGTAATATCCTATGCTGTTTCGTGTACTCCACATTATTTCATAAGCATCTTTCCATCCTATCAGTGAGACTTTTTCTCTGATTGCCAAGCACTCTAACAATACCAAGACTTTATAATTTCATACGCCCTGAGGCAGGGCTGGCTTTGGGTGAGAGTAATTCGTGGCTCAAACAATTACAAGGAATTTGGCTCCCTTTGTCGCTCTGCTCTGGCTGGAAATGTGCTATCTGGCACAGAAAGAAGCAAACTCTGCCTCCTATTCATAAGGTGGGCAATTCCCCAAACATAGGAAAGGGTTTAGACGCTTGGCAGCCAAAATGAATGTTAAATTTGTACTATGATATTTCATAAGACTATTGTGAAATGTCGAATGAGATAATACATGTACATGCTCAGCACAGTGTGTGGCATGTAGGATAGTGAGCCTGATAAACTTTCAGTTTTTTTGATAAAGATGATAAGAGAAGGAGAAGCTGCTACTTGAGGATGATTAAACTCTACAAGCCTCACTTGTATCTCAACACATCAGGGAGAGTCAACCAGCGCTCTTAGGCTCAGGAGCAGGTCACTGGATCAGTTTAGAAGAAATACAGAAACAGAGGGACAAACTAAACAATGCCGTGGTGATATGAACACCAAAAACTGTGTGTTTGTATCTGCTGTGAAAACTGTACAAGACAAACCACTGGTTTCTTTAACAAAGAAATTGTAAAGGAAAAAAATGAGATGAAGGAGGTGTTTTACATTAAAGGGATGCAAAATGTATCAACCACTTGCAATGTATGAGCCTTAGGCAGATCTAACTCAGTGCACAAGGGTCCTAATTGCTCCATATCCTCATCAACACTTGTTATTCTCTGGATTTTGTTTGTTTGTTTTGATAGTAACCATCCTAGTGGGTGTGAGGTATCCATAGTATTGATTTTTACACAGGTTTTACTTGTATCATTAACTAATTGTGTTATGTGCATTGACATGTTTTTAAAATTAGATTATAAGTATTTTTAGGGCAAGATGTTATATACATCTTTTATTACCTAAAAATGCCTAATAAGCACTCTGTACTTAGTAGAGGTGATCAGTATGATTGTTGACACTGCAATTATATCTGTTCAAAATTCTAGTATGTGCAGTAGACTGCTACTCTACATTTGTAATTTTTTCCCCAAAGACCTTTAACACAAAGGAGGAGTTTAAAAAATGTTCCACTGAAAAATAAACTACTGAGTATAGAAATTCATTTAATTATCAAGCATTAATTGAACACCTAGATGCTGGGAATTGAGTGGTGAATAAACCTGATTTAGTTCCTCTCTCATGAAGCTTTTTTCATTTTAGCAGAAGTGGAAGTCATTAAATACATTTGAACAACCCATCATTCAATTACAATCATGATAAGGTAAATGAACTAGAAGTTCAGGCGGCTACAGGAAGCTTGGTGTGGAGGCAGAAGCAGCTCCATCTTGGATGTTCATCCATCTGCCATGCCAGCTTCTGATTAACACTCGTTTCAGGAATACCTCTAAGATTTCTACTTCCACCTCCTTACTGTGAATGATGCTCTCAGGTCAAGAAAACTTTGATGTTACTGTAAACACATATTTACCATAAATCCTGTCCTTAGGCAAATTCCTTATACTATACAAGCCCTGGGTCTGGGGGTAACACGCAGGGATCCACCATCACATCTTGCAGCCACCTGAGACGTGGTTTCTGTTCCTAAGTCCCTATTAAATGCTTCTTGATGGGAAACTGGATTTGTCAGCCTCTTTCTTTGGCTTTTCAGCTCCCTTGGCCTTTAGGGGTAGGTTTGCACAGACCTCTTCACTAGGAAACACTTGGTGTGTTCTGGGGGATCAGGAATGACACATATATGTTATCTAGGGGAAGATGATATGGGAGAAAGCCTTTGAAGTGACAGAAACAGTACGTGCAAAGGTCCTGTGGCAGAGAGGAGTGTGGTCCCCTTGGGCATATGAGAATAGTTTGCATCTCCCCCATATGGAGCAGGAGCTCTAGGAAAGTTAAAGATTGGCCTAGTGCTCCCATACAACAATGCCATCACCTCTACTCTCCTGCACTAATGTTGTATGGAGACATTCTTAGCACCCTGCTAGGCTGCTTCCAAGCATGGCACCCAGGAGCCAACTATCCTTAGATCTTCAAATGTAAGGGTTCGTGGGGCAGCGAACAGTGTGAGGCACCAGTTCTCTTCTCTTCCCAGCAATGCTTTATGCTGCTTTTGCCTCAGCTTGGACTCTGCTTATGAAATAAGGTGAGGGGTTAGGAGTTTGGGATCTTACAAAGGGACAAGTTATTATATAAGCGACACACACTTGATTCTATCTCTCTATCTGTCCACACTGGGGTGATGGAAATGAAAAATCTAGAATCCCTGTTTCACTAGCAGTGAGAGGTTGTTCATGGGGGAGAACAACAGAACCTGCCCTAAAATACCACAAGTTATTTATTAGTTAGATGCAAATTAACGCTTCACATATCCACACCACAGGTTTTGAGCCCACACATGGTGTTAAGAGAGGATGATGAAATTTGACCCAGGAGAAGAGTCAGTGCACATTGCCCTCTCTGGGAATACTGATGATATACAATGAAAGGAAAAAGAAAGGATTCCTAAAGTTCTCCCTTAATTTTCAGTCACAAAACATTTATCCCCTTGTTGGGCAGATGGAGTTGAAACCATTCTCTTAAACAGGAATACACGAGAGGGCAAGTGAGGCCGTGTGGGGTGCCAATGTTGCTGTGGGGATACACAGAGCTCATTTAAACCACAGCCCACTTTGCCCGCACTGCACTGTGCAAACAATGCTGGGGATGATGCGGTCTGACCAAGTTAAAAAACAATTAGTTTCCCCTGCAGAGGATTTATAGGGCAAGACAACACACCTTGAATAAATACCATTGAGTTTACATCTACATCTGAAGACAGACACTTCATGATGTAGCCGATTCAGCTTCAGCTCAAGGACAATGACAGGGTCCCTTCAAAGACCTGCAGCCTCACATCCAAAGTGACTTGCGGGTGAGATGGTCAGTCTGCTTGGCCCACTCGATCACAGATTGACCCAGGATTCTCCAAGTTGGCTTTCGTATGAGGACATATGTGATAGTAATTATTATTCTAGAAAGTCCTAGGGAGAATGAGATTAAAATTAGGCAGAGAGGGTCCTCCATTATTTCTGTTCTCATAGCTATTGTAAGAACTATTTTAGAACTCTTATCACACCACGATATAATTCTTGTTTTCCTAGAAGAAGGAAGAGCAACCAGTGGACCATGTCTGCAGTCCTCGTGTGACCCTTCTTGTTTTGTGATATTGCACTCAATCGGTTTTCTGGACAAAAGTTAAAAAGCTGAAACCGTGAACAGAAGTACAGTGCAGAGGATGAGAGAAAAGATTCTGGTGCCCAAATGCCTGGGTTTGAAGCAAATATCAAACACACACACACACACGTAGACAATCATGTACTGCATAATGACGTTTTGGCCAATGACAGACTATATATATGAGGTGACTGGGCATGGTGGCTCATGCCTGTAACCCCAGCACTTTGGGAGGCTGAGACGGGAGGATCGCTTGAGCCCAGGAGTTCAAGACCAGCCTAGGCAACATGGTGAGACCCTGTCTCTATTTTTTTTTTCTTAAAGATCACCATACTGTGGTTTTAGCATATCTTTTTGTATTTAAATATGTTTAGATATACAAATACTTAACATTGTGCTATCATTGCCTATAGTATTCAGTACAGTAACATGCTGTGCAAGTTTGTAGCCCAGGAGCAATAGGATATGCCCTGTACCCTGTACCCTGTAGCCTAGCAATAGGCTATACCCTATAGTCTATTACATCCATAGGTGTAATAGGCTATCACATCTAGGTTTGTATAAATAGACTCTACCATGTTTGCACAGCAACAAAATCACCAAAGGACATATTTTTCAGAATGCACCCCTGTTGTGAAGCAATGCTTCGTGATGGTGTATGTAAATGCTTGTGCATGGATGGATGGGTGAGTGAATGGATACAGCCTGGATGGCTGTGAATGGATACATGGACAAGTCCTTTAATTTCTCTGTACCCTGGTCTCTCCATATAGAAAATGAAGTGTTGTGATGATTAAATAAGTCAATAGAAGTTATAATGCTTTTAGAACAGAGCCTGGCAGTTAGTAATCTCAATGTAAATGCTAGTTATTGGGCCGGGCGCGGTGGCTCAAGCCTGTAATCCCAGCACTATGGGAGGCTGAAACGGGTGGATCACGAGGTCAGGAGATCGAGACCATCCTGGCTAACATGGTGAAACCCCGTCTCTACTAAAAAATACAAAAAAAAAAAAAAAAAAACTAGCCGGGCGAGGTGGCGGGCGCCTGTAGTCCCAGCTACTCGGGAGGCTGAGGCAGGAGAATGGCATGAACCCGGGAGGCAGAGCTTGCAGTGAGCTGAGATCCGGCCACTGCCCTCCAGCCTGGGCCACAGAGCGAGACTCCGTCTCAAAAAAAAAAAAAAAAAAAAAAATGCTAGTTATTATCATTTGTTAAGTACTTGAAAGTATTAAAAGGTGGGTGGTTAAAATGCAACACCAACTCTCCTGCTAATTCTAAAAGGGTGGGAAAATAACTCTTTCCCATGGAGCTCAACTAAAGATATTCTCTTTTTGAATAATAAAAAAATGGCAGCTCTTGGACATTTACATTTTATTTCAAAAATGGACCCCAGGTATAAAAGGCAGTGTTGTTTTGTTTGTTTGTTTTCACTGTCTTAGCCTTCTCATTACAGAAGCTTTGATCTCTACTATTTACCACAGTATCCAGAGCAAAATAGGAGAAGGAAAGAAGGAAGGGAGGGAGGGAGGGAGAAAGGGAGGAAGGAAGGAAAGTAGGAAGGAAGGAAGGAAGGAAAGGAGGGAGGGAAGGAGGGAGGAAGGAAGGAGAAAGGAAGGAATAAAAGGATGGAAAGAAAGGAGAGAGGGAAGGAGGCAAGGAGAAAAGGAGAGAGGGAGGAAAGGAGATAGGTATATTCAATATCCAGCTCTCTTTAGATCAACTGTTGAATATTCATTAGACACAGTGATTTTTTTTTTTTATCTCTACTCATCAGAGGCAGATTCAAACCAGAACAAGTGCCATGTTATTTTGCAAACAATAGAGTCTCCACTGATGGGATCCAAGTGGAACAAATGAATATGAATCTGAACAAAACGTAGCTGCACAGTGTCAGGATTCCTCGTGACTATAAAGCCAAACAGAAGCTCTGCCAACAGGCCTCCTTTTCTCCTGTACCTCTCGGCTTGTCCTTCACAGCTCACCCTTATCTTTGTTTCCTGCCATTATTTGTTATGAGGTTAATGAGACTGTCCTTCATTTTGGCTGGTTCACCAGACACTTGCAGTGACGTGGATCGACTGGCATCTGCATAGGTTTTCTACATCTGCTCTGATAATGGGCCTGCTTTTTAAAAAGTACACACAACACAGCCAGAGAAGTGAGCTCAGAGTGTGGCCCAGGGCAAGGGACACTGACCATAGTCAGAAAGGTGTCTTTTATTTTCACTTATCTTCCAGGTCTTTACTATGAGCCAAAGCGTCCACAAAACTCCATTTTCCCCATCCCTGTACCACAACACAGTGTGTGTGAGTGTGGAGCAACCGGTCAAATAAAGTGGGATGTATAAAAATATTTCCCAAACTTGTAAACCTCCATGCATGTGCTTGCATGCGCACACACACATCCACACAATTATTACTCCTATTACCTTGGAAGGCACACATCTAATAGTAGATGCTAAGTGCGAGTTAGCATCTACTATTACATGCTAAGGGTGAATTCAGGTCTCACCCTCAACACCTAATAGTTCTCTGACATTTTTGGGCAGGATACTCAGTTTCTCCAAGGCTTCACTTTATTTATTTATTTATTATTTGTTTGTTTATTTACTTATTTATTTAATTTATAGAGAGGAGTTTAGGGGGCATTTCCCCTGCAAGGTTTATAAGAATTCAGCAGGTTGAAATACATACAGTGCTTCCTTCATGGGAGGTCTATTTCAAGGTGTAGTAGTTTTAAAACATGTTCACAAATTCTTTGGTAGTCATCAAGTGCCAGAGCCTGGGGCTGTGCTTGGCTTGGAAAGGTCTCCAGTGGGGGTGCAGCTGTGCAGGTGGGATATTCGGTTCTTACTGTTGCATCACCAACGTGAAATAAAGCTGTAAATAAGACCCGAAGCTCTCCAGACGACGCGGGCTTCCTGTGGCTGATAGAGACACCCACATTTATAAAACAGAACCAAATGGCCATAACAGGGTGAGAGAAGACAGGTCACACACTCCTGTGTTCTCGGAAAGGCAGCTCTTGAAAAACACCCCACTTTCCACCCCTGAGCCAGAACAGTCCCTGTAACCAAAACAAGATAACCTGTGGCCCAAATGCCCCCTCCCCCCAGTCACCCAACCCTAATGTTTAGAAGAAACATCTGTCAGAGACTTCTGGTTTCAGGCTTGAAAACCACCCAATCAGGCCTCAACTATTTCCAATAATTGGAACTGAGCACATCTGAATCCTTCATTTGCATAAACAGACTTGATTGAGAACTGAGGCAGGAAGCTTTTCTGATGAAGTCGGACCCTTCCTTTGTTCTTGGAAGGGCACACTTTCACTTGAATTAAAGGCTGTGCCTCCCCCAACCTGCACATTTTTTTTAATTATTATTTTTATGGAAAATGAAGCTCTCCCTTTTTCCTCTGAAGATCTCATGATCTTTTGTTAACACAAGTTACTACTAACGTAACAACTTAAAACTCCATCCCTTTATCAGGTCACAGTTCTGAAGGTCAGAAGCACAGGTATGTGTGGCTGGGTTTTCTGCTCAGAATGGATGAGTGTTCTCATCTGGGGGATCTAGGGGAAAATTCAGTTTCAAGCTCACCCTCATTCTCTGCTGAATTCAGGTCTCTGTGGTTGACGGACTGATGTCCTCATTTCCTTGCTGACATCAGCTGGTTCTCGGCCCAAAGGTCCATCTGCACCCTTGCCACATAGCTCTCTCTCCTTTAAGTTCGCAAAAATGTGTTGAATCTTCAGGCTTCAAATCTCTGATTTCCTCTGCTAGCACCAGCCAGAGAACATGCCCAGATTTTATGGTAAGGTCAGGCCCACCTGCATTATCTCTCTATCTTAAAGTCAAGTTAAGGTCACATAACATAACCTAATTGCAAGAGTAGGAATCTTCTATTATATTCACAGTCTTGGGAATTATGCATGGCACATACAGATTGAAAGGCAGGAAATGTGGAATGCCATTCTAGAAGTTTGCCCAAAACGGGTAGGACTGCTGCTTCTCCCATCAGCATGCCTTAGAGCAATTCTTTCAGCTGGTCCTCTCTCCTCTAGTCTAGATCTCTAACTTCAGGTGACCTTTGTAAAGAGAGGTTGACGGGACAGTGTCTGTGTGCTTGATGTGGCACCACAGAATTGTGACCAGAGACTTCCCAGTGGGGCTCAGCTGCTCCAATACTTAGTATGTTGCACCAACTAATACACAGTTTTTTGTTTTTTTTTTTTTTTTAAGATAGAGTCTCACTCTAACCCCAGGCCGGAGTACAGTGGCATGATCTTGGCTCACTGCAACTTCCACCTCCTGGGTTAAAGTGATTCTCCTGCCTCAGCCTCCTGAGTAGCTGGGATTACAGGTGTGCACCATCATGCCAGCGAATTTTTGTGTTTTTAGTAGAGACTTGGTTTCACCATGTTGGCCAGGATGGTCTCGATCTCTTGACCTCGTGATCCACCTGCCTCGGCCTCCCAGAGCGCTGGGATTACAGGTGTGAGCCACCGCGCCTGGCCCAGTTATTCTTATTAGAAGGGGAACACCTGGTAGATGAGTGACCTGCCCAACTTGCTTGGTCAAGCAAAGTCTTATGCCTATCCCATGGGGACATCACCTGAGGATGATTATCGGATGGTTACCTCAATGTACCACCTATCCTTTAAAGATGGGAAAGCCTGTAGGACTTTTCTGCTGCTCTGCCCTGCTCTTTGTCTTCCCTGACAGTCCGATACTGTCTATGGGGATACCATTCATTTACTCATTCATGTGCAAAAGAAAATATCAGTTGAGCACCTATGATAAGCATGTACCAGTAAATGCACAAACATTATTTCTGTAGCAGCTGGATTATTACAGTAGCATTCAGATTGGTCTTCCTGCTTCTACCCTTGCCTTTCTGTAGTCTATTTCTTGCACACATGCCTGATGATCCTTTTAAAAAATTTACATAATGCCATTCTTCTGGTCAAAACCCTCTAATGGCTTTCTAGCTCTGTTACAGTAAAAGCTAGAGTCCTCACCATGGTCTATAAGGCTGAACTATCTGGCCCCCTGCAGCTCCTCTGACCTCATCTTCTGTGCATCTCTCTCTCCTACTCTGCTCCAGCCACACCGGATTGCTTGGTTCCTCCTCAGGCCACCTATTCCTACGTCATGACCTCTGCATATGCCAATCTAGACCGCAATCCCCATGACACCCACAGGACTTGCTTCTTCAGCTCCCTGCTCAGTTGCTGTATTCTCAGTAATATCTTCCCTGACCACCTTCTATGGAGTAGCACATCCACTTCCCTTTTCATTTCCCATCCTTTTATTTTTCCTGCATGGCCTTACCACTCTGTGACATTTTATTTATGTACTTGTGTATCGTTTGTGTCTCCCACCAGAATATAAGCTATACCAGCACAGAGACTGTCTCTTCTTTGCTGCTGTATCTCCAGAATGTACATTTCCTGGCAGAGTGATGTATGCATGTGCTATAAGTACCATGCTATATTCTGGGTATAGATGAATAGCGCAAAATTCTTTAGATTTTTTTTTTTTTTTTGAGGTGGAGTCTCCACTCTGTTCCTCAGGCTGGAGTGCAGTGGTGCGATCTCGGCTCACTGCAACTTCCGCCTCCTGGGTTCGAATGATTCTCCTGCCTCAGCCTCTCAAGTAGCTGGGATTACAGGTGGCCACCACCACACCTGGCTAATTTTTGTATTTTTAGTAGAGAAGGGGTTTCACCTTGTTGGCCAGGCCAGTCTGGAACTCCCGACCTCAAGCGATCTGCCCGCCTTGGCCTCCCAAAGTGCTGAGATTATAGGCGTGAGCTACTGCACCCAGCCTAGATTCTTGCTTTTGGGGGAATTCATAACTGGGTGGCAGAAGAGGTAGATGCCAGCAATCAGGGGGGTGCCGTAAGGGAAGGCCAAGGAAGCAGGAGCTGGGCCTGGAGAATCACAAAGCCTTGGGAAGCAGTAACAGTTGAGCGCATCCTGGAGAATGAGTAAGGGGTGACTCGGGAGAGTGGGAGGGGAGGCCTCTTACACCCCCTCTCACTTCCCCTTGTCCCTCTGCTTCAGTCATGGTGGCTGGTGGCTGTCTTTGATCCCCACTGGCTAGGAGTGGATGTGTTGCCCGGATTATGTGCTTCTTCAGAGTCAATTACTGAGGCTGGGAAGACAGAATGATCTCATTGACCAGGCTTGGGTCATGTATTCTCCTTGGAGAATGAGAAGAGGAGGGAGGTTCTCTTCTATCAATCACAGAGCCTGGGAGAAAGGGGTTCCTAAAAGGAGAATTTAGCTGCTATTTCCATCCAGTGAAATGAACAGTGGGCTGGTCAAACAACACAATGGTCTCTCTTCCCACTTTGTTGTTTTCACATCTATACTTTTTATTTGTTCTGTTTTCAGTTTTCCTGTACTTAGAAAACTGTATCCTAAATATGCCAGAACTCTCATTCTGTGTCCAGCCAGGAAGATGCCACTGGATGCCAGTAGCAGTTGGGCGTGGGGGACATCCAGGCATGCGCTGCAGGAAGGGGTGGGGTGAGGGTGTAGAGTCAACTCTGCTTCTGTCCTACTGGGTTACTGGCAGGATAGAACATTGTTCTGCACAGGGATTAGAACTCAGGGTATGAATGGCTCAGACGTTAGGTACAGACTGCATTAAACACTCATTCTATAACCACAGCTGACAAGACAACCAGCTTACAATAAAGTATTATTAGCCTTTGACTTGTCTGTAAGAAGGAAATACCTTGTTTAACCACATGAAACCTTTTGCATTACTTCCCAAGTGTTCCTTTAACAGTTTGATGACCATTCATCCTGGTTTGCTTGGGATTGAGGGGCTTTCTAAGACACAGAATTTGCAGTTTAAAAATTAGGACAGTTCTGGGAAAAGGGTAGATATGAAAACAAAATAAACAGTGTTTTTTGGACTTTAGGGTATTTTATAACCATAGAGACTGTAGAGTTGTACCTACAAACTGCTTTAATAAAGAACTGCACTGCATCCTGTCAAAAGTGAGGCTGCACCCAGGTGTTGCAGGAAGAAATCATTGGAATCACTTGTTTCTTAGGTAATTCTACCTTGTGTGTTAGCTCAGGCTACTATAACAGAGTACCACAGATGGGTGGCTTAAACAAACAAACAAAAAAAAAACAAAAACAACATTTACTTCTTGCAACTCTGGAGGCTGAAGTTTAAGATCAGGGTGCCAACATGATTGGGTTCTTAGGGAAGGCCCTCATCTTGGTTGACAGAGAGCAGTCTTCTCGTATCTTCACATGGCAGAGAGCAGAGAGAAAGCAAGTTTCTCCTTTTTGTAAGGGCACTAATCACATTCATGAGGGCTCCACCCTCATGACCTGATTACCTAATTGCTTCCCTAAGGCCCCACACTTTAATACCTTCACCTTGTGGGTTAGGATTTCAACAATAAGAATTTTGGGGAGACACAAACATCCGTCCATTGGATGTTGATAAGAAGCAAAAGTTGGATTCAGTATGGTACAGTACGTTAAGATCCCATTTATTTTAAAATTTGTTTCCATTTATGTCCTCTTCTTTTGTTGTTAATCTCTAAGGGATATAAGCTATTTAACTTGTTGTTACTGTTGCCCAATAACGCATACAGGAAACTGCAGAAATTAAGCATCAAATCGATGAATTTTCTAACATGAAGATATCCATGTAACCAGCATCCAAATAATTTATTTTCCATGGATAAAGAACACTCATCTATGAAGTCTTTTTTTCTGTTTTGTGAGACATCGATTCACTACATCTGGATTCCATGTATCTTTGAGCTATTTAAACTGATGCCAGAATTCCAGGCACAGCATCAAAACAAAATAACCCAACTTAAGGTGAGCCTTGCAAATCCAAACTGCTTTTCAGTGATGGAAATATGCCACATGATTAACACTTAAAATTAATATTTTTGATACAAGAGATATATACTTTTTCTTTCCTTTTTTTTTGGAAGCTCTTCCTATGGATTTACCTTACTATATCAGCTTTTCATTGTATTCAATATGCATGGAGTGCAAAATAAATCAAGGTGGAAGACCCTACATTACCAGCTGGGATAATAAATAGTATACTGTTACAATAATATAGCATTACAAGTGTTGCAGAAATGGTGATGACAGCTGTATTTTACAAATCTGACTTTTTTTTTTTAGATAATCATTGGACTGGTATAAGTCTCAGGCTAAACGGAAACCAGGAGGTCCACGTGTGGGCAGAAATCAATTAAGTTGAACACTCACTGAATTGCTTTCTCAGCCAGGATGGGGAATGACTGACCACAAATTAAGCTGTACACATGTTAGACTGAGAGTTTACAGGTAAAAGTGGCCCAAGGCCACTGCCACGTCATTCGTTGGCTGGAACGCTTGCAGTGGTAAAGTAAGACGGAGAAGCTATTTAATTCTTTGCAAGAGACCTTTATACACTTTGGTGTGAAGGTAAAGAGGGAAAACTAGGCTTCCCATGCATGGCTGAGGACGGGAAGTCTGCCTACACCAGTGGTTCTCAACCCTAGCGCACTTCAGGAACTTCCTGGAGTTTAGAAAGAAGAAAAAGAATACAGATGCTCAGGACTCGCCCAAGACCAATTACTCATGTTAAACAAGATATATGGGAGGTCATTGTTTTGGACTGGCCCTAGCAGACTAGACCAAACCAGAATCGAGTCACTTGTGCCAAGTGCCATGTAACCAAACTGAACTTTGAAACAGGCCAGTTTTCCCAAAAACCAGATTTTAATCAACCTGAGTCAGTACAATAACGAAGTCCAATCTGTTTTAACCCTATAAGGAAAGTAACTTTGAAATACCCACTCGTTGTTGTTTTTTCTTCAGCCTTTTTTTGCCCATAAAGCCAGCCTCCTCTGCGCAGCTTACTGGAACACTCTACTTGCTTTAATGGAATGATCTATTTCCGGTTCTAGATCCTAAATATAAGCCAATTAGATCTTTAAACTAAACTTGTAATTTTGTCAGAAGACATCCCTTGTTACTGCAGGTGAAACCCAGGCATCAGAACAAGTTTAAAACTCCCCAGCTGATTCTATTCTGCAGGAATGGCTGAGAACAAGGTTGGAGTCATTAACATGGCATCCCCCTTTGAGGAATGCTTCCAGGTCACAAACCTTCTACAAAAGGGCTGTCCCCGCAGCCTTGGGCAATTTCAGCTCCTAGGTCCGGAGGCAAGGGGCAGAACCTGGGTGATGGCGCTCACTTGAAGCAGCAACAGTTTAATAACTGACGTTCTCACGCACTTATCTCTGCAAATACCCCACAAAAGCCCGGAACCCAGCATAAAACTTAGAGACCGCACAACCCGCTCCGCTTTTAGGAACTGCCGCCGCAGACGCAGAAATGCCGAGGGTTGAGTACGCAGGCGCCGATCGAGTACGTGGTAGAAGGCGCATGCGTGGTCTTGAGGGCGGTGCTTCCGGTCGAAGTACCGCTTGGGGGCGGGGACTGCGACACGCGGTGGGCGGGTCCTGAATCGCGACCCTAGTCCGGACCTGAGCTGAGTAGCGACCCCAACCCGGACTGGTACCCTGACCGCAACCCCTGCCCCCGCCCCCGCATGGCCCGGCACGTGTTCCTAACAGGGCCCCCAGGTAACCCTGCGGGGATCCCCACCTCCGAGAGGCCAAGGGGGTGGGGGCGCGCGGGCTGGGGGCGACCCTGTGCTGTCGGGGACGGACCCCGGCTCCAGGGCTCCGGCCTCTGAAGTTCCCAATTTAAATGGCGGGCTTGGTAGTCTGAAGAGTTTGTACTCCTTCCTGGAAAACGTGATTTAAAAGACGTAGGGCCTAAAGGATTAGAACACACTTGTGAAGGGTCCTAGGCCGGCTTCTTGATGAAGGGCTGAAACCGCAGGGGCCAGCGGCAGCGGTAACTCCTTACTTTAGTGTTGACGTTGTGGTCTGCACA
This sequence comes from Macaca nemestrina, assembly GCF_043159975.1. NCBI lineage: Eukaryota > Metazoa > Chordata > Mammalia > Primates > Cercopithecidae > Macaca > Macaca nemestrina. The sequence goes on along the minus strand of NC_092125.1, from coordinate 16,232,089 downwards.
AATGGTATTTCAAGAGATCTGCAGCAACCGTGATGTGAAGTGGAGATGTCTGATTTCTATTGGTAGTCACAGGTACTTCCTTACTGTGGGTCTTTGCTACATTCATCGTGCAAAAACATGGTAAATTTTAGTTGGAGGAGAGCAAAGCTGAAGTTGTAACCTTTCTTTCCCATCTGAGTTCATCCCCCCACCTCCATCCCCGTCTCCATCCCCACGAATTCCCACCACAGCTGAGGCAGCAGGTGGAGAAGCTTTGGTACCTACAGGAGCCCTTCTTAGACACGCTTGCTTGTTCCTGTCGCTGTCCCCTCCTGACGTCTGTCAGATCCCTCAACCCTGTGGCCTGTGGAGTTCTCATCTGAGAAGTGGGATAGCGTTGAGGTCAGATGAGAGGTGTAGGAGGAGATGCTTTTAAATCAAGGCGCGACCCATTTATCAAGCATTACTAAAAAGGACAGGTAGGATGGTGGTGGTCGCATCAGATAGGCTAAACACAAGAAAGACGTGCTAAGAGTGGAGAGAGTGATTTCAGCTGCTTTTTAAGGCAAATCTAATTTTGAAGTTTATTGTGGGTTCAGGTATCAAAGGCCGTAACCCTGGATCTAGAATTCTCTTTCACTTTATTTTAATGATTATGTTTAGCCGTAAGTAGCAAAGACTACAGCTAATATTGCAGACTTTGGAATTTTATCAGGCATTGGATGGGGGAGATGGGGAGCAGAGGGTGAGGAGGAGGAGGAGGGTGGTTTGAGAAATGCCTGCTATCTAAAGTCACTCCTAAGTACTGCAAAGAACTGTTTTCTGAAAGTTGGTTTGTCGGTCCTTTATTTGAAACTTGGAATGCAGTTTGATACTCAGCAGGTTGACCCCAAGGCATCTGTGTGTTTTATAATGGAGGTGTCCTGTTACCGTGATTGTATTGGTGGTGGTTCTTGCTTCTCCTTTCTTTATCAAAGTCTTATCTACACGTAGTTGAAAGACTCAGATTCTACAGTGTAGCTCTCTTAAACCTGTCCTCAAATTCACACACCTTTGTCTTTTCTCCTCCTCTTCTTAATGTAGTTACAATGTAACTTACATTAGTCAATGTTTATAGTATTATGGCCATGTAAAGATAATCACAACAGAGCCACATAATAATCTATCGTTTATCTTCCATTTATTTATTTATTTTAGAGACAGGATCTTGCTCTATCACCCAGGCTGGAGTGCAGTGAAACAATTAAAGCTCACTGCATTCTCAAACTCCCTAGGCTTAAGTGATCCTCCCGCTTCAACCTCCTGAATAGCTGGGACTAGAAGCGCATGTCACCACACCCAGGTAATTTTTGTTTTTTTGTAGAGACCTGTCTCTTGTTAGGTTACCCAGGCTGATCTCCAACTCCTAGCCTCAAATGATCCTCCCACCTGGGTCTCCCAAAATACTGGGATTATAAGTGTGAGCCACCTTACCCATCTTTCTTTTCCTTCTTCTTTTTTTTTTTTTTTTTTTGAGACAAGCTCTCTCTCTGTTGCCCAGGTTGGAGTGCAGTGACACAATCTTGGCTCACTGCAGCCTCCACCTCCCAGATTCAAACCATCTTCCCACCTCAGCCTCCCTAGTAGCCAGTACTACAGGCATGAACCCCCATGCCCTCTAATTTTTCTTTTTTTTTTTTTTTCCTTTTACGCACAACTTTTTTTCCCCATTAGGAGTTATTGTCTGGTATTTTTATTTGCCTAGTTTCTTTCTGCCTTCTCAACATGTTCAGACCATCAGGTAAAGTCTCCTCGCAAAGAGGTCACTTTTCGTTGCATATCCTCTTAGTGTCCCTGGCACTTAGCATTTTTTCCGATTTCCAACTGTCTGTACCTGTGACTCATCTTGGAGGGCTTTCTCTGGTCCCTGGAGCCCACTTGGCCTGCACACAGAGCAGGCCAGAAGAGCCAGGGAATTCCTGTGCACTGGGATTAGCCTTCAACCGGTGATTGGTGAAAGTTAGTTGATAAATTCCCTACTTCCTCACTCCTCAGACAGGATAACTGAGCCACTTGCCCTGACTTGTCCCTTAGGATTCCCCAGTGGGATGAAGCTCCAGCTGCCCCCAGTGGAACTTGCTTGATAGTGCACCTCATGCTGGTGTCCTTCCCTTCCCTTTCTGAATTTCTTCCCTACCAGTCCATCATGTTGTCACTGCCCAGGTTAAACTACCTGCACTTGAATCTTTATCTGAGGATTTGCTTAGGAGAGAACCAGAACCAAAATAATTCCAGAGCTTTCAGATCTGTTTGTGCCTGGTATACAGCTACCATCTCGAGGTCTCCTGAAGCAGAGATCATTTCTTATCCAGACAGCACTGGGGTAGCAGCTTAATTAATGACGAAAAAATTAACTGAAAGAAGATTCCTAGAGCTGAAGAAGCCGAAAGGGACTTTGCCCTAATGCTTCCTATTTATTGGTGTACTATGTTCTACACAACATACAGTCCCCAGAGTATACCCTTTGTGAACAGGAATAGTTACCATTGCTCCATTTTACCTTTTTCAAAATATAAACAGCGTTTTTTGTTAGGATAAGAGTAAGAACCATTCAGGATAAGAATTAAAAAAAAAAAAAGTTTTAAGGAAGAAAGTGACAATCACAGGGAATTTCAACATACAGAAATGAACATTGTAAATCTTTGTTTTGTATTCTTGATATTTTTTTTTTCTGTAGACACATACGTACTTGACCATTTTTTAAAAAAACATAATGGAATGGTTTCTGCTATTAACCTGCTTTTTTCATATATTATTTTCATACACTGTGGTCTATTTTCCATGCTAATAAATACACATAAGCGGTATATTTTTTAATGGCTGCATGGTATTCCTGTGTATTTATGTGCTATTGTATGCGTGGTGCCATGAGTTAGCATTCTCTTACTAATCAACATTTAGGTTGTTTTCAGTGTTATGCTATTACAAAGAACGGTGCAGTGAATGTCCCGTTTCACACGTTTTGTACTGTTGATGTTGTTTCCTGAGGATGAATTCCTGGTCATGAACTGCAGGGTGCTGTGGTGGGCACATTGAAATTGCCCTTCAGAAAAGGAGTACCAGCTTACACATTCAGCAGTGCCATTACTTGCATGAAACAGATTCTTTAGTGACTCTCCTAAAGCAGTTGTTACTGAGGGCCAGGGCTGGATTAGAATTTCATCATTTTATGTTCTCCACAGTTCTACCAGCCGCATGCTCACTGTGGCTCACTGTAGCCAGAATCCTCTTGGGTTGCTGTTCATGTTCCAGAAAGCCAGGTGCCATTATTTTAATGTGAAGTGTGAAGATAGATACATTAAATAAGAATAATGGATCATATTTTATGTCAAGGAGGCTTAACAGAGTGGGTAGTCTTAGAAATAGCATGATTTGCAACTCTGTAGTATCTCAAAATAGCTCGCTTGCAGACATGCTGGGAGTTTTCTCTTTCCATTGTAGGGTAGTCATGATGCCGTTTACTTAAATCCATATTGGGAACAAGACTCATATTTTAAAAAGTCATGGTAACAGGTAAAGGCCCATGTTGAAAGGTATGGTCCTTATAAGGGGTATAGCCTTGGGTAAAATACCTAACCACTGTGTGCCTCAGTTTCTTCATCTGTAAAATATGCATAAACATGGTAATTGCCTCCGAGCATGGTTGCAAGGACTTAACCAAGAAAATGCTTCCGAAGTGTGCTAGAACAGTGTCTGGCTCCATAATGTCAGTGATTAGTATTACTGTATTCGGTAGCACCTGTTGGTGCTTATAAACCCATGAGTTCATCAGAGTAGTCAGCTGGCCAGGGTGGATGGAAAGGAAGGATCAAGGTGGGGAGGATAAGGGGGCGGAGGTGCATAGGTTCAAATTGGGGAAGGTGTGGGGGATAAAGGTGAAGAAATGCTTACAGACCCTGGAGAAGATGATGTTGGAAGGAGTTGCCAACCTGATAGGCTTGCTGTTATGAAAAAGTTTGAAAGTGACCATTAACAGGTATGCTAATGGTATTTAAGAGACACATTTTCAGGAGTTACAGCAATGTAAGTCCAAGGAGGAACAAATTGATTTTCCCACTGTTAAGTGTAGGTCCATTTGTAATCTCTTGAAAGCTGAAATCTTAAATTCCCAGCCCCTGACTCAAGTGTGAGCAGTGTTACTTCCCGGGCAGAAAAATGGAAACTGTAAACCATTTCACAGGATGCAAATGGCACGTGAGAATATCATCAGGAACCACTCAGTTGATTCTGGGATTGTGTATGTGACAAAATTAACAGTGTTTCACAATTTAAAAATAAACCTCAAGATATCATCCTTGTTTTTATTATGCTTGTTTCTACTTGAAATTAATCATTTTTAACACCTGGAGCAATCAAAATTAAATTGAAGTTCATATTCATAAATCCACTTACAGCCCATTTCTCTACCCACCGTAATTGCTGTCTCAGAGTCCGCAAGGGCTGTGTGTGCTCTAGTAAGGGAATGTTTCCTAATGGGCTTTTTTTCTTTTTTTTTTTTTTATTTTAGGGGTTGGAAAAACAACATTGATCCAGAAAGCCAGTGAGGTTTTAAAATCCTCTGGTGTGCCTGTCGATGGATTTTATACAGAAGAAGTCAGACAGGGAGGGAGAAGAATAGGATTTGATGTCGTCACGCTGTCCGGAACCCGGGGGCCTTTATCGAGAGTTGGGTACTGATTTTTCATTTCTGTGGTGTTTTATTATCTAACCTCCCTTTTCCATCTGTGCTGTGGGAGCTTTTCAACAAGAGCTAAATTCACCGAAAGCAGATACTCTGTTGGGTCCTTGGATGCCTATCTGCTTTCCCTTTAGACTGAGTTTCTCCCTGGGCACAGGGTTGAGCCCAGTGATCTCATCTATCCTCAAGAATCTTGGGCCTTTAGGGATTTCTCAGAGACAGAAAACAGAATGAAGCCATCACATGAAAAAAGTATAAGAAAGTGATATTTTACTTAAAACTTATTCACCAAGTCATAAACTCCTCTCACTTTATAATTCTTAGTCCTGTTTCTGGTGCCACTTGTCAAAGACTGTTGATGTAGTAGCTGCTTGGACCTTAAGAGATAGCCCTGCCGTAACTGCAAGGCCCATTGTTGGAGGTGTGGACACTTAGGGTAGCTCTGTTCAAAGCAGAGAAAACCTGATCAGCTTTGCAGACTGTTGGGAACAGGCCCCCCCAAATATGGCCATAACCTGGCCCCAAAACTGGCCATAAACAAAATCTCTGCAGCACTGTGATATGTTCATGATGGCCATGACACCCACGCTGGAAGGTTGTGGGTTTACCAGAATGAGGGCAAGGAACACCTGACCCATCCAGAGTGGAAAACCCCTTAAAGGCGTTCTTAAACCCCAAACAATAGCATGAGCGATCTGTGTCTTAAGGACATGCTCCTGCTGCAGATAACTAGCCAGAGCCCATCCCTTTATTTCAGCCCATCCCTTTATTTCCCACAAGGAATACTTTTAGTTAATCTATAATCTATAGAAACAATGCTTATCACTGACTTGCTGTTAATAAATATGTGGGTAAATCTCTGTTTGAGGCTCTCAGCTCTGAAGGCTGTGAGACCCCTGATTTCCCACTCCCCACCTCTATATTTCTGTGTGTGTTTAATTCCTCTAGCACCGCTGGGTTAGGGTCTCCCCGACCGAGCGGGTCTCGGCAGCAGACCACTGCATTTTGTGTTTTTCATTTTTAAGGATGATTTAGCGTATGTGGAATGCCAGAGGCTCAGTGGAGCAGCTAAAAACCAGAAATCAATACAGGAGTTTTTCGACAAAGAACACAATGTCTTTTCCTTCAGGTTAGAGCCTCCACCTGGAAAACGTGAATGCCGAGTTGGGCAGTATGTGGTTGATATGACTTCTTTTGAGCAGTTGGCACTCCCCGTCTTGAGGAATGTGAGTACGTGGTTTCTGCTTTTTGAACCCATCTGCTCCTAGTGCATTGTGGGAGTTGCTGGCCATGGAAACAGAATGCCTTTTGCTCTTAAAGGTCCCGGTTTTGCATTTTACAGTTGCAAAGTCATCAGGTGATTGAGTCTTAATAAGGATAAACAACATAATTTGCTATCACTCTGAGCTACAAGTAAATTCCTATAAGTGCAGTACATATAAATATTTTATTTTGGAAAGGCTCTTAATGCCCAGGTACCAATTCCCAAAGACAGGTCTTTCCTCTGTCTTCTCACAGTCATATCTTAACCTGGTTTCATAGCACAACAAACATTTAGGAAGAGAAAATGTCATTATATGAACATAATAGCCAGTTGTTATTGAATGCCTGCCAAGTACTGTAAGCAGTTAACACATTATATTATTATATTACCTTTTTCAAAAAAGAAAAACACTATTGACATCTTACGGCTTCTTTCTTTCTACTTGGAATGCCTTTTATTTCATTCGCTTGCCTAATTACCCTGGCTAGAACCTCCAGTCCAACACTGAATAAAAGTGGTGAGAGTAGACATCCTTGTCTTACTCCTAATCTTAGAAAGTATTTAGTCTTTCACCATTATGTATGATGTTAGCTGTGTCTTATTTGTATAGAGTTTACTCAGGCATATTTTGTTGAGGATTTCTGCATCTTTATTCACAAAAGTTGTGGTCTGTAGCTTTCTTTTCTTGGGATATTGTTGGTTAGTTTTGGTATCAGGTTTGTACTAGTCTCATGGAGTTAGGAAGTGTTTCCTTCTCTTCTAATTTTTGGAAGAGTTTGTGGATGATTGGTATTGATTTTTCTTTGAATGATTGATAGAATTCACTAGAGAAGCCATGTGGGCTAGGTTTTTCTTGGTGAGAAGCTTTTAAATTACCAATTCAATCTCTTCTTATAGGTCTGTTGATTTTGTATTTTTTGTTGAATCAGTTGTGGTAATTTGTACCTTTTAGTAATTTGTCCATTTCATCTGAAGTATCTAAGTTGTTGACATACAGTTGTTCATAGATTCACCCATGCTTTTTACTTTGTAAGATTGGTGGTATTGTCACTTCTTTCATTCTTTATTTTAGTTATTTAAATCCTGTTTTTTTCTTGGTCAGTCTAAAAGTTTGTCAATTTAGATGATATTTTCAAATAACCAACTTTTGTTTTATTATGTATTGTTTTATGTATCTATTTATCAGATATTTATCAAGTACTCCATATACAGTCATGAACAAAACAGACATGTTTTCTACTCTCTCAAAACTGTCTAGTGTAAAAGGCAGACACTCAGTAAATTTATACTTGTCATTGTCATTAATGCTGTGAAGGAAAGAACAGGGTGCTGTGGGGAGGGACAGGAAGAACTGACTTTAGACCAAGGAACCAGAAAAGAGTTCTGAGAAGATGACATTTAAACAGAAAGGAACAGGTGAGAGGGCACTGGAGAGAGAGTTAGTGTCAGGGTATTCATATGTGTCAGGGTGGGGAGCTCTAGGGAGAATATTCTGAATGGCAGGAACAGATGCATTAAGACCTCAGAGCCCTGGAGCAGGAGCAGGTGAAGAAGGTAAGTTTGGTGAGGTGGGGGCCATGAGATGCAGGGCTCTGTGGACCATGTTAAGGAATGTGAGTGTCATTTAATCTATTATAGACTTAATACTTTGATTTGTGAAAATTAAATGATACAGACCTGTCTCAAAAACCAATTATAAACCATCCAGAGGTTTCTGTGGCACCAAGAATAAAGTCCAAGGTCCTTTCAATGGCCTAGAAGACCCTGTAGCCCTGTGGTATCTGGCCTTACTAACCTCTGACCTCATCTTGCCATTCTTCAGCCACACGGGTTCACTCAGACTTCCCACACATGCCAGCCTGAGGCCCTTGGCACTTGCCATATTTTTTGGTGAGCACACTGTCTTCCCAGTTCTTTGCCTCTCTGCTCCTTGACATTCAGAGCTCGGCTGAAGTATGTAATGGTGATTGCCCAAAGGCTGCTGAAGATTTTAGCTATAGCCTCTGAGGATATCCTGTAATCTCAGAGGGCTGGTGGTATCTTATGGTCTGTTTCAGCAGGGGGTTGTGTTTCTTGGAATCCACCAAGTTCTCCTTTTCTTCCTATACCCTGTTTCCTCCTCCCACCTCCTTCTTCCCTAATTTCTTCCTCTTGGAACTTTCCCTCAGTTCCTGTGCTGGTGACTCTTGTGGCTGCTGTGTTGTGCGGGAGCAGAGAACATGATACTTTTCTTTTTAGTTGTTTTCCCGTCACATACATTCCTCTCTACTTAAATGTTCAAAAGGCAAGTGAAATACTTCAAATGAAATTCCAAGTGAACATTCTGCTTTTAGGAGCTGACTGGGTCAATACAAATAATTTTTTACTTACCCTGCTCAGGCAGAGTAGACCAAATCCTGGGAGAAGCGTTTGCACAGGTGTTTAGTGTCTAGCTGCAAGATTATATAAGAGATCATATGCTGACCAGATCAGAGCATGAATCTGTTTTTTAATTAAAAAATAAAGAAATACAGACTTCTCCCAACTTTTAATATTCTGATTGCCAAATGCAGACGTGTACATTCCATGTAGAAAAAGTTCCTGGCAGGGGATTTGATATGGTTTTGCTCTGTATCCCCACCCAAATCTCATCTTGAATTGTAATTCCCATATGTGAAAGGAGGGACCTGGTAGGAGGTGATTAGATCATGGTGGGGATTTCCCCTGTGCTGTTCTCCTGATAGTGAGGGAGTTCTCATGAGATCCAGTGGTTTTAAAAGTGGTGGTTTCCCCCGCACTCCCTCTCTCTCCTGCTGCCATGTGAAGAATATCCTTGCTTTCCCTCCGCCTTCCACCATGATTGTAAGTTTCCTGAGGCCTCCCCAACCATGCGGAACTGTGAGTCAATTACACCTCTTTTGTTTATAAATTATCCAGTCTCAGGTAGTTATAGCAGTGTGAAAATGGACTAATACAGGATTCTTACCCAGTCAGGGTCATGGATTTCTTTTCTGGAGCAGAAATTTTTCTCCCATCTTATATATTTTATGGGAATGAAGAAAGGAATAGGAATTAGTGTTTTGTCTTTATACTAAAGAAAAAAATGAAAAGAATATCAGTTAAAATAATTAGGCAACAAAACTGGGGAGTATAAACTGACCATTTTTGACACTGGCAATGAAAACAACCAAGTAAACTGGAAATGTTAGAAACCCTTTATAAAGGGACACAGTGTTCATAGTGCTGGGATCTATGAAAACACAAATTCCAATAAGATATCCATTGTGTGTAAGAAGTATCACTATGTATGAGTGAAAGATAGTTTGAGGGGTGTGTGTGTGTGTGTGTGTGTGTGTGTTTTAATACTACAAAAAATACGAAAACAGTACTTCTCTAATTAGATCAAGCAGGGCTATGCCTGTTTGCAGATGGGGAAGTAAGGATGTGGCTAGGACTGGTTGCAGCGGCTCATGCCTGTAATCCCAGCTCTTTGGGAGTCTGAGGCGAGCAGATCACTTCAGGCCAGGAGTTTGAGACCAGCCTGGCCAATATGGTGAAACCCAGTATCTACTAAAAACAAAAACAAAAACAAAAATCAGCTGGGTATGGTGGTACACGCCTGTAGTCCCAGCTACTCAGGAGGCTGAGGCAGGAGAATCTCTTGAACCCCGGAGGCAGAGGTTGCAGTGAGCTAAGATGGCGCCATTGCATTCCAGCCTGGGTGACAGAATAAGACTCCACCTCCAAAAAAAAAACACACAAAAAAAACCGGGAGCTGAAGAGCAGCTCCAGGTGAGGGGTAGGCTCGGGAGGCCTAGGCACAACCCAGGTCCACCTTGCAAAGCTGCTCTGGTTGTGTTTCTTTTTTCTTTTTCTTTTCTTTTCTTGTCTTTTTTTTTTTTTTTTTTTTTGAGACAGTCTTGCTCTGTTGCCCAGGCTAGGGTGCAGTGGCGCCATCTCAGCTCACTGCGACCTCCACATCCCGGGTTCAAGCGATTCTTGTGCCTCAGCCTCCCGAGTAGCTGGGATTACAGGCATCTGCCACTGTGCCCAGCTAATTTTTGTATTTTTAGTAGAGACAGGGTTTCACCATCTTGGCCAGGCTGGTCTCGAACTCCTGCCCTCGTGATTCACCGGCCTTGGCCTCCCAAAGTGCTGGGATTGCAGGTGTGAGCCACTGCGCCCAGCCTGGTTACGTTTCTTTAGACAGGAATGGAGCCTGAGCATCATGGTCGCTCGTGAGACATAAAGAAAAATAGAGTGTGTGTGGAAAGCGTTCTAGACTGGTTTTTGGTTTTTGGAAAGCCTTTAGTAGGGTTGACTGTTAATTTTTTTTTCATTCCATGAGTTAATTCTTTCCTTATTTGTCATCATTTGTTATTTTCCTGAGTTTTCAAGTTCTAGATATTCACGGTTAAAAAAAATTATAAAAAATGTAAAATAAAAATAAAAATACAATGTGAATAACTCATAATCTTATCACTAAGTTAGCCAATATTAGCTTATTTTGTTTCTGCCCCTTTTGTATACCTGGTTTATTTATTCAGTCATTCAACATCAGGGAAAATGTTATATATAGTTTCATAGGCTTGGTGTGTTTCCCTTAATGTGATTGGGGGCCATGGGAATGGTCTCACAACACGCTAATCTTCAAAGCTGGGAGATTTTAGTGGTTTCATCCTATTTCATGATATGAGTTTTCATCTTTGATTTAACAATTACTCCCTCAGTGTTGGGCATTCAGGCTCTGTATCACCATTGTAAGTAAACTTGCAACAAAGCACCCTTTATACGTGAGTCCTTTTCTCTAACCATGATTGTTTCCCTGGGGAGGGTCTAAAAGGTGAAGTCTGAGCTGGTGGGGTGTGAACCTTCAAGGTCTTGATGGTGCGGCGTTGACTTTGTGTCCCACTGTCAGGGTGTGAGTGTGCTTGTCTTGCTGCACTTTGCCAGTCCTGAGCACTCTGCTTATTTTCAACACACCTCTTTGTTTTGATTTGCATTTTTCAATTACTAATGGGGTTAAATGTTTTTCAGTTGTTCATTAAGTTTTCCTTAATTTAAATTGTTCATCCATTGCTCTTCCCATTTATTTTCTTTGGGCTTAAATAGATCTTTTATAAAGCAGGTAGCCTTTTTATATTATTGATTCTATTTTTCTCAGGTTAGCACTTCACTTTGGTGATTGTTTTCCCTTCAACATAGAGAAAAGTCTTATCCCTATTCCAAATTTATATAAAATTTTACCTATATATTTCTTTTTCTGCATGCTTTTTTAAAACATTTATGTTTTCAATCCATTTGGATTTATCTTGAGTGTAATATGCTATGAGATTCTCAACTGATTTTCTTCCAGATATTTAGCCAGTTTACTAAAACTGTTAAATAACCCGTTTCTAATTAGTTTTTATGCTTAATTATATTAAAGCTATTTATGTGTGCGTGTTTATGTGTAGTGTTTCAGAGTTATCTGTTCTCTTCCATTGATCTGTTTGATCCTTGCATCAGTACCATAGTATTTTAATTACCATGGTAATCGTTTTTATTTTTCTTCTTCAAAAAATGGCCTTGTTCAGAAACTGTAATAATGGTGGCACTAGTAGTAGTAAGCTATTATTGAGTGCAAACTACGTGCCAGGCGTGAACTCATTTAATCCTCAGAACACTATCATTATATTCCTATTTTACAGATGAGGAAACTGAGGCATAGAATGGAAAGTTACTTGCCCAGGGACACACTGATTGCATAAGTGGTAGAGCTGGAGCGAACTATAGAATCAAGACTTTATTATCCATCAAAAAAAAAGTGTCATATGGAGTGATCGGAACTATAGCTATTTTGACATAACGGGTATCTTAATTTTTCAGATAATCTTAATTCTCCACAGCCAAAAATATGTTTCTCTTTCTCCATTTATTTCTTTAAAATTTTTATTGGTGAGGTTATTCATAGGGCCTTCCTATTTTCTGGTGCGACTGGAATTAGGATTTTTTTTTTCTGTTTTCTAATGATAAAGGCTGATAAGATAATGCTGGCCTTTTTCATAATGGCCTTTTTGACAGCTACCCTGAATGCTTTATTAAAATTTGATGCAATGTAAGATGTACCATTTTATTGATTTCCAACATATCTCCTACTCACACAAAATGGAGACAATAGATTATAATGTTTTAAAGAGCAAAGGACATCTACTCAGAGCCCTGTTTTCCAGGCGAACAGTGTCATCTTTTACAAAGATCTGTGAAAGGAAGAGTAAGCTAAAATCAGAACATCCAGGGAAAATCAACATAGTTTGAGCCTTGTATTTTCCTGTTTTGATTAAAATAAGGCTTTAAAGTATATTGTTTTTGAGAGCAGGATCTACTTTTGATTCTGAAATAGACTCTGCTTTGGAAAATCTTAGAAACTTCCTTTGAAGGTGAGAGGACTCCTGTCTAGGGAAAAGTATTTTGTGTTTGTTTTTGTTTTTTTAGACTCTTGACCTGGAAGTGTTCCATAGTGTTTCAGGCCACTTGGCTTTAGAAAGAATGCAGAAAAACCAAGTTCTAGTCAGGATCTATTCTTGAAAGATTGACAAGCGCCTCAGCATTGCTAGAATTTCCGTCATTGCCGTTAGCAAATGTGGCATTTGATTCTTTGTTCTCCCTCAGCTTCTGTTTCTCTACCTCATGTATTACAAGTCCATAATGCAGGATCAGCCAGGGAAATTAAAAGCTATCTGATGCAAACAGAAAATCAGTTTTTAAATTGTCAGTAAGGACATTCCTACAGTGAATCAGCTTAGGAAAATGAAGTGAAAATTCAGTATGAGGTTGACTCTGCAGTTCATTTTGCAAGATACGTCATGGCAAATCTTCATAATTTCTATTGAGCAGAGACTGAGACTTTATTATTTCTGATTGTTGGTGAGATTCTGTGGATTTAGACGCTAAGCAGGCTTTTGCCCTGGGTTATGACACCTTCATGTCTTTCTTCTTGCAGCCTACTCTCAAGAAATACAGAAAAGTTGCATGCTTCTTAAGTCGCATGTCCCTTAAGCTGGACTGGGGTTGAGTTTGTGTCAGCTGTTGCCGTTTTCCCTTTTCCTCACTCACTTTGTCCCATTTCCAGCACTTCCTTCTCTCTCGCCTCCCATGCATATCAGTGTAAAACCACACTCCATTAGGAGGAAGTTCATACGGGGTGAGTTAGTTGTTTTCTTGAATCTGGTACTGAGAAAGTACATATATGTGTGTTTTCTTTTTTTGTACTGATAATTTTTTTAAGTTCATTTGGATAAAATTTTACTCTTAGAGAAAGTTGTAAGAGTAAGAATAGTGCAAGAACACCTGTATACTCTCATTATCCAGAGTCACCTATGTTTATCATTTGCCTTGTTTGCTTATTCTCTCTCTCTCTCTCTGTGTGTGTGTGAGTGTGTGTGTGTGTGTGTGTGTGTGTATAAATACATAAGCTGGAAGGGGGCGACTATTTGAGAATATGTTGCAATCATCAAGGTACTTTACTCCTAAATGTTCAGTATATTTTTCCTAAAAATAAGGATATGCTTTTACATAATCAATACAGTTACCAACCTCTGTAAATCTTACATTGAAAAAATACTTTAATCTGTCATTAGTGTTTTATTTTCATCAGTTGACTTAATATTCTTTGTAATATTTCTTTTCCTCCAGTTCAACGTCCAGTCTATTGTCAGATGTTACACTTAGTTGTCACATCTCCATAACCTCTGTTAATCTGGAACCTTTCCACAGTCATTCTTTGTCTTCTAGGACACTGACATTTGTAAAGAATGTAGTTCCAGGCCGGGCGCGGTGGCTCAAGCCTGTAATCCCAGCACTTTGGGAGGCCGAGATGGGCGGATCACGAGGTCAGGAGATCGAGACCATCCTGGCTAACACGGTGAAACCCCGTCTCTACTAAAAAATACAAAAAACTAGCCGGGCGAAGTGGCGGGCGCCTGTAGTCCCAGCTACTTGGGAGGCTGAGGCAGGAGAATGGTGTGAACCCGGGAGGCGGAGCTTGCAGTGAGCTGAGATCCGGCCACTGCACTCCAGCCTGGGCGACAGAGCATGACTCCGTCTCAAAAAAAAAAAAAAAAAAAATGTAGTTCCAATTTAATAGAACATTTCTCTTTTGGAGTTTTTCTGATGTTCCCTCGTGACCAGATTCAGCTGGAATACTCCATAAGTGGTGACGCGTCCTTCTCGAGTAGCTCATCTGGAGGCATGTGATGTTTAGTGATACTAATTTTGATTACCTGATCAAGGAATTGTCCTATTTCTCCACTGTATAGTTACTATTTTTTTCTTTGACACTAATGAGCAGTGAGTGGGGAGATAGTGTGAGACCACGCACATCCTCCTCATCAGATTGCCCCTAGCCAATTCTAATTTTATCTAAACTTTATTAGATCATCTTAAGATAAAAATAATTTTCTCTTGAGGCCTTAATTGGCAAGCAAATTTAACTACTCTCTTTTGAAATACTTTCTCCAGCAAGGTGAGCAGTAATTAACAAACATAAAATTACTATACATTGAAGCTGAACTAAAAAAAAGCCATAATGGCTGAGCATTTTTCCACTCTAAGCTGTACTTCTCTCTATTTGTATCTGGTTACCTCCCCATTAGAAAAGCCATCACCATTTTATTATAACAAAAACAATCAGTTCTTTCTCCTCTAGGCAGTTTCTAATGAAAAGGATATCAGGTATCAGAAATACCAAACATTTACCGAAAGCTTACATATTGATGAAAATTTTTACTAAGCAAGTGAATTTTTGTTTTTAAATTTGGTTTTTGTAAACACTGTCAGGTGATAAAGAAATGGCAGGAAGGTGGACATATCAGGATACCCGGTCATAGCTCTTCCACCGTCTGCACGGGGATGTGCTCCTGGTAGAGGAGAGAAGTCCTTTTACTTTCTATCATATCTGCCTTCTGCTGTGGGCCATTCGCTATCCATACTTGATGAAATGATTTTGGTGATGTTATTCTCAGGCCCAAAATATGAGTTCTTTTTGAGTAATTTAGAGCAATATGATTACTCCAAATAAATTGAGGTTTTGTGCATATGCCTCTGTAGATCCCTGAACACCAGAGTGCTATTCCTTCTTATTGGAGGGGAAAGCAGTTTCTCCAGGGTTAGGTCAATTTCCTAGATGCTGTTCTTTATTTCAGAATGAAAGTGTGGAAGCGTATTGCACACAGGGCGTGGAAGAGAGCTTTCAAGTCAGGTGATCTCTGGTTTGACGCCAGCTCTGTCACTGTGCTCTCAGTGATTTTTGAGTAAATCCCTTAATGCCTCATTTCATTTCCTCATCTGTGAAACAGATGCTGTTACCTGCTATGTGAAGTTGCTGAGAGGACGAATGTAATGCTTGTAAAGTGCCTTGGTCCCTGGCTTCTAGGAGGTGCTCAACAGAGCAATAGCTGTGATTGTCTTCTTGAGGAGTTAATTGAGGTGATGGATGGCAGTACCTTGAGAGGAGCCTCCTATCACAATTGGGTTTGTGTTTGCCAGGGAGCTGGGGGCCAGAGTGGTGTCATAATCTGTCATGGAGTCCCAGGAGCCCAAATGTCTGGGCCAGTACCAAGTGCTCAGAGCATGAGGAGGACAAGGAGTACTGGGCTCTCCGTCTCACTAGACTGACTGTCAACCAGTAGGTGTCATTTCAGTCTGAAGATAGCTTGGAAAACCTCATGGGCACTATTCAAGCACTCTTTGGTCAGGTGACCATGTGGGTAAGCCCGTTTGAGTCCCGAGAGGCCATTTAGGACATCCAGGAAGAGCCTCAGAGCTAGTCTGTCTGTGCGCCGGGGTGAGGATCTCTGGCATGTCCGGGGGAGCAGCTTCTGCCCAGAGTATGCCTGACTGGGGAAGGGCCAGGCTATCAGGCACCACTGGGCAGTCTAGACAGCTTGACCTGGCTGTGCCCTGGAGACTCACAGTCCATATGCCACCAGACAGCAAAGGGATTATGAAACTTGAAGGCTTGGAATAAACACACATAAAATATGATCGGAGCCCTGTACTTTTTGCTAATGACTTCAGTGGGTGAGGAATTGTGGGCTGACTGAGAGATGGCTGCTGTTACCACCATTTGCCTTTCTGCTTCCCCACAACTTGCTGCTGTTTGGGGGAAGGGCTGCAGTTTTGCTGCCTACCTTCTGACAGACACTTCTAATTCACTTTCATGACTTTCCGTACTTGCCATCCCAGATGGGTGAGCTCAGGAGCTAGTCTGTGTGTCTGATATTAAAATAAAACAGTCCAAACAGTCCTCCTAAAATTAACATTAATACCACTAGAAATATCTATTATGCAAATAATTCAGAATAAGGCAAAGACCACTTTGATTAGCTTGCTCTCAGTTTGGCATTTTGGTTAAATGAAATTATTTTATATTTATATGTTCTTTGTATTTTTAAAAGTATATATAAAAATAAACAAAGGACTCAAAAAAATCACACTCTTTTCAGGTCTCTGATATAACTGGTACGAAGATATTTGTTGCTCTAATCTTTCTGGAAAGCAAACTAGCTGAGTGTAACCAAAGTTATAAAATTATTCGTAGCTTCTCTGATCCCTGGCTGGTCAATTTTAGGACTCTATCTAAGGAAATAGCTTCTCTCCCGGAACAGGAGAACTAAAAGTGCGCTTCGTGACTGAACATGTATAATCAGCTGAAGTGGAAGCCTGTGAGGGGTGCAGCCAGGAAGGCTAGTGTGTTACATAGGACTGAGGTGTGGTCCTAGGAAGCAATGCTGCCTGGGTTGCCCTCTGAGGAGAGGCTGTGAGGGGAGGAAAGGGTGCTCCCCAGATGGTGTGTACACCCCAGATGGTGTGTACATCGTGATGATGACCACGTGGCTGAGAGCCACCCACAGTTTTTACACACTCCTTACTCCAGCAGCTGCAGGTGGAGTTTCTCTGGGAGCTCATGAGGACTCTCCCCACACCGGGGGTTGGGGAGGGGTTCCTGACCATCTTCGAACCTGGGCCCCTATTGTTCTAAGTCTGCGTCTCTGTCAATTTAGAACAATGGAAAGGGGGTGAATGTTTACTTACTTATTTCTTTGTTTCCCTTTAAAGTTGCTTGAATTTATATAGAAATAAAACCATGTTAAACACTATGGTGGTTCTTTTTTTAAGACCTTGAGTGTATGATCTTGTACTATTTAGAAAAGCAAGCTGAGTGTCTACGTGCTTCAGAGTAGCCCAGCATCTGACATCTTTCTCTCAATTGAATATGAATAGCTTGCATTTTTAATTAAAAATCACAGATTTATTTTTGAGATTCCTGAAGTTCCTGGATTATAAAACTCCCTAATTCTGGAGAGATTGAGGATTTTATGTAGGCTAAGGTTTTCAAATGACAATGTCCAGTTGGTAGAAAGTCATGTATGCATGTGAGTCCAAATACTTTTGTGCTGAAACTTAAATAAATGTCAGTGAGCTTTCACTAGTGAATGTTCTAGAGAATTGCAGGAAGGCTGGTTGTTGAAGAGCCATGCACTTTCTACCTGTACGTGTGTATGTACACACGGCCACGTGCATTTTACTACCCTCATGTATATAGTCAAATAAATACATGTGCATGTATACACACATTCATATCACTTCTTGTCTGATTTGGCACCTTCCAAAACTGTCATTTTGAGGTGCCAGAATAAGTTTTATTTTGGCTTTTAGATGATAGCCTCCAGAGGAATGACGTCCACAATTACTCATCATCTCTGGGGGCAACAAAATGTCCACAGTACTTGAGAACAGTCAGGTCAGTTGGAGTCGCATGCTCCCAGGAAGACAGAAACCTTCCTGTACAGTTGTCTGTTTTTATTATCATAGACGGGTGGTTGATCGCTCTTTTGTTTCTTACAAATATGGCTTTCGTTTTTGGAGGAAAAACTTGGAATAAGTAGTGACTTACTTCATAGATGCTCTGCCCTTCCCCCCGACCCCACCAGTGGAGGCTGACATTGCCCCTTCCGCTCCCCACTTCTCAGCTCTGGGACATTGGTGAGTTCCTCAGGGAGGATGCAGATGAGGACAACCATGTACCTGCCCTAAGTGGGGAGACCAGGCATGTGTACAGATAAACTTAATAGAGAGGCAAAAATGAAGCGTGTCGGAAACACGGAAGTGTGGAGATTGTTCAGACCTCTCTTGGGTGATTACAGTGGACTCCTTCTTGATCTTTTAGCTAATAAAATGAGTGGAAAAATATTTCATAAGCGTACAATATGCAGTAGGAAAATAGACTACCGCTTACTTAAAAGTCTGAAAAACACTGCTCTACTGCTTGTGTGCAATCACAACTGGGGTTTAGACACCCACTGTCTTATATTGTGTATTCCAAAAGGAGTCTAACATGTGTTTCTGACTCCACAGCCAGCAGTCTTTCTAGCACAACTTGTGATCCTCCCTGGCTTAGACTCTTTCGGCTGTGGGAGAAGATTCCCACCTCTGTGTGTGCCATGGAAGGCTTTTAGGATCTGGGCCCGCAGCCCCGTCTGTCACTGGCTGTCCCTGGTTGCCACTGATCGCTACCACCAGCCACACTGTACCATACGCTCCTTAGGCTTTTGGAATTTGAACAAAATCTAGCTTAACTCATATGTGCCCTCTGGGACTGTATTGCTGTCATCGTTTAAGGAATCAGAACTGTAGTGAAGAGTACTTTGTAAATCAGCTTTACATACAGTTTTCAAAATAATCATGCATACAAACATATATAAGGTGTATTTGTCATTCACCATTCATTGAAGTGTTTATTATGTTTATTATGTCCTGTTGTGTCCCTCCCAGGGAAGAATCAACCAAAGTCCTATCAGCTTTCTTTAGGAAGGCTTTCTATAGAGGACATGTGTATTAGTTATATGTTGCTATGGAACAAGTTATTTCAAAATTTAGCAGCTTAAAATGACAAGCGCATTATTGTACACAGTATCTGAGGATCAGGAATCCATGTACAGCTTAGCTGGGGTTCTGAGGTTACAGGCAAGCTGTTGGCTGGGGCTGTGGTCATCTGAGGCTTGACTAGGAGGGCCCTGCCTCTAAACTTGCTCATGTGGTTGCTGGTAGGTTTATTTCCTCTTGGCTGTTGGTCTGAGGCCTCAGTGCCTCACCACATGGACCTCACCGTCAGCTGCCTGAGTATCCTCACAGCATAACATGTCTCTTCCCCCAGAGTGAGTGATTCGGGAGAGGGGATCCAAGACAGAGACCAAACTTTATGTACAACCAGAAAATAGGTGGCACCCAAATACCTCGATTTAAAAGAAATGAGACAGCAAGCATGGGAGCCTTTCGTGATAATAATGGCCTCTTTTTTCCATTGTGAGCCATATGAGATTCCCTACATGCTGGGGGGCTGATAACTGCTCTGGCTAGATGCTTGTGTATTTCGTGATCTGGTCCATAAGCATTGTTGGAAACAAGTGAAAATTAAAAGGAAATGAGTCTTGGCTAAAGGGGAAAAAAAGGTAAGTACAATTGCATCCTTTAGATCTCAGATTCTTTTTCTCATGACTTTATTCCAATTTACGTCCATTACTTCCTTGAACATCCCACTGGTAGCAGGCGTGGCTGCCAGCCGCCAAGAGTCCTAATGATTCCCAGCTCCTGGGACTCCCCCTTGTGCAGTCTCCTCCCTCACAGTACCAGGGTGATCTGTGGGATGCTACGTCACTTTTTGAAATCCAGTAAAAAGGTTTCTGTCTTTTTTACCTTGTTGGTGAGTGACTGGGGAGTGGGACCCTTGGGCCCTTTGGTTAATGTGACTCTGGTGTCCCAGTGAAAGTCTTTTGTCATTCTCAGGCTGACTGCAGCAGTGGTCCAGGGCAAAGAGTGTGTGTCATCGACGAGATTGGGAAGATGGAGCTCTTCAGTCAGCCTTTCATTCAAGCTGTGCGTCAGACGCTGTCTACCCCAGGGACTATAATCCTTGGCACAATCCCAGTTCCTAAAGGAAAGCCACTGGCTCTTGTAGAAGAAATCCGAAACAGAAAGGACGTGAAGGTGTTTAATGTGAGTACAGCCAGTCCTCCATAACCTGTGGAAATGGAGCAGATGATCTAAAATAGCAGATGGCTCTAAAATATATCTTTGGTTTTGAGTTACCATTTTTACCCTTCCATGCAGAAATATAGGTGAGTCTAATTTTCTAGAAATGTATAGAACTTAAATTATACCTCTACTTGATAAAAAACCAGACTCGCTTATGGGAGAGCCTCCTGACGGTCGCAGTTATTCTGTGCTTTTTTCTTTCATCTCCCCCACCAGACACTAGGACCTCTCTGGCATCAGAACTGCCTGAGCTAAGGTACTTGTTCTAAGCGTATTTCTTCTCAGATTAAAAGGCCAGGTTGGGATACAGAGGCAAATTTTTTTGTTTTAAAGGTTTCCCTTTTAAAGCTGACCCACTTCTGCTTGTGGGGAGAAGAGGCTGTGGATGCGTTTGGAGGCACAGCTTCCAGGTGCTGAAGAGCAGCACCGTCCAGTTGAACTTCCCGTAGTGAGGGAAATGTACTCTCTACATTGCCTAGAACAGTAGCGACTAGCCACATCTGGCTCTTTAAATTTAATCACATTTAAATTGAATTATTTATTTAATCATTTAATAATCAAATTTAAATTGAATTAAACTTTCGGTTTCTCAGTCACTCTGACCACATGTAAGGTGCTCTGTGGCCTCGTGTGGCTGCTGCGTTCGCCAGTGCAGCTGTAGGGTCTGCTACTCAATGTGAGGCTTGCAGAATGGCAGCACAGGCATCACCAGGGAGTGGGCCTTGCCCTGGTCCAAGGAGTCACACTCCGGGGGATGGCCCCATGATCTCTCTTGGCAAGTTCTCCCGTGGTTTTTAGGTCTCCTGCACTTTGAGAAGCACTGCTATAGACCACATGTGAGAGATGAGGGGCTAGGGCTTGTTAACCAGTGGCAGTGTC
Organism: Macaca nemestrina; assembly: GCF_043159975.1. NCBI lineage: Eukaryota > Metazoa > Chordata > Mammalia > Primates > Cercopithecidae > Macaca > Macaca nemestrina. Next base: position 16,211,198 of record NC_092125.1, on the reverse strand, counting down.
TGGGCCAGTCGTAAGGGACTCATGGCATTGCTGGCACTTTATTGAAATTCTTGCCTTTCCTTCCCTGTTGTCTCTCTGTTTTCCTCTCAGTCAGATACTGCCTCTCCCCCACCCCTGCCCTTAGTTTCTTTGAGTCAATGATAACTGTGCTCTTGGCTGAGCTCTGCTCACACGCCTCACTCCCCACCCCCAGTTGAAAAGCTCCCTGGCCCTGCAAGTGCCAAGTGAACAAGTCAGGCAGGCAGGGCCACTCCTATCAGGGGGAGTGGAGAGTGAGTACCTGGGAGCACCTTCCATCATGATCATTTTCATCACTGAGTAAAATGTCACCTTGGCCCACTGGCCCAAGTGGCGGTATCCACATGTTGCCACCAAAGAATCCTGGAGTGTGGCGGTAAACAGCCATTAAGGTTAGACCAGCCAGACTTGGAAAAATATGTGCACTTCTTCATTTATTTATTTATTCATTCATTTGGTCAATAGCGATTGAGCATCTACTATGTGCTAGGTGTCATTCTAAGTCTTGGGATACTGTGGTGAACGAGACTGACCAGGTCCCTCCTCTCATGGAGCTTACATTTGAGTGGAGGAGCTGGATACCAAAAATGTGAACAGACAAGTTAAGCAATTTCAGATACTGATAAAGGCAAAAATAAAGAAACCAGGCAATGTGGTAGTTGGGGGCAGGAGTAGCAAGGGTGATCAGGGAAAGTCTCTTCAAGGAGGTGGCATTTGAGAGCCCTGAAAAGTGTGGGGTTCTTCAGAGTTTCATGTCGTCTTCTTTTACTTTACATTTTTGGTTGTGATTATAGAGTTTCCGTGGAAATCGAGGCAATGAAAGATCATGAAAGAAAATTAGTTTTCAGGTCAGATAGCTTCTAGGCTGGAAGACCAGGAAATTGCTAATGTTAGACTCCAGGGATTGGCTAGCTCTACAAACTAATCTCACCTAACAGTCCTAAAGAGGGATTGAAGGGAGCTGAATGTGATGCCCAGAAATAAACTTTGTGTCTTAGGATCATACCACATTTCTTCCTCTCTCTGAGACTCAAAATTATTCTCCAGGCAAGATAAACATTGCTTCTAATGATCTGTAAATAAAACAATTAGCTTTGAGTTAATTAAGTAAGAGATAGGGGCTGACATACCCTGTTATTTTTTTGTTGCTTTGGGGTTTGTGTGGTCCTTCTGTTCCAGTTTTAATATTTTTTAATATTTTTTATAGCTTATTTTTTTAAGGGAGAGGGACAGAGTCTTGCTCTGTTGCCCAGAGTAATCTGTGCTGGATTACAGGTGTGAGCTACTGTGCCTGGCCTTTTCCAGTTTTATAAATCAAGAACCTCATTTTCTTTTTTTCTGAGACAAGGTTAGTCTCTGTCGCCCGTGCTGGAGTGCAGTGGCATGCTCTTGGCTCGCTGCATGCTCTTGGCTCGCAGCATCCTCTGCCTCTTAGGCTGAAGCCATCCTCCACCTCACCTTCCCAAAAAGCTGGGACTACAGGCATGTGCCACCACACCTGGCTCATTTTTGCATTTTTTGTAGAGATAAGGTTTCACCATGTGGCCCAGGGTGATCTCAAATTCATGAGCTGAAACAATCCACCTGCCTCAGCCTCCCAAAGTATTGGGATTACAGGAATGAGTCACTGTGCCTGGCCAAGAACCTCATTTTCTTTATCTGCAAACTTAGGAGTTGGATTAGATATATTTTTGGGTTCTTTCCATTGCTCACATACATGCGATAAAGTATCCGAATCCATTTTTGAGAGTGGCCTTCACATTCAGTACTTAGTCCATGGTTTAGGCACATGTGAGGCATGATCTCTGCCCTCAAGAGAAACAGACCATGGGGCAATCAAAATCCAGGGGCAGGGAAGGGAGAGATCTGTGTGAGCAGTGGTAGTGGGGAGAGGTGTCCAAAGGAAGGGGTTCTTGAGTGGGCTCTTGAAGGAGGAAATGGGAAAAAGAAGGGAGAACATTCCAGGTAAGAAAATGAGCTATGAAAAGGGGTCAGAGGCAGCCTCCCCTTGCCACCAGCTGAACATGCGTAGTGTGAAGATGAGACTGAGCTCAGGGGGAAATATACCAAACAAATTAGTAATATTATCTAGACTTATTCTTCATAATGTTGGGTGAACAGAGTAGTTTCCAAAGAATGTGCATAGTGTGAAGATAAGACTGAGCTCATGATATGGGGGAAATATTCTACGCGAATTAGTAATATCTAGACTTATTCTTCATAACGTTGGGTGAACAGAGTACTTTCCAAAAACACCTGAAAACTCTTCCAGTGTTAGACAAGATGGAGTAGACACACTTGTGTTTATTTTTCCTGCTAATTGCAGCCAGAAACCTTGGATGTTATTTATAATACAAGCATAAGAAGACCTGAAAGGTGAGGAGAAAAAGTCTGACTGACTAGCAACCTAAGGACCTAAGAAACAACACAACAGACACAACTGAAAATCATTTGTCATGCCAAGGATCAGGAATACCTAAACCTGAGTGAGAAAAGGGCATCAATAGATCTCAACAGCAAGATGACTCAGATAGTGGAATTATAGGGCAAGGATTTGAAAACAGCCATCATAAAAAATGCTTCATAAAATTACAGATACATACAGATACACATGAAACAAATGTAAAATAGTCTCAGCAAAGAACTGGAAAGTTTCAGCAAAAACCTAGAAGATAGAAGAATCAAGTGAAAATTTTAGAACTATAAAATACAATAGCCAAATAAAAAAGTCACTGATTGGGCTCATCAGCAGAATAGAGATGGCAGAAGAAAGAATCAGTGAACTTGAAGGTAGAACAATAGAAATTACCTGACAAAGAGCAGACTTAAAAGAAAAAAAAATGAACAAAATTAACAGTTTCTGGGACCTGTGGGACTATAACAAAAGGCGTGACATTCACGTCATTGTAGCACCAGGAGAGGAGTGTGGGGCTGAAAAAGTGTTTGAAGAAGTAATGGCTGCATTTTTGTCATATTTGGCAAAAGACATAAACCTACATTTTCAGTGAACCCCAAGAGGATAAACTCAAATTCATGCCAAGACATACCATAGTCAAACTTCTGAAAATTAAAGTCTTGAAAGCAGTGAAAGGAAAGCAGTACCTTACCTATAGGGTAAAAACAATATGAGTGACAGCAGATTTCTCAGGAGAAACCACGAAGGCCAGAAGGAGGTGGTACAACATTTTCCAAGTGTTGAAGCAACTGTCGACTCTTAATTCTATAAGACATTCACAGATGAAGGAAAACTAAGGGAATTTGTTGTAATAGAACCGCTCTAAAAGAATGGCCAAAGGAAGTTCTCTTATCAGAAAGGAAATGGTAAAAGGAGACCTGGAACATCAGGAAGGAAAAAAGAACAATGGGAAGAGTAAAACTGTGAGTGAGTGTAGTGGGCTTTTCTTCCTCTGTTGAGTTTTCAAGAATTATGTTTGACAGTTGAGGCAAAACTATAACATTCTCTCATGTGTTAAAAAAAAAATAGCTGAAAAAAAGAAAAGAAAGAACAGTACCTAAGAAGGAAAATAAAATCTCACTGATACAACCTTTGGCACCTCCTATTACCTAGTAAAGCATCAGTAGAAGAAATTGGTGATGGAGTATTTTTATTCATCTATTCGGTAGATATTGAGCACCCACTGTATGTCAGGTACTGTTCTATTCACTGGAGTTCTAGCAATGAACAAAAGAGAGGGAGAACCAGACATCGTTTTATCAGTAACCCAGTCCTGCCATAACTCCCTCCCTCCCACTGTAATGGCATTAATCCATTCATGAGGGATTGCCTCATTCATGGGGGAATGCCCCCAGGACCTAATCACCCTTTAAAGGCCCCACCTCTATTTGCATGGGGGTTAAGTTTCCAACACATGAAATTTGGGGGACACAGTCAAATCATAGCAGGTGACTTATGGGTTCTTCGATAATTTGTTTTTCAGAACTCTAAGAGGTTATTACCATTGTATCCCATTGAGCTTTATCCCATTGTATCCCAATGAGTGTGTCATTGATTGATTTTGCTGCCTTCTAGTTAATGTCATAACATTGACAATTTTATCAACAACTTTAGATCTTTTTCAAGCTGGCAGCTTCATAGTATGACTAAGCCTTTTGTTTAGACCATGGGGTGCACATGTTCTTGGCAGCAGTGAGTGGATATTATCTGGTCTTTCAGGCTGTTTGCATGCTACCTCACTGCCTTCTAACTTGTATGATATGATCAGTGGCTGTATGCCCTGCTCAGTCTCCCCTTCCCGCTTCTTGGTTGTTGAAGAAGTTGAGGTGGTGATATCACAAGTTTGGCTTCCCATCTGGTTGGCCTAGGTACTGCGAGAGATAGTACTTGACTGATCTGCTGGGCACAGATGCAATACGAGGTACTGGGTCCTGCTTATGTTCTGACTTTGACAACCCCAAACCTGAAAACATGGATGAAACAGGCAGGGGAAGAAATGCCTCTTAGTATATAACTACGTGCAAGAAAGCAAAACAAAACCACAGGCATTTCCTTGAAACTGTGGGAAGGGCCCCCAACATTCCTAATAAGCAAGGGATTGGATCTGGAGGTCACAGGATGAATGAGATGTGGCTTCTGACCCCATGGAGCTCACAGTCTTATCTTGACTGTGCCCAGTATAAATTCTTACCAAGGGCCCTCCTACAGCCACTGGGCAGGTGCAGGGGTTCAGGTTCACTCAGCTTCCTTTCTTTCTCTTAAGGCTCCAGTGCAGAAAAAAAGAATGGTTGGGATTACCTTTTTCTTTCTGCAGTGTTCTTTATTTCCTTTTCCTGTTCCCAGCTCCCAGTTCCCTCTTCTAATTAGCCTCTCGGGAAAGACTTTCTACAACCAAAATTCTGGCTGTTGAATAAAAAGTAGACTAGAATTTCACATAAGGCAAAGACTCCTGAGACTGGCAGATGCTGTGATCCTCGTTCTTGCGTTTGGGAGTGTGTCTTCCTCATACAGGGAATATCATAACTGAATACTGTGGAGAATTTCACATCAACATCTTACTGCATAATTTTCAGAAGTAATCTTAGGGAAATCAAAGGGAGTATCAAAATATTAATATTGGAGTGTTTGTATTCTGCTCATTAATTTTCAAATTCATTTTTAATTTGTAATTGATATAATTGTACATATTTATGGGGTACAGTGTGATATTTCAATGCATACATACACTGTAAAATAATCAAATCAGGGTAATTTCCATATCTGTCACTTTATATTATCATTTTTTGTGGTGATGACATTCAAAATCTTCTCTTGTAGCTATCTTGAAATATACACGACCTTGTTATTTGCCCTGTAGTCACCGTACTGTGTGAGGGAAGACCAGAGCAAATTCTCCAACTGTGTGTCACCGTCCACTCTCACAGAGCCTGGCTGGTCAGAAGCTACTGCAGTCACTGCTGAACTCAGAGTGGACGAAAAGGGTCCCTGTGGTGCCCACCTCTGTGTTGCCTCCTTTCTACCTCAGGTGGATTCCTTGGTTGCAAACAACAGGAATGGACTTCGGCTAATTTAAGTGAAAACAGCATCAAAAAGCCTTACAGGCTTTGGAGCTGTCCCGTGAAGCCGAAGGAGAAGCTGACTGTCCTCATTTCAAGTGGAGCCAGAGCTGCCCGGGATTGACGCAGCCAGGACCAGTGGAAATGGGATCGGCTTCCGGCTGCGTGAGCTCACTCCTCTTGGGGTGCAGATCTCCGAGAGGTTGCCAGGGCCTGGCTTGCCCACTCATTGGCTGGGGGCAAGTTTCCTAGACCGGGCAGTCTCCGAAAGACAATCAGAGCATTCTTCCAAGAAGGGTGAGCAGACACCAGGAAGCAGAATTGACGAGGTCCGCTCTGCATCTCCTCCTCGGACATGTATTGGCACCTACTGTATGCCAGGCCCCCTCTTCAGATACAACCACCCTGAACCTCAGAAGGCTTCCAGATGCACTCCCCATTCTTACCAGGAACCTTCTCCGTGGCTCACCTGTTGAAATTACGTCCAGGCATAAGCAGCCCTGGAAGACTTTCCTGCCCCTGACCCCCACACACGCCCCTGTTCCTGCCTGCCCCCCCGAGACTCCTTCATTGTCCTCGTGCATGCCTGTCCCGTCCTGGTCTGCGAGCTCCATGAGGTCAGGGTCCTTACCTGTGGTACTTCTCTATTCGCATCTCTGTGCCTGGCTGCTGCTTGCCCTTCCACCCAATCAGCGTGTGTGGAGTGGATGGATATTATATGGGCCAAGCAGGAAGGCGCCACGATGGGAGCAGAGATGGCCATTCCTTCACCCTGGGGCACTCGGGATGGTGTGGTAGTGAAAGAAAAATAAACAGATCATCGGGTAAAACTCTGGCGAACTCTGTTGCTTTTGTTTGTTTTGGTAATGGTGTAAGTGATGGAGAACACACTGTGGTCAGGAGGCCTGAGTCACAGTCTCTACGGAGGCACCCTCACTTCTCTGGCTTTCCCACTTCTCCATCTTTCAAATGAGCACTTGAAGTTTGTGGAGAGGCGAGTAGATGACTGAGCATCCCAGAATTCTGGGTGCTTCGCTGCTGCTCTGCTGGCTGCTCTCCTGGGCCCCGCTGGCTCCCAGGCTCTCCTCCTCACTTCACTCCGACAGTTCAGTTCCTTCCATTCAGGACAGGTCATGCTCAGGCATCCTGCCCGGTCCTGCGTGCCCATCACCTGTCCCGGTATGCCTCATAGGGCTCACTTCACAGCTCTCCCCATGGTTGGCTGAAATCTGTCTGGGATCCAAACCCACTTTGACTTTTCGAGCTGTCACTTGGCAGAAGCTGATGCTGGGACTCAGTGATACCTGTCCTGTTTCTGAGTGCTCCTGAGGAGCTGGGCCTCCTCCCTGGGTGACAAAACATACCTCACCCTCTCCCAGCCTTCCAGGCTTTTCTTTAAGACTGAAGAAGAGGAAAGGAGCTCTGAAGCCTGCTCTCTCGCTTCTTCCCACAGGTCACCAAGGAAAACAGAAACCACCTTCTGCCAGATATCGTGACGTGTGTGCAGAGCAGCAGGAAGTGAAGACACGTGCGTTCCTGCCTCCCTTGAAGGAGTGCCCAGTTCAAGAGGAGCCCAATGGAGCCCTCCTGTCGAGGCTGTATGCCTATGGGGTTATAGAACCTTGTGGGCTTTTCTAGAGAAAACTCAACAGCTGTTTTCCATAAAATGTTTAAAAGATCAAATTAGCCTTAATGCTGGATTGTCTGTACAAGATGAACAATCCATTGTGGCTTATTTATGCTTAAAGATTTCTTGTTTATTTCCTCTTGCAGTCATGCACATGATTTGGGTAAATTATGAGATGAGAAATGGTTTTCAGAGTATTAGATGGAATTCGCCCCTGTTGAAGTTTATAAATGTGTTCAGGGGAAGGGGGAGGAAAGAGTTCACTGCCTAATCAGTTTTGCATGTCATGAAAATTAAATTCCTCTCCAGGTGTAGCTTCAGTCTCATGCAACTTAAAGTGATAACAGTTAATTTGATTTTTTAAAAAATATTATTCCAAAAGAAAACCATTTTAGGTTATCTCTGCCAGCTCTTACTGTTCGTTTCCTTACTGCTTAATAAATATAAAAATAAATCTGATGGTTTCAGACAGGAGGCATTGTGTGGGAGGAATACACAACCTTTAGAAGTGTTGATAGCATCTGATATTCAGCCGACCAAATGACAAGAGCTCAGGCCCACAGGTTTGCACAAGAGCACTGCTTTGCCTTAGTTTACTCGGGAGCAATTTTGAATCTTTCTATGCCTAGTTTCCCTTCCAGAAAAGCAGGGAGTGACTGTCATCTCAGGAGAGTGATGTCACAACCACGGAAGGAAACCGTCAACCATTCCACACAACTGCGGAGAGTGCCTAGTGCCAGGGGCTGGGCTTTTCAGGAATAATGGTGTAGAAATGTGGAGCTTAGCCCACAACAGGGGTACTATAAAAATAAAGTAGGCAAGTAGAAAAGACCACCGAAACCCCAGAATTGATAGAGGATAAAAACTTCCCTCCACGTGGTGGATGGTACTGGAGTGATAAACAGTTCAGTGTTTTTAGGTCATTTTTGGTGAAGATCTATGAATTTCCAGGATTTTAAAAAACAAATTAGCACTGGCTACAAACCCACTGGCATAAGCGGCAGTGTGCTTTCTCTCTAACTGTGGACAAGTCGGGCATGTGGGGGGTGAGGTGCCCTGGGCTGGGCCTGGGGCACAGTGAATGGGGCAGAGGCACTCGCATGGAAACCAAAATGGCGTGCAGCCCAAGACTGGCTCCTCCATCAGTGTCTTTCCTCAGCGCTTTTCTTCCAAGGTAGCTTTGTGAAGCTTGACCTGGACTTGCCTAGCCTTGAAGGGACCACAACAGGAAGGCCTAATAGATTATGAACTAATCCCTCAAAAAGGGCTACTTGCCCAGTAGAAGGAAATGGGCATCTCCTTCCGTGGTCCCTGCCTGGCGGGGCTGTTCAGGGAGACTGAGTTCTGAGCTCAGGAAGTCTGGCAGGCTGGCTGTGACTTCCAGCCACCATCACCAGGACAGGAGGGTTACTGAACACCGGTGTGGGCTGCATGCCTCAGTGGGCCAGGAGGGGCACGGCCTCTGAGATGGGTAGAGGCTTCCCACAGAGGCCTGGGAACCTGATCCTGGCCATAAATCTGAAAGCGCCACAGCCCTCAGGAGAACCAAGAGAGAGAGGCAGGCTGGGGAAATGTCATCAGTGTGCACCCAGGCCTGGTGGAGCTGGTCTGCCCCAGCTGGAGTGAGACTTCATCAAGACGGAGCCTTTCCTGGCACCCCCGGGAGGCCGTTCTGCGTTTCCGCCCTTCATGCCTCTGAAATAGCAGGGGCCATGTTCCTTCTGGTGCTTGTCCTTTTGAGCTCGGGGCCATGTTCTTTCTGGTGCTTGTCCTTTTGAGCTCGGTGTTTCAGTCATGTCTGTTTTGTAGACTTTGATTTTGTCTTAAGTGAGAAAGCAAGCTGGTGAAGGTTATTTCCAAGTTAAATAGCTAGTCTGAGGGGCTTATCACTGCAGCCAATTGTGCTTATGTGGGGGTAGGAGTGTCACTGCCTACTTGAAAGTATCCAGTTGTGTGGAACAGATTCAGGGTGGCCCCTAGCACTTGGGGCTGCGGGATCTTCTGCACACTTAACCTTTAATGGTAAAGACACAAGCTTGGAGTGTTTAAGTGATTCGTTCAAGAGCATGGTGATAGTGGTGACAAAGGGGATTTGAACCCACGTCTACGTGGCTCCAGAGTTCACTCTTTCATTGCTCCCGCAAGTCCTTCTTGAGGCTTTAGTGTTTTTAGTGCATTTTGTGCCCCTAGACTTAGAGTTGACATTTAGCAGATAAATTGCTGTGAATCCAAAGAACGTTTAGTGTGTCTTGTGGCGAGGTCCTGAAATGATTATTGTATTAGTCAAACAGAATGATCATGGAGCACGGATGGAGATGTCAGATGCAATCCCTGTATCGTAAGGCAATGAAATTTAATGAAGGATAAGATGAATTCACAAATAACTACAACTCAGGGCCAAACGTGCACAGCCTGTAGCAACAGTGTCATGCTGAGATTTAAAGGAAGAAGAGGTGCCATTGGCAGAACTCCACGTGTGACCGTCCCCTCCCTGCACATAGCCAGGATTCCCTGTCAGTGCCACGGCTGAGGTGAGGAGCTCTTGCTGGATGGTGGGGTGGGGGCGGCAGGGCAGATTGAAGTCAGGGTTTCTGTTATACCTGGGTTTGGAATGCCTCCTATTCAAACAAAGAAAAATATCTAACAGATGGTTGGATGTGAGTCTCAAGGAAAAATTCACTCTGAAAAGCACAGAATTCACGTATATTGCTTGTGTGAAGAGTCTCAGCTAGAATAACAAAGTCGGATGGGAGGACTCAGGACCGATTGGAAGAATGGTTTACTAAATCGTTCTTTCCTTTTCCTCCTTAGCAGATCATACCGCCAGCTGCTTAACACACAATAGTTTAAAAAATTGTTTCTTCTTACCTCTGAGTGAAGGTAAGCACATTCAGGGAGATGGGCGAGTCTTTTCAATGGATAGAGTGTCATCTCTGATGATCAGCCCAGACAGGGAGAGATCCTAGTAAAGCTGCTAGTTCAGGCACCCAGTTACTAGCCCTCCAGTTATCAAGGGGGTGGGAAGGCTGGTGGCTGGAAAACGTGGAACAAACCTGCTCCTCTTCTTTTCCTGCCAATTTCCGTGTTTGTAGAAAGTTGTGTCTGTGTATTGCACCTGTGTGTGTGCTGGTGGCGGATGCTTGTGTAGCACAGTGACTTGGAACAAAACAGCATGGCTGATGAGGCTGAAGGTGGGTGGGCTAAGTAAACAGGCATTGCATTGCACATTTTGTGGGCAAAGAAGTTGAAGCATCGCATGATTTTAACAAATTACTTGCCAGATGATTTCAACACATAGTGCAGAATTTAGAATCAATAATGCCAAATTGGCCACGTGATTTATATAAAACCAAGTGCTATGGTTTTTATATTATCTTTAGAGGAGAAACCATTTTGATCTGTGTCCAAATAACTTATTTTATTTTTGAGACGGAGTCTCACTCTGTCGCTTGAACTGGAGTGCAGTGGTGCAATCTTGGCTCACTGCAACCTCTGCCTCCTGGGTTCAAGTGATTCTCCTGCCTCAACCTCCTGAGTAGCTGGGATTACAGGCACCTGCCACTACGCCAGCTAATTTTTTTATAGTTTTAGTAGAGACAGGGTTTCACCATGTTGGCCAAGCTGGTCTCAAACTCCTGACCTCGTGATTTGCCCGCCTTGGCCTCCAAAAGTGCTGGGATTACAGGCGTGAGCCACCGCGCCCGGCTTCCAAGTAACTCTTGAGATAGAAAATAACTCATTAGCTATATACTGGCAGAACATTTGAACAACTCATTAGCTATATACTGGCAGAACATTTGAACAACTCTAGCAAGAACTGTCAGTTTAGGGATGCCGCCTCTAAATGGGGGCTTACAATATAACATTTTGCAGGAAGTCCTTTCTGATTGATACACAGCTGCCTAGATGAAGGACCAGTTAACAATTTCATGAGTTGTAAATATAAAAGTTGTGTACCACAATAAAAAAGAAAAAGAAGTATGGCTGCATTGTTGATGGCTGGCAAACAGCCCCCAAGAATCCTAGGGTGACTCCAACACTGCCACCTTTCCTCTGTGGGTGCGGTCACCTGCGGATGCGAGTGTCTGTGCATCTGCGCCTCAGTATGCATACTCGAGATGCCCGCTCTCATAGACCGTGCAGAGCGTCACTGCATTCTTACCTGATTCATGTGGCCTTAGTGTTGTAGATACACTATGTCACTTTCATCCTCCCTCCTCCCCAAAAAAGATGCCACAGAGAACGGTGAACTGGGATAAGCAATGAGCAGAATAACAGTTGAAGAAGCACCTCACGAACCTCCCCAGAGAAACGGGATGGAGGAGCGCCCAGGGTACTCTTGCCCTCTTGCCTGCGCTGCCATTTCCTTCCAGCCTGGGTTTCTAGCTCTTTTTGTGGAATGCTTTCTGTGTTTCCTATTTCTGGATGCCTAAGGAGCGGCCAGTCATACTCCTGGCTGACCACTGCCAGGCACTGTGGTTTTCCTCACTGAACTCAAGGAGTCACCCTCCGTGGGGAGGCCACACTCAGCTCCAGGCCTGCCGTTTAGCCTTTGGGGCTTGGCTGTAAAGTTGCCCAAGAGGATTACAGGAGCTGCCAGCCAAGTTTAATTTGGCCACCTCAGAGAACTGCAGCAAGGCCCTACCAGCTTCCCATTAGACAAACAACTGCATTTAAATTAAATACAGTTTGCACCTCTAGGGAGTACTGGCCTGAAAATAATAGCATTCTGTCTCTGATTATAGAGTACACTTACTTTTATTAATTGCTGATTCTTAGTTTACCAAAAAAAAAATATATATATATATATATAAAAGCATTACCATTTACTTTCCAAGGGGTAAGAGATTCTCTACAGTACCTTCCCCCAACCCTCTCCTCAAATTTCCAAATCCTAAATACTATGAAGAAATTTGTGTGACTGTTTAAAATTGAGTATTTCCTTCTAACTATTGTCTTTTGAAAACGGATGGTTCACCAGGCCAGTGATACTCTGTGGACTGCATTTTGGGACCTCTACCCCAGCAAGGATACAGGCTCCTCGGGGTCTTCAAGATGGGAAAAGTTGTCTCGGAATTTACCCAAATGTCGTTCTCACCATAAAAGATATACTTGTAGAAATGAGAAGCTTCAATACAACTCAAAACACTGGACACAGCAATAACTATAAACATTTTAATTTCAAAAACAAAGGTGTGTGCGAGTGTTGTGTGACACAGTAAGGGTTGCGGGGCTTGGAGAACAAGCACGCGTCCCTGGGAAGCCCGCAGGGTGCTGGCAGCCCACAAATCGCTTAGACTACAGTGAGGGGCATTGTGTGACGCCAAGGGGGCTTTCCATGCACCGAATGGACTCAGTTTCTAAACTCACATCCTAATGTATCCTGGCTCTTCACAGAATACTGGAGACATGACTGCATGCACGATCACGGTTCTTGTTGTGAAGCTGCCACCATGTTACGCTTAACAGCTGCATAAATATTATAAAGAAATAGGGTTTTCCTGACACTTAGATTTAACCTTAATGCATCTAACCGGCTGATGGTATCAGACGTGCTGCTGTTCATTTATTTTTCATGGTAACAGTAACATATAAAGTGCCAATGATGTAACATGCAGTTGTCTGATTTTCATCAGGGCATTTGTTTCATGGCTCTGTTTAGTTGTTTTAAAATAGTAAATGGCTTTTGTTTGCGATTTCAGATTCTGGAACATGTGTGGTGCTGTCCGTGGTGCGCCGTTCTGGGCGGTGCTGTGCCTGGCGGGGAAGGTGTGCTGTGGCTTCTTTGTTGTTTGTTTCCCCATCATGTGAGGTTTTTTTTTTGTTGTTTGTTTGTTTGTTTGTTTGTTTGTTTCAAAAACCTGAGATAAGTTCTGTGTTCTGGAACAGCTCTCCTTTTCCACAGGAGGAGCCCCTCATGGATCGCAGTATTGGTTGGTTGTGATTTGGGGAGCACGAAGGAGAGCAATGCAGGTGGGAGCGGTGGGGACCCGGCCTCCCCACCCGGTCGCATGCCCGTCACTGCTCGTCCGACACACTTTGCTGCGAGGCCGTGTCGTCCAGGCCCATGTCCTCCTGGCTTGCTCTCCTGCAGACAACCCCAAGAGTCTCCGGCACAGCCTCAGCCGGACGTTGGTCACGAAGCTGCCCCTGCTCGGTGGCATCGGTGGGCTCACATGGCTCGGAGAGGTGCTTCCAAAGAGAAGAGAGAAGCAGTGAACAGCTCAGCAAATGTGCACTACCCACTTGTAACTGGCCTCACCCCACCCGTGCTGTGGGAGCTAAAGGCTAGTGCTGCCATATCCTTGAGGTCAGGTTCTAAAGTCAGGTCAAATGATGGAGGGCCAGCACGGTGGCCTCTGAGGACAGGACGAGCAACATCTGAGACACAGGGGCTCTGCGCGTGGGCCTCTGGATGACTGCACTGGAAAGAGCGGCCCTGGGGGGAAAGGGCATTTGTGCGCCTGGCTTTCCAGCTGTGGTTCGTGTCACTCCCTGCACACTTAGCCTGTCATGCATGCTGAGTTCTAGCAGGCTTGACCCCAGGAGAACACGGAGGCCATTCTATTCTGGGGGCATGTGTTTTGGAGAGCCGGAAGGAGAATTTGACGGAATCGCAGAACTACACCCACAGACTGACTTTCACACAGATTGGGGCAGGGAGAAGGGTGATACTTTGTGCATTTTTATTGAGGAAGTAAAGAAAAGGGAGGGGAAATGTATTCTTTTAGTTATCTAACTAAGGTCAAACTCCTGAAGTAATCAGCTCTTTCCTCTTCGCCAGGACAGCCTGGGGGTTCCAGGAGAGCCCATAAATCTCCCCCTCCGTGAAAGATGGCACCCACGGCTGCAATCCTGTGGCTCCTTGTGGGGCGGCTGGCCCAGCCTCGGCTTCCCCTGGCAGGAAGGTACTTGCCTGGAGAGCCGTTTCCCATGAAGGAGAGGGAGGGCGACACTAGGAATGTTCAGGTGCGGCCCCCTCCCTCCACCTGCAAATAACCTCACCCAGAACCAGAGGCCAAGCCGCGGTGTGGCCCCTTCTCTCCACCTGCAAATAACCTCACCCAGAACCAGAGGCCAAGCTGCTGCAACTCTGGTGCTTGATGGAAAGCATGAGCCATGGTCAGGAAAACCTGAACACTTAAAAGGAGTGGGGCAACTCTCCAAATATGACCCATTTTTGCCTTGACACCATCGATTTTTCTGTCTACCAGGTTATGAAGGAGAACTGCCAGGTATTTACTTTTTTCTCACTGATGAAGCTCAAGTATTCATTTCATCTCAGCTGGCTCAGGATTCTAGACAAGCAAGAGCTTATTTGGGTGAAGTCCTTAAAATGCTCCTTGTCTAGTATTTAAATACCTAAAAGCAGTGGGCTGTCTCAGCAGCTTTAAAGTTAAATCTATTGGCTGAGAAGCAATGATACTCTAACTCCATTGGATAAGAAGCAATGATACTCTAACTCCATTGGAGAAGAAGCAGTGATGCTCTAACTCCATTGGAGAAGCAGCAATGATGCTCTAACTCCATTGGAGAAGAAGCAATGATACTCTAACTCCATTGGAGAAGAAGTAATGATACTCTAACTCCATTGGAGAAGAAGCAATGATGCTCTAACTCCAGCATTGACAGGTGCCCTTTCCTCTCCCTCAGGCCAGAACCATGTGAGAAGAGTCCCACTGTGTGAATGGGTGGAGGGCATTCTCCCTCATGCCCCAGTGTAGGGTAGATGGCCACAGTTCTGCAGAACCCCTGTGTCCGGTGACTCCTTTCAGTGTCTGCCTGGGCATTATCATTTACAGGACATGTGCTCTGTATCTTGTCTGCTTCCAAGAGTAGCTAAGCCACTTCGTGTCTAATCACTGTCCTTTGTCACTCTGGGAACCCCACAGAGGAGGGGAGGGGGTTCTGCAGGCAGAAAGGTGGGAATGCAAGGCAGGTACCATGCTCAGGCCAGGAGCCCATGCCACCACCCCAGCCCGTCCTGGTGAGCCCTGTCCAGCCCCTTACCCGAGTGGCCTGGCTGGCAGCCCTGGCCGAGGGGCCCATCACGATGTTGACGCTGCTGGATGACTGGGTGTCACTGGTATTGCCCCCCTCCGCAGCAGAGAGTCCGGAAATGACGAGCGCGCTGGAAAAGCTCCTCTTGCCAAAGAGGAAGCTCAGGGTGGAGCTGGTGGAAGAGCCCAGGCTGGACCTGATGAGTGCCTCGGCCCGCTCGCGGACGCTCAGGTGGCCCGTGGTGGTGACAGGCGGGGGCTGCGAGTGCAGGGACGTGGCTGAGGTGTGCAAGGAGAGCCGGCTTTCCGAGAGCCTCTGGGCCAGCTCATGCACTGAGGTGGACGTCTGCAGGAATGTTTGGCGGCTCTCTAAGATGGGGCCAGATGAGCTCAGCATGGGCGGCCTTTGGCTTAGTGCCGAGTGTGCCTGCACAGACTGGCTCCTGCCTTTCCTCCTGCCTTTAAAAGAAAGCAGAACACAGAGTTGTAGCGGGTGGTCATGAACATCGATACATGTGTGGGGAAGCAGGTGGTCTGCTCTGCCTGGGCCCAGTGACCCCGCCTCAGTGCACCACCTGCAAGGCTGGGACAAGAACTGGAAGCCTGACCACTGCCTCACCCACTCCCTCCCACCAAGTCCAGGTCCTGAGAACTGAAGGGCCAACCGAAGGGCACCCAAGGGTGGGGGCTGGGGTTGGGGTTGGGGGTACAGTGTGAGAAGCTGCAGCCAGGGTGACAGATCTGCCCAGTTTGCCAGGACATTCCTGGTTCTAGCACTGAAAAGTCCCACATCCCTGGAAGCTGCTCGGTTCAGGCAAACCAGGACGACGCCAGGAGCAGAACTTGGGCTCATAAAGTAAACCCAAATGTGATCCTGGCTCAGGACCTTGGTTCCTATGCTCATCTGATCGGCAGCGATAAAGGAAAACATGCAGGGTTCTGTCATTTTTATTTGCCATGGAAAAGAAGAAAGGGGAGGAGAGCTGAAAGCCCATGCCGTGGCCTCCTTTCCAGAACAGCTTTCCTTACAGGCTCGCACACTACTGGCCAGGCCGGGCCTTGGTCCCATGCTCTTCTCACCCACCCCTTTGCCCACCGCCTCGCCCCTCAGGGGCCCTGCCACCCCAGCCTTTGCTGAGACTTGTCTAGACAAGGCCATTTTTGACAAAAGGGACTGGACTGCCCCCAAAGATGTGGTTGTGTCCAAGCTTCTGGAAGCAGGATAACGTCATGGGGTCTTCTGTGCATGATGGGCCTGCGTAGCCTGTGGTTCAGCTTTGCAGTCTAAGCAGTCTGAGGAAACGGGTGCTGGCTAGAACACCGGGTTGCTTAACTTGAGCATCCATGATCACCAGGGGCTAACTGCAAAATATCATTTTGATGGGAGCAGCTAGTGACGCCACAGTTCTATGAATGGCCTCATGGGCATGTCTCCTGCAGCTGCTACAGTTAGGCATTAAATCAAGACAAACAGAGGGGGCGGAGGCATGACTATCAGAAAGGACATCCTATGCATTGCCTTGTACCTTACCCCAAATGCCCATTATTCATTGTGCATCTGGTGATTCTGAAGCGGGTGTGGCTGCCCCTAGGAGAACCCAAGAACTGACACGTCACGTGAGAGGCAATTCCTTAGGGATACACGTTACGAAGGGGATTCCAGGGATCCTTCCAGCCCCGCCCCACCCCACCGTGGCCTAGGCTGAAGGGGCCTTTCTGCCTCATGTTGACCACAGTGCCAGTTTGGATGCTATGATGGTCGAGTGCCCATTTGCAGGGGGCACTGGTGCTCCCATCTCACTTTCTCCTGCCCGTGTGGTGACGGTGTGGAGTGCTCACCCCACAGTGCTGTGGGCTTCCACGTGACGGGGTTGCCCTCCCCGGGATGAGTGTGCTCAGCCCCTAGCATGGGGCCCACCCGCCTCTGCCGCAGGAGGGATGCATCCAGGCCAGCCTGAAAGGTCCCGGCTGAGTAGTTGAGTATGTTCCTCTTACAGAGAAAAAGGAGAGGAGGAAAGGGATCCTGATGAATCAGAATGAAAAACAAGGGGGGCGATTTGTTAGTTTATTCAGCGTCTGGCAGGGCTGGACGTCTGTTTGCGATTTCTACTGTAAAGCTGATCACTGTCCAAAAATACCCCACATTCATCCACAAGTCAATGATTGTGATGCTCAAAAGAAGACCACCCACACTTGGTGGGGAACTTCCCAGAGAATTCCAGGAACAAGGGGACAAATAACCCACTGTGTGTCAAAGGGCAGTGGCCTGCTGTAGTCTGTGCACGACAAGGACTCCCCCACCACCTGATTTCATTGCTTCAGATTTTCTCATTGCTCTTTTTTTTTTTCAAAATTAATTTTGCAAATGGAGCAGCACTAAGGAAGCAAACCATGCTAAATGCATTTGTGCTACTCAGGATCATTATTTTACAATTTAACTTATTTTGCAAATTACTGTATTACCAAGTTATGAATGTTTCTAGGGAAACCTTTTTAGAACCTGAATGGAAATACCTCATATGTAAATCGCCCTCCTTGGTTTATTATCGTGGCACTTAATTCCTTTGTCTTTGATGTTATCTGGAAAGTGGTGGTGTTGCTCCTTAGTGATATGAGAACACAGCCTCCCTCTCCAATCTGGGATTCAGATTAGTTACGAATTCCTAACTGCTCACCAGTAAGTAGGTCACCAGCCTCCACTGCTAGGCCAACTCCCCTTCCAGCTGTGACATATACTTTTTACCCCAGCAAGCCGATTGCAGGTTGTCGGGCCCTAGATGAGGCTGGCATAGTGAGCGCCTGGCGGCTGGGTGCAAAGTGCTGTGTGCACCAGCAGCAGCCGATGCACAGCGTGGCCGGCCTGGGGAGAGGAGTTCTGCTCGTGGGGTCTCAGGCAGGAGGGACCCCAGTCCGCTCAGCCTCTAGCAAGGGCTCGGGATTGGGATACCTGGCCAGAACTGAGGCAGGGACCAACGAAGGCTGGGGGCAGCTGGGTCCCCAGTTATGCGAGTTGAGTCTTGGTGACTTGGTGAGTAAAATAAGACCCTTGTTAGAATTTGGTTCAAATTCACCCTTCAAAACTGCTCACTCGTTGCTACTTGGCTAAGTGTCTCTGTCATGCCCTTCCCAGAGAGGCAGGTCCTCCCGTCTGAGAGGCCCCCGACCACTTCTCGAATGGCACTCAGCACACTGTGTTGTCACTGTCTGATGCACGGTCCTCTCCACTATATGCCCTTCCTGCAGCAAAGGAGCCCTGTATCACCGCTATGAGCTCAGCACCCAGCACACTAACATGTAAGTAAAGGATACACGGGACAAACCTGCAAAACAGACCAGATGCCAAAACCCTGATTAGAAATCCAGTGGGTCTCAGAAAGTTTGGGGTGGGTACAGTGTTTCTTAAACTTGGCCATTAGAAGCATTTCAAAAAATCAGTATCTTGACTAGAGGCTGAGACCCAAGGGGCTGCCACTGCAGACTGGAGGGCAAGCTAAAGGTTAGGAAAATAGGAAGGTGATTCCTCCATTGTTCCAGGGTCAAGTACAAAGATCCGGGATCAGGAATGTCCTCCCCATAGCTGGAGACTGGCCTCTAACCCCCCTGCACTGGCCAAGCAGGTCTCCGGCTTCCTTTCTGGGAGCTGTGTGTCTCAACTCGGACGGGCATGGTTGTTTTACTTAACTGGGAGGAGGGTGAGAAGGAGGCCAGAGACTGAAATCAAATCCAGTTATGTTCACATCCCTGAAGGGAATGATGGCCTGCTGGGAATGGCAGGCAGGTGGTTTCTGCGAAGTGTCCCGGGCAGGGCCAGGCAGAGCCACCCCTCCCACTGTGGTAGCCTCCTTCTTGGGCTTGCTCTCCTTGGAACCCCAGGGGCTACCTGCACATTGGGTGTCAGGTGCAGTGTCTTGAGATGAATGAAAGCTTTGCGCTCCCGGTCCCAGTCAGGGCTACAGACCAACATGCGCACACCATCTGCATCCATGAAGGAGGAGGTCAGAATCAGGGGCGTGGCCAGGTGCAGGAGGTAAGAGCCTGTGGGTGCAACTTCTCTCTTACTGACACCACGGGCATCTTCTAGCATCGGCTGTGTATCGAGTGCCGAGGGTGCCATGGTGTGGGTGTGGGAGCCCTCAGGAAGTCCACACCTACTCGTACTCTCCTTTTCCAAGGCCAAGGGCTCCAACATGAGGCCCAGGAGTGTATGTGTTGGGGGAGCTGCTAACTGCTGAGACAAGACAATGGCTCCTGACCTTCTGCCGCCCATGGGGAGGGAGCAAGTATAGTGAACCACAGTGGAAGGTGGCCCGTGCCCCACTGTGGCTGTAACCACAGTGGGAGTAGAAAGAAGGTGACGTTTAATTTTTCTAGGGGACAAGAAGGAGAGATGTCCATGTCTTGAGTGTGGGGTCGGCAAGTTATCCCTTTCCTGTGCCTATTTTGGGCGGCTCTGGATTTCTTCCAGGAGACCAGCTGTGCCCATGGTGTCTCAGAATTCCCTGCTGCCTGGAGGCTTCCTGGGGGCCCCGGATGCTGGTTTGAAGCAAACATGCACATACCTTCCAGCCTCCTGAATTCGAGTTTGGCCTCCAGCCCTGTTCCCACTGGCATCCCCAGAGTGGGCATTTTGCTGATGTCGCCGGCCGGCCTCGGGCCCCGTCATGAGCTTTAAAGGAGTTGCCCCAGGAGGCCCCACTGAAGGCAGCTGCCATAGCGGAGGCTGAGTGCAGAGATGCTCGGGCAGCTGAGGCAGGGCTGTCCCCTGATATCCTCCCCACTGGGCCTCATGCCCCGCACCTTCCTGTAGCTCACTGGGCCCCCTCGGGGACTCCAGTCCAAATGGTCTGGACAGGCGTCTGCCCTCAGTGCCTGAGTTCCTCATAGGGACCGCTTGAGGATCTCAGCTGCATCTGAAGGTAGCCTGGCTGCTCTCGGGCTGGGGAAGTACCTGAAGGGGACCATGGGTGCAGTCCTCCCCTCAGCCTATCAGCTGTCTTTAAGGCCCCTCTTTTCAGAGCCCTATCACCAAGTATCACCAGGAGCCTTCAGTCCTGGGTCTCCTGGAGAGCCTTCTGGACAGCTGAGTCACATCCTGGAGGGATTCTGGCAGGGGGATTGGGGCACCAAGGACATGATGGTACATTTCAGGAGAGCCAACAAGATTGGCAGCTCTTGGCTCCGCTGCTCTTGGCTGTGATAGAACCTGGCTACAGCTGCAAGTCTGAGACCCGAGGGCCTTACACCCTCGCCCTCTAGGGAAGCTGTAGTGTAAGTGGCTGAGGCCAGGAGGGGTAACCATCCACTCATTCATTCAACCTTTGTCTGCTGAGCCCAGACCATGCTTACTACCCAGCTCAGCACCTCAGAGGTTTCCCTTGGTGGCCCCTGCAGCCATCTGTGTCCCCACAGGGCCAGGAAGCTATGGAGCGGGAGCATGTCAACCAGCTCCCACCCACTCCTGCTTGGCCATGTGCTGGGTTCCCAGGACTCCAGAATTCACTGCCCCAAACTGGGGCCTGCACAGGCCTCTTCCCCAGGGTCCCCTCCCAGGGCGGACCTTGGGTCTACTTGCAGGCGTGTGCACCCCCAGACGGGCATGCGAATGGGTGGCTCCAGTGTATGCAGGCAGCCCCTCACCTGGCAGGATGTGGGGAGAGCAGGGAGGAGGGTGGCATGGTCTTCACGTGTGCTCTTGTCACAGGCTCTGCAGAAGTTACAGCTGCCCAACTGAGCATCCAGTGTGGGCTGCACTGTCCTAGGTGCCGGGCAGTGAACAGCTCATGGGGAATTCCGACCACAGACGAGGGGCATGCATCAGGTACGGATTGGAGGGGAAGAGAAAGTGGGGCAGGGGGACGGCAGTGCTGTATGGAAGGCTGGCCGGGGTCTCTTGGATAAGCTGGGATTTGATGGGAGGCTGCGTGAGTGAATGAAGGAGCTGCAAGCCTGGGAGAGGCACGTTTGACACAGAGGAGGCAGCAGCTGAGGGGGTCCTGAGGAGGAGAATGCTTGACACTGGTGAGGGACAGTAAGAGGCCGTGTGCTGGGGATATGGGCTTGTAGGAGAGGGCTGAGAGAAGGCATCAGAGAGGCAGCAGGTCAGATGGGGGTCTGCAGGGGAGGGGTGCGCATGGGATGTGCGTGGGTGTTCCGGGCTGAATCGTGTTCCCTCCCCAGATTCCTCTGTTGAAGCCTTAACCCCCAGGACCTCAGGGTGGGGCCTTACTTTGATACAGGGTCATTGCAAATGTAGTTCATTAAGATCAGATCATACTGGAGTAGGATGGGCCCTGAGTCCAAGATGACCAGTGTCCTTATAAAAAAGGGACGTGTGGACACAGACAAGCACACAGGGAGAACACGATGTGAAGACGAAGCCAGAGCTCAGTGGTGCTTCTCCAGGCCAGGGGATGCCAAAGATGCCAAAGAACCACCACAAGCTAGGGAAGGGTCCTGGACCCCACTCCCCTCCAGCCCTCAGGGGGAACCAAGCCTGCCCCGCACCTGGATCTCAGACTTGCAGCCTCCAGAACTGGCAGACAGTAGGTTCATGCTGTTTAAGCCACCCGAGCCATGGTACTTTGTTCTGGCAGCCTAAGCAGACTCACAAATTCTGAGCTGAAGCCATCATTCAACAGAAGAACAATGTGAACTGATTTCAGTTTAAATAAAATCACTCTGACTTGCTTTGTGGAGATTTAGGGTTTTGTGAGTTTCAGAGCTGCATGAAAGACCAGAGAGAAAAAGCAGGAGAGGCGATACAGGAGAGGTTTTTCCTTCTTTTAAGTAGGAAAGGGGTGGCACGCCTTGTTCAATCTCCCCTGTCCCCTTCTAGCTCTCTGACCCTCTGCTGGGGATAAAAGCCTTGGCATAGCTTCCTAGGCTGCAGTGCCTTCTTTCCTCAGCGTGTCAGCTCCTTGAGCTGGAAAGGGACTTGAGACAGTCCCTTGCTCTGCCCCTGTCCCTCCCTGACCACAGTGAGAAAGTAAAGGAGCCCCTGCTGGCTGCTTCAGAAAGAACTGGGTGTCAGCTTTGCCTGCTCGTGAGGCCAGAAGGAAGATCACTTATAAGTGGAACCCTTGCCAGCCAGGGGACAGGACAAAGTCATGCTGGGCAGGGACATGCCAGCTGCACAGATGGAAGGCAGGAAGCAAGGGCGGCACACTCAGTGTTCAGTAATGCTTGCTTCCATCAGCTCATTCCCAGGGCTGGGGACAAGGACACTTGAAGCAGCATCCCTGGGGCCAGGACAATGGGATGGTGCAAGGTGGTTGGGATCACAAGTTCTGTGGCCAGCTCGCCTAGGCATGACTTTCAGACTGGCCACTGCCTGGCTGGGTGACACTGGACAGTGACCTAAGTCTTCTAGGCCTCTGGTCTCCACCCAAATTTCATCTTGAATTATAATCCCCATGTTTTGAGGGACAGACCTGCTGGGAAGTGAATGGATCATGGGGGTGGTTTCCCCAGGCCATTCTCGTGATAGCGGGTGAGTTCTCGTGAGAGCTGATAGTTTTAAAGTGTGGCACTTCCTTGGTCTCACTCTCTTCTGCTGCCATGTAAGACACACCTTGCTTCCCCTTCACCTCCTGCCATGATTGTAAGTTTCCTGAGGCCTCCCCAGCCATGTGGACCTGTGAGTCATTTAAACCTATTTTTATAAATTACCCAGTCTCAGGTTGTATCTTTATAGCAGTGTGAAAATGGACTTTTATGGAGAACTGGTACCAGCACAGTGGGGTATTGCTATAAAGATACCTGAAAATGGGGAAGCAACTTTGGAACTGGGTGATAGCCAGAGATTGGAATAGTTTGGGGGGCTCAGAAGAAGACAGGCAGATGAGTGAAAGTTTGGAACTTCCTAGAGACTTGCTCAGTGGTTATGACCAAAATGTTGATAGTGATATGGACAATGAAGTCCAGGCTGAGGTGGTCTCAGATGGAGATGAGAAACTTTTTGGGAACTAGAACAAAGGTCACTCTTGCTGTGCTTTAGCAAAGACACTGGTGGCATTTTACCCCTGCCCTAGAGATCTGTGGAACTTTGAACTTGAGAGAGATGATTTAGGGTACCTGGTGGAAGAAATGTATAAGCAGCAAAGGATTCATGAGGTGACCTGACTTATTCTGAAAGCTTTCAGTCATATTTGTTCATGAAGAGATGGTTTGGAAGTAGAACTTATGTTTAAAAAGGAAGCAGAATATAAAGGTTTGGAAAATTTGCAGCCTGACGATGGAGGAGAAAAGAAAAGCCCATTTTCTGGGGAGGAATTCAAGCCCACTGCAGAAATTTGCATAAGTAACAAGGAGCACAATGTTAATAGCCAAGACAATGGGGAAAATGTCTCCAGGGCATTTCAGAGATCTTCACAGAAGCCCCTCCTATCACAAGCCTGGAGGCCTAGGAGGGAAAAATGGTTTCATGGGTTGGGCCATGGACACCACCATTCTGTGCAGCCTCTGGATTTGGTGCCCTGCATCCCAACCACTCCAACTCCAACATGGCTAAAAGGGGCCAAGGTACAGCTTGGGTCATTGCTTCAGAGGGTGCAAACTCCAAGCCTTTGCTGCTTTCATGTGGTGTTGGGCCTGAGGGTGTGCAGAAGACAAGAGTGGAACTTTGGGAACCTCTGCTTAGATTTCAGAGGAGGTATAGAAATGCCGGGCATCCAGGCAAAAGTCTGCTGCAGGGGCGGAGCTCTCATGGAGAACCTCTGCTAGGGCAGTGTGGAAGGGGAATATGTGGTTGGAGCCCCCAGAGTCCCACTGGGTTACTGCCTAGTGGAGCTGTGAGAAGAGGGCCACCATCCTCCAGATCCCAGAAAGGTAGATACACCAACAGCTTGCACCGTGCATCTGGAAAAGCTGCAAACACTCAACCCCAGCCCATGAAAGCAGCTGCGGGGATGGTACCCATGCAGAACTGCCCAAGGCATTGGAAGCCCACCTCTTGCGCCAGTGTGACCTGGATGTGAGACATGGCATTGAAGGAGATTTTGGAGCTTTAAGATTTAATGACTGCCCAGCTGGGTTTTGGACTTGCATGGGGCCTGTGGCCCCTTTGTTTTGGCCAATTCCTTCCATTTGGAAGGGGAACATTTACCCAATGCTTGTTCCCCCATTGTATCTTTGAAGTAACTAACTTGTTTTTGATTTTACAGGCTCATAGGTGGAAGGGACTTGTCTTGTCTCAGATGAGATTTTGGATTTGGACTTTTGAGTTAATGTTGGAATGAGTTAAGACTTTGGGGGATGGTTGGGAAGGCATGATTGGTTTTGAAATGTGAAAGGGCATGAGATTTAGGAGGGACTAGAGACAGAATAATATGGTTTAGCTCTGTATCCCCACCCAAAAAAAATCCCCATGTGTCGAGGGAGGGACCTGGTAGGAGGTGACTGAATCATGGGGGTGGTTTCCCCCAGGCTGTTTTTATCATAGTGAGTGAGTTCTCATGAGAGCTGGTGGTTTTAAAGTGTGGCACTTCCTCACTCTTGCTCTCTCCTGCCACCATGTAAGATGTGCTTACGTTGCTTCCCCTTCGCCTTCCACCATAATTGTAAGTTTCTTGAGGTCTCCCCAGCCATGCAGAACTGTGAGTCAATTAAACCTCCGTCCTTTGTAAATTACCCAGTCTCAGGTAGTATCTTTATAGCAGTGTGAAAACAGACTAATACACTCAGTTTCTTTATCTGTAAGATGAGGAGGGTGAAACCGCCTGCATCTCTAAGAGCCGTGGTGAGGATCCAGTGAATTTGCACATGAAAGTACTCAGGATGGTGTTGGTAGAGTAGCACCTGAGAACTGTTACTGTTACCAAATTTTATATCCTGCAGCAAAGATGCCGTGAATAGCCGTGGGAGCAAAGAAAGAGCAGAGTGGCAGCAAGACGGGTGAGTTCAAAGCAGCTGATGCTTGGCCCAGGGCTTCATAAATCTCCCCAACCCTCCATCCCCCTAGCAGGACAACAACGGGTCTCAGAGCCTGGGACAAAGTCAGGCTGCAGGTGTGGCCAAGGCATGTGGGGTGTGGGGTATTTTGCCAGGCACGCACCTTTACTTGTAAAATGTAGAAAGTCAGCGGTGGCCTTGGCAGGAGCAGTTTTAAGAAGCATTCATGAGAAATTTAATAGCTGGTCTGGGCTTTAGTAGATCCTGCTCCAGAGTAAGCATGTCATTTAAATATGTGGAGGTAGATGCCCAAAAAATACAAAGCAGCTGCAAGAGTTGGAAGCAGTAACCTCTGGGAATTAGGAATGTTCCTGGGGTGTGAAGTGGGGAAACCCATGATTTTTGTTTTAATCCAGGCAGTCCTGTTTCAGTTTTAAACTATGCTGATTGTATAGTTTGATTATTAAATTTTAAGTTAAAAATCCAATTTAAAAAAAAAGATCTTGCTCTGACATCTTCCACAAACGGGAAGCTGTGATTGCTCTTGTAAATGTGAGGAATGCTCACTGCCTATGGTGTTTGGACTGCAGGGAGTGGAAGGAACACCAGCTCTTCCAGGCAAGGCCAGTTGCAGGCACTGTTTTACTAGGAAGAAAGAAAAGAAGGTGTTTGCAATTTTTTTTTTTCCCTGCACAGGCTGGAGCGCTGTGGCGTGATCTCGGCTCACTGTGACCTCCGCCTCCTGGGTTCAAGGGATTCTCCTGCCTCAGCCTCCAAAGTAGCTGGGATTACAAGCACCCACCACCACACCTGGCTAAATGTTTTTTGTATTTTTAGTAGAGACGGGGTTTCACCATGTTGGCCAGGCTGGTCTGGAACTCCTGACCTCAAGTGATCCTCCCACCTCAGCCTCCCAAAGTGCTGGGATTATAGGCGTGCACCACAGCACCCAGCCTCCAATTTCTTTTCTGCCAAGCCTCAAGAAACCAGGTCTGAAGCACTTCTGGAACCCCCACCTCTGACTCCTGTCTCGGACCCTGCCCACCCCGTAGCCAGACCCCCCTGACTCTAGACTTTCTCTGGTCCACACAAGTCACCTCGAAGTACTGGCAAATGACAGATGCTTAGGCATTTCACCGTTTGGAAGCTACTCTGCATTTTCCCATCTGGAAAGTCACTCCCGTGATCCTGAAACACATTTTTCATGCGATAAGAAATGTTAACTAAACAATGAGATACTGGAGGCCTGGGAGCTGCACGGGAGGCCTCCAGCAGGCGTCCTGCAGGGCCTCAGAGTAAACAGCATGGGGTGGGTGGGGCAGGGGGAGATCTTTTTTCCTTTCTTTTGAGCAGCTGATACTACCTATTTTGTCTATTTACCTATCTATGTACCTACCTACCTTTCTTTCTGTCCTCTATCAATCAGTCCCTATCTACCTATCTAGCATCTGTGAAAGGAAAATAAAATCTCCCCAAACTCATATGCCAAAGGAAAAAGTCAAGCCTGGGAACTGAGACACGCAAAACTGCCTCCCTTCTAATTTGCTTGCAGAGAAATTCCTTGTGGGTCCCAAGATCTTTACTCTAAAACAGTTCTGTTAAATTTCACCCTGAAAATGTAAATGAACAGCTTATCTTTACAAATGTGGGACAAAGAAAGGACTAGGAGTCCTCCATCTGCTCACCTGAGACAAAGGCACTCATGACTCCTTCTTCAACTCTATGTTTACTGTATGTAAAAATGCAGATCTGCAGAGCTGGAGATGAATGTACAATTGACTATTTCTCTACCTACTCTTTTTACATGTAAAATGTGGATTCAGTGAAGGTTGATCAAAAGCCTCAAAGGCAGGTTGCAGTGGTTGCAAAATGCCCCTTTTCCCTACCCCCCGCCCCGCCTTTTTCCCCTATTGCCCATTCTTTCCCCTTTAAATAATGAAGTCCCCAAATCCTCTTTGGAAAAAGTAGCCACAGTTGGGTCTGTCGCTCATGTCCCTTTTCCCTCAGCACATCTTTAACCTTGGCAAAATAAACCTCTAAATTAATTGAAAGCTGTCTCAGATACTTTTTGGTTTACACATCCTCTCTCTCTCTCTCTCTGTCTCTCTCTCTTTTTCTCTCTCATGTCTTGCCCATGTTTGCGTACATCCTACTGTCTCTGTTCAATCCTCTGCCTTGCTCTGGGCACTCCCAGGAGGCAGGGACTGTAACTCCTGGCTCATTTGGTGCAGAGCTGGCAGGAGAAGCATGCACAGAGGCACTTATTAAACGCTCCTGGACAGTGAGGAAGAACTGAGGCCAAAAGGTAAAACCACTAACATGCTTCAGAGGGTAAAGCCAAGGGCCAGCAGGAACCAGGGCAGAGCATTCATCTCTCTCATGTTCCCAGGACACTCATCCTCTGCCAGCCCTCAGGACCTCCTTTTCTAGTCCAGCCACCTCTTCCCCAGCACAGACCACCAGTGGAGTTTTGGAACTTCATCCATCTGGTGGAGCATAACTATTTGGGTGTTAGTTTAAACATGATTTTAAACTTTAGATTCAGCCAAGCTTGGCTGCAGCTACCTCCTAGGTTCCTATCTGTGGGCACCCTTCCTCCCCTCTTTTCTTCTGCTCTGAAATGTCAAGTCTAAGTGGAGGAAGGTGAGAATCAGTGAGAAGCAGGAGAGGGAAGGCAGGAGGCCTGTTTGTGTACCCCACAAACACTTGCAGAAGAGGAAGACACTACATGGGTCAATAGCTACAACACGGCCAGATGCAGAAGGCACACCATCACACGGTCATAGAGTGAGAGATGGAATGGAATGGAGCGACCCCTGGACAGGTGGACAGACAGATGAATGGCTGGCCAAGGTCATGGACAGATAGATAAATGGTAAAAGCTGAATCTAACAGATGGAGAGTTGTTTTTCTGAGCAGAAATTACAGGAGTTTGCAAATTTCCGGCATCTATTGTCCCAATGCAAGAAGGTGCTCTCAGAGGTCAAAACAACATCATAACTCAGGGCATTGCTCACTGGGACCAAATAGGACTTCATCAGTAGTTCGGAGGCCCCCACTGCACCCACCTGTTCTCTGTGTCCCTTCACAGGATGACACCCCGTGCTGAGCACCACCTTTTCTGGGCTGTTCTGTGCTGCTCTCCTGGCTGCCACCACTCGGGGCATTGTTGCCACCTGTCGCCGGGGCCCCTCCTCCGTCCACGTCTTCAATGTTGCCGCCACTCTGCTGGCGGGCATTGCAGTCCTTCCGCATCCTGTGAGAGGGAGAAATCCTTTGAGGATTCTCACCAACACATTCCTAATCCCCCTAAATGCTCCACCATGGCCTTGCCTAAATCGGGATCGAAGACCATCCTCTCCAGGTGAGCAGCCACCTGGCATGCTGGTGGGAAGAGGGGCTGTTGTTCGCAAACCTCGGCATCTGGTCAATGAACAGACTGCACCAGGATGAATGGGCTTCAGTCTCAACCTTCCATAGGAACCCTTAGTGCCGAAGCTCGATGGGGAGCTCTGCATCTTCCGGCAAAACTTCTTAGAATTCATCCCAACTGATTACTATGTCCAGGTAAGAAGACTTATTGGATGAGAACTGTGTGCTGGAATGTTCTTCCAGTTCTTGCTAACAGATGTGGAACGGTTACTGCTAAAGACTCATGACCTTGGCAGCTCTGCAAGAACTCAAGCAGATTCTCAGCCTGTGCAAATGTGGGGGAAAGAGATTCTCATCTGTATGAGATTTCCCATGGATTCATAATCTGAGACTGCTTGCTGAAACAAATGATCTGTTCAATGCCACTTGGGGGTAGCAGTTTTAATCATATGAGAAAATGGTGGCTGACACTGAAATCTGAACCAGGAGTACAGAGCTCCCTGCATCCCCCATGCCTTCCCCCAACATCTGGATAGAGGCATTTGTTGTAAAAACTTACCTTACCCACTTGGTCCAGAACCAGGTCCTAATTCTGTCCAAAGTGATGGGTCCACCCCAGACGTTCTTCAGCTGCTTGTGGGTCCCTAGGTAGGATGTGGTTAGTGGGGAGACATACATGGGGTACCCCAGGGGCTGATCGCAGGAGGAGTTAATCAAGTTCCGCAGGACCTGCTTATTGTTCTGGATGCTGCCGCGCTCTGGATTGCGGTTGCGAAGAAATATGAGCTCCTGCTGCTGTCCAGCCCAAAGTCCTCGGACGCATTCTTTGTTAACCTGCCGGTCAGAGAGGGAATGGGAAGAAAGGCAGATGGCCTGTGTTTTCCAGTCTATTGGTTTCTTTTCTTTTCTTTTTTTTTTTTAGATAGAGTTTCACTCTTGTTGCCCAGGCTGGAGTGCAATGGCACAATCTTGGCTCACCGCAACCTCCGCCTCCTGGATTCAAGCAATTCTCCTGCCTCAGCCTCCTGAGTAGATGGGCTTACAGGCATGCACCAACACACCTGGCTAATTTTGTATTTTTTAGTAGAGACAGGGTTTCTCCATGTTGGTCAGGATGGTCTCGAACTCCTGACCTCAGGTGATCCACCCGCCTTGGCCAATCTATTGGTTTTTAACTACAATGAGAGAGCAGGACTCTGGGACTGAATATCTGTGACTACAAAAGTTTGTTGTAAAGCTCTTTTCACAGTCAAGCCAGAAGAGCTGTCCTGCAAGACGGATATGATGCCATCTTCATGGGGAAACTGAGAGAGAATGCAAAGAAAGTAGTTTTTGTTTTCACTTAGTGATTTGAAGCTATATGAAAAGAAGAGCCATTGGGAATAAGGCTTATTGGAGCCAGGAACGGGTTATGAGAGACAGGTGTGGGTTCTAGAGAATTAAAAAGTCTCTACAAATAAGCTATATCCTGACTCTCACCTACATGTGTGTCTACTGGGTCTTCTTGGCAAAGTCTGTGCCTGTGTGCTGGCTCTGAGGTGGAGGGTGATCCTGCCAGGGGAACGCAGCACCCAGCCCGATGCCATGCCCTGCCCCACTTGCCGGCCAGTGCTCCTTCCAGAACATTCCTCTGAACAGAGGATGCTGGCACAGGGACTCCTGTGTCAGTGGCCCCCTGTCCACCACCATTCTATTTCTTCTTAGATAGAGAGATGTGAGCCAACGGGGGACCCAGAAAGCGTGGCTGCCATACCTTGATCACCTTGAAGCTCAGGAAGCTTCTGTGGAGCATGATGACCTTGTACTCGTCGGCGCCCTCGTCCACCACGTGCCGCAGGGTGAGCAGCTCTTCCTTATTGGACAGCACTGCGCCCCGCCAGGCTGGGTCACCCTCATGGCAGATGACCACCTTCTTCTCAAAGGACTGGATGGCCTCGTAGAGGACTGCTGGGTCTTCATACTCATCAGGGCAAGTGAACTGGTCCTGGTGGGAAGAAGTGTGGATGGGGGCTGGGCAAGGATCAGAGGAACTCACCCCCAGGAAGCATTGCAGGTGGCAACTGTCCAGTGACCTCCAAAGCTAAGCCCTTTCCTCATCTTCCTCTCTCCTGTTCTTTTTCCAAATCCTGAGCTCGGCACAGAGGACACCTCTTAACTCATTGCACTAACCAATGGAATATGCCTAGAAAAGAGCTTCATGGCTTAGGTTCCTCTGACTTTCCCATATAGTTTTAGATATAGGTTGGGCACTTTTGCTAAGTTATTGTCTCTGCACAATACCTGTCTTTCTCCTAGTGGAGTATCACCACGTCCTAGCTGCTCTTGAGGGCAAATCACCATTGGCTAAAGTCAAGAATATCTGGATGGCTTCAATGCTTAGTTACCTAAGTAATAAACCCACTTACAGAGCTGTGCAGAGAAAGGAGACCATATTTTTCTTTTTTTTTTTTTTTTTTTTTGAGACGGAGTCTCGCTCTGTAGCCCAGGCTGGAGTGCAGTGGCCGGATCTCAGCTCACTGCAAGCTCCGCCTCCTGGGTTCACGCCATTCTCCGGCCTCAGCCTCCCGAGTAGCTGGGACTACAGGCGCCCGCCACCTTGCCCGGCTAGTTTTTTGTATTTCTTAGTAGAGACGGGGTTTCACCGTGTTATCCAGGATGGTCTCGATCTCCTGACCTCGTGATCCACCCGTCTCGGCCTCCCAAAGTGCTGGGATTACAGGCTTGAGCCACCGCGCCCGGCCGAGACCATATTTTTCAAAGGCCATTTTTTCCCCTAAAGTTTCAGGCTGATCCTCTTTCTTTTTTTTTTCCCAAAAGACAGGGTCTTGCTCTGTCACCCAGGCTGGAGTGCAGTGGTGTAGTCATAGCTCACTGCAGCCTGAAACTCCTGGGCTCAAGCAATCCTTCCACCTTAACCTCCTGAGTAGTTGAGTGATACTTAAAAAAAAAAAATAGGTTTGGCCAGGCACGGTGGCTCACACCTATAATCCCAGCACTTTGGGAGGCCAAGGCGGGCAGATCACCTAAGGTCGGGAGTTCGAGATCAGCCTGACCAACATGGAGAAATCCCATCTCTATTAAAAACACAAAATTAGCTGGGCATGGTGGTGCATGCCTGTAATCCCAGCTACTTGGGAGGCTGAGGCAGGACAATCGCTTGAACCTGGGAGGTGGAGGTTGTGGCAAGCCGAGATCATGCCATTGCACCCCAGCCTGGGCAACAAGAGCAAAACTCCATCTCAAAAATTAAATAAATAAATAAATAAATAAATAGGTTTTTACCTGGTGAAGTTTCAGGGACATCCTGATAGCTGGAGCTACAACTTTATGCAGTAGGTCCATGTCAGCAAATACCCACTCGTCACGTGCTGTTATTCTGAAGTCACCTTTGAAGAGGGCATGGAGGCCATATAGGAAAGAATCCAGGCTGCAAAACAAAGTCCTAACTACTATTAATTCACATGGAACAAATGTTCAGAATCCTGTCATTGTGAGCAAGGTTTGAGTCTCCCGTTTGTCCAAGAATTATCTTAACATTTAGGCTGATATAGAAAGAAAAGGAAGGTAACAGGACTCAACCCAATGCACCAAGTGCCTACCCCTATAGCCCATGTTTGGGCCCTCATAAGTGCTAGTGTCATGGCATGGGCATTGTCTTCAGTCATTTTAGGAGCCACCGAAGTACTTGATTGCTGAATGTGACACTAGGATTTCAGGTCAGAACTGGCCTCACATGTCCACTCAAAGTTATAGTGCTAAAACACAGGTTCTTCTACCCCAATAATCCTCTAGAGACTACCAGCTCCCCAGAGATAATGACGCTAACTGCAGAATAATGCAGGAGCCTTTATTCTTCTTCTTTGCATTTCTGTATATCATTTTGGGGCTATGTTATTGGATTCAACCACAATATGGAGAGAGGAAATAAAACTAAACGAAACGTCAAATGGATCATTTAGGTTCTCAGAGAACATGCATTTCCTAATCCCACCATTTTTTTCAATGATGAGAGGAAGAGGCAAAAGAGTGAAGCTTAAAACAAAAGATTAAGCAACTTCAGCAAAGTCTCAGGATACAAAATCAACGTGCAAAAATCACAAGCATTCATATACACCAATAATAGACAAACAGAGAGCCAAATAATGAGTGAACTCCCATTCACAGTTGCTACAAAGAGAATAAAATACCTAGGAATACAACTTACAAGAGATGTGAAGGACCTCATCAAGGAGAACTACAAACCACTGCTTAAGGAAATAAGAGAGGACACAAACAAATGGAAAAACATTCCATGCTCATAGATAGGACAATCAATATCATGAAAATGGCCATACTGCCCAAAGTAATTTATAGATTCAATGCTATCCCCATCAAGCTTCCATTGACTTTCTTCATAGAATTAGAAAAAAAATTTTAATTTCATATGGAACCAGAAAAGAGCCTGTACAGCCAATACAATCCTAAGCAAAAAGAACAAAGCTGGAGGCATCACGCTACCTGACTTCAAACTATACTACAAGGCCACAGTAACCAAAACAGCATGGTACTGGTACAAAAACAGATACATAGACCAATGGAACAGAACAGAGGCCTCAGAAATAATGCCACACATTTACAACCATCTGATCTTTGACAAACCTGACAAAAACAAGCAATGGGGAAAGGACTCCCTATTTAATAAATGGTGTTGTGAAAACTGGCTAGCCATATGCAGAAAACTGAAACTGGACCCCTTCCTTACACCTTATACAAAAATTAACTCAAGATGGATTAAAGACTTAAATGTTAGACCTAAAACCACAAAAACCTTAGAAGAAAACCTAGGCAATACCATTCAGGACACAGGCATGGGCAAAGACTTCATGACTAAAGCACGAAAAGCAATGGCAACAAAAGCCAAAATTGACAAATGGGATCTAATTAAACTAAAGAGCTTCTGCCCAGCAAAAGAAACTATCATCAGAGTGAACAGGCAACCTACAGAATGGGAGAAAATTTTTGCAATCTATCCATCTGACAAAGGGCTACAATCCAGAATCTACAATGAACTTAAACAAATTTACAAGAAAAAACCCCATCAAAAAGTGGGCAAAGGATATGAAGAGACACTTCTCAAAAGAAGACATTCATGTGGCCAAAAAACATATGAAAAACAGCTCATCATCACTGGTCATCAGAGAAATGCAAATCAAAACCACAATTAGATACCATCTCATGCCAGTTCGAATGGCAATCATTAAAAAGTTAGGAAACAACAGATGCTGGAGAGGATACGGAGAAATAAGGATGCTTTTACACTGTTAGTGGGAGTGTAAATTAGTTCAACCATTGTGGAAGACAGTGTGGCGATTCCTCAAGGATCTAGAACCAGAAATACCATTGACCCAGCAATCCCATTACTGGGTATATACCCAAAGGATGATAAATCATTCTACTATAAAGATACATGCACACATATGTTTACTGCAGCACTATTCACAATAGCAAAGACTTGGAACCAACCCAAATACCCATCAATGATAGACTGGATAAAGAAAATGTGGCACATATATACCATGGACTACTATGCAGCCATAAAAACGAATGAGTTCATGTCCTTTGCAGGGACCTAGATAAAGCTGGAAACCATCATTCTCAACAAACTAACACAAGAACAGAAAAGCAAACACTGCATGTTCTCGCTCGTAAGTGGGAGTAGAACAATGAGAACACATGGACCCAGGGAGGGGAACATCACACACCAGGGCCTGTTGGAGGCTGGGGGGCTAGGGGAGGGATAGCATTAGGAGAAATACCTAATGTAGATGACGGGTTGATGGGTGCAGCAAACCACCACGGCATGTATATACTATGTAACAGACCTGCACGTTCTGCACATGTATCCCAGAACTTAAAGTATAATAATAATAAAAAAAGAATTCAATTCAATTGTTTTTCATATTTGGCCAACACTCAATTATATAAAAATTACAGCTCCACACACTTACATATTTTTTTTAAAAGATGGATCTTTCAAGAGTATTCGGGTGTTCAGGTTCCTAGGATTTTCCTGCCTCGCTTCCATTTCCCACACATCACTCAGAGTTGCCAGGATGAAGAACAGGGGTATCACCCAAGGGAAATCTCTCAGAGCCTGGGGCCTTTAAATTTTGGATGAACCTGGGGAGTAGGTTTGGGAAAGCAACTCATCCTGCATTCCTAGGAGAGGAAGAACAGTTTCTCCTTTTTTTCCTGTGTTTTCTTTCTGTAAGTATTCTCTATGGCAGCCGCCTCTTACAACCCTGGTCTCTCACATCCCCAAGAGGTAGTTACGAGGCAAGTACAAGAAACGGCGTCCCTGACAGGGTCGGCTTGGGACAGGATAGCAGGGCATGTGTGTGAAGGCAGTCTCTGAGGAAGGCTCCTCCTAAGGATTTAATGAGTTTGCTCACTGAGCAAGGCTTCTGATTCAACACAGCGCATTAGACCTGCACATCAGGGAAATAGTTCCACTGATTGCTATTTTAGCATTTCAATGTGATGTACCACTATCATTAATATCTAGGACTCCCTTGAGAAAGAGGCTGCCAAGGCTTCACGGCTTCAGAGCAGACTGTGGGAAACAGGAACAGCCAGGGGCTGGTCAGGTGGGGTTCGGGGTGCTGTGGCCTAGAGGAGCCTGGAATCTTCCAGAAAAAGATCCAAGAAGCTATCAAAAGCTTCCTGGGGCCGTGAGCTTTAGCAACTGCCTAAGAGGCACCAAGAAGACTATTTTACAACAGCAGAGTCAGGCTGCAGGTAGGCTGATGCCGAGAATGGAGGCTTCTAAACATGAATAATGACCACTACCTGCTCTCAATAGAAAACATTTGGAAATGCTCCCAGAATCAGATAGGACCTACGTGCCAAAATGAGAGAGCTAACTCCTGAAAAATGGGTGGGATTTATTCAGGAAAGGATTCGGAGGGGCATGATACTTGCTCAGAATGGCCTTGCATACGCATAAGAGAAAAAGCTTTCTCCAGATGTAGAGATGGGGATAGTGGAAAAGGAAGATTAACACCCAGACACCCAGCGCAACATCCACAGACAAAAGAGAAGAGCCAGGAATCGCAGGCATCAGCCTAGTGTTTGCCCAGCTGCATGTGCCCAGCAGCCATCAACTGCTCACTCACCAGCAGAAGAAAGGCAGGCTCCACAGGCTGCCTTTCTAAGATGCTTGAGTTC